>NC_071471.1:60826855-61426855 GCF_028500815.1 Rissa tridactyla
TTCTTCAGTCACCTTTCCTCCCTAAGGAGAAGGGGTTTTAAGAGTCTTCAAAGTTTAGGAATCAATTGGGTTTTTTCCTTAATTTTTGTATTTAGTTGGGGCCCGTTATATCAGATTTCCATGTTGAGAGCTGTAAAACCAGTGGTGAAATAGGTTGGTGTGACACCAGACTCTTCTCAGAGCATGCAGTTTATCAGCAGTTTATGTGATACCAAATTCAAGATGCAGAGCTTTCTTAGACTTCTAAGTTTCTTCCTGGTCAGTGTATAAACATTCACAAATGGAAGGAGTTTATTTCATAATGACTGCTTCTATTTGTTGCAGGGATTTAAATAGCCTCATCGCAGAAAAATATCGACATATCAGCAATGAAAAAATAAGAAAATATCTCTGAGCAGTATCTTCTAGCATCATCTGAATTCTGTCCCAACAAGATCCTCCATCTTATCCCATCTATGAATAAGAAAGGCCTTTGTCCATGGAAGAATGGAGTGAAACCACACCCTGTGGTTTGAGATTGATCACACCGTGCCTTTGCAACCTGAAAAATTAATCCTTCAAGGCTTCTTGTCACAGTGTGTTATTAATATTCTGCATGTGTATCATGAAGATGTTTGCCTATGGCACCTTTGTAAGGGCTCAATGAGCAGCATTCACTCAGTGTTGCATGTCATTGTATATGTTCTACAGTGCAAAAATTGCTGCAGGCCAGTAGATCACCCAGTCTAATAACTTACCTGTGCCAATGCATGATTTCACTGGCTTCCAGAGATACTCATGAAGAAAATATTGACCAAACATATGCATGAAAGCCCTAACCCTGAGATGCAGTTAGGATGTGAGTGGTCTTCAAATCCCAACACTGTGAGGAGAGCCAAGTGTGAAATACGCTGGTCGTAGCAGAAGTCATTCTTTTCAGCCTTTCTGGTCTTACTGTGTATTTGGTACTTAAGCTCAGCTACACCTCAGTTACGGGTGCTGGACCACTCCTACTTCTTTGTGCAGTAGTTCTACTGCGTGACTGCTGCTAAAGAGTACTGATCCCAGATAAATAACACGCATAAGAAAGGGCTATTCAGTGTGTGTATTCATTTGTATGACCATTCGTAGAGCTATTAATGAGTCAGTTATTTCCATGGGAAAAATACTTACTCATAAAAATTCCGGTCAAATCTAAGGATTTTTTTCCTTCTTAAGACTTAAGCGTTCCTTGATTGAGTCCTTTTAATAATAGCATCAAAAACGTATTAATCACAAGTAGTACAGAATTTCAAATAAAGATTTGAGACTATTCAACTTAAGCTGATAGCACCAGGCAGCTGTCAAGTGACCAGGTTGTCTCAAGACAGGATCATAGAGTGGTTAGAGAAATCAGACAAGTCACAGACTGACTGTGTCCCTGAAACTTTTTAAGGGGGTGGGGCAGACTTTGAGCCTGAGACAGCAGGTCCAGTTTTGTACTCCGCCACATCCTGTGAGACCTTTTTGGAAAGCCACCCTGCAACTTACGGGTAGTTTGGGTCTAGATCTTTAGAAGCGTTAAGACTGATCAGTTATATTTTTCCATTTGGGAGAATGTCCATCAAATCTGCTTTTATCAGGTGTGTATAAAACAAAAGAAACATAAAAACATACTCTGGGCTTAGGCAGGTAGATGGCACTTTTACCCAATTCAGCAGAGAAGAACTAGAATTTGCAGTTGTGGAAGAGACCTTTTGTGAATTGCTGACTTTTTCTATACAGTCAAGTGACACAAACTCCATTGATCAAAGGCAGTTTCTGCTGCTCAGAAATGCTCTTTCATGTGTTGAGGAGGATGAGCTGATGGAAAATCACAGGAATGGAGGAGGTAGTAGAGTGCTGCATATTAGAATCAAGCAAATCCAAAGTCACTATGACTTTTATTTATTTTTTTTATTATTATTATTTTTTTTGTGTGTGAGTGAATGCTAACAAATGATGGTAAAGTAAATTAATGAGGTTTAGTAGGTCACAGTCTTCCACCAGGCCTTGCAAATCATCAGTCTTCTACCAGGACTGTCACGTTAGCAAATCTTTGTTATTTTAAGTGACAAAGCTTTGATTTGGTACACCAAGAGGTTTATGTTATCTGCTCAATGCGCACATGGAAATAACATGGTTAAAGAGCAGGCACATGATTGAACACAGTATCTCACATAACAGATGCATATTTAATTCTTTCCTTCTGTAATATCTAAGTTTTCTGTATCTTTTTGTTTTAGTTATTTCAAAAAGATATTGAAGCAGTTCTGGTGATCTATCTTTTCATCTGCCTATCCACGCTTTCTGACTCTCATCACAGTAATATTTGATTATAGGATCTGACTCAAAAGCTCCCTGATATTAAAAGAGATCTTTCCTTTGTCTCAGAGGGTTCCTGATCGGCTTCTGCAGCCAGCTGCAAGGACCGCAAAGTCCCAGTTCCTGTAAAGAAAGCAGTGCCAGGGAACTGGACCCACCCAGAGGCCCACCAAAGCTCAATGTCAGTCAGGGTGTCAGATTTAAGCATGAGAAAAATTGTCAAAAACCAGCAAGATTTGCTGCTCTCAGGTGAGCTCACTGTTTGTGTGATGATGTTCAGGTTTCCATAGTTGCTATTTTCCTATCTTTAGTGGATAAAAAAGGAATTAAAAAAAAAAATCCTTCTTAAAATAAAATTGCAAAAAGAAACCCATAAGAAACTCCACGCTATATATCCAAACAAGCTTCACTGACCTGCCTCTACTCTCCCTTCTCTTTTTTTAATCGTATAAAGTAAAATATAACAATGACAATTCAATTCAGCAGAATGCTCTTTTGATAGAGTAATCCAATTATTTAATGTCAAAACTGCTGAAGCAGGAGTCCTTGAGATTGTTAGACTTTCCTCCCCAACACACACAAACATGCATGCACATACTTATCCAAAATGCGGTTCTGGAAAAATCTAGCTGATTTTGCAAAGCATTACGGAATCACGGAATCACGGCATCTTCAGAGTTGGAAGGGACCTCCAGAGATCATCTAGTCCAACTCCCCTGCTAGAGCAGGGTTGCCTAAAGCACATCCCTCAGGGCTGCATCCAGGCGGGTCTTGAAAATCTCCAGAGAAGGGGACTCCACAACCTCCCTGGGCAGCCTGTTCCAGTGCTCTGTCACCCTCACTGTAAAGAAGTTTTTCCGTGTATTTGAACGGAACTTCCTATGTTCTAGCTTGTGCCCATTGCCCCTTGTCCTGTCACTGGGAACCATTGAAAAGAGCCTGGCTCCGTCCTCCTTAAACCCACCCTTTAGGTACTTGTAAACATTAATCAGGTCCCCCCTCAACCTTCTCTTGTCCAGGCTAAAGAGTCCCAGCTCTTTCAGCCTTTCCTCATAAGGGAGGTGCTCCAGTCCCACAATCATCTTGGTTGCCCTACGCTGGACTCGCTCCAGTAGTTCCCTGTCCCTCTTGAACTGGGGAGCCCAGTTTGTGGAGCCCATTGTTGTGTTTTGCAATAGGAGATTATTCCTTTAGGGAATATGGGGTGTTTTGTGGATTTTTTTTCCTCCTCTTCTAACTAGCTCTACTCAGACCATGCAGGAAAAACTTGTCTTCACTTTCCCTTGAGTAGCCAATGTTGTTCCATGAGATCAAACCCAACATTTATGAAGAGGTTACACTTATCGTCCGTTTTAGACCTCAGCGTGGATCTGTGTGCCATTTCCTTAAAGAAACAAAGCAAAGGGGGTTCTGAGGGAACTCGTGAGAAGTATAAGCAAAATGCATTAACGTTTCATTCACGGGCAGGCATGAAAGGCCTGACCTCGGAGGTGCGTCTCATTGCCAGGTGACTGAGGGACGTTTATGCCTATCCTCTGGTGCACTGGTTCCAGAATGAGCAGTCGCGTGTGAATCCCTCCACCTTCTATCTACCAGTGCAGCAAACATTCACTCCCTACGAACTTTCCTCAGAAAGCCTCCAATGCGCACACTCTCCTCAGCTCCACTGGGAGAGATTTATTTCTTCATGGAAGGGAGTAATGGGATGCATTTCCCGCTGCCATACATGTGTAGCTCGCTGTGGTCTGTAACATCTTTTCTGATGCATCCAAGAATGATTATGTGCCGTAGCTTTCTTGCCAGCTCCGTGGGTTGGGAGTAAAAACAATAAAAGCGTGACTAATAGGTGTTTCATTTTACAGCTTTTTGGTCTCAATTGCATAATCAGGATGGCCATCTCCTTTTCTTCCTTTTTGCTAAAGAATAAATCTAATAAAGCTAAAGAATAAATCTTTAGCTTGCCCTGGACTTAAACAATTCTATGTCTGAGGCACTGTGTATTTAATGTATGCTGTTAAGTGCTCAATGCAGAGGAGTGGCAGTGTGTGTCACGGGAAGGTTATGGTGTCATCTACGTGGCGGCTCCTTTTGCTCTCTATTTGTGTCTTGTGATGATTTATAACACATATGGAAAAGCTTGGGGAGCAATTAAGCTACTCCATTAAAGTGAATAGCATAGATCGTGTTTGTGTATCTTATTTAAATCTTTGAAATGTAAAATAAAGAGAGAGCTTAATGGTTACAGTGTAGTTTGAACATAAAACTCAACTAATAAGACACTCCCTAATCTCTGATTTTAAAGAGAATTACACCTGGGTATTAATAAAGTAAGATAGACGTTAACCTGGCTTGACGTGGTAGAAATCACATTGTGATGGTAATCCAAATCACATGGGTAATTTTTGCTTCTATTCTTGGATTTACTTTGAGGGCAGCTGAATGAATTTTCTTTTCCTCTGATCAGAATATTCACGTTAAACAAAGCAACTTCCTGAACTCCAGAATTTTGAATCTGCTTCCAAAAGAATTGATTCTTTTCCAAACCAATGCATTCAGCATGACTGAAATCGAAAGATCATTTTATTCTCCCAGATCTAATTTGGGCTGCTGGTTGTCATTACTAAGGTGTCTTATAACCAATCTTTCTAAACTGGGGCTGATATAGTTGGCAGCTGTTACAAATGTCAAGAGCCTCCATACATACGTGTAGAATAAGGGGTCCTGAAAGAACTCTTAGCAGGAAGCTCTGACTTTGCCTCATTCATTTTCATTTCACCTTAGAAAAGTTTTTAAGTACATACTTCCCTGTAAATCAAGGGAGCCATAAGCACTTTTTTGATTAAGGATGGGTTTGGAAGTATACAGTTGCTTTCCCATAGCATGGTGTTTTGGGGGTTCAAGAAGACCATTAGCATTTCTGTTGTTTCAGAGGCATTTTCATCTACAAACAAGATTACATCCCTATTTCCTAGTGATTAAATAAATATGACTTAATTCATGTATGCCTGAGCTATGGAGCACGTTAAATAAAAGGTGCCATGAGCTTCCAAATATTATGGGTTACCACTTTCAAAATTTACAAAGGGTTGGAATAAATAAAAAATTCTACCAGGAATGCTAAGTTCTTTGCCACCTTTGGTTTCTCCTACCTGCATCAGCTCATCCTGGGGACAAGAGGAAGGCTGGCCATTTTAAGACCTGAAGTGGCTGGTCAAGAATAATAAAGATTAGAAATTAAAAGACTAGCCAAACTCCATGAGAGCTGTGATGAGTCACGCAGGTCTTTTTTATTAACAACCAGGACTGCTTTGCCATCCAGGTGTACCTGGCGGGCAAAATCCTGAAGTGCCTCCTGTTTAGCCAAGGCTTCTGTCTCCTGATTCTGCCCCCTCTCCACTCCTTCAGGGGGAAAATTCCTCCTCCGATGAGCCTTCTGTGGCCTGGAGAGAGCAGGACAGCAGGCAGGGCTGGGACAGGTCCCTCCAGGGGCACATGTCCTGCCCTGCTATGGTGGCCACCGACCTGAGTGTCCTTTCTTCAGAGAGGGAAGTAACATCTAACAAGAACCCAAGGGAACTTTAACTTTACATCTGGGACGTGCTGTATCACCAGACAGCTGGAGTCAGTGGTCCTTGAGCACCTGGCAATAGCAAGGGACAAGTGTCTTCTGTGCTTTAGCCTTGAAGGGCTCAACAGTCTGGTCCCGTTGAGGAAGGGGTGAAACAAAGGAACATAATTAGTCCCACCAGTGATTAAAACACTGTCTTCAGAGGGGATTAGAAAAGTCTGAGGCTATGCTTTCCTTCTCATGTTAAAAATCTCAGCACCCTTTCACATAACAGCATTTTCTCTATTCGCCTGCCTTGCTTCTCTTCTGCTTCGGTGTTGGTGTATTTGAAAGTTAATGGGATGTTGGGTCTGAAGGAGAGGAGGGGGAGGAAAAAGAAGAAAGGAAATAGGGCAAAAAAATCCAGGGGCAGATTTTGAAATCCAAATCCTGTTCTCAGACTGATTTTTCTCTTTGTTTGCTCAGCTGCTTTTCACAGCCGCCTTGCTGGCACAGACAAATCTGAACAGCTTGCAGAACAAAATGACAGGAAGATGGAAGGATAATGTGTGTTTAAATATCAGTGACCAGCCTCTTTCTTGGCACTCTCAGCATGGGGAAAGCTTGTTATATACTGCCTCCTTTAATCATTTCAGACAGGGCTTTTCCTCCTGCCTATCCATCAAGAGGAGAGAGGATCTTCCTCCGAACGTTAGTTGGAGTGACAGACAGGTGAATTATTAATATTGTTTGCCACCGACTCTCCTTATTTGTTAAGTCCCCAGCCGATGTGACCCCTTTTTTTTTTCAGTCTGCTGTAGGCCTGACCCACTCAAACACATGCAAACTGCACGTGATCACCAAAAGGATTTGAATTTGAGAGGTTTTGAAAAAGCACAGAAAAAAAGGAACAACTTTGGTACCTGGAGCCCAGCGAAACAGAGCAGAGAGGAGCTGGAGGAAGGCTGATAATACACTGCCTCCAGTTAATGAATGCACTGCCAAGAAATTCAGTGTCTACTGTCTCTCTGGGACACTGACGTGTGTCAGAATAAAAATCATGCACCTTTGGTAAAACCAGACATTTGTTACGACTAGCATCTGAGATGATTAAAATTTAATCACATCAAGGATTGAGATAAAGAGAAGAATGGCTTTACCCTTAATTGGGCATTGTATTTGTCTCTTGCTTCCTGATGAAGGAGGCTGTTTATTTCCTCGGGCAGATTTTGCTGGGGGGGGGGGGGTGGATATAGAAGCTTACTTCTGCAAATGTATACAGACAAAAAATCCTATGTGAAAAATTGGAGTGCGTGACTGTAAATCAGGAACCACTGTCCGAAGGTTGCACAAACAAGTATAATTTTGCACCTTTCAGACCAACTTGAAGGTTGCTTTTTTTCTTCTTATTTAGCATTGGAGTCAGTTAAAATTATAAAGTGCTTGTTTCCATGTCACATTTCTGGAGTGAGAGACACTGTTACCTCCATTTTACTGAAAAGAAATTGAGGCACGGGGAAATGGTTCACAATTTCATTTTTAAAATAAATGAAACTACCGATTTAGAGTGCTCTCGCGTTCAGAGCTGGATTCCGCCTGCCTAGCTCTAACTGGCACCTGAGGCCCCAGGCTGAGCGCTGAGGCTCTCTGTTCAGCAGGAAAGTGCTCCAAGAGCATCACTGGCTTTGCCATGAACCAAGTCATCCTCCATCTATCCCAGAGGAATCCAGGGCTTCTCTGGGCAAGAATTAGGGTAACTGTGCAAAAATCAAAGTGCCTTTTCCAGAAGTTTGGGTCACCATAGTTTCCTATTTAAGTGGTTGCCAGAGTTACTGTATTTTATTTTTTAACGTAAAAGAGTGAGCAGTTGTGTGTTTGTGTGCGTGTCTGTGAAGGGGGAGGCATTTCTCAATATTTTTTTTTAATCAAATTAATCAATTTTCCTGAGTCTTTCCCCAAAAATATCAGTTTGAGGTAGATGCCCAGTCTTAACTTTCAGGCTAAAGCAGTGAAGCAGCTGAGCAGAGGAAGTCTTACCTCTGTGTACACTAATGCAAATATTTTAGATAAAAGCATCAGCCATCTTAACAGTTATCTCTATTTAGAAAAGCACTTAAGAAGCCTAATGTTAAGCATATGCTTGTGTAACTCTTGCTGAATGGGGGACCGTATGCTGTAAAAGGCATGTGGAATAGGGATGTGAAGTGGGTAATAACAATAATGAACATTTACATAGCCTTCTGCACTTTTAAAGGCATATAGGAGCTGTAAGTATAGAGCATCAGGGACAGAAGGAGATATGAAAATGTAAGGTTGTATATTTAAGATTCTCTTTTTGCCTGGCTAAATCCTACCTTCAGTTACAAAACTTCCAACCTCAGTAAATGCAATCAAACTCGATTTACTAGCCAGGCAGAAAGACTAATTCAGCCCAGGGTCTAGTAATGTTGGCAAAGAGCTGTTTCAAAAATTAAAACATCCTCTCTCTTATTATTAGTTATTTCCATTTTCCTGTTAACTTACTGCAGAAAAACATTGCTTTACCATGATGGTATTCTGAGCTCTAAAATAGATCGATCAAATCAAGTCAACCAAAGATGGCATTCCTGGCCCTAGAGAGTGATTTACACAAATCCACAGAGGAAAAAAATCTGGAAGCAAAGGAAGGAGACTAAAAAACAACAGAGATTTTTAAGGATATAGACACATAAATTAGCTCTCCTCTGGACAAGTGACTGTATGCACCATACCTTAGAATCAGTATTTAATTAACCTCTTTAAAAAAAACCCATTAAGCTCACTGGTGTGTGACGAACAGGCACAGGAATGAATGTTTGGCAGGATGCCAGGCAATACCAGGGAAGCTTTAGGAAGACGAGGTTGATATTAAAGGGAGAAGTTTGCTTTGGGAAAGTATCTCATTCATGGGTCCTATTTCACCGGTATCGTAAACAGGAGCCTGGGAGCGGTTTCTCCGAGCTGAGCCCTGGGAGGTTCATAAATCGCGTCTCAGGCTAGCTGGATGCTGCGACTGACTCGCCTCATGGAAACCAAATGAGCTGGCTCACAATATCTTCTGCTGGCCTGCTGGCCATGGCTGGAGGTAGGGTAGGGGGTGGGTGGACCAGACAAGTTTATGTCAAAGCAAGAGCAATGAGAGCTTGAAACAGAGGGACCGATTCACATGGCTCCTGTTAGGAGAGGCTGAGCTCCTCCCAGAGCCACTATCAAACTTGCTACACTCCCTGAGGGTTAAACTTAATTTAGAAAAATGGAAAGGATATTTTAGTTTAAATCACAGTTTATATTCTTTGCATGGCTTTCTGGAGCAGCTTCTGCCTCTCTCTCCTGTTCTGCTTGAATTTGGTTTTCTAATCCATCTCCCCAAACTATATACTTGAAGTTCAGCAATAGCAAAATGAGGTAGTATTTGAATTTGAGGCGTTAAAGTCTCAGTTGCACAGTGCAGCAAAAAAGACAGAGTCAGACTACTGCTGAGAGCTCACCTGTCTGCCCAGCATCCTTGAGGGCAATGAGGCTTTCTGAAGTGTGCCCCCACTCCTGGTTGAAGGACACTATGGGAGACAAAGGGCTACACAGGTTCATGCTGTGCTGGGCAAGTTGGTGAAAAATAAATCCACTGATTGTTATTAGATGCGTAGAAAGTATGTCTGGCTCAAGAAGACTCCGGCCCTCCAGTGCTTAGAGACTGGAGATTATTTTGGGAAAGCAGTCTGTATACTTACCTTTCTCTTTTGCTCTTCTCAAGCTTTGTGGCCAGTGTCAGAGACGGGAAAGCAGTCTGCACAGACCCTTGCTGTGATTCATGAGGGCTGCTCTTTCCTCTTTCCTCTACTAGCCTTAGGGTACATCCCAAAATACTGCATTGAATTTATCAAATAAAGTCTTTTTTGTCTTGTAAAGAATGGGCTGTGTCTGTTCTGAATATTACTGGGAGATGTTACTCTGGAAAGTGAAAGATCTTTCAGTAGAAACATCAAGTACGGCAAAAGTGTGAGCTAAACTCTACTAAAGTCATGTCTCTGGGGGAAATACCCCTGTCTGGAAAGGGGATAAACAATTTTACAGGAGAGGAGGAATCTTCTGCTACAGACCTGTAACTCTCCAACGTTGCTGTGGGTGAAGGCATGTCGTTCACAGCAGCCCAGCAGAACGGAGAGCAATGCCATGGACTGTGTGTCCCCAGAACATGCTATTCAGCCGGCCACTGCTATGTTTTAGATGAAACCCCCACCAACTGCGTTTGACACATGGGCGATGCAGTTGTCCCTGTTGATCAGAGACCCTTTCTGCTGTGATTTGATCTTTCGTCAGCATGGAAGGAAATTTTCTAAAGAAGGTATATTAATTAATCAAGTTAACCCTGAGACGTCTAATGAGCATTATGGTATTTAACCACCAGCAAATCTGGCAAATACTAAATAGCACTTGAGTTCTGTTTCTTTAATGACTGTTAAAAAACAAAAATAAGGGGAGTTGATTATGTCAGGTTAAAAACATTTAATTAAAATGGAGGGAAGACGTAGCTGCAATTTGCAACCATCATAGAGAGGAACCAGATAGGAGAGTATTGTGCAAACTCGTGAAGTGCTCTAGCTTTTAATTAAAATTGCAGTTCTTTAAGACAGCCCTGTGTCAGATGGATTCTGATTAATTGCTGTTAGTCCTGCAATATTGCCAGCAGGATTCTTCAGTGTCTTCATGCCCTTAATAGGGACCTATGCGTCAGGGGACATCTTTATGTCATGGTACATGCTGGATCTGTCACGTGAGGTCCCCATCCCTCACTGAGGGTGATAGTGCACATGAGAATAATGATGCTGTAGCTGACTGTATGTCTCCAGAATGTACAAGCTATAGATGGGACAAAAGAGATGCTTCCTAGTTAAGCAAGCTCTGTGTCTCTTCATTTAAGGACTGGTATTTTAGCTTGCATTTTGTTATGATACTGATGCTCATAGAGCTATTGGAAAGCTTTTGGCAGTGATCTGGGAGTCAAGAGACCTCAAGTCTCTCATGGTTGATCTATTAATTAGCTGCCAGCTCTTGGCCATCTCTCTCAGCTTATCCACATCGCTGTATTATCTGCTGTGAAATAATCATCCATACAACCCTATAGCGGTGTTTGAGATCTACACATAAAACTATCATACTGGTAAAACTGGCACATCTGTAATGTCCTACTGGCACATACACACAAAATGGGAGGTAATCAGGTAAATTCACTGCAGAAACAATTAGTTCATGAACAACTTAGAGCATCTAGAAAAGTCAGAGATGACTAAGGTACTTTGCAGAAAGATATTCACAAAGCAATATCAAAGCACAACCAAGCAAGAAAGACATCTACTTAGTGCCGAGAAACAGACAAATCACAGAATTCAATTGTTAAATTCAATGTCATGCAGATATGTATATCTACTTGTACTAATATAGTTGGTTTTGTTTCTTGAACTACAAACATACACAAACACAAGCAAACATCTTTGGAAAAAGTTAATTTGGGATTTGGAAAAGTAATACTCAGTTTATTAATATGATTGTGCTCATTCAAACCACACCAGGCAACATCTTAATTTTGGCTCACGGTATCTTCCTTTAGAGGTGACTGCAGTCTCTCTTGACTTTCCTTAGTAGTTTGGTGGGTTTTGACATAAAATCTCCTAGAAGTTTTAACTTTAGCTGCCCTAAAACCTCATTCTCTGTCCCCTATCTCTGTGTTCTCACAGTTTTACCTCCTTGGTGTTCAGTTATCCACAAAGAAAAGAAGGTGGGTTTTTACAGAGTTTCATATTCTTCAAACTGTGTTGGAACAAAGGAATTGTCTTATTGCTAAGAGACAGAGCATAGGTGTGAAGTATATTCAGTCATTGTACTACCAAACTCACTTAATTATTTCTCTGGGAATCAGTCCACATTTATGAAACTATGATATTAGGGTTATGTCCATATTTTGTCTTTTGTCATTTTATGCAATAAACTTTTCTAAGCTATTATTGCATATAGATAAGTTATTATGTCCTTTCTCTCATTTGACTGCTGCAAAGAAAATGAGTGTTTCCTACTGGCTAACAAATGTTTTTTGTTTAATAAACAGCTAAACAACAACAACAAGTCTAATGAACGTTACCTGTCAATTTAAAGTATGAGAGCATAAACCGTAAAGAAGTCTTCAGCTGCAGAAAATAATTTTCAGGTATAATATTTCTAACCAAAATGTATATATATATTTCTTTAAATAATGCATTTTCTAAGGAGCTAAAAATTCACACGCTGCTCTGGGATAACTTCATTAGACTCCACTTTGAAATCCCTTGGTCAGATTCTGCTCCCACAGATGTAGCTGTAAACATGCTGTAAATCCACTGAAGAGCTTGTTTGTTTAACTCAATCTCAGAAAGCCGGAACTGGCCACCAAATGATTTATTTATGGATATCCCAACCCCATCGTCACTTAAAAGTAGATGCTTGTATTTCATGTTCTTGATTTTCTTGATTTTTAATCATTCATAGGACATCATCAATTATTGATGTTCCATCTATTAAAAATGCCATAAATAAATAAGGTATGTACACAGGCCTGACCAGAAACAGCACGGTCCAAGATAATCCAGTTCAGTACACCAAAAACTGTCTTCTGTTTGATGAAGTATTCAGCTGGGCCTGGAAGGTTGTGGGCAGCTTTCTTGGCGGCTGTACCATAAACATAAGAAGACATTTCACTTGCTTCCTGTTTAAAATAACCCGAGGAATATCTGAAAGGGAATATGAATAAGCATACCTGGTTTTCATCTCAAAAACAAGAAATTAAATAGTACCAATGACCTTTTCTTACTGCCCGCAGTCTAAATGCTGTGTGTTGACTCACATCTTTGGGGAAAGAGAAAATTGGAAACAATTAGAACACTGAGGCTACTTGAACACCCAGTTCTGATCTGTTATTACTTTTTGAAATTGCCAACAGAAAGAATAATAATCTTAGCTAAAACCCAACCCAACATACAGTCTTTTTACATGAAATGGTCCTCTTAAGAAAAAGCTTTATTCCTATTTTCGGTTCAGAAGATACCCTTAAAAAAAAAAAAAGACTAATTATACACTCAGCACAAGCATTTAGGCTAAGAAGTGCTCTGTTCCTTGAAAGCATGTTAAGAAAATGGATCCACTCGTAGCCCTGGTGTTTTGCTATTTGGTTGAATTTTTACCTCCTGCAAGCTGCCGTAAACCAAAGGCCCTTCCCGCCTCTACACCAGCTCCTGATATGGTGTAACAATGTATGATGACTATTTTTCTGTCTCCCCAGGACATCTTTTCATGCAGAGATGGTTCCTTGCTTCTTAGAAGGGCTGTAGGAGAAGGGCAATGATGTTTTGCCAAGCGCGTAGTCCCTGGGCTGAGAACCCCCCGCCATAGCAAGGGGCTTGGGGGACATCTGGTACAGGCAGCAGGGCCTTTTGCTGCACCCACTGACACTATGTAATGGGGACACACACTCACCCGTTGCAATTAGCAGGGGAACAAATTGTCACCTAAATGGCTGTGATATATCTGCTCGCTGTGCCTGCATCCAAGAGGCTGTACTATTTGACGTGAGGAAAGCCCGTTGCCATGGGTTCCCTGTTAATTCAAACGTGGGAGTCAATCACACCCCACCATCCATATGCGATCACCTGAGAGCCTGTGTTGGCTCTTTTGCTGTTTCATATTTTAGGTAAAGCCCAGGCTGCTGGGGGAAACTTTGTGGATGATGGGTCTCGGTTGACCTAAAAAAGGCCTAGATCAAAGGACTCCCTGCTATTGCAGTGATCCACTTGACTTTTAGGAATTTGGCCATGAAATAGAGTCTTCTGTCCTCAGTCGTGTGCCCAGGACCTTTCTGACAGCGCCTGTGTGAAGTGGACATACGGGGACAGGAGATGGGCTCAGCTGTAGGGATTCACCATAGAGAGCAGGCTGATAGCCCCATTTCCTGAAGAAGGAGGCTCCAGCAGTCATTTACTGCTTGTAGGTATGGTTGTTTTCATCTCTCTTGACTCTTCTTTTCTCCTGCCCTTCATTTTTTATTAATGAAGCTGCTGGGCAGTTCCAACCATGCTTGACAAGTCTCAAAGAATCAGTTTCTTAGAAGCTTAATGCAAATTGGCAGCAGGGCAAAGAAGAAAGTCCACGATGTGTCTTTCTATCCCCTACCCCCAAGGTGATCACAAACTGGGTCACCCCTGGAATGGCACATCTGCCGATACATGGCTTTGTGAAAGAGCAGTGCCACAGGCTTTGAAGTGCCCTCAATTTCCCTCTCCATGGGTGTAACTCAAACAGTAGTGAGAAACTGTGGGCACTGGACTTTTCTCTTTGGCAGGTTCTCTGCCTTCATGAGAAAATAAATTAATAAATCCATTAAAATCTAGGCAGCTGGCTATGTGGACTCTCTTTGTGCCCTTTGATCTATGCACCCGTGGCTCTGTGGTGATGGTTACAGCTGCTGACAGGCGATTTGCTGGCGTCTCTGTTCTTTGTCGTGCTTGGTCTTGGCATGAAAATTTCACAGCGGTTAATGAGATCCATTGGCCACGGCAATCCGTCCCCTGTGCATTGAGTGCTAATTAGTGTCAGCCTGTCACAATAGTAAGATGAGTTGCAAAATAAAACCATCAAGTGCACTCTGATTCTGATTTATTACTTATTTTCCTGTCACTGTGGCTGAACAATAATACCAAAAAAGAAGTAAGTCAGTCTGGCTTCTTCTTTGGCTTCATGTGCTGTGGTGATGATTTCCCTGTAATTAATGAGGTGCATTATCTAACTCCCTCACCTTGCACTAGGAAGAAAAGTCCTTTTTTCACTCTTTCGTTGTTTCCAAAGAGAAACTCTCTGAAAGCCTTGAGAAAACACAATCATGCAGAGCGAATGTCCTAAAAGGCAGGCTCCATTCATGGATCTGCATGCTCCAGGGTCCTTTTGTGCACCAGTTTAATTAGATTTAGTGTGGAGTCCCTACCCTCAGCAGTAAACACAGCATTGACGTTTCAGGTCGATGCAAAGGAGGTTGTGAGATAGGTTCTTGGGGCCTGACACTTTTACATCTGGGCCCCTTTCCACAGCTGTCCTTACAGCATTGAATGAACTGCTGCAGTTTTCTAAGGTGGCACAATTTTTCCCATATAAAAGTTAGCTTTAGAAACAAACTATGTGCGTGGAAGAATTGTAGAGAATGGGTCTTTACCACAGTTTTACCTGGAACAAGCTTGGTGACAGCAGTCTTGCTCTTTCAGACTCAAGATGCCGAGGCTGAGATCAGTCTCACTTGGTCTGTGCCTTACTGTGCCAGACATTTTTTCTCTAGGAATATTCATCCACCTCCAGCAGTAAATTTTTGCAAATGGCTTGATTCATATTTATTGTGTTTTGTAGACTCTGTCTAGAGAGTAGTGATTGCGATTGGAGTAAGTATCCTACTATTAATAATGAAGCAGCAAAATGAGAGTTGGCATAAAGCTCGTGTATGTCCATTCATCTGTGTGTGACTTGAATTATCCAGTAGTAGTGGGAGAAATACTTTCTTTAATGCCATCTCTGAAGTTGTAGAAAAAGTTGTAGGAGGGAAAATAAGAATGATCTAGGTCAGGAGAAAATGGTGAATTATCTTTTAATACTGTTCTCTAGTCTCTCCCTCAGATTTCTTTCCAGTGGGATTATGCTTAGCACCATTGAATAATCAATGTTCTGGCTGCTAATTATACTTATAATTAAAGATTGCTTCTTATATTGGTCAGTCAGCTGTAATACACTTAAAATAAAGCAATAATAAATTATTGTATAGGATACAGTATTTTGGAGCGGACCTCTTAGTCTCAGAAGCTTTTTGACTTCCTCATGGTATTCCAAAGTCGAAATTAATGCCACTAATTTTTTTTCACTTCAAATGATTTAATTTGGTGTACAGCCTTTTCACTTGGATAGAATCGTGGTTTTTTGCTGGATAGTTTGCCTTTCTCTGTTATCTGCATTGGGTAATTGGGTACGATTTAGACCGGTAGCAGAGAGACCATGACAGCTTCCCCAGCTAGTTTGCAGTTTACTGGTCTCTTCTTGCTTTGCAAATAGGTCACTTTTCAGTCATGCACCAGCGAGCTGTCAGCAGTAGCAAAGGGCTGTGTTGAGCTTCTCACACATAAACTATGGAGACTGTTGAGAAAATAACTTCTCTGAAATGAAGAGTCGAAGATCCTCAAACTCAGCATACTGTTTCCACCTTGCTCTTACTCCCATCTTTGGTCCTCTCCAGCTCCTTTGTGGTTTTGGTTTGGTTTTTGGGTTTTTTTTTTGGTCTCTTCAGTTCTGATCAAACAACATTAGATGTACTATTTTCATTGTTAATGAGGATTTGGAGTGGCTGGGTTGGTTTTTTTTTTTGTTTGTTTTGTTGGTTGTTTGGGGTTTTTTTGTTTTTTCCCCATAGAGGGCGGACTCTGTTAACAACATCTCACATTACAAGTCCGTAACTGGAAGTGCTAATGTGTCCATGAGCTTTTCTTTAATAAGTTCTTTTTCTTCTTCATCCTGCATACTGCTGCTACATTAGCGATTAAAGCAGGGAAAGATTTGAAAATCTGGAAGGTCTGTTGCTCACTGCTGCCTCTCTCTTCTTTAATACAGAGTTTTATTTATTTAAGGACCTAAAGTCTTTGCCGAGTTCCTTGAGTTTTCCTTGGTGTAGTTCTTCAGGAAATCTTCCTAAACCTTCCTGTTCCCTGCAGGAATTGACTTGCAATGTGCTGTCTTTTGTTTTCTTTTATTAATTAATTGTTTTATAAATAAACAAATGGGAGAAATGGCTATAAAGTTGGAAGGGAAGTAATGAAGTAAGTGTAGAAGAGGCGGATTAGAAGCTGAATGTAATTGTCAAGATCAGTTTTTATATGTCCTGTACCAAGTTTTTATATAACATGGTGGAGGTAAGGTTTCAATAGGGTTAGAGGGGGTTTTTTGTTTGTTTTTGTTTTTTAAAATTTATTACCTTTTCACCTTAGAAAAATGACATGACCAAGGTCACACAGGATCCTGTAGCATAGCCAGGTCATGAACTAGGAGGTCTTCTGTCCCTCTCCAGTATTTGATCTACAAATTCACCTACCTTCAACTGTGTTATGCTGTTACGCACCCGCTTATGATCCTGATTTTTAAGAACTCATTGGATAGTTAGTGTTTAGTTTGGGGTGATTTTGTTTGGATCATCTTGAGTCTTAAAATGCTCCCTCCAGTGTCCCTCTAAATCATGACGACCCATGTGCTGAAAAGCCTATGACATAAAAAGTGAATGACTAAAGGCCCTTGCCTTTATTTTTGTCTGAATTGGAATATATTTTAAATGAAGGTCTGGTCACCCTGCAGGCTGCATGTACTAGTTATTTTATACAACCTTTCATATTCAGAACTTCAGGGTCTGACAGGTAGGTAATTTTATAGAAGACATCTGTACAAAAGCATGTCTTTGCTGAAATGACACTCATTTTTTCCACAAGTAGGTTAGAGGATAGAGCAACCCAATGTGACAAAGCCTTTCTTTGTTTAAATGTCTAAAACCAATCTAATTGATTAAAAGAATGAGAGCATACAACAAAAAATAAACAACCCACAAATGAATAAACAGCATTTGAAAGAAGGCACAGTTTTTTTTCTAATGTGCACTTTAGTTTTTATCAGTTATGGCCTCCAAAATTGTATCCCTTTCAGTTAATTTAGTTTTGAAAGAACATAACATTTTGTTAATTTGGCATGCAGTTAGTCTGTTTACATAAAAGACTCTAGCAAAAGAGATTGACAGAGTTTGTGTTGTAAATACAGGGGATCTTTTCAGCTAATTATATGCAAATCAGCTTTGTTAACAAACACCTAAATAACTCTGTCTTGTCTTCATTAGCCTGGGAGATACAGTACATTTCTCAAGGAACTAGACAAGGAATATTAATCAAAGCAGCTTGTAAGTTTTAATGAGCTTATTAATTGTTGACCTCTGTATTTCCAAGAAGTGGTATTAAAAGTGGAAGATAACTGAGATATTTTTGTGAGGAAACATTATGCAGATATATATATGAAAAAATATCATGGTCAAATTTGGGTCATGCAAAATAAAACCTCAGTCTAGCTGCTAACACATTGATAACTCATGTTTTTCTAAAAAAATTATATGCTGGCAGAAATGTTCTTCTTCCACTAAAAGAACATTCAATGTTGTAGAAGCAGATGAGAAAAAATGGAATACAGTTCAGTTTTGTAGTTTCCCAGATCAGATTTTTTAACTTTCCAAGCCAGTAGTGACACAGTTCTGAATTTGTTTCCTAAACAGACGTCCTGACTGTCAGGTGATTCTAGCTGTTATTTCTGGGTTTGGACAATCTCTTAAGGTGAAAGTAATATTGAAAAATACAAACAGAAAATGAACGTGGGAGCAACGCTAAGAAAGATCTCTGTCCTCCATGGGCAGCTGACCTTGTCACGCTCCATACAACAAGCCCATTAATGATGACTGAAGGGTGCGACCCAGCCTGGGGAGTTTCGTGATGAAGTTCATCGATGCCATCATTGAGGGGAACCTTGAAGTCTGACCCTCAGCAGTGATCAGCCCTCACTATCCATCCCTCCTACACAGAGGAATATACTGCTTCACATCCTAATCTTAATCAATCCTGATCTTGTGAAGAAAGATGAAACCCTCTTGAATTTCCTTCTGGCGTTTTTCTGACCTAAGCTCTAGCAGTAGTCTTTAATGCTGTGTGCAGGCGCAGATTTTGGTGTAATTAATCTTCTAATTCCTTTCTAATAGCTGTCTAGCCATGTGTCAATAAACAAGGAGGATACATGACAGTAAAAACATCTGTCAGAGTAACAGGCAGTGTTGTTTCAGAGAGAGACAGACAAGAAGGGAGGGAAATTAATAAAACAAGAAAGAAAACAAGGCAAGACATGGACTGAGATTAAATGGAGTCTAAGCGGGAAAGACAAAATTCATGTTGCCAGCTGATCTTCCATAATTTGATTTGGTCATTTCCAATTCAGAACGATAAATGAGTTTCCAGATTGGGAGGATGGATAGCTGATGAACAGCTTCTGGTACCTGAGTTGTCCTGGTCTCCAGATCTGACCCTTCTATGGCAACAAGAGATGATGGCATCTATTTACTTTCTACGACCACTGTTCACATGAAGCCGTCATAAATCCTTACAGATTCACTCATCCAGGAGTCTGTACCTGTGTATCAGTGAGTGACAAAGCTGGCCAACAGAAACCAGACTGTACCTTGTTTGGTGCGGCAGAAACAAGGATGAAACTTAAGAAAATGTTCTGCTATCAGCTAGTACTCTGTTTCAAAATTTTTCCACCCAGACTTTTATGGGGTGGAAAAGAAATTAAGATCAAGCAGTTCTTATGACCACATTTCAGTTTTAATGGGAGATAACTGAGTTGGAAGTATTTTGGCCAGTTCTACTAGGCTCATTACCGATGAAAAGGAAAAAAGAAGTGAAGAGAATTGTTTACTGAGACATTGCTAAATCCTGGAACATAAGAGACCCAGGACAGCTCAGATGACCATCTGTCCAGAGATCACACCGCTCAGGGAGAACAGAGCTGCAATACAGCCCATCATATCCCTAATTGGTCATTGTCTTCTGTATTCCAGTCCTCGCAGGGTTTAGATATCTCCTTGAATTTTTGAGCCAGACAGTCATAACACCTGCAACCCGTCTCAGTCTCATGTCTGCAAAGTGTTTGTGGCAATAACTCCGAGCGACATAAGACAGAACAGTTGCATGTGCTGGTGGGTTTTTTGTTTTGTTTTGTTTTGTTTTTTTTTTCCCCTGTGAAAAAAACATTCTGCTCTCAAGCAGTCACAGACCCTCTGGAAACTTTAAAAGGGTAATTCAGTTTCTTCTTTTCCATTTTAAATCTCTTCCATCAGTTCTTTCTTCCTAAAATCCTTACTGCCATTGATTTATTTTAAATAAGATTCTTCTGTTCAAGTACCATAATTAGCCCCTGTCACTACTAATTCCTATCCCCTTGGATCATCTAGATAGAACTAAAATCCATGTGGACTAGTTCAGCAGCATTTCTTCACCTGCAAACTGGAAGAAAAACGATCCCAAAAGTCCCCAGTGAGGCATACTTGGGACCAGGAGAATGTTTTAATGCCTTTCACTGACTTGATGGCTCTGTGTGTTTTGATTTACGTACTTTCTCATTTTATTTTCTACAAGTCTTCCTGCAACCTTCTTTAAAAGATAGAAATGAAGAAAGCAGCTCTTTCCATAAGGCCCCAAAGGGGTCTAATATAGACCCCTTACTCAGACTTTAAGTTTCTAAAAAGGTGGTTTTAAACTCAGTTGTTAAACGTGATTTTATCCTCGGAAGCAAAGAATATTAATAATACAAGTTACCTTGGGTAGTTGTTTGTTATACTAGATCAACTTGACCATACTTCACGACATGCCAGACCTTCGTGGTGCTATGAGGTACTCACCACGTGCCAGATTTCTCTTGGTGACCGTTTCCCTGCATCCACTCCTTGCTTTAGGGAGTTGCAGTTTGACGTGTCCATGCAGCTACCTTAAGTCTCCTGAGAAGGGTGGCTCCTACTCGTTCATGCAGCGTGCTGCAGCAGTGTTGGTATGCAACCACATCAACCAAAGGAAAGAATGCACACTGTTTATGATGCGCAGAAGAAACACATAAAATTTGATGGAAAAAGGCAATAAGGACATATCTGCTTTTTTTTTTTTTTTCTGGGATATTTTTAGAGCTTGATGTCCATGTCCTGGTTCCACTAGTTGTTTTTTATCTTCTTTGCTTACAAAAGCCGAGAAATAATACCTAGAATGCCATATTCAAACAAAAAGGCAGGAGCTGGATGCCTTGCCTGGGGTGAAAGCCCACAGTCTTTGAGATGAGACCTTTTCATAGTCAGTATGAATACATGGCCTCTCCTGCCCTGTAAGAAAAAGTCATTAGAAGGCAACATGGGAGTATATGTACCTCAAACTCCTTGTACTCCAAATACAGAGTTTATTGTAAAATCTGGAGCAAATAGTTGTCAACATTGTTTATGGACATGGAATTCAGCACTGTTACATGTAAGTCTTGAGTAAAATGCTTGCAAAAGGCTCTAGTAGTCTTCAGGGGGAAGGCTGTATACATCATAAATGGTTAATGCTTCATAGGACAGAAATTCAGTTAAGCAGGAAAGTGCTTGTTTGATCACTTTTTGTAGGTTTTTTGAGGTTGGGTGGAGGAGTGGGTTCCCCCCCCCCTTTTTTTTTCTTTTTTTTTTCTTTTCTTTGAGGCTCTGGAGGCTTACTCTTGCTGGGAAAAAAGGAAACTGGAATCTGCTGAGCCACAACCTGTTTCGGACCTTGAACATTCAGGTTCAGCGCTGACAGAGTTTGGGATGCTTTTTACTTTAGCTGAGCAGGTGGGATGATTCTTGCACCTTAAGTTATTTTTCCAGACCAGTGACTCGCTAAAGAGATAAGGAGACCTGTAATATTGATTGCATTAAGAAAGCGCCAAATAACCTTTCACCTCTATCTAATCAGCTTTCTGTATCAAAACTGTGAACATGAAAATAAGAGCACTAAACTCTGAACCTTTCCAGCAGGCTCAGGAGAGCCTGTGTGCCTTGTGATTGAGGCCTGGGACTAGGCCTCATTTGGGAATATTTGAATCCAGGACATAGGTTTTTCACCTCTCTCGGTGTACAGAGATCAGATTTTCTGATTCAGATGAGGAGAAAACTCCAGTTTTCCTCTATACTCAGCAATGGTCAAACCAAAATAATGGAAAATGCTTCTCTGGTATGAAATAAGCTGAAATTAACTGGAAAGTTTTGTCGTCAAGAGAGGTCTAAGCGCCTGTACTGCTTATATGCCAGTTTCATACTGCAGCCACAAGTCTTTTATTAAAGTGAACACATTCAAAATGTATTTTATATATGCACACAACATATCTCAGCTTTTAAAGTGAGAAGCTGGCCATTACAGCAGTAGCCAGGCACAAGATATACTGGGCTTTGGTACACCAGGAGTCCTTTTGGTGTGAGAGCAGTTCAGTGGTTAGCAGGGAAGAGCAAAACACGTCCTTAGCCATGTGGCCAAAGAAGGGATTGAGATTTTTTTGGTGACCACGGTGGTCAAGTGTGCAAGGACATATGGGTTTAAAAGGTGTCAGAGTAGCCACAGATGAGAAACCAGGAGACCTTGTTCTAATAGGAAGGATGGAAATCCATTCCCTGGAAATTCCAGCCTGGAAAGGCTGGAAATCTCCGTGATTGTAAGTATTAAAGAACTGCTTGCACTGATGATTATAAAACATGCATTGCATAGAGTTGTTTCTTAGTTCCTGAAGCTGTGTGGGTGAGATAGTCATCCTGAGATCTCTTTGGACTCTATTTTCTATATTTTTCATAATTACATTATAGAAAATGACTCCTTTTCTGACAATTAAATGTGAGTGCTTCTGTGTGTTCGGGTGCACAGGCAGACAAACATGAAGAGTGTGAAACATGAAGAGTGTTAATTGTTTGAAATTTAGAATGGAAGAAAAAGTAAAACATCCCTCAAGACGATGATCAAATTAGGCTGTCTCATCAAAAAAGCAGCTTGGTGTCCTGCATCGACACACACTGATAGGAGCAAATACCAACAAAGGAGCAAAAGCAACACCAGGGCTACTCAAAAGGGTTAAAAATCCATGGAAAGCTCCTACTTTCACTCTGCCTGTATTGAAAAAGAATGCAATGAGGAAAAGGGCAGAAAAACCCTTATCTGCCACAGCCATGTGCAGTTATTTGTGAGTGAATGCCCAGAGTTGTGGTTGTGCTGGTCTCTGGGGGCTGGGGGGGTGGGTTTATGTGCTGGTATTGGCACAGCATCTGCCTGACCTGGCCAAGGAAGCAGTTTTCGGAGCAGCATGGAGCACAAGATGTAGTACCACCAAAGTCACCTCACCCACAGGTAAGGTTTATAGCTCAGCTCTGTACTACACCGGCACTGGGAAGGAGCAGATCCTACGTGGCACTGTCCCAGGTGGGGTACAAGAGGACATAACGTGTCCTTGTGCTTCTGGTCTCTTCTTTATCTTGCGTCCATCAAACCTGGTGCAGCTGTGAAGCCACCCATCGCATCACCCACCCTTCCAGCATCTCGCTCTTGTAGCCGTGTCTGCGGGGACACCTCGTGGGGATGCAGCGTATGCCAGGAGGAGTTGCTTTTTTATATTTGTTTTTATTTTTATTTTAAATGTTTATGTTTAGCTGTATTAATTCCTCCACGACCCTAGTGAAATGGAAAAGCCCTTCTCGCCTGGGGAGAGAGAAGTTCCCCCTGGAACTCTGGAATGTGACCCTGTGGCTGGGGCATTGGTCTTGTGTGGTTTTTTTCTGGGTTCATCATAAAAAACACACGTTCAGAATTATGTTGAGAAAGGGGATTTAATTTTTGCTCTCTCTCCCAAACCTGGTTGGGATCCCCAAAATTCACCTTTTTTTAGTTTCTGCTGACAATGAAATTTCAAAGGGAGCATCTCAAGGGAAGTGGTTTTGCATTTTACAATACAGGCAGACTTTCCAGCATTTCCCATCACTGCGCCTGCCTCAAGATTGTATCTTTAATCCTGCCAGTTTGGAAGTAGGACACAAAGAGCAGGGTTCTCCAATTCAAGGGAGGTTTGATGCCTTCTTCAGTCTTTTACCTGGTTGGAAGCAGAAGGAGCTGTAGGAAGCTCAGCGCTGGTTACAGACAGTAATAAATCATCTGTACCAGGACTTTAGGATCCCTTTCCAAACTCTTGCCCAAAGTATCTGAAGTTCTCCATCTTCTCCTCCCTCAACCACATCCTCATCAGCACCACAGCACTGATTTACAGGCTAAATTTTCTCTGCAGTGTAAGACATGAACGGATTCTAGTACTGGCTCCTTTTTCTATTTAATCACTCTTAAAAAGAGTGTTTATCTGAGTCTAAGGGAGAGGCAGGCAAGGCTAATTGGTTTGATGGAAATTCAAACCCTGTCTTTCCCAACTGAAATCTGTTTTTTTTCTGAGCCTGATATAAAACTAAATGGTGTCAGCTCAGTGATGCCTTTTGACAGCTATGGACCAGTGCTCTGTGTCCTTTTCCCTCACTATGTGTTGTGTCCTATGCCCTCTCTGCATGCACATGTACAACCCTGATTCTTAGGAAATCTGCCTTTCTTTTTTTTTTTTTTTTTTTTTTTTGCTGCAGATATTGGCCTGTGAATCCCTTTGCTTCCAAAAATAAAATAAAATAAAAATTAAAAAATCAGTTCAGCGCAGCAGTTCCAAGCCTGATGTATGCAGGTGCTTCAGGCTAAGGTTCACATCTGAAAATGCTAGAACACATCAGTACCCTACATACAGCCTTTGGTACAGCATCAGCTCCTTTCCAGCTTAGGAAGCTAGGCTTGTTAGCACAGCATGCGCGTGCTCCTGCTTACCTTTGAACTCATGGGTTAATTTTGATCAGATGATGATGGAAGAGGGGATATCTTAAATACATCGGGTTTTTTTTACCTATTTAGATAGTACAAGCAGCCAGACAGAATACAGACAGTCCAACTGCAATGGTTGTGCCAAATCATAGGAGCTCCTCTGTAAAACCTTTGGTGTTATACCTGTTATATGTTCCTTTGCATGGGGAAAATAGACTTTACGCCAACTACAGAGCTTTAATGATAAAAGTCAAAATAAACTCTCATTGTAAACTCTATAAACGTCATATTCTTTGCTCCCATCTCTTAGGATTTGAAATATATGTGTACAGAGTTTCCAGAGGAATTTCCAGAGGAATTTCCACAAATCTGATGCAGATTGACACCTGTCTAGATCTTCAGGTCTTCTTGGAATATGAGTAACTGTCACCATAACCCAATGACATCATAAAATCTGTCAGACGGTGTTGTGAGACATAGCAGAAATGGCTGTAAATTATTTATTTATTTTTCTAATGTGCATTAAAGACAATGGGAGCTGTGAAAGCTGAGCGTATCTGAATTTCTGCCTATGCACTTCTGAAAATAATAACCAAATAAAAAGTTGTTGTGACTGTGACACCCAAAAATGCAGAAAAGAAAGAGAAATAGCTCTTCTGAAAGTCTGCTGGATGTCAGATTCCCATAGTGAGTCCTTAGTAAAAGGTAATATGAAAGTCTGTACTTCTCATCCACAGTTGCAATAGTGACACATTTTCATTTCCTTCTTTTCTCTTCTCTCTTGGCTTGGACCTCAAGAAGAAGGTCCTGTCTGGGATTTACTGGCAATTGTAAGAGGTGAAAGTGTTTTAATTAGCTATTAAAATGCACAGTAATGTCAGGGCTTTAGAGGATGTGCTCCTGTGATGTGTTAATTCATTTTTAATGTGGACAATTAAGGTTGTTTTTTTTTTTTCTTTAAAAGGTTCTGTGGAGCATTGCCTAATGAGTTGGCTTGGCTGCTTGGTCATCATACCATTTCAACTTTCATGTTGCTGGACCCTTTTCACAGGGCTGAATCTGAATGACAGAAGTTACAGGTGCATTGCCCTCAAGCACTCTCACGATACAAAGCTCCTGGTTTTTGTTCCCTGACTCCATGCCTGTATATTGCAGACCAGATTACGTGGGCTTCTGACCTAGGGTTTGCTTCCACCCAGGTGCCACTAGTTGTATGTGATGAGGAGGAAGTGAAAAGATCAATCCAGGTTTGTCAGAAGTATCAGTAGCAGCCAGAGAAAGATGAAGATTGATTCAAACTTCCCTTGCTTTAAGTGCTTATGACTGCTCAGCCCACTGTGTGGATCTCCTCTCTGAGGCTTATGATCATGATAAGGATTTAAGTAACAGCAGAAGATACTTTGCACTTCCTCTATGTCGTCAGTCAGCTCCACTATCAATATGGGCTACTTCAGCTTGATTTCTTTTTCTTTTTCCTTTGTTATTGGGCTTTAGAAATGATCCCTATGGAACAGCCAAGCAACTTTTGTTGTCTTCATACTCCAGTGAAGTTGAGACTCCCACATAGACCACTGAGAGCCATAGGCAAAGTCTGTCCTTAGGTGAACCTACCCTAGTTGATGCTACAAGCAATGCTTTCCATATGAAAGTAGCTCTTTGGAACAGAGAAACAACATGCCTTCAAGAGTTGGATACAGCAACTCATAAACGAATAATATAACTTTGATTGATGCTCCACGTTACCCTGAGAAAATGATTGGGTGGATTTACGGCATAAACTATGTTTAATTAGGTTTGTGTACTTTCATGCTATTTAAAATTTCTTTACACTTCAGTGTTGCAAGAAGAATGCTCTCCAATATTTCAGTAGCATGAAAAGCAAAGTGTAATGTACAGAGCTTATAACAGAATGACACCCAGTGCTACGACATTACTGGTTTGGTTATTAGGTTTGCTCCATTTTAACTCGTGTCCTATTCCCCCTCCCAGTGATGCATCCATTGTCAAATGTCAATATTAATATTGTTTCAGCTGAAATGATACAGTTGTGCAACAGGATTATAGCCTTGTCAATAGAACTGGAATTTGTACTCTTATTCACATGCACGAAAACCTCAGAGATTTAATTTTCAGATCACACGTGATTCTATTGATTGAAGTCTACAGGGGTCAAAGACTAATCTGCAATTTGTGTCTCCTGTGCCTGAGTTAGAGGCCTGTGGGTTGCAGACAGGGTAGTGGGGGGTAAATAAATACAGCATCTGGTGGCAAATTCATGAGATTCTTCTCAGAGTTTCTTGTTTGGGGTGGGTTTTTTTTTTCTTCCCTTTGAGTTTTGTCAGTTCTAACTCTGAAACTGGGAGATATCGATCATTTCCAGGTAGGTAAGCTTTCTGATTCCTTCAGAACTGTAAATGGTATGGTAATAAAATTGGATATTTAGATTGGCCTTGTGTGAAGAATTATGTCAGGCAAGAAAATTATTTTCTTCCTCAACAAAAAGACTAAGTTACCCTCTGAGCTTTTAAATCTTATCTTTGCTATAGCAAAGATGCAGACCATAAAAGTTTAGGTTCTGTAGCTCTAATTGCTCATGCTGTGTTCTCACCCCATCTCACATGTTTGAGTCAGAAAGAGCCCTACGCTTTGTGACGGAGGAACTGAAAGGAAAATCTAGGTGATTCAGAGGTCGTTTGTCTTTTCTCAAGCTGGTTGCTGAACTAAGATATTAGCCTGCAGAACTGGAGGCCTCTGCAGGAAATGGTGTTTATCTGACAGATGGATGTGACACTGCATCCCTGCCTACCTCCAACTATGATAATCTCCCTCCACTGTCATCTTCCCAAACTAGACTTTTCCATTTTTGGGTAATGGCAGAACCTAATTTTTCTTTCCCCTTCAGTTTCAGTGATATGTCTTTATTCCTGCTACTCTTTACACATACTTTGGTACTTAGTTCCACCCCAGCAATAGCTGCATTTCTGTTTCAATTAGGGCTTTGTATCATGCTTTTTCCAGTAACAGCTGTGTATCTATCAGTATCCCAGTGAATAAAGTGACTCATTGGTTTGCGTTGTTTTTTCAGCCTTCTACTTGGTTTATGTCTTATTGTATTATTCTGATAGTGATTTGATGGAAAAAGAAAACTTAACTTTTCTTTTTTTTTCTTTTTTTTTTTTTTTAAATGAAAAACATCCATATGGCTCTCAATTTGTGTTAGAGAATTATGATGTAAGACAGAGAGTGTGAAACTGAGGAGGGGATTGTTTCTGGCAGTTTTCATTTTCTAGTATAGTTCATTATGCAGTCTTGGGACAGGACCTAAAATAATTAAATTCTGTGCAAAACCAACAACCTTTGCCCTTTGAAAGTGTCATTGCACTAGAGGAAATGCCACAGTAACTGCTCGTGTGTGACATCTATTCGCTGCGTCTCTGTCTTGGAGCTAAAGAGACAGACTGAATTGTGACTGCAAAGGATCAAAATATAGGAACAGCCCCCTGATTTGCCACGTTCTGAGAGAAAGCCAGGAGAGATAGGAGAAACTAGGAGAAGATACTTATTTGGAGTTGCAATTTTAATGTGTCCCTAGTATAAATTAAACTTGGAATATCAAAGAATAAATTAGGACATGGCAGCAAAACTTCGGTAACTTTAATGACAGTGACCACTGTAATGAGTGGGAAATCTGGCAAAGTGTTTGTCTTTGTAGATTTCTTCCCTGGAAAGAGGAGGTCTCAATGATTCAGGTATATTCCATTGATTTTGCTCTGCGAAATGAGGAGGAAGGAAGACTGAAAGGTGGTGGTGTACCTGGGGAGGAGGTCTGATTGCATACTGGTCTTCTATGGGCTGGAGAAGACTGGAGCTTGAGGTCCCTGTCATAGAAGAGAAAAGCCACAGCCTCATTTCATCTTTGAGAAAATGCATCTTGTTCAATTTCCAGATTTTAAAGTGGTAGAGCTCTCAGAGTCTATGGAGGTCTTGACCCTCCATTCAACTTTGTTATTCCTTCAATGGGGTGAGGAAGAATGAAAAGGAAAAACAGGGATCTTTGTTCCTCGCTGGTGCTGTCCTAGTCTTAGGACAGGGTGGAATGGGGTGAGATTCTTGAAGCATGAGACTAGTCCATATTCTTATCTCCCCAAAATCAGAGAGAGCTAGCCTGGGGCTAAGAATATCTATGAGCTCTGTCACTCCTTTAGAAATAGATTCCCCTAGCTCAGTGAGGAGATGCAATTTTGAATGTACAGACACTGATGAATTTTTAACAAACTACGTTCCAAGACTGGAAGATTAAAATAATCTTTCCAAATCTTTCCTCCATCCTTAGCTGAGTTTCACTATGGTTTTTGTTTCTTTATATTCTGAGTCACACCCTCACAAAAATGTACTGTCATGGCATTGTAAGAGACTCTAGTGGCTTATCTTACTTAATGCTGCTCCATCAAGGTTGCCACATGAACATAATCTTCTAAATGAAGGAGCCAAGGCAAAGATGATCAGTATCAGACTTTGACATACTTTATGTGCTTTTCTGATCAACTTTCCTCCATGGAGATCAAAGGCTGGAACATACTGCCAGGTTAGCAAGGACCATCAACATTTTATTCATTTATTTATTTACAGAGATCAGCAGAAAATGAAAGGTTGCTTAAAAAATGGCTACAAAAGTAATTTGAGTACACTTTTTTGATTAGTGTTTAGAGATTGGATACCCCATTATGAAATGCTAATGCAGGAATCCCAAGACATGGGGAATGTCCAATACAAAGATATTTTATCTCTGTACCAAAATATTTCTTCCCTACGTGCAAAAGAGTGCCACAATGAGAAACAGCAAGAATGATGCAGCAAGATGAAATCTGGAGTCCTCAACGCTTCAGTATCTCCCGGCTCAATTTCTTTTTTCATTAGGGATATGAGCACTATTTTTGCCAGCACGATGACCAGTCACATTTTATTCGCTTCAGACTGGGACTTGCATAATGAACTCTTACTTCATACTACCGTGTGTGTTTGTAGTCCAGTTTCTTTGTTTCTCTGGGAGCAATGAACGCGACTGGTCAGTCTGACCTGCGATCTGGTGACCAGCCCTGATGAGGGAAAGTGCGGGTAAGAGTGATGGGAAGACCCCTGAGGTGCCCATCTGATCGAAATCAGGTCACCTGCAAAGGTCAGTCCAGCTGTCATCCTGTAACCTGACGTTATGGCTGCTAGCTTGTGGCAGGATCTGGAAGTTTCTTTGGGGCACTCCCTGACATATCAAAAAGAAATGCACTTGAAATACTCTGTTATATCTACACTGGTAAATATCATACATTTCTTGCAATTATATATGCAAGAAAATTGCATATATAATTGCACGTGTGATGGTGAGAAAGATGTTTTACCAGTACAGCTCAGAGAGGTACCATTAGCTGTTTCTGTAACAGAACAGAAGTGTTGACTTGGGTTGGCTTTCTCTTCTTGTTTTCCTTCCCAGGATAAATTTCATTCATGCTAAGAGAGTTTTTTAGGATCGCTTTCTTTGGAAACCTTTTAAATTCAGATAAGATCTTAGAGATGCATCAAAACTGAAAACTGTGAAATGTACAGCTTGTCATGAAATCAGATAAATTTGTAATAATACACACAATTTATACAATGTTTGAGGTGTTCAAAACTCTGTACAGACATCAACTCATTAAATGGGACAATGATTACAAGCTGACACAGCTTTGATTTGTAGAACTTGAACCTGCACTCAGTTTAATTTTAAATAGGCTAGAATTTCAAATTCCTTGCCATGTGGAAAAGCGGGTGGTTTTTTGTGCGTGTGTGTGTGTGTGTGTGTGTTGATACAAACAAAACATGATTCTGTGTGCGAAATGTTAGTATTAATCACGCAGTCATCCTGTGAACAACTTCTTAATGTCTGACAGGCTGCTGGTTGTTCAGCAGCTGAGCTGAGAGAATTTTTAAATAAGCCTCTAATACGAATAAATTACAAACATTGACCCTTAAGGACTCTGACAACACAGTTTGACCCCAAATGGCAGGAAGACACGGCAATCTGTCTTTGTCCTATCAGGAAATTTTTTTTTCTTGCCCTTTTACTTTCCAGTCTTTTATCTTCAGTTGAGAAATCTCAGGAATATTTAATTTTTAAAGAGACTTGAATGTTCACATGGAGAGTAGCCTCTGACCGCATCTTTCTTCAGCATGTGAGGCAACTGAAAAAGCGTTAAAAAGTGAAACAGTCCTCAGATGACTATTAGTACGCTGCCTCGCCAGAAGCTTCCCACTGTATTTTGTTTAACGAACAAAGCATTTATTGGCAAAGACAAGCACTGTTCCCTACTAGCATCACATGCTTTCGGAAACAAAACTTACTTATCAAGCTGCATATGATAATTTTGCACCTGGAGAGCAGCTTCTCTTGTATGTCCATTTTGGTTAGTGTGAATACAGCCATAAAACATGGGATTTCTATTATGCCTGATGAACAGTCGATGTGACCGTGGTGTTTGAAGGAGCCAGGAAAAACCAAAATCTTCATGTCTGTTCAAGGTATACCACTGAAAGCATGTTTTTCTGTGGGTCTGCATCCTGAAAAACATTGCGATCCCTGGGGATTATGCCATGACAAACAAGAAAGTGGTAAAACCCAAACTGTTACTGATATTGTTGCTATTGAAGAGAGCAGATATGTATTTCAGCAACATCCAAGAAAATAAATGTGCCTGATAGAAATAAAATAGCTTTTTTTCCTTCTCCTGCTCAGCGCAGTCAGGGAGAACAGGAACCATCTACGTGCTCATCTTGTCTGGAAACTGCTTTTCATTTGCTTTTGCCTGCTTGGAGGATAAACTCCTTTAACTGCCTTTGTTTCCTGAGTCACTTTCAGCAGTTGATAAGAAGTCCCCTAATCTCCTGTTCTGAAAGCACTCAACACTGCCCACAAGCAATGTGATTCCTCTGAAGTTCTGTCTCCTCATGTGTGCCTCGTATCTCAGCATCAGTGAAGGGAAAAGAGTTATCTGCATTATTTTCATACAGCTGACTTTAACTGAAACTTCTGGCTGTGGGGCACAACAGCTCAGATACCACGAGGTGCATCCATTTTACTGGGCTTGTTGTGCTTTGAAGGAATAGCAGCTTTGTGATCGTTTTAATTCCCAGAATTATTTGTTCCTCCTGGCTGCAGGAGACTGTGTCAGTGGGGAATACAAAGCCAGGTTCCCTTGCCATAATAAATGGTTCATGATCGCTGCTATGGAGGAAGAATTGTTCCTTCATATTTACAGCAGTCACAAGAAAGATGGTGAAGAAAAGTAATTTATATTTTTTGATTGTCTCCTCATTTCCGATGATGATCCAGAGTGTTACTTTGGGCAGGTCCCATGCAGGCTCTGTTCTGCAGCTCAGTCCTGGCACCCCAGAGCTGCCGTCTTCAGCCCTCCTGAGGTCCTTTCACCCTGCTCAGAAATGCCCCAAACGGCATTGAAGGGAATGGACGGTGTTAATTCTGGACTAGCCCTTGCTAGAAGTGTGGGGAAAAAAGTGATGAAGGTGAGGAAAGGAAGACTCAGATACATAGGCAGGACTACAGTATCCTCCATGTACCCAACCTATAAACCCTCCAGCTCAGTTAAGAGGAGTAAAATTGTAGTGTGTTTTGGTGCCATGTTTTTCTTGCCCACGGGGTGAAATGCACAGTGAAGTGAATTTGCAGTTGTTCTTTTTCTGTCCCTTTTGGGTGACGAGCACTCTTGAAAATTTGCTATGTAGCTGGTTGCTTCAATAAAGTCAGATGTGTTTTGAGTATCTGGCCTCAACAGTGGGATTTCATAATGTGGAAATCCGACTCTCAGTTTTTCAGAGGCCAACGCTCTGTCCATTAAGAGTTCACTTGATCTGTCCGTGTTCCTTCATTAGGTGTTTAACTGCTGGCTATTGATCTGTGGTCCATTCATTGTTGAAATTGAAATTAAAAAATAAAATGAAAAAAAAAAAAGAGTGAGAGTAGGGGAGAAGAAAGGATGTGCTTGTATTGCTTTTGCTTAACATGCTGGACGTTTGTGCTGCTACAGGGTTTCCACGCCATTTGACCTAGCGGTAGGGAGCTGACATGACTCAATGGCCTAAAAATATTTACAAAAGGCTGCCCTTGTGTTTGAGGCTTCCTTACAATAATATTAAATATTAAAATATCAAAGCCAGAATACAGAAAAAAAAAAAAATTCTCCCTCTCCCCACTACATCTTGTCAGACCTGTTTGTGGTCTCTCTTCTAAGCTACCCTGACCTCTTCAGGTGGCTTTCCACAGCCACTTTAAGTTTGCAGAATAAAATAAAACATATTCCCACTTCAACATGGGTTAGTCTTTGAATATGTATGTGTGAATGTGCATGTGCCTCTCTGGGGTACCGCAGCAAAACACAACCTTGAGTGTTTGTTTGCCAGTGATGTCTGCGTGCTGAGAACTGAAAGTTCCCACCGCATTCATTAAAATACATGGTTTGGGCTGAGGGCATCATTAACAGCTTGGTATTGCTCATGGCTCAGAGTGGAGCCGTTCACTGCCATACGGTGTGTCAGCAGGGATCACGCTAATGATCTGGAACGGCAGGGCGAGCTGGGCACTCGGAGGGATGTCACGCATTTCGGGCAAGGCTTTGGGGAAGTCTTGCTTAAAATGGAAACATTGCTGCAGCAGGACTCCTTGAATTTTGATAAAAACGTGTATGTTTCAGAAGTGTGTTTTATTGCTATTTACTTTCTTTTTAATACACAACATTGTGATTTGTATATTAAACGTATACTTTTTTTAGTGTAGCAATTACATAAGAGCTCCTTACCTTAAAGTCCTACATTTTCTCAATGTTTTAAGTTTGATGGAAAATGTCTTGTAGCGTTCCTTTACATAAGTTTTATATGGACTGAATTTCTTTGCTTCCAGCAGTCTAGGGTGGGTGATGGATAAAGGAAGTATGGATTTTGGTGTGGCTGTTGCCTGTCATTCAGGGCTTCTACGAAGAGCCCCAGAGATCAAAGCTGATATTTCCCTATGTCTTCAGATGTGTAGAACTCTAAAGAAAATTAACTGACATATTAACAGTAGAGACGGGTTGGGAGAAACAGAGCCAGGGAACAGTCTGTTTAATTTTTTTTTTCTTTCTTTCTTTTTTTTCCCCCAGTAAAACTGATACTTTCCAACCAAAAAGAAATTAAAATAATATCCAAAGTGTTTCCACTTTTAACCTACATCCTCTAACTTTTTATGGGTTTGGTTTGTTTTGCCTACATACTAACAGGAAGAAAGCAAAACCAGAAAGAAACTTTCCCATTCGTCACTTCATGGTTTCTTGCTTTCTGAAAGAAAATTTCCAATGCGTGCACGTGAGCACACACAAACACTAACAAACACATACGTACAAAAATGGCACATATTTTATTTTTTATTTTCTCTTTTTTTTTAATCAACCAATTTTTAATAATGATCTTGATTCTTAGCAGCCAATAGTTAGCAGTTTCTGACTAGCTCTGTGTAACTGAAAAACTCATCAGATTTGTACCTGTTCATTGGAAACTGGACAGTGAATCACGCGTGAGGCAAAGCTTCCCTGCCCCAGCCTTTCAGCCAGGCCAGAAACAATCAACTCCAGATTTTTCTGTCCTGTTCTCTCCGTAATGTGAAATGGTGAATGGGGAAATAAAGAAACAAATGCCAATTTCCCCTAAGCTGTGTCAGCCTAGTTTGAATCTGAAGCCAAAATTTGTACCAGAGCTAGCTTCTGAGGTGATGTAAATCCAAATGGCTTTAATGAGTTCAGTTTACAATCTGGCCTTCAGTTATTATTTAATCTGGAGAGGCCAGCTTGTCTTTACTGATTACACGTTACAAATACCTTGCCATGCTTTGTTCACTAAAGCAAAATAAGAAGTTCAATACATATAGGTTAATGACTTTTTGGATCTGTTCAAAAGCTCGTCCTACAAATTCTTCGAGGTCAACGGGAGGTTTCTCTATGCAATCAACTTTCTTGAGCTTGGACTCTGTAAAGTAATAAGCAGGAAGAGTAATTAACAGATTATCTAAACTAGCAAAACAGGGGCAGGTTTCTGAATCTGTCCTTCTCTATCAGACCAGGAGTGATTTGGCAGGAGCTGGAGGCAACAGAAACTGGTTCCACTTTGTCATCCTCTGCTGATGCTTTGCCACATCAGACCTGCAGAGCAGCAGGCTTGTAAACAAACATGTTTACATTGCCACCTTGCAAAACAAAATGCTACTGGCTTCAATTTAGATACCATTAAATCTTCAGCTGGAGATATTTTTTTTGATTTTGCATGCATAACATACTGTAACTCAATGACAATGTCTGCTCTCCATATCATTCCTGAGCAAAATAGCTCTCTTAGCCATGCGGGTGTTGATGACAGATGTTTCAGATCAATCGCTGGAAAGAGATAACAGGAATGTCTTGGATCATTACAGGACATGAATCTTTAAAAGTAATTATAGGTGGTAACAACCGGTATGACAATTGAGTCCCTCCAGCCTGTGTTTCACCGTAGAAAACAACTATGTGTGGTATTTCCCTGTAGGAATGTGCTGCTGACTGCCACATCCCGCTGCTTTTTGATGTGAAGTCACATTGTGCATGCTAAAAAGGAGTAATGTTCTTAGTACAAGTTTCTTGTTAGCATAGCAGATCTAATTGGAATCTAAGGAAGCTGGCAAAGAAACTGGATGCTAATTTTCTCCTTTTTGCATAATTAAGAAAGAAATATTCTTCTCTTTGAGTTCTGTGCTATTGAACTGTCATATTTAGCACATCATACACCCATGGTGTATTTTATGTAATCTTTCTTAAAAGGGATATAATCTATACTTATTCTTTGAAGAGCTAAATTCTTGTTGGCTTCAGCTAGAGAGGGGCATAGACAGATTAAACAATAAGGTAAGACTTCAGGATTTGGCCTTTTCATTGGAAAATACAGAAACATAATATTAAATCAAAATGGCTCTTCAGATTTTAAACTCAGAAATAGTTCTATTTCAGTTTGATCACTTCAATGTTATTGAAATACTGTAGCATCTAGTTTGGTTTTGCACCTCACTAGAAACCATTTATAAATTCTGGTTTGAAAATAGAGATATCCTGGTGTGCCTCAGTGTAGGTAGAAGTTATGGCTGGAGTCATCTGTTCTGCATCCCTCTTCTCCCATAAGCACCAATTCAAGCAGAAGCACCTTAGGATAACGAGTTTGCTAGAAGAGGTCCATTGCTCCAGCAGCGCTGTAATGGGATGAAATTAAAGTGAAAATGCTCAAATGTAGAAGTAAGAAACCAAGAACTGATGCTAGCTTTCGAAATCAGAGGCTAGCATGGGACAGGGAAGCTACAGAGATATGTTGGAAATTTGGATAGCAAAGAGAAAAAGGGTACTGCAGTGGCGTTTACAACTTATCTGTGAGACCTATCATCAAGCGGTAGTGCCTACAGCAGTCAGAAGTTTTGGCAGAGGCCAGGACCAAGCTAACGAGTGTCAGGCAGTGTTACCTTCACTCGGAGCGTGGGTGCACGCACGTGTGCGCACAAATTGGAACCGAAACTGCAGCAGCTGATTTAGCATCTGGTAGCTCAGCTACCAACTCTGTTTGCAAAAAGGGGGACTTTGCTGCATTTTGTTATGCTGATTTCGGCTTAGTTTGCCCAATTGTTGAAGTCCTTTTGGATTTCAATCTTCCTGAGCTTGGAGGTACCCATGGAAGTTCAGTTTGTCCCCTGTTTAGAGCATTTAGAAGAGTGTCAAATGGAACTGGTGGGACAGATCACTTTCCATTTTGTTTGCAAACATGTCATAACTGCTTTCTGAGAAGTATTTTTTAACTCATGTGCATCTCTCTCTTTATAATTTTAACGTGACCATATTCCCTTAGGTCCCTGGTGAGAATGTCACATGAGACTGAGAAAAAGAAATTTCATTAAGGTCCACATGTATTAAATATATTGACTGCTACTTTTTCACTAGCAAGAATATTTCTGACAAACAAGGAAATTGGACTGGATCGATATGGTCCAGTTTTGATAGAACCATTCAGGCAATGGGGTTTATTTTATAATCTGTCAGGTACTTGCAAAAGTATTGTGTAATATTTTGTTCCAAAATCTTTCCAGATTCTATCAAAGATAGTATGACCAGTTTGTAACCCTTTTCCCTGAAAACGTTATTCAGTTGCCCTTAATCAGTCTTATTAGATCCCCTCTGCCCTCCATGGTCTCTCAAGCTAATTGCTGAAGATTCATTCAGTGAGTCCCCCAGATAGTTTAAGGTTCTTTTTTGAAGATCTTGACGACATGTATGGCTGCGAGTTAACTAAAATGATCTTAAATTTTTACTGCCTTCTGGCCTCTCTTCTTATCTGCTTCCTGTAAGTATATGATGGGCAAACTGCCTTCTAAGTTAGCCTCAGTTAATGTTAGTTAATTAATATCCTCCTTCTCTTTTCCTCTAGCTGAGGAGTACTTTAGCTTAAGAAATTTTTGCCCTTTCAAGCAGTCTGCAAGTTATCGCAGTGCTCTTCTCTCGTAGCATGCCTAGCATCTGGAGCAGCCTTGTATCCATCTCTGCTTCATCAACTCTTCTTTCCCTTTTTTTCTTTTTTTTTTCTTTTTTCTTCAGCTTCCCTGGAAAGCTGTTTATTGCTTCTCTCATAACTCTTTGCTTTATTTCCCTCTTTCTTTTATTATGGTGCTTTCAAACAGTCTTATTCAACATTAGAAAATGCAGTGGTTTTCCTCATGACAGGTAACAGGATAAAGCTGTACTGCCTGGTGAACACTGTCGCTGGGGACCTACCTCTCCCTTCTACCCACATCCAGCTTAATGTTAAACGTAGAACATATCAGACAGATTTCACTGAAGGAGCTTCTTAGCTGAATTAGTAAAGCTGCCAGTCTTCTCACACGAGACAACCAGAATGGAAGAGAGAGCACAGTACAGGGAACCCCATGTCTCAGAGAGATGCAGAGACTGGGGGAAACTTGCTCTGCCTGAAAAAAAGAAACATTCCTGAGAGAAAAGGCAGGCAAAACAACCATACTTGAGTTGCAGAGAAAGGCATACTGTGAATCAGGGGAAATCACGTACAGCAGTGAAATATCCAAAGCCAGGGGCACGGCTGAACTTACATCTTAAAGAAAACTGAGGCAGTTTCAATTTCTATAAGACAGGGATAGCTGGAACTAGTGATTTGTTTACGGTGAAGCATATGCTGGCATGGACTGTTTGAGGAAAGGTTTGCTTCCTTGTGGGTTTCTTCTTCATGCATTAAGAGCCAGTTTAGTGCCAGTCAAAAACCAGACTAGTTTCCTGGAAATTTCCCACGTGTGCCTTTACGTGTGTACTTCTTCCATTTTCAGTGTTTCGGTGTTTCCCTCTGGACTTGAATCCATGTCCCACAGTGAATCTAGTTGAAATCATCTGCCTAGTTTAGATTAATTGTGCTTCAGTTATCAATGTCAAGATTTTAATTTAAACTAGAAAAGTAAGTATCTGGAGGAGAAGCTCTGCAGCAGGATACATACAGGCAAAATTGCTAAAAGGCAGCTGGAAGGCTTTAGGAAATATCTCAGGGCCTAATTTAATCAATTCTGCACATAAGGGGGCAGTTCTAATAAGGGGCAGCTTTTTTAAGTGACTCCTTAATGAAGTCCTCCAACAAGTGACTAACGGGGAAATTGGAGTGTGGTGCCTTAACTCGTGTGGCCTGACATTGGGTGACACGGTATCTGCAGGAAAATGCAGTGGTTTCAGGTCAGGGGAGAAGGATCTTTGAACATTTCTGGAACGGTCTCTCTGCGTTGACCTTATCCTGAATAAATGCTGCTGTTTAACATTAGCATGCAGGAGCAATAGAGATATGTGTGGTGCTCTCAGCGTGCTGAGAAAGAAAAAGACCCTTCCCTTAATTAACTAATGTAAAATAAATTTTTGGGTGCTGGGCAAACTCACTGTGGGGCTGGATTTAGTACTAAATTACCTTGTCACAAAGAGCATTGTGTGTCAAGGTAACACTAAGTGCCAGGCTACTATGAAGCTGAATAAAATACTTGTAACAAATAATTTTTAACCCACTTTCTTTCTGCTTACTGTAAAATCTCATAGCATGACAAATGCCCGGAACAGGTATTATTAATTTAGTCATTCTATTCAGCCAATAACATTGTCCAACAACTTTTGGTCTGGATCTAACATCAGCCCTTCTAAAATGGTCCTGGTTTTGTTCCCTGACTAAACTAAGTGGTTTTTTTAGACAAAGTCCATATAAATAGTTGTGTTTGCCAGTCTAATGTTTATTTTCTGTGAGATTGTTTTGTAACTTTAGCTTAAATGCTGTAAGAGGGTTTTTGCTGTAAACCCTATACCAAACAACTAAAATCCAGCCAGCCAGCATACCAACAGAAAAAGCCCATAACCTTTAATTATAATAAATAAAGGTTGAATGAAATTAATTTAAAACAGGCAAACATACATTGTAGAACAGAGGATTCCCTCATTGTTACGTATGCATATTTTAATGAAGTGTGAATCCAACATATATTTAGCAAGTCACTTTGTATATTCCACAAGAAGGATTGTCTGTATTTCTGCCTACCATAGAGATGGCAAAAGCAGTTTACCTGCACTGGGAGCATTCCTTTCCATATCTCCTGTGGTGTAAAGAAGCTGTTTTGATGTGATTTTCCAAGTGCTATTTACAGCACAGGTATCACTATTAGGGAGAGAGCAAAAGCAAGAACAATAGAAACAGAGATGCGGACAGAAGACACAAAGGGAGAGGCGAGAGAAAGAAGACACAGGGATGGAAAACATCATGTGCAGAATGAGGAACTAAACCACAATTCATTTGCTTCTGAATACTGGAACCCAAGCAGAAGGCAAACCTCAGTTTCATCACTTAGTGCATTGATAGCTTTTGAAATATAAGGGTATATATTTCCTATATATAGGGGTACGTCCACTCAGAGTACTCTGGAAGACTTCTTGCCACTTGTCTACTTTAGACCACCTTTGAAATCTAATGCTAGGTTTCTGCCTGGAAGTGGGGCATTTTTTAATTATTCTTTTTCAGGTGTCATTTGTTTTATTTGATGTTTCCCTAACTCTAGATTACATCTATACCCGTGACAGGCGTCTGGTGTACTCTGCGAGAACACCATTATGTACAAGTGTGCTCACAGTGCTGTGGCTCTTATTAACACTGAGTTAGAAAAAAGGTTTTTTTAGTTCCCAGCAGTCATAATAGTTTAGCGTTATGTATTTGAGTTCAGTACAGCCTTGCTTAAAGGACAATGGCCTTATAATTTCCACACAAGGTGGAGACAGACAGGATGTGGAAAGAGCAGCAAAAGTTGGTTTGAGGTCCCAGCCTCCGGAAACATCAAGCTGTTGGTAATCCTGTTCAGGTCCATTGTCCTTTACCAGATGGACTGTCCTTGGAAGATAAGGAAAGATGAAGGTGGATATACATAACTGTGTTGGTGGTTATTCAGTAGCCAGGTTGTAATAGCCAAATTGAAAAAGATCCCTCAAAGCTTCCAGATCCCCCCAAAGATTCCCCTCTGGCCAAAGAAATTAAATAGGAAGAAGGACAGTCTAAATCAAATTGATTCTGCCCCTGAAATACAAGCAATTTATCCCAAAACTCAGAAAGATACTTTACCAAAACTCTGTACCAAATCTCTTCAATCACAATATCCTTTCCTAGTTGCTGTCACATTAGACACATGTCACCTCAGGGTATATCGCAAAATAATGAGTAAGCCTGAAAGGAACAGTTTCCAAGAAAATACATCAGGCTGGTGATGGACAGCAAATCAAGTCCCTGTTGGCGGCAGCCCCCTGAGGTGCTCTGAGATCTAATTGTCCTAAGGGCTGAGCTCTAAAGAAAACTTTCCAAGCTCTATGAGAAGTTTCTTTCTCCTTAGATGACATCTTACAAAACACTTCTTTGGAGTGTTACGCCAAAGCTTATAGGGCCACGCTGGCCATAGATCTGCAACCTCAAGCCTGTTTACAACTGTCCTCAAAAGAGAGGTTCCCTGCACTTCACCAAGTTAGGGCTTTCCTTTCACTATGTTAGGGATTTTCTTTCTTTGTTCCCCACGTCTCATAAGGTAAAGAATCCATTAAAATAATCATTTCCATGCAGTTTGGCTCTAAAGCTCAGTGGATATTTTATTTTACCATTCAATCAACAACAACTGAAGACCATTAATGACTAATACAAAATGCAGGAAGCAGTAGACAATGGAAGAGCAGTTTTCATAAACTTTTGCAGCCTCTGGCTCAGTCTTCAGTACTTACCCTTTAATCTGCTTCCTTGCTATCAGAGTGAATCTTCTCATTGCCGTGTTCCTAGGTGAGCTTTTGTAGAATCACGTTGCTCAGAAACATCCCCTCCTTCCTCCCTTCTCCTGTCCCCTTCCCCCTCCACCCCAAAAAAAAACCAAAAACCCCCCCAACCCAACAAATAAGCAAGGAGAGTTGGTGGCACAGCTGACTGGATCAATGTCAGAGAAGAGCTCACTGTCCATTTCGTTTTCCAGGAATTGGCAAATACTGTGACCAGGAACAGAAGCACCAGAGAAAGGTTGTATCTGGAGATGAAATGAGTCAGAAGCTCTGAAACAAGATGAAAAAAGTGTTATTCGAAGTTGACAGCATGTTTCTGGTTAAGCTGTTGGGGGAACCCGAGTTCATTTAAGTTGATCATCAAGTTCCAAAAAATTCCTATTATGGTGTCTTTGGAGGGGAGAGAAGGATAGGGGGAAAAAATAGCAATTTTGGAAAAGTAAATTAATCCTAATGCAATAACTTACTCTCATTGACTTTAGAAACATAGCCAATGTTTCTTGCCCACCCAACACCCTGAGTCTCTTGATCATTGAGGTCAGGGACTGATGCCTATTATTTGTAATCTCACTTCCAACGTCCTTGTGTCTTACGCAATGAAGTCCTGTTTGGCTAAAGATGTGACAAATATGGACAGCGCCTAAATTCAGGAGAAAAGCATTCTGCTGTGACATCTGATTATAAATAAGGGACAGGGACAGAGGCAAAAAATACAGTAGTGGTAAAATATAGGCTTTTCACATCCCAAGACTGTCGTCTTCCACCCCCTCTGGGTGCAAGCCATGTTCCAGGTCAATGTCTGGGTATCTCCTCCAGGACTGGTCTTGAGTTAGTCAGCCCTGGGTGTATTAATTTGGGTGGTCGACTGTATTATTTTGGGATTAGCATTGGGTAAGAGCAGGTTTGTACATTGGGGCTTGCAAAACAGGCAGATCAAACACAGGATTAGGAACAACTGGTCACTGTAAGAAGCAGGAGCTCCACAAAACAATTTCAGGAATAAAGTCAGTGTATCATTGAATTATTCTGTAAAATGAATCTGAAAGCCCCAGGAGACTGATGGTTAAAGGCAGTCTCGGCTTAAGTTTTTAGAATTGTTTGAACATATTTTGTTTCTTTTGTTCTTGTTATTTGAATGTCCGTTTTCTGAAAACAGAGTTAGAAATAAGAAGTCATTATGAGACAAAGGACGGTATAATCCCTTTTGTTCCAGATTTTTTCCTAAATGAAATTCCAGCTACATAGTCACATCTAAGGAAAATTCTGATGTTGATGGTCAGTTCTTTCTGACAAGGAATAACTGAATCTAAATAAAGGCAATTTTGACTACTTTAGAATTTAAATTCCTGTTGTAAACGCCGTTCCCGACACCTGTTTTGATGGAGTGTGTGACAACATACTGAACTGAAATGCAAGTGACTCTTGGAATTCATGCCTATTAGTGGGCTTCATTCCTTTCGTTTTTGCTGAGCAGTTGCAGTTTCCTAGTTCTTTTAAGATCTAGTGTAATCTTCAAATGCGAAGATCAGTGCCAATAGGGATGTAATTTGGCTTCTGTTTAAGAAGTTCTATTGGATTTTAAAAAATGCTATGAATCTGTTTAGTATTTATAATTAGTTGTGCTCCTGTTCACGCACTTCTTTATGGAATTGTTTCAGAATATCCTTGGTCTGTATTTGGTCACGGGCAGAGCTCTGTAGCTCGTTGTGGTATCATGTGTTTTTGACAGCTCCCTGGGTATGCCCTGTTTTGTTCTACTTAATTGAGAGGTGGGTAATTAACAGTCTCTGGGTCATCTGTGGCTTGAAATTTTGTTTCACAGAGCCTGTGGCTGATGATCATTTTATTCTGGATAGCACCAAGATGCATATTAGTGGAAGGTCTAGCAAAGACATTTAAGAGGCCTGTCTGGATAAGGAAAAATGTTCTCATCCTAATCCAAAGTAGCATTCAAAGAGGTAGTAATGGCTGGAAAATAATAATTTTGTTTCGTTTATCACTGTGTTTAGATGTGGACCAGGAATTTCCAAGTATAATCTCCATGGTAATTTAGACCAGCTTTCTTTCTGCTATGGGAATGGAAATCTGCCATTAAAGGGACTTTTGGGATGTCTCTGAAGCTATTAGCTGGTACCATAATGATAAATGATAATGACTCTGATGGCTGTCAGGTTGTGTTGCCATAGCTGTGTCTCTGGGAATGTTTCTCCTGTGGACTAGATCTGCTGCCACTGCTGTCTGGTAAGGGAGGAATGTGTTTAGCATAAATGCCACTCTCTTCATATTGTCATGGCACGTGAACTTCCTGCAGATATAAAAAGTGCCCAAAGAGTTTATGGTAAGATTTGTCCCTGATGAGGTGAAAGGATAAAGAAATGCCAACTGGCTCTTGAAGTCAATACTGGGAGAGCAGGGCCACAAATACCGATGTTTATCCCATGAAAAGCACATGGAGGAACAATTAAATCCCAGTAGCATCACAAGCAACAGCCAAATGCTGCAATGCGTCACCCCTGTTTCACATACCCCTAGACCGGGCTGTGGTCAGAGTGATACCAGCTATTCACTAAATCACTTGCCCTTTCACTTTTTGTCTGTTTTCTTTCCTCACCCTCCTCCCTCCCACCAAACCCACACAGGGGAACCTGCCTCTTATGTGCAGCCTCCTGTCTGAGTTTCAGGTGACAGCAGATCAGGAGGAAAGATCTCTCAGGATTTACCCATGACATCTTCCCCCACAATGGCCCCATGAGAAGGTATTTTGAGGGCAAGTATTGTGATGAGGACCGGAAGCTTTCAGTTCAGTCCTTGCTCCTCAGAGAAGGCATGGCTATTCTTTTTTCCCCAGCAATTTCTAATTGTAGTAGCAGTTACAACTTCAACAGATGGTTTGGCTCATAGAAAATATCTGAAGAAATGAAAACATCACAGGCTGTTGAAAGAGGTAACTGTCACTAGCAGATGAGCATTAGGATTTAATCAAGTTTCTTTTCCTAGCACCCATCAAAACACTTGTTTTGTCTATTGCAACAGTTCTAGAAGTTTCTTAATCTGCTGGCTTCATCCATTTTCCTGATCTGAAACCCTTGGAAAGACCGGCACCTCCACTTCCCACACTGGTCTTGTTTTTTCCACAGTGGTGTTGCATTCTCCATTTGTGGGCTGCAAAGCAGAGTGCTGTAACTATCTGTGCTCAGGGCCTGAAAACAGATGATTTGCTCCATTGCAACTCAGTTTCAAACTCTGTTTTGTTAGCATCACCCTTGGACTGCAAGTTATAAATAATTCCAACAATTCTAAACATCGGGAATGCTATGAATTATGAGCTTTTCATCAGAATAATGTGTAGGATCAATAGAAACAGAAGGTGTCTAGATAAGCACATTTCATAATTGCTGCTTAGATCTGCATAAATCAATTTATTAGCACACTTCAGGAAAAAAGTTCATTTTTTTTAAGCTGTATTAAAATAATGGTATCTTGATGCAAGGTTACATCCCATCTCCCTTTCAATAATACCTCTTAAGAAAATTTAATTTCAACTTCAAAAGGAGCTACATTAAATATCAATCCTGTATAAATGGATTTGACACATTTATGTTTCATTATTTTATTTTATCCCCTCCCCCAAAGGAAATAAATCAATCATTTTGTTACTCTTCAGTTCATCTTACTCTTTCCCGTTCAAAGCTATCTCCTTGAAATAATCAGGCCACTTTGACAATCAGTTAATAAACAGACACTTAAATATTCTTTTCTTGCAGCCTAATAGGCAGGCAATGAGGTTGAAAGACATTGCATAGAGCACATCATAATTGTTCCTTTTCTCAGATTAATCTAATAAACACTCAAGCTCTCTAGTACTTTAAAGAAGATTTATTTCAACTGTCTAATCAATCAGTTAAAAACAAGATATGAAAATTCAGTAATTTAGATGCAAAGTTTATTGTGTTGATAGGTTTAATCATCCTTTCTTGGGATAAGTCCCCTTTGGTTGCGTTCAAAAAGGGGAACATCACTATACCATTCCACATGGAAGTGGCCATGAACAAGACTAGTTTTTCCAAGGCATTTTAATTTCTGGAAAGTTATTTTCATTAGTCTGTTTTGTTAGGAGTTTGTAGCGTAAGGCTGGAGAAGAACAAATAAGGCATATTTATTTAAGAAGTGGAAAATGATCATGCAGGCCCATTTGTCAGTTCTTTGTAGCCTTCAAATGTTTAAAACACTTTGGTAGAAAGAGTAATTCAAGATGTCAAAGCAGCTGAAAAATGGGATCAAGTAAAATATGGGTTTCCCAAAGGTACATCACACAAGACTAACTCAATAACTGTATTTGATGAGGGAATTTCCCTTCTAGGAAAGACAGGTATTCTTGTCATAAAAAAAGCATTTTATAGGTTCCAAACAGGGGTGGGGGGGGAATAGAGAAGGGAAAAAAAATAAAAGGAAAGATTAAAAAAGGAGTATTATGATAGGGGTATAAGACATTAGAAGACAAAAAGCAGAGTTGAAAGGAGGTATATGAAGCTTGGAAAAGGTAACTAATACAGTTCATAAAGGACACATTTTGGAATTGATCGTACCTAATATTTTCAATAATAAACTTGTATTAACACACTCCCACTTCTTAGGCCAATATGCTGATGAAATGAAGATGGAAAGTATTGTTAACACAGATGGTCAGGTTATGCTACAGAAGGAATTTGAGAACTAGAGTCTTAATGTTGGGATGGAGTCAAGAATATGAAATGTATTAAAAAATACATACAAAATGTATCTGTTTAGAAATTAAGAATGGGAAAAAAATAGAGTTTTTCAGCTGGAAACAACACAAGGAGGATATGAATAAGTTCAAGTGTCATATATGACTGTTAGACAAAGTGATGCTGCATGTTAAAAAGTCAAATACAATGCTAGGAAGTATGAAGCTAGGTATCAAAGCTAGTATGTAGAGAGTGCTATCTAGTCCGGATATAAGAGTAGTTTACAAAGTTTACCTTTTTTGCATGTGCAATATAAAAAAAAAAAAAAAAGACTGGATTTTTTTTCTTCCTTCTTTCATCCTGGACTCGACAAGTGAAATGAGCTGTTTCACTGAGGCTCCTTCACAGCTGAATTGGCAACTGCTGACCCCGTGAATGGAAAGGATTGAGTGAGATTTTTGGTGTTAAACCAAACTTTCCCTCCTTGTACAATATGCTTCACTACTACACATGAGAAATCCTCAGAGGAGGAGGAAAAAGAAGGTCTCAGCTGCCATATTTTGTCCTCTGTCTATAGTGTTTTATTGGTCTTTGGTTTTGGCCTGGCAAACAGTTCTTTTATTTTCAAGTGTGCTAAGTGTTTCTCAGGATCAAGAAAGAATCAAGACCATAAGATGAATTTCAGGCTGAATTTATTCATTCAGATAATACGAACAGAGGCGAAAAAGACCCAAAATATTAGACAACACTTAATTTTTCATGATCTTTCTCTCTTTTTGTCTTTGTCTGTCTGCCTGTCTGTCTTTCTCCTACCTTGCACATTAACTAGCTAGAATAGGGAAATAAGAATCTTATTAAATCTCCCCACAGGTATCTGTCAATGGCTACACCTAATATTTGCAGGTATATATAAAGTAGGATCAAGAGTAATAGTTCAGACTATTCTTCTTTGACTCATACCTTTTGGCAACATATTGTCCTGAGTGTCTCTGACATCGCCTATGGCATTAAGAAACAATCAAGTTAAAATTGAGACTGGCAGGAAAAGCAATGTGATACTGCCTGTGGGGTTATTTGTTCAGTAGTATCATTCCAGTGAAGGTTGGCAAGCAATCGGATTAGACTTATTTCCAGTCAACCAAAGCTGAAGTAAAGTTTATGACTTGCGAGGTCCCAGTTAAGCTATGAGCTGTATGGGTTTTTTTGAAAGGCTTCATGAGGAAACTGCAAGATAGAGATAGGAATAATTACAACTTGTAGCGAAGTCACTTAGAACTGTGTATAATGAAGTTGCTCCAAATCTTAAAAGATTATCTTTAAATTATCATTCAGAAACTTCCTTATCATGCAGTAACAGCCTCTTCTCCCTTACTACTTAGAAAGAACTCTTGGAAAAAAAGCACCACTCTCAAGAATTACACATTCTTTTCAAATTAGAAAACAACCTGTGTATATATGTGTATCCTCTGTGAGTGTATCTTGGCACCCTTAAAATGCATACATTTTCACATGACCCCTTTGAGACAGACAGAAGGAACACATCCCAGGCATTGTTTATGAGGCCTTGGCTGTCCACTTGAAAATCATGGAGCTACTGAGGTATAAGACCTACCCCATTTGGACAGTCTATGGCACCTTTCTGCCTTTCTTTGCCACTCTGCACAGCCAGGCTGACATTTTCTGACACAAATTACCTCATTGGGATTGAGTCTACCATACCCTTCCCGTGGATACCTGCAGCTGTTCCTTTCTTTACGCTCTTAAAGCACTTCATTTTCCATGCCTGACCAAAATACATCTGCTGCCTTTCCTTTTCCAGCCCATAGTGCCTGTAAAATACTGCAGGCTGGGGAACATGGTCTTCTAAGACCTGGATTTAAAGCATGTTTGGTAGGAAGCTTTCCCTCCCGAAGATACAGCTTGTCTGCTGGTGGTGTCCCCTTGATGTACATTCATGTCAAGCTTCACCTTTGTGACTTTCGTACATGGGTGCTTTAGCAAGACAAATTCTTTCAAAGGCTCTCTTGCAGGAGGACTGCTCAAAGGATGTCTCTGGATGGGACAAAGCATGTCTGCAAGCCTGGGACAGGGTTCAACATTCATCTGCTGTAGCATAGTCTTTTTGGTGTTGCCTCCCTGCTGTAACTCAGACTGAGAACCACATGATGCTTTGGATCCAACCCCCGTGCATGGTGAGCATGTGGGGGAAGAGGACTTGCGGCTAAATCAAGAGTACTCTAATTTGACAATGTAAACATACCTGAAGGATCATGTCCAGACCAGATACTTTGGTGTCCTTAAAACAGTGGTATAAAGTATGTAAATACATCTGACAGTCCCAGTCACCTAAGACCATAGGATCAATTTGGAGAGCTAGTGCTTGTCTCACAAACCCAGGCTACTGCCCAAACCACAGGGCTTTTCTTCCTCTTATGAGTCTCTTTTTCTACAGAAATCATGTTTTGTGGACTGGGTTTTCTTTTTATCTTCTTTTTGTTTGCAGTGGGCATAAATGGACCCCTGTTTTACTCAGATTTAAGAGTGTAGAAAGGCCATTAATTTCCCCATGGACTATAGCTCAGTGGTACAAGCAGTGAACCTGATTTTTAAAGGCTTCATCACTAGTATTGACTGCCTGCAAGCACTACTCAAAATCAGTGTTCTTTCTTGTCACCTATATCATAAAAAGGCACTACAGAGAGAATTGTAACTGTTCTCTGCAGGGGTAGAAATAACGAAACCGGGCACTACCCTTCCTAAAAGGGACATTTTCCCCATGGACTCAGCTACCACCATGTTTGTCAATGGGCAGTATGTGATAATGACATGTCCCGTGGAAAGAACTACAGAACAAAGAATTTAAACTCACTTCATGGCAGGCTTTGCTGGTGGTTTTTTTTAGGGGAGGAGGTATTTTTGGTTTTGTTTTGTTTTGTTTGGTTTTTTCATTTGAGCTCTGCAGAATACATGATGTTTTATTTGACTGCCATTCAGACCAAATCAACAAACATCATGATGCCTTCACAAGGGGAGTGAAATGGTAGAGTTTCTACTACGTATATTGGGGGTATGTGTAATTTTCAAACAGAAGGGGAAGTCTGCATTCATGAAGCATTAATTTGCTTCTTTCCTGTCACCTAATATTTTCCTGATTCTATGTGGAAAACGACCTTCTCAAATAGTTCCTGCTGATGTCTTCATAAAAATCACACCAAATGGAGGGAGAGGGGAAGTTACTTGCAGCACAGCCAGGGAGGAATATATTTGGTTGAGACTCGTCAGTATCAGTGTATTTGAAAATATTCTGGCTGAGGAGGTCTCAGCCTCCCGAAGGCTTGAGAGATGGAAGAAAAAACTGAATTTTGACTCTCAGACTTCCTTATACCAGAAATTGGGGGGCAGGAGGAAAGAGGAGGAGGAAGGAGAGATAGGGGAAAATGAATAAAGTTGAATAAGAAAACTAGTAAGGTGATGAGTGAAACACTCAGAATTAATGCACTGAACTCCAGAATCCTCAACCAGGAGAGAAATTCTACAAGCTAGTCAATAAGTTCGTTCTCCAAAATGCTGTTTATGTCAGGCAAGCCCATCCATTTTTTCAACAGCTACAGCAGGCATCTATTTGTCAGGAATGATTTAGTCTTACTGAAAGACATGCTGAGGCAGGGATCTCAGATTGTAACTGTTGGCACACCAGGATGTTCCAGAATCTGAAATTCTACAGCTGATGCTGATTTAACGTAATATCTGCTGTGTTGACTAGAAGAAGAGAAAAAATGCCTGTATCTCTGTGATCTAGCACACAAAACTGACAGCAAGGATGGGCTGTTAGGCTGCTGTGTGGGATGGCTATCCCCAAAGGGGTAGGGCGGTAGGCTGGATAAGTGTATGGTGAATTCTTGCTTGAAATTGCAGCCTATCTAGTCCCCCCCGGGGACAGAGCATACCTCGGGGAGCGACCTCTCTCAATCATTTTATGGTTCATTGACTCAGGACCCAGGAGAAAAGCATGGTTCCTTACCTGTCTCTGCTGATTTGGATTAGGTTAAACCTTGGGTTTTTTCTGGCTAAACCTCAGCTTGCTGGTTTCTCAAGTATCAAGCAGAAGCAATGTGTGTACACCTGTGTATGTGCCAATGTATACATTTATGTGTGTATATATATCCATATATTTGTGTTTGTATACACGTATACCTGTGTATTCCCATCTTTCTGTAGGCTTCTAAGAGAGACTGTTGCCTACCATGAATCTATGAGCAGTATTTTTAATACAGTGTTTTCCATAAGGTCCGTTGAAAGCCTGTGTGGCTTTTAATGCTCTTCCGAAACACAAATGAGTGTTTTGAGACGATTTCAATAAAATTGGTTCTTGAATATGCATTGGTTCTTGAATATGAATTGGTTCTTGGTCTACTTGAATATGAATATTCAAGTAGAGGCTAGTAGCAATGGTGTCTGCGCATGGTATGCTCAATGGGTAGAAAGAGGACTTGAGTCTCCAGCACTGTTCAATAGGTAACTTTGATTGCAAATGTGAGAGCATCTGGAGAATTTGGATCTCCTGATTACCCAATTCTTAGCTTTCATAGAATCATGGTACGGTTTGGGTTGGAAGGGACCTTAAAGATCATTTGGTTGCAACCTCTCTGCCATGGGCAGGGACACCTCCCACTAGACCAAAGCCCCATCCACCCTGGCCTTGAACACTTCCAGGGATGGGCCATCCACAACTTCCCTGGGCAACCTGTTCCAGTGTCTCACCACCCTCATAGTGAAAAATTTTGTCCTAATATCTAATCTAAATCTACCCTCTTTGAGCTTAAAGACATTGCCCCTTGTCCTATCACTACATACTCTTGTAAAAAGTCCTTCCTCAGATTTCTTGTAGCCCCTCTTTTGATGCATTTCTTTTGATGCAGCCCAGGATGCTGTTGGCTTTCTGGGCTGCAAGCGCACATTGCTCGTTCATGTTGAGCTTTTCATCAACCAACACCCCCAAGTCCTTCTCCTCAGGGCTGCTCTCAATCCATTCTCGATCGAGCTTGTATTTGTGCTTGGGATTGGCCCGACCCACATGCAGGACCTTGCACCTTGTCTGGGACTGTGTTCATTCGCAGTTTTATGAGGATGAACCAGGCAGTCACTCAGCTCTGAATAGTTTTATGGAAAAGGGACGTCTATCCTGCATGCCCAGCCCAAATCTGACCCAGAATTTGTGCTGACTGATACCCCTGGTCGTGGCACTGTCATGATCTCATGTAGTCACAGAAACACTGATCTGCTGAGTTCAGTCATGGGTCTTCCTGGGGGTGAACAAGTTACAGAGACCAGAGCCCTAGCAGGGTAAGTAAAATTTCTTTTAAGGCTACCACCGCTTTTAGCTGCTTATTCCCTTCTTTGAGAGAAAACTTTAGACCTTGCCACTTCCCAGAATAAAAGTGCATTCCTGTGTCCTTACTGGGTGGGACCATGCAGGTTTTCTGGCTTGTGAGAGATGAGATACTTGTCATAGTTGTGGAGTGCACATCCCCATGTCCTTCTCTGCCTGAGCATTATCCACCAGCAAATACAGCCATTTGCAAATTAGTGGGCTTTCAGATAGGCATCAAGTCTGAAAAGGGCAAATTTACCCTTTTAAGCTGACTTCTGCAGAAGAGAAATTCTTCCTGGTGGAGAAATTCTTCCTGGTGTTGCAAAAAGCTGCTGTCTGTGGATGGCTAAATCACAGTGAGTCTCTCAGGCTTGATTCTTACATGGGGGCTGTTATTACACAGATTACAGAACTCCTTTTAGCCTTAAGAGCATCAGCGTATGTGGTTCTGGGCAACATTTTTGTAATCAGAACATGTATACGGTACTTACTAGATGTGGCAATGAGTCCTTTTGAAATCGGAGGAACATTCCTGCAAATAAATGTAAAACGGCTTATATTTTTGGTGCAACCTGTTGAGATACCAACAATTTTCTGTGGCCAGAAAAATATATTTTTTTGTTAGCAATTCAGACGGATAGATAGCTTCTTGACTATTACAGTTCTACAGCTTTTTCAAGTTGACACGTACAATATATTTTATCTAAGCATAATACTGTGCAAAATACTAAAATTTAGAGTACGTATCCAATCTAATTTCACCTGAAAATTATAACCTGCTATCTTTACACTAACTCAGGACTGTCACTAAATGACAAGAAAATATGTTCAAATGAAGCACGAGTCTTTTTTCATCAGCAAACTTCATGAATTCTGGCTGCCTCTTAATTTTTTTTATTCATTTATTTAGCCCTTCAGATATTGAGGAAGGGTTGCCAAAAGCTTTGTTAATCATGGGAATGTGAGAAGCTAACCTTATCAGTTTGTTTCCTCTGTTCAGAAGAGACATCATAACGCCCGAAGAAATGATGTGTTATAGAGTCCACTTCTCTGAATTGAAATATGGTATATTATCACTGAAGCAGATCAATAAAAACATAGTGATTTTGAAGAAAAATGTCTTTTTAACAAAACAGATTATTACTTTTCCAGTAAATCACCTTTTTAGCTAAAACTATTCTAATTTCAATCAAACCCCTCACAACAATTACTCTTCTTCACTTCATTCCCAAACCAATCTTTATTTGAAAGGAAAAGTTTTCAGAAATTGTGATAATTAAAACAATCTTTGGCTATAATTTTAATGATGAAAAATCCCAACAATTGTTCAAGTCTTTCTAAGGAATTTTCTTTCTGCATCAATATTCACACCACTGATGTAGGTAGTGAGGAGAAAGCAGTCAACTTAAAGTACAACATGAATTTCAACAGATATTGAGGTGAATTTGCAAACTAGGCACCATATTTTTTGGCTACAAGTTTATTATTTACATACAAATGCAGTGCAATTTTTTGTAATTTAAATACCAAAGTGAAAATTCTGTATCTAGAGGTTACAAGACAATATTTGAGTATAAATGAGGGTAATTTTTGGCCATTTAAAAAGAATATGAAAAATAGTGTTGATAAAGTCCAACTGAACTGTTTAGTCTGAGTTTCAAGACCAGTCTAAGACACTATTTTTTTTAACTGCATGTCCAAAAGAGCTTGGAAATAAAGGTAAATGTGCAGTGTCCTTGATAAGACACATTACACCTGTAATACACCCAGGTAATCTGAATTACTGTATCAGTTTTTCTGCCTTTTTAATATTGGCTATTACATTCCAGCTGTGTTACACAGTGTCCTGAAGAGATTACAAAGATGTAAAATTTCTATGGTGTCTTTTGCAACAAACTGTGGCTCATCAAAATTCTGATTTTGTAATACGATTATCAGAGGCAGAAGCTTGGAAGTCAGCTCTCCCTTGCTGGTGAGATATCGCTAGCAAGAATGAGCCGAAGGCTTCCTTTATCTGCTCTGTGGTCCAGCAGGACAGCTCAGGGCCTGAGCTCTGGCAGCCTGATCCTCTGAAGATGAGTACATTCCTGTTTACTCTGTTTTCTGCTATTGTCATGGTTTAACCCCCACCAGGCAGCCGCTCGCTCGTCCCTCCCTCCCCCCACAAGGGAGAAGAGGAGGGGGAAGGAAAACAACTCATGGGTTGAGATAAAGGCAGTTTAATAGAACAGTATCAGAAAAGGAAAAATAACAACAATAATAATAACATCAGACACTCTGATGCTCGGTGAATTGCCACCATCCTGAGCAGTGATTGCAGGTTTCCGCCCGCCGGCTAACCCCCATTTATATACGAAGCTTGATGCCTATGGTGTGGAATATTTCATTGGCCATTCCATCTTCTGTCTATTCCTCTATGGGAAGCTGAAAAGAAGGCCCTGAATAATGTAAACATCACTTCGCAATAACTAAAACCAATAGGTATTATTGACATTCCTTTCACAGCAATCACTAGAAAGAGAAATTAACTCTTTCCCAGCTGAAACCAGGACAGCTGTCCATTACTGTAAGTGAAATGATCAGGTTAAAAACCATCAGGCTAATATGTTTTTATTCATTCTTGGAATGGGTGGAGAAGAGGATTGCATCCAGTGGATTTTGCGCCTGTAAGGTTGAGTCCCCTTAGAGGCCTGGCAGAGAAAAAAGTCTGCTATAGATACTTTTTTCAATGGCAGGTGAAGAATAACTTACAAGTGAGATGAGTGGGTTGGCACCATCCCAGTTTCTTGCAGCTTTGTGTTTGTGTAAGAAAAAGATGTAAGAGTATCAAGGTGTGATTCATTATCTCAGCCAGGAAATCATTAACAAAGGTGCAACAATCTAAACTAGCTCTGAATAGCATTTCTTAATACTAGCTTGCAATTGTTTCATCTGTTTTTACTGATGAGAAATTTTTGTTTTCCTACCTCTGTTTCCCCCTCTGATAAAGTGATAATACGAAAACTCCTTAATGGCTAAACATAAAATATAGATATCATCCTTTCTTTCCACAAATAAAAGAAGTCCATGGCATGTTATGATGATGGTGACAGTGATAATTTTATAAAACACATGTCAATAATTATAATGCAGTGTCTTTAGTTTACATGATGTGACAAGGATAAATGACGCTTCTTACCACCGTAACCCAGAGATAGGGCTCAATGTTCTGTGAACATAGTGCAGTAATGACTAAGATAATTATGGTACAGGTATAAGAAAAAGAACATAAGAATAGCTGCATCAGGGCAGACAAAGTCCCAGCCAGTCTCTACTTGCTTGCTAACACCAGATGATGCTGGATACTTTTGAAAATATTTGTTTCTGACAACACTGAATTAGAGTTATTTCCCCATTAAAGAATTTAACAGGTACCATTGAGGCTATATCTTATTTAACTTCTATTTTAATCCATCAATACTTTGGCCATCTGTAAAATACTGTGTCAACAAGGTCCATGATTTAGTTATGCATTGTTGTGAAATGTTCTTCTGTTCCGAGTTTTATAAGCTCTGGCACTCAATAATAATACTGGGTGTCCTCTGCTCTTTTCTTTTTCACTGTCTTTACATAATATGTGATTTTTGAGAATTGACTGTATACCCATGATCCCTGTCATCTGTCTTGGAAGCTGAAAATTTTCAGGGTCTTTACTGACATGACATGGCTGTCATTCTAACTTCCCTGATTAAGTTGTCATTCTGTTTTGTGCCCTTTTGAGTGTGCCCTTTTTGGCGTAGAATGAGACGAGCTCCTCTCAGGAGTCAGGATGATGGTGCTCCGTAGATGTATGCAGTGGCTTAATAGGGTTTTCTGTATAGTTCTCCACGGTTTTCTTAATAATTACTCCATTGTGTTCATCAATGATCTGATGTTTTCAGGGAAATGTCCACACATACTCCATAATCTTTTTACTAAATTATGAGCAATTTTCATTTCAGCAAATCTATTTTGTTACTCCCTTCATGACCCCTTTCCATGCACTTTGATTCACCCCTACTAGAAGTTACCTTTTGTTGGGTTTGCTGCCTTAATTATTCTTCTTTCTGAACTCTGACCCAGGTCTATGAAATACTTGGAAGCTAAAAATGTCACAAAAACTCTACCATTAAACAAGAAAACAGGGTTTTTTTAGACTGACAGAAATGAGGAGGTGGATATGATCAGCTGGGGGCAGGCTTAAGGCACTCAGATTTGCCACAGCCAAGATAATTTGTCAGAGGTTTCCTGCTGAGCTCATCACTAAAAATATACAGCTAGAATTAGTGTTCCCAGGTGCTTTATTTTCTGTTGGTTGTCACTGGCTGTTTTGTCATCGTCTCGCTCAGTATCATAAGATACTTTACAGTTCCTCCTGTTCTGCTCCAGCTACCTTACTTTTGTCCGTCCAAAATTTTCATTGTCAGAAAACTTTGCCCCAACATTATTCACTCACTTTTCCATTTAACTTATGAAATTGTTAAATAGAGGAAGTCCCAGCACAGATTCTGAAGGGATGGTAACTTCTGCACTCTCCTTCAAAAATTAGCATCATTTTTTTTTCACTTGAATCTTCTCTTGGTTAATAAAAGAGAATCCTCTCTCTTATTCCATGAGAATTTAATAATTTGTAGAGGACTGAAAAGCTTCATTTAAGCCACGAAGGATATGACCTTCAGGGTGCTTCCTGTAGCCATAATGAAGAAAAAGTATGTAGGTAGACTCAATGGATCACAGACTCAATCATCCTTATGGATCCCTCCTAATTTGAGATATTTTATGATTCTAGGTGTAACTAAGTCAAAGGATTAATGTCCAACCTGGAATACGTCTTTGATATGAAGAGTCCATCTCCTAAATAGGCACACAAGATACGGGAAAGAGAAGAGGCATCGCCAGTTCTCTTCTGTAGAAATGGAAATAAAGGAAGTGCTTTAACTGAACTCATCTAAAACAGGATCTAGACAGAAGTATAGTCTCTCTGTTTACATGTCTCTCTCCTTACAGCATGTTCTCAATGAGCTCAGGTGTAGATGTCCCCATTATCAATATCTGGAGGTAGTATGTTGTCTAGTGTGAGGTAGGTAAATCTGCGCTTCAGACTCATGCTTAGGCAATAGTAGAAACTAACAGATTTCAGGGCGATTTTTTTTACAGACTCTTCCTACAAATTTTCCAGGGGAGATTCAGATTTCTGGATTAGGTATATTTCTGGAGAAATTATAAGAACTTGTTTTTAATGTCACCTTTAATGAATTGCCTAGAAATAATGGATCACGGCCTGAAAGTTCTTCTAGAGAAGACCTATGGGAAACGTCATAGAGAAGGGAGATTACTGTATGGGCGATGATACCTTGAGACACCACACTTTACCTCATTTCAGCACAAATCTTTATAATGTATGCATAGAATCTCAATAAGGGCCAATGGTGAAATACAAGAGGTTGAGAACAAAAAGGGATGTTTGACTCCCATCAAAGTTCCAGGGCTAAAATACTGACAATTGTCAGCATCCCTAATTTTATTTTATTTTATTTTATTTTATTTTATTTTATTTTATTTTATTTTATTTTATTTTATTTTATTTTATTTTTAATAAAAACTAGAAAAACAGAAGGAAGCCTAGCTAGACAATGCTATCTGCATGCAATTTTAGGCAAAGACATTTATTTATCTGCTTCTCAAGAGACTTTTTTAGACTCTCTTTTTCCTCCAATATTATTTCAAAGATACAACAGAAAGATAACTTCCAAAGAGAGGAAATGTAATTAATGTACACAGATTTGCTAGGCCAAGTATAATTTCATTATGTACTTCCAAATGCAAATTTAAAATACTTAGATAGACATGGATGGCCAGATTAGACATATGTGACAGACAGACAGATAATTAGTGATAATGACTGCAGTGTAGCAATGAAAAATTTAGCCAGCCACTGTGTGACAATTTTGCAGACGAAGTCCTGAACTTGATGTAGAAAAGTAGTTTTCTTCCCTCTCTCCTGCTTCCACCATTGCCCTCCAGCTTAGAACCAATGGGCACGAAATTATGTTCCTTGTCTGAAATGAAACCAGAACAGTTTCATCCTTGAAACTACTCAGAAGTAAACATTTAAGATTTAAACTAAGTTTACCTTGAGAACTAGAAGTAGTTAACACAATTTAAAGACTTGAAATAGAAACCAAAATTAAATGTACTGCTTAAAGGATTAGACAATCATCTTCCTGTACAAATAGCATAAACAAGGAAATCGTATTAGCTCTTAATGTAATTAGCTGAACCCAACAGTCTATGGATAAAACCTTTCTGTGCACTTCTCAAAAAAAACAGGGCAATCTTGGGAGGACTTAGAACTTGACAATTTGCATGAATTTCTAATGAGGCAAAATTCATTGAACTGATTAAATGAAATTCTTCCTATTATCTAATCCGCATAACTGCTGGCCCAGAAGAGATGAAAGCTTTACCTACTTCCTCACTGAGAAAAAGTAGCAAAAAAGAGCAAAAAATTTGTAACCACACTATGACCTCAATTTTTTTCCCCTTCTGCTAAACTACATAATATCTGGAATTGAATTACTTTATTTCTCATTCAGAGCAGCACAACCTTGGGAACATTTTTAAGCTAGATAAACACACCAGGGACCTGATCCAAAGGCCACTGAAGTCAAAGAGAATTTCCAGAGATTTCAATGAGTTTGCATCAGAAACACATTTAGTGATATTTCCTCACTTGTAAGGTGGCGTCATTCATTAATTGTTATCAAGAGATTTATTTGAAGAGGATTATGTAGGTTATGAAATTATAAATAGGCAGATACAAAGATGTGATTTTAAAGTAACTATATAATCACAGCTAGACTAATTGAGAAATTGGATTTCTCCTCCCATAAAAAATTCTAATATTTTGATTCATGTTTTTGTCCTAACTGGGAAGAAATTACAAAGGATAGATCTTCTTTCATGGTACAAATTTTTTTGAACATAATTCCATTTAGAAATGCTTAATTTTTGTTTGGAGTAGGTCCAAAATTAAATTGTCTTAGCTATAACAGTGCAATAGGTGGGGAAATCTCAGCAGCAGTGACTGTTCATGAGACAGGTAGCATGGCCATAAAATCAGTTCCATGGAGGAGACTGTGAAGAGCATTTATGCGAAACACATTTTCCATTAGCTTAGGCAAATTTAACCCAAATTAAAAAATGTTTTGTTTCCATTTGACTTTCCTGCCCAAGGGCAAAATTGAAAATAGTCATAACTAATAACATTGTCCAAAGTGAAACAGCAATTTTGCAGAAGCCAGCATTTGTAATGAACTAGTTGTTCCTATAAGCAATAGACCTAACAAGGTCTGTATTTCTATGAGCTTTATATTTGCTTGTATCAGATTGGATTTCCTACTACACCCTCTACAACCCCACATGCTCCCCAGGCCAATAGCTTTATGTCCCTTTAGACTACTTGAATGCCCTTGGTTTTTCCCACTTGATATGAAAAAACCTACGTGTACAAAACAAATTGTCCCTTGATCTTGATCCACGCTCTGTAGCGGAGCTGAGTGTCGGAGTCCTATGTCTCACCGAATAAAATTGAAGTTGCCGGCTGATCAAAACTTAGGTAGGAACAGCAGAAGCAGACGCTCTGTCGTATAGTCTTCCTAATCCCACAACCCTTGTCAGGTTTGGGGAACTGAAGTAAAAAACAGATTTTGGTGAAAGACAGGATTATCCACTGTTCTGCACTGGCTTGCAGAATGTACACTTTACTCTTCAGGAAATACTGAAGTGAAGACCAGCACTGTAACTCAAAATAATGCTGAAACAAATATCATTCTCTTAGACAGGATTCCTTCCTCAGCAGAATAGGCTGGAAACTGCATGAGCTCCAATAGCAGAGACTGATGGTCATTTTGTTTAACTAGACAGTTGTTGAACTACCATAGACTAATGCATTGCTTTTGTAAAGTGCTTGGAGTAGGAGTGAGACAAGGACCACTCCTATTTTATAGGGTTGGAGATGTTTATTATCCACCACCAGCTACAAACATCATATTTCAGGGAGCCAAGTGTAGCGTAGCCCAGTGTTGTGTGAAAATTTATGTGAGATAAAGTGATGGATGCACATTTTACCTTTACAGTCCAGTCTTCTATATTTGACTGTGGACAGTCAAAGTGACATGAACAAACTCTTCAAATTTACGCCCCCTGCCGGTGCCTTATTCCCCTTTATAAAGTGGAACTGGACTTGAATTGGCCTAAGGAGGTTACTTCTGCAGCTCTGCAGAAGCAGAAAACCAGAAAAAAAGCAGTGAATTCCTCTCATAGTGGTGAAGTGGTGCCAGGGGCTGCTGTTATATCTTTGGATGAGAAGGTACATATCTGCTGGTGGCTTAGTGCCAACAACCCCAACACATCCGCCTAAACCTCCTGGGCTGGCCCAGACTGGGACAATGCCCAAGGTAGTGGAGTAGTCAGTGGAGCTGGGTTTGCCTCAGCAGGAACAGGGATTTGGGAGCAAGGGAGGCAGGGAGCAGAAACGAAGCCTGGAACAAAGAGCCAAACGTGGTGTCTGACACTAAACAGGGGATGTGAGGCCTTGCAACGTCTCTTACAAGGTGGGAGAGAGAGAGACTAGGCAGAGCTGTGTTCGTGAGGGATTGTTTACTACGGCAACTGCAACACAGCAATCCCTTGAGTCTAGAGACTGATGTAATTGCCCCGCTGCCATCACTCCCACTTGGGGTCTGTAAAGCTCATTGACGTGAGCCCAAAGGCAAGGACTGAAACCACAGGGGAGCACCTACAGTTCCCAGGTTTGCTGCTTGGCATGCCTTTGACCTGAGACAGTCAAGTAACAACTAGCGACTTGCTCAATTGCTATGCAGAGCTCAGATCCTCACTCAAGAGTGACAACGTGTTACACTTCACCCCTTCATAACAACTCAATTCAGCCCATAAGATGGAGCTCTAAATAGACTTGACACTATTATTGCATGGAGGTGAATGTCTCCCTCTTATTTATTAACCCTGCTGAATTTCCTAAATTTGATCTTAAAACTATCATGATAAGGAGCCTCTTGTTATAACTCACTGCAGATTATTAGGTACTCTGTAGACACGTTACAGGGCAATCCGTACAGTGCTGACTGTAGCACTGAGCTATTGCCAAGCAGAGTGAGATAAAGCGTACTGTACATCCCAGATACAACCCTATGGCTCGTCATAATCTCAAATTTAGCATGGCTGGGGACAGCTGCTTTTTCTTCCAGTGAAAATCAGGCTCATCAAGTGAAAGAATTATTAAAACAGATTCCATTCCAATGAGCAATGACTAATTAAAAGCATTACGACAAGGGTATAATTCTAATTGCTAATTTAGCATTGAAGTAATTTTATGCTCTGTGGCAACTACTGTGTGAGAACAGTAATTCCACATCTAAACGAAATAAATACATATATATTAGAAGGGCAGGAATTTTCCCCAGTTGAAATGGCCCTGGCTTTTATGTAGCATTACAAATTGTATTCCAATAGGAAGAACACAGGGGGAAAATAAAGTAACATAAAATAAAATAATCAAATGGAGTCCTTTGGTATAGAAGTATGTAAAATCACAAAAGATACAGTAGCTGTCAGTTGTGACGGAAACATAAATCTTTGCAATGATTTAGCTCTGAGCAAAAGCAGAAAGAAGCATGCACAAGCACTCTTCTCTGTGTGGGTAGTAAAATGTTAACCTGAGCTATTATATCAGACTTTCCATATTTAGTTCTTTGGGGTCCTTTCCTGCCTCTCTGCAGAAACAAATAATGGGTTAAAGCAGATTTTAACACTATTGAAATCCTGTCACTACATACTGCTAAAGAAAGATGTTTGGTCTGATGGGCAGAAGGAATCTCCGGTGTGATTTTCCTTTGAGATGCAGAGTAACAAATTTCATCAGGTAATTTCTCCCCGCTCCCGCCCTGCTGAAGCATGGTGCTGCCAGCTTAGTAAATACATCTCATTTGAAAAAACACTCAGACTTGATTTAAAATTTTCAAGTGATGGAGTATCTGCCTTGTTCCACGGTAAATTGTACAAATGATTAGTTATCATGACTGTTAAAAAAAAAATCAAGGCCTGTTTTGAGAGTGAATTTGTCTGGCTTCCACTGCTGATCTCCAGCTTTTGCTCTGCCTTTTCCAGGATATCTTATAACTCTCTCAGGTATGGGAAATATGATCTCTGTATGTGGCCCAAATTCTTAGGTACTTATTATGTGACCTAGCACACAGATGTACCAAAACCGCGCAAACTTTTAAGGGAGTCTAGCTTGTCTAGCAGTTCAGATCAGTCTAAAGAGCAGATCCCTTTGGAACACAACTTGTTATTTTATTTAATAAAAAGGAAAAAAGTATACAAGGCTTATTTAACTGGGTTCTGCTTTTCTCCTATGAAATTATTATTGAACTAACAACTGTTTCTTTCGCAACTGAATTTCCCCTCATGCTCGTATTTCTGCTCTAGGATTTCCCTACTGCTCCAGCTAAGTGTCAATTCTTTTAAAACTCTTGAAAGCAAATTTCGAAAGTGTGGAGAGTGAAGCAAGGATGAAGCATTAGTGTTTGGCTCGTCTGTTACTGGGTCTCCCACAAATATCATCTATAACCTTGGACTGATCATATAATCACTTTATCTTCTCTAGTGTACGAAGACAATAATTTTTGACTACCTCCTAAAGTTAAGTTGTTATAAGAACGATGCAATTAATCCAGAGTTATATATTAATGAGCCTCATAAGAGAATCTGATCAGAGATGCATTAAGGAATATTTCAGATTCAAATGAACAAGTAGTTATTACTGCATACGCTGTATTATGTACAAACTCTTTAAACTGTACTTTGTTCATAATCTAGACAATTCTGATCAAAATGGCATTACTACTGCTACACACTCAGTTTCACTGTCAATTCTTGGAGAGGATTTTTTTTTCTCCTTGCAATGGATTAGCAGTGGAAAGCAACTGGAGAGCTACAAATTGATGTAGCTCAGATGCAGCAGAACAGCATGTCTGAGGGCACCCTTAAGCCCAGTGTCTTCTCAGAACTAGGCTGAACCAGGAACAAGGCCGTGAATTTGGGTTTCCCCTACGCTGACCTAAATTTCTCTCACAAATCCTAGAAACCTTCCTTTCCAAACTGAATTGAGTATCCTTGCACTAAGTTTTAACTTCAGCGGCTTTGCACGCTCCAACAGCTGGAGAAATGTTTCTAAAGGAAAGTCCCAACTAGCTGTATCCATAGACATTCAACTTGGAGGGAAGCTCTGAACAAAACCTATCTAAAGGGACTTTAAAATCATACAAAACCCAGTTTCTACTCCTTTAAAGGTAACTACTGGGAAAAGGAGAAAAATCTACTTCTGAATGTTTTTTTTAGCCATATTCACATTTTGTCAAGCTTATACTATATTGTAAGAGGATTCTCATGTTATCAGAATCGAATAATTCACATCCTTGTTCAGCACAAGTAGTGAAGACTACTGTCTATAAATCCCTTTGGATTACCACATGGCTTTGAGCATGCAATAAATCTTTTCCCCTATCCCATCACCTCCTAATCTGCTAAAAGTCTTCCAAAAGATCAGAACCATTAAGATGTCATTTTATAATGGAGGAATTATAGCCTAATTTAACAAACCTTGTCCTGAGGTCTATAAACTAGGACTCCAAACTGAGGAAGAAATCCTGTGCTGAATTCAATCACTGCTTGGGATTTGTTGCCATGAGAGCCCATTCATTGGCTGACTAGCTGCCAGCCTTGCAAACTGGATGATTTTCCTTGCCAGGTTTGAGCTGTTCTGGTCCAATAACTGTTGTTCCTTATCTTACTGCCTTTTTTTTTTTTGCCCCCCCACCGGTCTCACAAGTGAGCCAAAATGTAGAACCTCCTTGCAAATTCATTTCTATTAAAAAATAATAACTCCCTGCATAGGTTAGATTTGTCCTTTCTCTACAGGTTTCGGTGTCCAGCACTTGTACGCAAAGGTTCGTGATTCTAAAACTGGCTGTTAAACCATCAGCAAGCAGCCTTCCGGCTTAGAAATTCATAAATCTGACCTTTCTTCTAGTGCTCTGTCACTTGAGCTAAAGGCGGTACCTCAGTTCACATAAATGTATTTGTATGGCATACAGTGCTGGCTGAGCCCCAGATAAATTTAATGTATGTAACACTCTTTACAAATAACTAGCTGGGCTCATAGGTACTTCTACACCCTATGATTTTTGTGTAGTCTTTAGCTGTGCCCTCCTTTAATTTTCATTAGAGGTAGTTGACTGGATGGGAGGGTAATTAGGATAAATGTATTAGTGGCTAGTAAAGAGGCTAGCAAGCCCCTGAGCAGCTTAGAAAAACAGATTGCTCCAATGTCCCTTTCCCATACACACTTTCATGTACACTGGCATGTACGGCCTGGCAATTGGTCAGGTTTCCATGGAAATTATGGAAATTGGACCAGCAATAGCTGCTTACCAAGTCTGATTTCTTGCCATTCACAGATGCCTTTGCCTAAGGTGGCAAAACAATAAAGATTGCCCTTTTCTTCTCTCTCTCTCTCTCCTCCTGTTCAGCACCACCCTCACCCTTCGAGAGCCTGAAATAAATACGTGCATGTGAGAGAGGATTTTCTGCTTGAAGAAAATCAAAAGAAAACTTTTGGTGATTTCATGAAGGACTGGGACATGGCTGTGGTACTGCTCACCATATCAGGGGATGACTCAGTTCAGCCCTCAGCATCAGCAGCGCAGAGGAGACAGTTGCAAATGCTTTTTTCTCCAACGTATGAAAATTGATTGCTCATGCTTAAAGACTGCATAACTATAAACTATGGTAGGGGTCATATATTATTAGTCCCTTCCCAGATTTGAGCTACTGTGTTTGACTAGCTGACCTCCTGTGAGACAACAGCGAATTATTACACGAGCCAATGACACACGGCACAGCAAGTCCCTCCTGTTAATCTCTTCTAAATTTCCCAGCCATTAATTCCACTGAATAACCTCTTTATTACAGTGTAATCTTTCCTTAAATTTATAATAAAAAGTTCTCGGAGCAAAGGCAGAAAATGAAATCACAGCTTCAGCCTAAAAGTGGAAGTGTCTGCATTCCTGCAGTCCTGTTTTTGTTCAGATTTCTCTGCCCTGTTCAGGTCCTGAATGAAGCCTTGCATTAGTTTATACTTACTTTAAGGAGGGAAACTAAGGAAAAGTACTTAGAGAAATAGCTCAGGTGCTGAGGATCCTTGGAGTAATTCCTCTCTGTTCTACTGGTTTTTCTATAGTCTTGTGATGTGCCGAGACCTTTCATTAGACTATGGGCCAAATGGGTTTAGTCCCCTGTGTTCCCTTCAGAGGTGCTTTCTCTCCACCTTACCGATGGTAGGGCACTCGTAGCCTGGTGCCATACTTTCCTGCAGTGCTTTGCACTGTATGACACTGAATCCTGCTGTATTGGAGCACAAATAGCTGGTATGCCCAGTACTGGCCATACAAAGTAATAGCAAAGCATCACAGGATTTACTGTATGCTGTCAAAGCAGGGAATGCAAATCAGAACCAGGTTTTGAGCTTGGGAAGCAGTGGCACAGTCAAGTGTACGTGAGGGGGCAGTGAGAAGTGTAAAGTGGGACATGATACGTAATTCTGTCCTCACACTTAGGACAAACTGCTAATAGCCAGAGGAAGCTGGAGCCACCTTCTCTTCTGTGATCAGCATGGGGGGCTCGGTGGCATTAATGAAAAGTCTTGCCTGTACAGCACGACTGGGTGGCATTTTGAATTTGTTGTGTGTTACCTGTCTTCTCTTTCTTCCATCATTTCCCTCCTTCTCCCAGGAGCTGCCATCAGGAATTGTTAATGGGCGTGACAGACTCATTCATTGAATGATGTCGTTATTATTTTTACTGTTTTCTGACAAGGACTTTAATTGAAGTTTAGGGATCTAGTCACCATATTCTCCTGCCATGTGGCTCCTGTATCTCTGAGTTGATGCTTCTATTGTTGGTGTCTGGGCAATTAATAAGAAATACCATGTTGTACATTATTTATTCAGTATTCAGTTTTCTCAGTGCAGCTGTCTGGCACTGCTTGATGAAGGGCCAGTTACATAAGGCAAAAGTACATTTTTTCATGCAATAAAATGCTTATATCCCTATATATATATTTATATATATAAAATAATAAATTGTAAACTAAATATTACCAACAACATGTGGTTTCATGCAATTCCATTAAAGAAGTGCCACTACAGTGTAGGGTTATTCTACCCAGTGTCTGAAGTCATGTTTACCAGCTTAACTCCTCGGAACTATTTCCACCTTCCCTATAGGTGTATATGCGGTTCAGATTTGTTTTCCGCCACTAGTTATCCTCAGTAACAGGCTTCAAACCACTGTGTTCAAACAGGACTCGCTCTTGTGATGCAGTCATAAGCTTGGCTCTTGCACTTAACTTTAACCAAAAGAGTAGTTTCGTTGCCTTCAAAAAGCACTTCTATATTTTCCTTGTTTCTCCAAATATGTTCTAAATTTTAAACATCTGTTGGAGGGCAGATAGTCTATTCAGTTTGATCCTTTTTCTTCAAAACACTTAAGTGTATCTTCCCTTCCCTCACTACCAACCTCAGTCCTGCAGATATCCGCTCCTGTATTAGATGGACAAGTTTAATTCTATAATTTCTGCAAAGATGTTTTACCTTCTGTCTCACACTTCCTTCCTGCATCTCAGTATCTGAATAATTCTTGTGTATTGTACTAGTCTGGAAAAAAATTTAAGGGTAACTACAAAATAATAAAGACACATTCAAACACAAGCTCAAATTGGCTAAACCAAGTGCAATGAAAATTTAGCGCTTGCATTTGATTTCGTGATTTGATAACAAACACTAATCATACCTCCTTTTCAGCAATGAGGTACTGCCTTTCAGTGGAGAACTGCCCACCTGGGTTCTTGGGTTGCCTGTGTCAGTCTTCCTCAGCTCTTATAAGATAAGTGAAATGATTTAGATTAGCCGTGCCTGAAGGTAATTTGTACTATCCTGCATGACTTTAAAGACCATCATATTAAAAGTGTTCAGACAGTCAGTCCTTTTCAGGTTTTATAAACCAATTATCAGCAGAAGCTGACAAGAGCAAAGCTGCTCATGAAGGCAGAGTTAAAATTAACCGAATACACAGAGTAACTGGGTGAAATGTGGTGTCTTCTAATGTAGAGAATGCAAACATAGAGTTGACCTTAGGTATCATTTCTGAATCTGTCCTATAAACCATGCCCTGTTTCCTACCTATGGAAAGATCCTACCAGAGTAGTGGGAAAAGCAGGTTTACTGCTGTGTGTAGGAGAAAGCCAAAACCAGGCCACAGCTGCAGGATATCTTGAGGGCTGATGGGAATTACAGAGCATACAAGACATCCTTGCTGATCTTCAAGGATATGACGTGCCTCCCAGGTGAATACATGCTGCCAGCTGTTCCACATCTCAGCAATAGTGCAAAAGTCCCTAGGCAGTCGACTCATGGTACACATTAGAGGACTAGGAGGACAGCTGGCAATTGTATGCAAGTAAGGGTCTTTAAATTGGGATTGGAAGGAGATATTTCTTCCATCTTCTTCTCTACATTACAAAACTCACTCAGGTACTTTTGTAAAAGTTCCTGGAAGCCACCCATTATTTTTTCATTTTCAAATTGGGCTGTAGGTCTTGAGAAACCTGTTTCTCTTCCTATCCCTTGGGTTTTAGCCTGGCCAGGAATATTATGAGGAAGGACCACGGTCCCAGTTCGACTGTCCAATACAGAAATCATCAAACACTAATCAAGTTAAATAACCTGATTTTCCACAATGAAATAAACTGACTTCCCACAATGTCTAAAAGAAGTTCAGCTTTGGTCTGAATCTGAACTAGTCTAAGCTTAGTTATTACTAAGAGTGGTCTGACTTACCCTGTTACAAATTATCAACTTGCTGCTTCGCTGGAGAATCTTTAAATTGCTGTGGAAACCCTTTTGTTTTCCTCTTGCCCAGCAGAAGACAGCAGCAGTGCAGCATAAAATTTCAAATGAACTCCAGGGTCCTATAGTAAAAATAGCACCGTAAGAGATGATGGAATGCTGAACTCTCCTTTCAGATATGTCAGAAAGGGATGGCAAAGACAATGTTCTTCTCTCATTCCACCGGATCAGGTCACACAGTACTTATCTTGAAGGCTCTTTCTGATAACAGCCAACCAGCTCCACCTCAGAAACCTGAGTTTTGATTGTGAGGAAAGCCGACATACTGTGACAGAGGTAGGTAACCCAAGAGCACTGGAGTCTTCCAGCTCAACTGCACTGCTGGGAGATTTCTCTCCATTGTGTTCCTTGTTCTTTTTTCTGACTTCTGAAGTTTAATGATTTCTGCTTTGGTGTTGGTGGATTTTTGGTTTGTTTTTTTCTCTCTGAGCCAAAACATTTGAGACATAAAAAAATTTACATTCTGACAGCATTTGCTTCCCCTTTTAGTGGCATTGACTATAAGAAGAAATGAAAGCGAAGCTATTCATCCCTGTGAAGAGTTTTCAAATGAGGATATTACGTGGCAGGAGTGTCAGAAGGCTGTGCATTGGGTAACAATTGACAGCCAGATCTGGAACCAAACGGGCCTTCCAGGGGATGGAGTTCATCTTGTGCTTCCTCACAGGACTGAGGGTGGGAGAGTCTGAGTTTGGCAGACAGTGGAGCTAAGGAGTAGGAATTCTGCTGATCTTCTGCTTTCTAATGTAACCTTTCCCCAGCCTGGACCACTGGAGCCAGGATCCCTGGAAGCTAAAGACCAAGTGCTTTTGCAGAGCACAGCACCCACAGCCTAAGCCCCCACAAACTGGCTGCCTGCTTTCCTCTGCTTCACTCAGGGTCCAAAGAAAGGAAAAAAGCCAAGAGCAATTTTTGCCAGCAAAAAGAGAAAGGTGAGGGATTGGGCCACTCCTAAAACTATTACTTTGCTGTGTGCAAAGTGATACATTATAATTAGGACAGACACCGTTTTGCTTAGTGCGTAGTGAAAATTCATGGGAGACAACATTCACTTCACAGCTTACTGGCGAGCTTTAAACAAATGCATCTAAAAACTAAAGACAAGAGCTTGTAATACTCTTCTTAGCAGTGTGAAGAGTAGAGTCTGATCCTGTTTTCACAGCAGGAATTTGTTCAGAGTTTTGTTTAATTATTGTCAGGAGCTGCAGGGTTGTTCTTCTAGAGAATTATCAAAAGAAATGTCACAGCTGGAGAGTCACATTGAGAGTTTGACGAGGCTCCTTTCACCACTCTAGTCTTGAAAAAGTACGTTTACCAGAATGGCTGAGAACAGATTAGATGGCAAGAGGTAAGAAATCCAGATTTCCTTTTCCTATGGAGATAGTTGCAGATATATACCTTACTTTTTGTTGGTATTTGAGCAGCTTCCACGAATAAAGAGTATTAGCCCTTCCCTGTCCCCCTAGCTGTAAAGAGGAATTCAGTGTGCAAGAAATGTACATAGATCTCTCCAAGATTGGGTATGGGGCATATGGAAAGATATGAGGGAAGTCACAACAAAGAATGAATATAAGAAAATCTTATATTGTGGAGTTTTCAAATATTTCATCCAATGTTGGGTTTAATGTGAAGTTGATTTTTCTTCTGACTTGCAGAAAATGACTGCAAAAATTGTGTTTTCTGCAAAAAAATCTCTTCCCCTCAAAAATTCCTTCCCCAGATTACTTCTTTTTTTTTGTATTTAAAAAGTGGTTCTTGGGTACATCTAGCAGAATGAAATGACATGAAAAAGACTGGACAAGACTGATCCATCTCCCCATCTTCCTAGCAGCTTTATTTACTCAAAATGAACCAACTCATGGGAGAGTTTTGTAAACACAGTCTAGTTAGTCACCTTACTAGGATCCTTCCATCACGAAATAAAGTTTTCCAGTAACCATTCAGGCCTCTGTGTTTTCTTCCAGCAAGCTTCTTCCATGAAGATGTGGTGTTGGATCTAGAGACAGTGTCTGAGAGTAGAGAGAGCTATCCTGAGCTTCCAGCCTCATGTTAGGTCATAACTAAAATGATATAACAGTGAGCCAGTTTAAATTGTCCCACAGGTGGCATGTTGCCTGTACAGCATCCTTCTGGCGCAAAGGCTTAGCAGGAGAACAGTCAAAAGGACCTAACTTCTCATATTCTGTACAGTCTCATACATAACACTGTCCACGTTCTGCCAAAAGAGCTTTAATAGAAGCATTTTGGTAATGATAACGAGCAGCAACATCATCTGAGAAATTGTAGGGAAATTCAGGAAACATTTCTGCGGCAAAGGAGGGAAGTACTCCCCTTGTTCTGACCTATTCCAAAGTATCTAGAGCACCTGTTAAAAATAAGTCTCAAATAGGAGAGTGCTTCACATGCCTAAAAGTGTTTGCCTTACAGATCTCTAAACAGACAGGACAAAAAAAAGGACAACCACGCCTGTCTAACAGATATCTGAAGGAGAAGCGGTGGCCTGCCTGAACCACCCAGGGAGTCCGCAGGATCTGAAGTGAACGTATGCTGCCTCCAAGTCACTGTAACCACAGGACCACACTCTGTACATTTGATCACAGGGGTGAACTCTTTCGGATAAAGAGGAATATGATGCTTTGCATTTACTCAGGCTGCTATCCCACTTGTTGGATGACCTTTAGGCCATATAGGAAGCCCAGATGATGGAGATTTCTTGCACCAGTGGCATTCAGATGGAAAGATGCTGTACGGCCAAGACCTTAACATTTGTGGCTGTATTTTCTTTAGTGGGTTGGTGATTCATTTTACCCTGGACCTAAAGAGTAAGGTGGACGCCTTGCTAGTTTTGTTATGATTAAATTATGTTATTTAATCATGATCCCACCAGGTCTTCCATACCCTGTTTTAGAATTAGGAGGCTCACAGAGAACAATCAGTATCATCCTTGAGAAAAGACAGATAAATCCAGCTGATCTCTGTATCCAGGGATTCAGGGAGGCCCAGGAGAAGTTTTGAATTCCTTGTCTTTTTCTCAAGCTTTCTTCTTTTACTATTTTTTTTAACCTTCCCATTTTGCTGCTTTTCCAGATAAGAGGTTCTGCTATCAGTTATGTGCTGGGCTTCCAGCCGCTGAGCTGAGATCAAAGGGTGTTTTCCCTCAGCTGTCAAGGGCTGAGGTAACATGTGATTAAATTATTTCTTTTCTTTATAAATAGAATAGTCAAAGAATATAATAAAATGGACTTACAGAATGATATTATTATGAAAATTAGTAGGAACCAGAATGAGAATCTGTTTAAAATAGGCAGTGATGAATTTGCGTGGGACTAGGTCCAGCCCTAGGGTAGAGGATTGCTATTTCCCATTTGTACACATACAGTGCTGAGGGGGAATCATAGAATCATAGAATCGTCATGGTTGGAAAGGACCTTTGAGATCATCGAGTCCAACCAAACAACCTACAATCTCTGCCACTAGAACATGCCCTGAAGTGCCACATCTAGACGTTTCTTAAACACCTCTATGGATGGTGACTCAACCACCTCCCTGGGCAGGCTGTTCCAGTGCCTGACCACTCTTTCAGTAAAGTAATTCTTCCTAATATATAACCTAAACCTCCCCTGCCACAACTTCAGACCTTTTCCTCTGGTCCTGTCATTATTCACTTGGGAGAAGAGGCCAACACCCACCTCTCTACACTCTCCTTTCAGGTAGCTGTAGAGGGCAATGAAGTCTCCCCTCAGCCTCCTCTTCTCCAAGCTAAACATGCCCAGCTCCCTCAGCCTCTCCTCATATGACCTGGTCTCCAGACCCCTCACCAGCCTGGTAGCTCTCCTCTGGACACACTCCAGCACTTCAATGTCCCTCTTGCACAGAGGGGCCCAGAACTGAACACAGCACTCGAGGTGAGGCCTCACCAGTGCCGAGTACAGAGGCACGATCACTTCCCTGCTCCTGCTGTCCACGCTGTTCCTGATACAAGCCAGAATGCTGTTGGCCTTCTTGGCCACTTGGGCACACTGCTGGGTCATGTTAAGCTGGCCATCCACCAGCACCCCCAGGTCCTTTTCTGCTGGGCAGCTTTCCAGCCACTCTTCCCCAAGCCTGTAGCGTTGCTTGGGGTTGTTGTGACTGAAATGCAGGACCCGGCACTTGGCCTTATTAAACCTCATACAGTTGGCTTTGGCCCATCAATCCAGCCTGTCCAGGTCCCTCTGTAGAGCCTTCCTACCCTCAAGCAGATCAACACTCCCACCTAGTTTGGTGTCATACATGATGACCACCAAAGTCCTGTGACAAACTGCTTTTACCATGCTGTATTTGCCAGATACAAGGAGTGTCTTGCATTGTAACCACTTTTTTCTTGCACACATCTGTCCTTCCAGGGATTAAAGCTGCGATTAAAGTAGTGTTTAGGGCCAAGCACCACTCCCACGGTTGAGACATGCGTGTCCTTACTTCATTATACCACCAAATAAATGGAATTCCCTAAGTCATAGCTGCTAAGACCAGTAACTACAAAAACCCCCAGCGACCTTTTGCTGCCACTGCTCATAAAAGGAAATTAACACGGAAATATCTTCACCCTACCCTCTGTTCAGGCACCAGGAAAAATCCACTTTCATGACTGGCTTGGTTTGTCTGTCTTTGGCATTGGTCAATGGCCATACCTACTGATAAATATCCTGAGTTCATTCTTTTCAGCTGTCTTGATCGGATGTTCAGAAGAAGAGAAAGGGAAAGCAGCACTTCCTACAGCTCTTCAGGGCATTTTGTAAGATTTATGTACTTACCCTAACAGTACGAGAGGAGGCAACAGTATGCCTCCTAAGAGGAAGGCAAACTTCAGCCTCATCTTGTCCTACATAATCCCTGTTGTAGAATTATCTGCATGAAAGTGAGTGCAGGGCATGCCACTTTCTTTTCAGGAATGCGGGGGCTCTGATATTGAGATTATGGCCATCTAACTGTGCCTGATGTCATGAAATTTGTCTTGAAAAGAGCAATAACTGCAGTAGTATGTCCACCAATTTAAACTGCTCTTAACATGGAGTTATAGTCATGTGATTCCCATACTGCAACACTGTCAGAGGAGAAGTTGCATTATATCATGGTAGATAGAGTCCAGGCGGTGAAACTTCCCTCTTTGAAAGGATTTAATTGGAGACAGATCCACTATGACTCTTGTCGGGCTTTGAGACATCCTAGACTGCCTTTCCCTAATTGGAAACTGTATTAAATGTGTTAGTACAGTTCAGCTAATCAAAATATTACCCTCTGAGAAGTCTGAAAATACATTTTTTTTAGTAGATTAAGTTTGAAAACAAGAAAACAAACCACTTTTCTGTAGGAAAATACTGCCTTATAGAACTTTTCCCATCAAAAGTTATTTTGTCTCAAATTTTCCAGCAAGTTCTATTGGCCAAACTCATGATTTAGACTTTTACCTAAGCCTTGCTCTGCAGTTGTAAGGTTGTAAATTAACTGTGAGTTCCTCTTGGAGAAGGTCCCATTACTAGTTTTAGTCTGACACTACTTTGTTAAGAAGGTATTTTGAACCAGAATCCTAGGGGACATAAATCAGTGTAACTCCAGTTGGGATCCTGCTAATGAATTCAGCTGAGCCACGTGAACTTGGCCCTGCTGCCATACACTATACTTCTTGCTTTAAATTCTTTGCAGAAAGCTGTTTTCACTTGTTTCTCTTTTGCAGAAACAATAGCGTCAACTAAGTCAACAATAAGTAATTTATCCTAAATCCTTAGTCTTCTGATAGTAGTACAGATGAAAGCAATGTGTCCACAGAGCATGAAGTAATTTGATGGGATCCTCCCTCTTATCCCCTTTCACTTGTATTTGAAATCTGGAGTTCTCTGCTCCCAGATGAAGAATTAAAATTTGTGCCAAGAATCTAAGCAGCTGGGATAACAGCATTGCAATGTTTGTACCCAAAGCAAACTCCTCATTGCTACATCACCACTTCTTGTTGATCAAGGCTTGAGCATGAGGATGGACTAAATGACCTCTCAGAGTCCCACTAGTGGTATTTTTGTGATTCTAGACTACTTTCTGCTTGCCTTTGACTTTATGTCAAAAAGGAGGACCTTTTCTCTACCTTGCTACCATCTTTCATTTCTTTCATTTCTTTCATTTCCTCTTTCTTTAATTTCTTGACACTATTCTATATAAATGATATTAACTATAACAGAAATTTAAATATTTGTGTGCTGCCTCTGCGTGGTAAACACCCAAAAAGAAGTCTTATGAAACCCATCCTTAGACTCCCTCAACAGTCAACAGACAGAAACGAGGACTTCCTCAGGGTCCACTCTAAGGTCCTTGTTTAAGACAGAAGGATCAAATTACCCTGTAGGGATTCCTACTGCTCTCACTGACTATTTAGAGAGTGTAGGTGTTTAACTTCTAGACACCCATGGTCAGATGAAACAAATCCTCACCTAGCTTATCCTCTGCACTTTCTCTGTGGTTAATGGAGGGACAAAAAGGAAGGGAATATACGTCAAACGACTTAGTCTTAAGTGAGTCCTGAGACAGGAAAAATTGCTTTCTGCATGTGCTTGCTTCTCCTCATTGATGTAGAAGCCCAAGTCTCTGGTTCAGACTAGATACTCCTTGTTTTGGTGGCTGAGCTCAAATGAGGTGAACCGTGCCTGAAGAGAAATACAAAATCACACAACAAGCCAATTACTGTGCTTGTAATTGAACCAACAAATGTAACTCTTAAATGGTTTTCGGTACTGGACCATGACTTACGTTGCCTCATACTTTTTTTTCTGCAATACTGACTCTAAGGACAAGGGAAACTCTGAGATTCAGAGAGAAGTTGAAAAGTGGCTGCTGAGGGCTGTGAGAGGAGAAAGTCAGATAAATTCTCTGGCTAAAAAACCGAATCTGCCAACTGCCTGTAAAGGCCCCTCAGCCTTTCACGGAACTCGGTGTTTGACTCCCCAGCCAGGCAGTGCAGCAGAGTGCGACGTGCTGATAATTGCACTGCTCCACGGTGGTAAACGGGAACACATTGAGTGGCTTCTCCCTACAGCCCTGCAGGTCTCAGTGGTGTCGAGCTGAAAATACTTTATCTTGGGGAATTAATGGTTCCCTCACTTTTTAATGCTACCGAACCCAGTTATTTCAGCTCTGTTCCTCATACTTTACTTATTGTTCTCCAAAGTATTATTCATTCATGGCTTTCTATAGACCTATAATGCAGTCTCAGAAAGCATTTCAGGAGGATAGGGATTTGATTAGGGTGATGCATTTGAAATGTCAGAGGTCTCTCCACCTCATCTAGAAGAAATGGATAGAGTTGACAGATGTGCTCTGTGATAATGGGAACAGCATTATTCTTACAACATTTTTATAAGCTACCTCTGTTTATTCTTTTCCTCCCCCTCTCCCTTTATTTTTCTCTCTCCTGGAATAAACACTAGAACAATACAGGGAAATAAATAAGGAAATAGACTTGACCTGGGTAACCTAACTTAGTTTTTTATTATTATTTTTTGTTATTTACATAATCTTTTCCCCAACCATTCCTCTGTTATGACTACACAAACGTCCACATGCATTTTCTGGAACATTTGTTGATCTGCATAGCTGAAATTCTAAATTCTTCACAATACAGTAATGTACTTTCTTACTGTTCCTCTGAATAGCCAAAATCTGGCTAGAAAGTAAAGTATCAGGCCAGAAAAACTGGTACAGTTCTGCCAGAAAAGGGTGCAGCCTGGAATTTCTGGGGAGAGTATATGGGATGCCTAGAATGTCAGAGGTGAAAGCCAATTGTTGTGAAAGCTCTATTGTCAAAGCAAAGGGAGGTTTCTGCAGCAAGAAAAGCTCTAAGGAGCCTCAGGTGTTTTTTTTTTTTCCTCATTTGATTTTTCAAGGGGAATCCAGAGCCCATCTGATGGCTCTGAAATTTCTGGTACAACAACCCAATCTGTAGGACCAAAGCTACACATATATTTAGACTCCTAATTCCCTCTGATTTTTAAATACCTACATACCACCAGGGACCTGGGCTTAATAGTCTAGCACTAATTCTCTTAGTAGTTTATTAGGCTCATTTGTCTTTCATGCACCTGCCAGTGGCTCTAGGCTTCCTGCGATTACTTGGCAATGGTACATCTGGGCTCCGGCAGCATGGCGTTCTCTGCAGCCCTGCAGAAAGGGCAACCAGAGGATACCAGTGATCAGGGTGAACGTTGAGACTCTGACTGATATCATACAGTAACATTGCTAACTTCTTAAAAGAGTAGATGTGGGACCAGCTGGTTTGTCTTTGTACCCTTTCCTCCTCCCAACCCCGGGGAGCCGTGCCCAGTAACGGAACCTTTTTATGTCGAGGGTGGCATAAGAGGGACATTTTAGACTACCAAGTAAGCAATAAGCTATTGTGTAGTCCTCATTTTGGAAGAACGTTTCTCATCTGTTACTGTGGACCTGCCTGGCTAAAAGCAGAGTGTGCTGCAGCTGGAGGCTGTAATTTGTTTGATAATCAAACAGATACAGTCATCCTTTCATCTTGCTCAGGAGGAGTTCCTTATAAACATTTGCAAAACTGTCTTGTTAACCTTCCTCAGGCTCTTTCCTAATCCTTTCTTCTTAGGCTTTAAACAAGAACATAAAAGATTTAGTTCCTAGATTTTCATAAGCAGCCTGTTTTAGTACATCACAGTGAATCTTGATTTACAGCTAATGTTTATTGCCAGAGCTGTAATAAAACATTTGGGCAATGATGGCAACATTTATCCCTCTCCACCTGCTCCTTCTGCCTCTCTCCTCTTCCTTTCTCTGCTTTAATTAGCATGGCTGCGAGCACCTGTTGTGAGAGGGATCTAGAAAACCTGGGAAAAGGAGCCCTGACTTGCTCTGATACTCTATGACTAAGTCCTTGTTGTACCCCTGGTCCTTGTGGGACTGAAGCTTCCCTCTCTACTTGATTCCTCTCCTGCCTACCATCCTGTGTGCTGCTGGTTGGGTGTGGAGTTTGTTTTTGCTTGGGTTTTTTTTTTGGTGTGTTCAGGTGAGAACTTCAATTACTTTATCCAGACATGACATTTGGATGTGACAAGAGAGGTAAGTTTTCATCTTCCCTTGCTTGTATCTCTCTAAGGCTGTGCTTGAAAAGATGCCTCTTGCCTTGTGTAGTTGTTACAAATCTGTGCACTGGATTGTTTTGAGGTTTAGCACTTAAATTGTTGGGGTTTTATTAACATGGTAACTGACAAGATTTCAAAGGGAACACTTAAGCGCATTATCTCTCTGGAAAGCACATTATCTCTTTGAAGAGCAGGGTGGTGATAGTTGCCTTGCACTCAATTACTAAAACACAGAGATTCAGAAACACCTATGTAAATTTTCAATGTTATTTTTAAGTGGGATTTGACCTGTTCTTTGTCCTTGGTTTTATCAGCTTTCCATGCCAGTAAGAATACTGTCCTAATATCTTGCGGAGAGGCTATCTGTGTCGAGACAAGATGGTCTTTTGCCTCTCGAGAGTCTATTCCCTCTCACGATTTGCTTAACTTAACATAAAATTCAGGTAAATATACATTAATATAATAAATATTCTAGGAGCTTAAATAATAGTGTTATCGTAGCCAAGATCATGTGGTGATATAAGCAAACAAAATCTGTTAAGTAGAAGGAATTCTGCTGTTAGATTAGCTGGTGTATTCGAAAAAACAGACAAACATTTGGGTGCACAAGCATTTCTTCAGGCCTTGTAGGTATTGATTATGATAAAGTGTTTCTTAATACATGTCCCGTATTCCTTTCTTTGTTTATTTCTGTAAGTTTGCCTTTGGGGCAGATAGTGTCTATTGGCACTGCATCTTACAAATCACTTAGCGCAGTGGTGTTGGTGAGGCTCAGGGCACTAAGGAGATGGGCATAATAGCAAATGCTTGTATTTTATGCTCCACTATACTGTCAAAACTTCTGCTTTCCCTGCATTTTCATCCACTTGTCTTGGTAATTACGCAGGCTGCTTTAATTTGTGGGCTTTTCTGGAGGTTTGTTTTGGGGGTGTCTGATACTTTAAAATTGAAGGAGATTTTTAAACAAGGAGTCAAGCTACCAGGATGGTCCAGAAAAAATTTGCAAGGCTGCTCAGAGAGAACATTTGTGTTTCTCTATTCCACCAGAACATACAACACTTCATTAGGTAACTGCAACCCTGGGGCTTTCACTCCTCCACCGCCTTTGCACAGTAGGTGCAGTTTGAGTGTGTGCTTTCCCCTTACTAGAGCACATAAAATTGAGCAACTGTGTGTAACATGCAATAAATATCTAGTAGCTACCTCTGAAGTAGCTGCTGGCCAATTTAGTACATAGTTAACAGGTAGAAAAGGGGAGAATAGTACTAGTTCTGTATTTTAAAGGCAAATTTGCCTTTTTTATTGGTGTCTCATGTGACAGCACTGTAATTATTCCTGTACCATGTAATTTTTGGGGAGGTTTACTTACCTAGTATTTGCTAGTGGAAAAACAAAATAAAATGTAGTGAACGTAGGTGACAAATGAAGGATATTTCCCTTGGAAAGCTTCTACCCTCTCTTTTTTCAAGTGACTTCTTGATCAGCCTTCCCATCTTGCCATCTGAAGCTGACTTTGGAAAGGGAACTATCTTCGGGTGGCAGTATCCAAACCTTTATCCAAGAAGGCTTTGGAACAGAGGACCCTCGGAGTTTAATGACCATATCTTTTTTGCTGTTTATCAACAATGTTTGAATCTAGTTTTGCATCCAATGTGGAGGGGAAAAAAGGCAGCTAAAACCTGAGCTTAATATTAAGTTTAGGGTAACTTACAAAGAACTGTTGAGAGCAAAGGGCTACTTTAAACTGGGTATGTACTGCATCCTTGTGTTACCACTGGGATGATAGATTGCTGTGGTCACAGGGTTACTTGTGGAGGGTGTTAGAAGGTTTTCATGCACTAACCCATAGTGATGCTGATGAGTGGGTTCTCCAATCTCCCTTAACTGTAAGGAGCAAAAGAAAGCTAAAACCTGCAGTTAAATGAATATTTTTTTGATGTTAGTGTCTTGACAAAGATATTGGAGTAAGCCCTACAGAACACACACAAAGGTAAGTATAGAGTGTTTTAAGACACAAAAAAGGGGTTAGGTTGGGAAGTAAAAAGCTAATAGGCATTCTCAGTCTCTGAAATTCCCACTATGTCCAGGTCAATGCATTTGAAATGAGATTTTTTTTTTATCGCTGGTGTTTATTAGACAGGCCCAAGTCTTCCTCTGCTAAAGACCAAAACAATAAACAAAAGACCGTTCTGCCTACCTATAATCAAATAACATTTTTCCACTAATCTAGCCTCCAAAAAGCAGGAAGCATTTGTTTGCTTTCCTCGCCCCTAAGATGCCCATTACTTGGAAACTCTTTTGAGAAAATGGATTTAGGATTTTTGAATTGCCTAAGGAGTGTGGTGTTTCTGAGAGAACAAGAGTGTAAACAGAGCAGCAGGTCAGCCACTGACACAGACAGTTACGGCCAAAGACAAGTCTTAAATCCCTTTACCCTCTCAGGAGGTGCTAGTAGATTTTATGATATATAAGAACAAGATGTTGTCCTTACCCCATCTTCTTCTTCCCCTCTCATTGACAGCTTTAGACAGCTTCCTAGTCTGATTTGAAACTCTGCTGGCAACCTATGTCTGATACGCCTGTCTTATTTACTGTTTTCTGATAAGAAATGGACGGTTCTCCCCTGCTGCCACACACTCTTTTGGCTGAAGCTCCTATCTGAGGGTGCTTTAGGATCAGAACAGTGCCAGACGAGGTCAGCAGTCTGAGGTCTTACTGAAGTCTAGACTCATTTTCTTCCACATTGTTTAATGCTCATGTGCAAGCTTTGGCCATACTCTGGTGGTCTCTGAGGGCTAGATCTGGAGGATGCTCAGCATCTCAGCATAGTATCTGGTAGAACGATATTGTCAAGCCCAAGGAGAGATCAGTATTCTGCAGCTCAGCCTGCTTAGCAGGGGTCAGCTCTTCCACTCCACTCCCCTGTATGGACATTTTGAGCCTGTTCTTCAAGCAGGACAGAGCTAATAGCATGGGAAGCAGATGGACAGCTGGTGGGACACATTATACTCAGTTCTTCTTTTCAGGCTAGATTTGACCTTGGCGTTCATATAAACATCAAGGTAATTCTTCCAGCACATAGAGACTGGTTAATTTTGCCCGGGGGTTGGGGGGGAAGGAAAAGGAATGATGCAAGCCAGTTTCAGAAGACTTGGCTTTCAAGAGATGAGAAGATATCTTAACTAGATGGATGAAGACTAAAAAGGCATTTTTGACTTCCTGTTAATGAGCATTTTACTGACTATATCGAAAGCCAGATATATGGAACAGTGCACCTAAATCTTCCTGAGTGAACTCTGCAAAGGTTTCTGTGGTCTTACTTCCCTGACTTTTTGAGCTGCGCAGCCTGGCTCTGTCTAGTACCGTGGTGCAGCAGTGCAGTGGTGTCTGTAACAAAATGGAAAACATGTGGGAAGCTAATCATAACATCTGGCTTCAATGTAAGCCAGTGGCTTTCCGAAAGAAGGGAAACACAGTGGTTTGGGTTCTGTCACGATGTTTTTCTCAGTCTGCATTCATGCAAGTCAGCAGCCACTAAATATAAGCTTGAGCAAAACGTGCAACAAATTCTAGATGGAAGTCATAAATGAAAAGCTAGTTAATAATGTTTCTGTTACTGATGTCCACAAAAATGGTGGTCTTTCATTCATGTCCCACTGTACTTTTAAACTGAGACAGCTTATATATTTAACCCCCACACAGATCCCACATACCAGAGCAGCAACCCGTCAAATTGAATTGACTGCAAAGAGTGGGTCACTTTGGGATTTTTGCTTAACTACAACAAAGCAACCAGAAAAAGGAAACTAAACTTACTCCATTTCAAATCTCCATTATTTTTTTCTCCTCTTACACAGGGAGTCAGATGGCTTTGAAAAAAATGTATTATTCAAGTAGCTGCAGCAGAAACACAAATGAAACCAGGCAACTGTCAGTTTTCCAGCAGAACAAAAAGCGAAATGTCACAGAACCAGCATCAAACCCAATAAATGCATTAGTTTGATTACATCCTTTCCACTGGTATAATGGAAAATGATGCTAGCATAACAGGAATGAAAGTAATTTAGGTCTGAATCAAAGACAGGTACAGCTGGGGATGCTAGAAAGTAAATCCCCAATAGGTGTGTCTTCAGGAAAAAAAAGAAAGTGATCTTGATCATGCATATTTTTATTAAAAGTGTATGTTTTCTATGATTTTTTTTATTTTAAAATCTTAGTGCCCAAAAGCTCTAGTATGTCTTTTTACATATGCTTCCATAGATACCATCACTGCTGCCTTAATACTGAGCAGTTGTGTGCCCCAGCTGGTGCTGCAGCCCCAGAAGTGGTTGTGCTGTCACAGCTGAGGGGGCAGTAAATGTTGGAACAGTCACCCTGTTGGTTGGGGTGATGGGGGTCCGATATCCCAGGCTGTGAGAGCTGACTACATCTGCCTGCAGTTTATAGCAATCTCCAGTACTGCAGGAGACTGTGACTAAATAAAGGTCCAGAATATCAGGTTTCTGTACCTTGAAGAGACCGACAACATGGATGTGAGGAAGTGATAGATTTGAGTTCACTATAAATTCAGCGCTCGCATCTTTTGGTGTGCTTTGTGATAAATATGTCTTTTTAAAGCTTGTAGACCTCTGTTCACGGTTGCCCACTGAGGATTTGCTGTTGAAGATCTCTGCCCATCAACATTTGGAAGTTAGAAAATAAAATTGCCTGGACTTGAAGAATACTGGTGTTTGGATTTCTTCAGGCACTCTGGGACCAGCAAACTTAATGTACCGTCTCTTACAGCTATAAAACTGGATAGATTTATTCAGCTTCCTAAATGGCCGTATAGGTAGGAGGAAGATCCTAATGATGTATGACAAGACTTTCATTACAAAATAATTTCATTTGCTTCATGTGTGTTAAAGCACCTTATAACTGCTCTGGAAACTTGAAAATGGGTTTTAAGAAGGTTTTAAATTAAAACAGATGGGGGGATGGGTTATTTCAAGTGTGGAGGTTCTTTATAGCCCTAATCTCAAACGCCCTGAATTTTTCTTCAATTGATTGAATCCCTTATGCCAGGAGAGGAGAAAACATTTGCATTAAATACAAATTGTAGTTGTACTTACGTGTAGTATACAGAAGGCAAGCTTAAGCAAAGATAGTGTGGAAAAATATCATACTTGGCCCTAGTACAATTTTTTCAGCATCTTTCAAAATAGACCATAATGGAGGCAAGTGCAGCTGCTGCACCTGTTTAACCGAAGGAAATAGGGAGGTGCAGGGATCTGCAAAGCTCACATTGGAGATTAGTAGCAGCATCAAGAACAGTACTCAGCTCTTACTGCTGTGAAATGCCAGCTCCCCTGCCTGTTGCACTCTGCTTTGTGGCACTACTACATGCCAGGGAGGTGGTGGGGGGTGTCATTGCACAGTAGGTGCAGCTAGGATCCCTGGTCCAAAGAGCTAAAAACAAACAATCATGTAAGCAGTAAAAGACACTTTGGCCCAGCCTTAGTAAAAGTCTGAAAAAAGAACCTTTTTTTAACAAAAGAAAAATGCCTATTTTTAAGGGATGATGATGTCGTACACTGGGTAGGTTTTATAGTGAAGATAAACATTTTGGAGAGAGCATATCGGCCGAAGAACAAGCAAATGTAAACTAAACATAATGATAGACTATTTTTTTCTGTTTTCCTAAACATTGGACTAGGGCTGTTCTGGAGTATACATCCCATAAGGGGAGAAAACACATCTTTAAATTAAAGATGGAGTTGGTCCATAGATGTTATCTATAACTGCAAGAAACAGGGTAGGTGTGCCATGAGGTGATCTTTTCTCTGAATTTAATCGAAAAATTGCAGCCAATGTATTTATAATGCTGAAGAATTCCTGTCCAGACCATCCATGAGGGTGACATCTCTATTCCCACGGCTCCCAGCTAACATAGCCCCTGTGGAGAAGAGTTCCTAAGATGTTAACTCACTTTGTGGGCTTTGGATATGTGGGACCCAGCTGTTGCTCTAAGCATGGGCTGATTTGGAGGCTGGATTTTAAGTCTGGTTCACTGTTTCCTGTGAGGCTAGTCTGTGCCTTTCTGGGGCTCTCCTTGTGAGCCAGCATGGATAAACCTGAAAGGAACGGTACTGATCCAGCATTTCAAGACTGTGGGCTTTTCCAGTTAAATGCTTCAGAGGCAGGGAAAAGATGACCTGGCAATGGTGTCACCTCGACTAAGGAATCTCACAGACATCTACGAGTTAGCTTTCTAAGTCCATGTTCTGGGCGCTGTACTAGATCAGCATAGCAGGAACAGGCAAGCCTCAGTCACTTTGGGGCACTCTCTTACACCCTGTAAACTGTCACAAAAAAGGACCATGATGACAAGCCAGAAAACTGCAGAGTGCATTTAGCTAATGGTCCTGACTCTGCTACAAATTCTTGCCTAAATACTTCTCTGGTTCCAAACCAAACTGAATCTGTCTCCTTGGAAATGTGGGGGAATGATGCTGTTACACAGGTGCTTGAAGAGCAATCCAGGACAGACGTAGGAATATGTTTTCAGTTATAATGAAGCTGGCAAGTTGCTGCATCATCAGTCCCATGATTGCTGGAGTGCTATCTTTGCTTAATTAAAAATAGCACTCAACAAGCAGTACTTATCTTCTAGTGAGCTGACACCAAACTGCTCCAGCAATCCTAAATAGGCTTGTTTAAAGGGTGGCTCTGATGGTATCGCTCCCTCCGGTGGCTTTCTTGCAGCAGGAGCCATCTCACATCTCATGGTGAGGACAGTTCTGGTTCCCAGAGGCTCCTCTGTGAAAGTGGGGAAACAAATTGCTTCTGAGTCTGCAAGACACCACTTTGGATCCCCATCAGAGATGCAGCAAAGGTTGGTCCAGCCGTGAAGTACAGGGAGGAGGAGAGGGACAGGGTCTCACACAGAATTTGTTTTTTGTGCCTTATCAGGCCTGGGTCTCCATCAGCATGAGGAGGAGCTGTTTCAAAGCATCAACTTGGGATGATACGCTTCAAGAAAGAGAGAAGGATTTACAATGTGCTGTGAACATGCAAAGAGAAGGGGGCTCACCACAGCCCTTTGACTCCCTGAAATGGACTGTTCTTTTTCTGCTCATAAACTCACTTTTTCTGGACAAGAATACCACAGGGATTTGCATATGGAGGTCCAAAGAATGCTACTTAAATGCTTCATTTTATTCAATTAATTTCTGCATCAGTCTTAAACTTTTATGCTTATGTGCACTTTCGATCTATCGTATTCATTTATTTTGCCATCTTTTCAACAATAACATAATTACGAAGGTTATACTGCTCTAATAGTCAGGCTTTCCAGGTATGTGTTCAAAATGCTCGCTGCTCTAACAATCTGGGAATGAGTCTATTTACACAGCAGTCTAACATAAAATCACATCTCTATAATCCTATTCCCCAAATAGTGTCAGGTTATGCTCTATTTGTTAATTAACAAAAAACTACATTACGCTGTATGAGTAAAACCAAACTGAAATCAACTTACCCATAATTCATTTATTTATGTCACAGAGCTCTCTAGGAGGCCTAGTAAATGAAGAGGTTGTCTGTTGCTCTTCTGCTTGCTTTACAGGGTTTGGTTTAATTTAAAAATTCTCAAATGCTACCTTGGTGATATGCGTGCTTTCAAGATTTTTCATGTATGGCCAGCATATTCTGGGGGTAACAAAGGCAACAACTTTGTCTAGGCTTTGGCAGTAGAATCAAGTATGCTAAAAATTCCCTTGAGAGTTGTTCTGATCTTCTCTGTGACACCTCAGAGGAGCTCTGGTCACCGGCAAAAAAAGCAGATGCTGTAGAAAGTTTTCTGATCTCAGGTAAAAAACTCCAAGGAAGTGGCAGTCAGTATAACGCTAAAGATATTGTTTGCAAATTGCAGATAATTCGTTCTGAATTGAAAAAGAGAGCAGGGTTGGTCCCGGTTTGCACAGCCTGTGTCAGAGCTGAGACTTCAGTTCGGAGCTCTTGAGAGAGAAGGCATGAGATACTGATGTTACAGGAAAATTACGAAAGGGTACAGCTGGGTCTTGGCTTGAGGCTAGGACAAACATTCATACGTGAGCTGTAATTTTGCCTGAGACCGTTTCTCTCTTGGGAGGTGTGACTGGCAGGGTGTCCCTCTTATCTCAGTAAACGAAAATAATATTTTTCTTGTCAAACAAAATGGGTACACTTTGCATAAAAAGACTAAAAAGACTTTTTTTTTGAGACATGGTCCATTCTGAAAAAAATAAATGTTACATATTTGAAAGCTCAGCACTGAAAGGAAATATTTCACTTGGGATGAAATAAAAAACCCTACTTTTAGATTTCTGATTTTTAAAACTTATGAAATATTGTCCTAACATGAAAGCAGCTTTCTCTCTCAATTGAGTCAGCGAACCAGTCACACCTGTTACTCCACTGCTTATAATGTTGGAACAATTTTATTTTCAGATTTTCAGTTATTTTTCACTTTGCTTTTTATTTTGCAGTGGGCTGAGTTTGCCAGTCATAACATGAGCTCATACTCTATTTTAATGAACCTTAAACTACTTTTCTTTCTAAAAAAGGAGAATGGTTTCAGGTATTAGAAAAAGAATTCAGCAAATGAACAATGAGGCCTTCAAAGTTTCATGCATCTGACCACCTACAGCTGAAAGGAGGAGAGTTCCTGCCAGACATCAGATGCAGAAGCTGAAGTCCCCCAGTGTCACTGAAGTAAATCAAAGGAAGCCTTGAAAAGCTGGCAGGGAAAGTTGGGCATCTTTTCATGCCAAATGAAAATCTGGCTCAAAAGGGACTCGTGGAAATGAATAGTTCGTATTCTGAAGGCAACATATATTTACAGAAAATGAAATCTTGGTTAAAACACTTTTTGAATCATGTTGAAGTGTTCATTGTAAACTCAAAAGGCCTTTCTTGATTTACTTGGCTCAATTTCTGAACATTTTTTTTTTTCCCTTCTGCTAATGGCAACCCATCGATCATTGGAGCTGTAATCAGATTTTGTAGAAGGCCATGGGCATCATTTTCAATCACTTAAACTTTGCCAGCCTGCCTCTATTTCTTACGAATCATGGGGATTAATGCCAAAGGATTTTTCCCCTTTAAAAAAATTAGCAAGTGTTGATTGTTTCTGTCTTGTTACACCTGACCCACTCATCACCAATTTACTGTTTCACTGCTCGACAGACAAATGGCTGCCTGATGGTATGTGAGAAACAGTCACATCCAATTCTAGCCTCATCTCCTACAAAATTATCTGTGGGTCAGAAGCTCAAAAATTATTTGGATGTTTAAGTGCCTTTGAAATTAATAAGAGATATTTGCCCGAACTATGAATATGGTAGCAGACTTTGGTGTGAACAATATGAGTTCATAGCCAGAGGCAATGTGATGTGCTTTGTGAAATCAACCCTCAGCAATATCGTTAGCAGTGGTTGTAGCAGTGGTAATTTGCCCTTAGCTAACAGATGTAATTTCAATGCCTTGCTCACACCTTTGTGACAGTATGAACATATCCCTGGAAAATTACGATCAGTCTTTGTTCACAGGTCAGTATAACTTCATGCTGCTACTCCTTCTGGACTTGTTGCAAAAGCACAGTTAAACCGTCCTGCCTGTTTGCATGCGATGTTGTCATCCCTCCTTAAAAATCAGAAACAACATAGTTAAAATAACACTGTCAGATGAGACTGGCTCTGTCTCTCATGACTGATACCATAGGAGTCTATACAAATGATCACGAGTGGGGAGGAGTGGCTTTGGGATGTGCTGGGTAGTTCACCCAGGTAACAGTGACGCAGCAAACAGGACCAAAAGAGATGTATAAGGAAGTGCTTCCTCAGATAGAATGGTGGCTGACTTTGACTTTTCTCTGAGCATGAGTATCTGAACCCAATGTGGACCAAACATTGCTAAGATTTGCTCACTTCTGGCCAGTTTTAGTGGTTACATTTTTCCCAGTTTCATCTCTGAGGGATGGCATGGAACTGGGTGAATGATATTCTTCAGAAAAAGAAAGATATCATCTCTGTTTAATGAATAGGAAATAGAAGGGAAAGATTTTATGCTGTGTTCTCTATCCATTGCCGTTTTCATCTGTTAAAGACGTCCTTCCTCTTCCAGCCGTGGGTCAGCCCCTGGGTGAGTTATCCGATCTCCATTCTTCCAGGTGTCTCAAAGCACAAGCTGTTTCCAGTGGGGTTTCTTACATCCTGCAGAGGCCACATCAGTACAAAATAACTTTGATGTCCCCTGCAGAAAGGGAAATCAGCAGCATTCCTCCTCTGTGGGCTGGACCCATGGCAGGAAAACTGCCAGTGCCTTGAACCACCTTCTCCTGGGTCTTGCCCCTGGCCGCAGAAGTCACTGTATAGAAGGGCTGTTTCAGTTATAAAAGCCGTCCACAGAAGCAGGCCAGTAGAGGTAGGGACAATACAAGGTTTATTTTCACTATATTGTGCCAAATAATTTCCATTTGGATGCAGAGATATAAGACTGTATTTAAGCACTCTGAATAGAGAAGACTTATATCGTGATTTAATTCCCCCAGTCCTTCCAGGACAGTAGGTTTCTGCCCTGAAACATAATACTTGGTCTTGTTTGTATCTGGTTACTGAAGAAAATGAAAAGCTTTTTAAACTTCGTTAATTAACAAGAACATCCAAAAATCAATTGCGTAATCCCAGACATTTTTACCAAGTTTTGCCTTTCCAAGAAGTGATGTCTCTGGTCAAAATCCACATATGCTGTCCTTATAAACCACACTGCAAATACAATCTCAAAATGATTACCCCAAATGCTTCTTTTCAACTGATGTGTCTTTAAAGAATTGGACTCAGATGGCCTTTGCAGTAGTGAAATGAGAAAGTAAGGCAGTCAGCTAAGACGTGGCTCTTTTTTTTTTTTTTGCTTTTCCTTTGTTGGTATGTGTAGAAATATGATTGTGCAGGTAGAATACCAGCTGTATGTGTCAGGGTGATCGGTCACACGATCAAATGCAGGATCATTCTTTACCATAAATGCATTAAAAGAAAATCAGTCACATAGACTTAGCTTTCAACAGAGCGGCAGGCTGAGTTCTATTCATAACAAATCAGCTCACGCTTTGGGGGAAACTACAAATCACTCCCACAGCATTATTCATTGGATTGTCCTTTGCATCCCTCCAAGGTAGACCTACTTGGAATTCCTATGTGTTCTCTCTGCTATTAAGCTAACAGCAATGCGTGGGGGAGGCAGAAAGGAGGAGCAATTTCCTTGGAAGGACAGCTTGGTTTCTTTTTTTGGGGCGTGGGTGGGTGTTTTTAGTAAGCAGGTTTTTGTGTTTGCTTTTCATGGCAGGCAAGCATTGTAACTGAATGCACGGTAGATTATCCGGGTTTAGGTTTATTGAATTTATTGTGATTTAGCTGGAAATCTCTGCTTTCTACCACTGTAAATTCATCATTAGTATTGCTAAGACATAGTTTGTATTAGTGGTGGTGCATAAAACTCCTCACTGAACTTAGGACCAGCTGTGCCAAGCACTAGACAGCACTATATAGAAAACAGTAATAAATATTCAGTAGGAAACTGAAATGGTCAGATCTCAGTCTATGCAGTAGGAGAGAGAATCAAGAGAGGTTCAAAATTCCCCCAAAAGACATGGTTGCCTAGGAACATATATGCCTCCACCTTGAACAAGCAAAATGATTGTATCCATTTACATCTTGTAACCGATGGGGCTAAATTCCTTCCCTTCCTCTGCCTGCTCTGCAGCCTCAGCGGGGGAGTGTTGCCATGCCCAGGGTAGCTGCAGCCCCACGCAGCTTAGGGGAACTGAGGAGAAAGATGAAGATTTTGCTAGCTGGTCTCTGCTGGGCTCTTGTTGTCTCAGGTATCACTCCCGCAGTTTTTGGTAGCTACTTTAAAGTCAGCTCCAGTGTGACCCCCTAAAAACATAGTGTGCAGGGCCAACATGGTGGCAGCGGCTCCTCAGGCATCAGCTTGGGCTGTTGATAAGGCGGTGGCTCTGCTTGCTGCCGCATGGCTCCAGAAATCCCCGCTCACTTCTTGAGTGGGACTGGGATGTGCAGACCCATGATTGTGCCAAATGTGGCTTCTCACCATCTTGCTCACCCCACCCTCAGGAGAGCTGCAAAACCAGGCAGCACAGATTTCCAGGCCTCCGTCTTCCTCTTTCCTCTCTGCTTCCCGGGACAGGAGGGGGCTGGCATTAGTTTTTAGCCCCCAGGGGTAACATTTGGTTTTGTTTCCACTGCTGAGAAAACTTGAGCTGGCTCTGTGAAACCTGTGCTGTTCATTGGAGGCATGGATGTAACTTCCACAGATTTGGGCACCTCTCCAGGTGGACCCTGAAGTGAATACATCAAGCTTTGAATTGCAGTGGCTCAGAGGTGGACACGCCGTTTGTTCTGCTGCCTCAGTTAAAAGGGTGATGAAGTCTGGTAGAAAGGCAGAGTGGGCAGCAGTCAGCACTTCTCTCTTGCATTGTTTTGGTGCCAATTGCTAGAAGTTGCAAGTCTAAATTCAACTGTGCATCAGCTACTTCTTTGAAAAAGACTTTGGGTCAAGTTGTTGCATGAAATTTCTCTCACTGCTTTCTTAAACCATGTATCTAACATGCTTTCCGTGTCCTGACCTCAGGCTTATGAAGTGGTCCTTGGGAGGCAGCCTGACCACAGTTTTCATCAAATCTACTGGCTGAGAAGCTGCTTCTCAGTCTACAATATACAACACAGCTCTGAGACACCCACCAACAGAGGGGTTTGGATCCATTGCTGTCCTGTCGCAAATCTATGAAATGGAATGTGGGAAATAAATATCTCCATTGTTCAGTGCCTTTATCATGAGATCATCTTTTTCCAAGCAGTTCAAATACCTCCAGAAGTGAAGATCTTCCACTTTAGATTAATGACATGATGCAGACAGTAGATGAAATGAATAAAGCAATAAGCACCTCTTGCAAGAGGATCTGACCCATCAAATATGTGCCATCTGCACAGAAGATGCAGCTTCAACTTTATTTTATCCTTAACTCTCTTTACAGCCACCATGAATATGAAGTTAGAGCAAAAACATTGTTGACTGTCACAAGGAAGCTGTGGGTTCAATTATTCAGCAATGTCTCCTATGAACTTCTGCAACCTGAACTTTATGGAAAGTAAGTGATAGATCTGATAATGTTAACGTAAATACGTGACATAAATCTATGCACAAGAAATTATCTCCATCAAGCATGAAAACATGGATTTTCTTCCAGATGGTTCCTGACTCATCAGGAAAAATGGTAGCATCAGAAAATCAGGCTACCACTCTATGCTGGTAAAGTTTTGCAAAAAAGGAAGGCAGTTAAATGTCAATTCCTCGAAAGGTCAATCTGTTGGAACAGCAATTTAAATGACATGTCTGGATTTGGGAATATCAGAATGTTTAATTGTTTGATAAAACTGTTTTCTCATTTCCAAACATATCTTTTCTACATATGCATTTTCAGCTTTGTAGAGATAATTTAATTTTTATACCCACAAACATATGCATACACACAAAGAAGAAAAGAAAGAAAAGTTTGTTTATATTTGCTCCAAATATTAGAGGAGATAAAATGGTGATGGTTCAGAATGTTTCAAGGAACAAAAACTTCACTTTCTACTTTCCTATAGCATTTGATTAGCATCCAGCCCTCCTTTATGGAGACAGCTGATAATGTCCAACAGAAGACGATGACCTCATACGCCCTCCTGGCATTCACCGGCATTAAAACCAGAGATGTTAAGTTCATTTTGTCGTAAGATCTCTTCTCCAGATATTTAGAACTAAAAGCCAAATGGACTATGCCAAACGTTACCTTTAATGTGGTAAAGCCCTGCCTTTAAAGGCACAAACAAGTGAAAACTTGTCTGTTTGAGTCTATCCACATTTCCTGCTGAACAAGTAGGAAATGCCTCGTGATACAAAAATACCCAGTTAACGGTGTAATAGAAATACTTGGGTAGATAATTCAGGTAGTGTCAGAATTGCTTCTCAATTGAATCTTTTTTGGTGATTTCCATGAAACATCTGGGAATCTTTAAATTTCTTTCCCTGGGCATTGAAACAAAATTGATCGCCTACGGTTTTAACAGAACTAATCTAATGTTGTGATTAGTTAAAAATCTTTCAGAGGAAGGAGATGAAACAGAAATAGATTGAAAGCATTCTGGCATCTATAGGAGTTAATACCCACTTTCTTTTCCTCTCTGGGATTCCTAATTGAATTCCCTATGAAGCAGGTTGTAACCTTTCTTCCAGCACCTGATGGAAATATATTGTATCATTGTCCTCCCTTCAAGATCAAGGCACCCACCTTCTGCTCCATGACTCAACAGTGAGTAACAAGGGGAATGAGTTATGAAGCCACAGGAGCTGGCTTGACTAATGAATTCTGTTGTTGTCAAAGTGCTCCTTCAGATGTACAGGGGGGAGTGGGAGATGGGTATTAGGGGAAGAGGGAGAAAGGAATTGGGGGGGGAAATGGTGTTTTGGGTGACGAGGAATCCAAATTGTTTTATCATCCATATGATGGGCATGTTTAAGCTCTGTTGCATGGAGTAATATATTGCTGCTTTGGAAATGAGGTAAGAGAAATCTTAAGAGGTCATGAACAATCTGGTGGAAGGAAAAGGCAAAGAGATGATCATACTGATTTTTGATATGAATGACAGAAAATGTCTTCATAGGCAAAGAAACTTCAGCTTCTTAGTCCATGTAACTTTTTTAGGCATGTGCATTGGTAATAGTACTTGTCAGTAGGATGTCTTCTCTTCTCCCATACTCGAAGGTGTTACGAGTAGAGAAGAGTTGTCTTTGTAATAGTAACAAGCGAAGAGCACAACTGTCCATTCAGTCCACTATCAGTCGTGATTCATACATTCAAATCCTGTTTCAGCAGCACAGAGGAGAATCTGAGCTCCTAGAACAGTGTCTCTAACAGGCTCAAATGCTTCTCAAAATGGTTTCAGCCACCACAAGTCAATGTTTTATTAAGGCTACAGATAAGAACAAAGTGAACTTACCTGAAATACTTCCCAGTTTTGCCCAGGTTATGGGTAACCCCACACAGACGGACTTGCAGCTTCAGTTGCATTAATGCAGACAGACCAATCAATGCCAATTCCTAATGAGGAAGATGGTAGGCTCCCAAAGCCTGTCTCTGGGTTGTCCTGGCCAAGAGCCTAGGGATTCATACGGGACTCCTGTGAAGTCTGGCACAATAGGAAAGCTGCCAGATCACGCACACAGAAAATCTGGGTGTTCTGCAGGATTTAGGGATTGGAACGGATTTTGTTGGAGATTGTCTGTGTTTTGGGGACCCAATGTTCATTGCAATTCTGTGTGGCTTAGGTACTCATGTGAATTTAAATGAAGTTTCCTGATTTTTGCTATCCCTTTTGTGGTAAAATAATTTGAGAACTAATGAAGACAAAGAGGATCATAAATTTAATGCTCCTGGACACACATAGGGTAGACTTCTTTGGCTTCTGTGATAACACAAACTATCCCTGGAGACTTAAATCAATGTGTAGAAGTTCCAAAGTTGAATTGGATTTGTCTGTTTCCTTTTATCTTTTTGCCCAGTAACTCAGAGACAGAGCACTGGAGATGAATCGTCATCCCTCTCTCAGAAGTTCACATGGGTAAGGCTGCTCAAATGCAGTACGTTTCACTGTTAGTGAACAACTTTATTCTAAGTTTTGCATGAGTGCTGCCCAAACAGTGTTCACCCTTTCTTTTTTTTTTTTTTTTGGAGGAGGAAGACCTAAATGAGGAACAGAACAATGGAAATCACAGCAATTCAGAGAGGATTTTTCCATCCACTTCACAGAAACATTTCTGATAGCAAAGTGTAGCAGCAGGCTGAGATGCTCACCTGTCTCCTAAGTTCCACACATCATACACATTTTTAAAAAAATCACCAAACAAAACAACAAAAACAAAAACCCCACAGAGATCTTGTCATTGAAGTTCATGTCCTGCTAAGTAAATTCATTATCCTGCAAAAAGTGCTGAGGACACTTATTTGTGTGCTGAAATGAATAATTGATTTTTCATCCAATATCCACACCAACAAATCAAAGGAAAAATCAGTTCTGATAACATTTAATTGGGGAGGGTTATTACTGAAACTGAAAAGCATTTCTTCTATATCATACAAAATGTTCTGTTCAATCTGAAATATCTTTTTTCTTATTCCATACTCCTAAGGAAAGCAAAGGAAATTATGGGCTGTATTAATAATCCATTGGAGTTCTCTGACCTGGTAACCCAGTGGATAGTACAGCCACATTGTAAGCTCTATTCTTGGGTTTAATCCTTCCCCATTCCCATCTGGCAATAATATAGACAGAAGGCTATCAAATCTGATAACTTTTTATTTATGTTGGACAACCTGCTTCTGAGTCCTATTGGAAAACCCACGGCCAGGCAAAGGCTTCTCCCAAAATAAAATGGGAAGAACTCACTGCAAAGAGGAAAGTCATAAAGGAAACAAACCCTTGTCCTTAAATTGCTGTGTCTTCTGCATTTCTTATGTCTTTACAACTTCACATTTCAAATTCTTATAAATAATCATCTTACATGTCTTAGGTATTGAGGGCTAAACCTATAACTGTATAAGACCTTTTGTGGGACCAGACAAGGTCCCAGATAACCTTTTCCCCACCTAGGCATTCCGCACCCCTCTCTACCTGTGATATGGTTCTAAGAAATCCTTCTTTTCTAGTGAAAGTTTTCTATTTTCAAGGGTGTTCCCACTTTAAGAACAGGGAGTTTTTCCAAAATGAACCCTACGGTCAGATACTCAGTGTATTACAGCTAAGTCAACATATTGTCTATCATGTTTAACAATTGACAAATATACGCCCAGAAGTAATATTTTAACTGTGATTTGGAGCAGATCAAAAAGGATAATGTATATTGAAGTTATGAAAAGGAGTTTGGGCTTGCAGTTTCATAATGCAACTAGTTTGTGGATGGTAAATCTGTTTATCAGTGTCAGATTTTTGTCTCTCCTGTCCTATTGAATCAGGCCTTCAAATTACTAACACAAGTTGCTATATACAGTGCCTTTCTTATTAAATGCTCACTAATCCTCAAAATATCGAGAGTTTGTCCTTTTAGCTGCTCTCTCAAAGCACTGCTGAAGCCACTAATTTGATAATTGAGGATTTTCTTTCTCTTTGGAGGATGGTTTTATTTTTGACAGCAGAACAAAAGAACTTCTCTGGTGAGTGCTGGAGACGAACTTCAGACAGATATTGAGCTGGAAATTCCTTCAAATGTGCTCTACTCTAAGCTAGATCTTTGGTTGGTGTGAATTGACACGCTTCCTGCAAAGACTGCAGAGATGTAACAGCTGCAAATCTGGAGCAGAGCTAACTCCCACTCTTTTTAGAGAGTGAAGAATTGTTCTCCATGGTGGGTTCTGCAATGTTTTAGCCACAGCTATTCTTCAATGTCTGTTTTGCACTAAGACCAGTTTGATTATTTTTTTTCCTCCAACTCCCTCATTGATCAGACAAAGCGTTGCTTTTAATTAAGTTTTGTACCTACTACAGATATGTTGCAAGTATAGCATTTTTTGTTTCTTCTGATGAGGTGTAAATGTATGGGATTTGGAGACAGTCATAAGGAAAGGACAGTACAGAGATGAACTTGAATGCTGAAGGAGCAGAAAGAGAGAAGGTCAAGAAAGAATTTCCTTTCCAGAGTTCATTGGCAAAAAGATTTTCCTTCTGTGTTTGCCTTTTTCTCTAGCTGATGCTAAACTTTCTTCCATGTATCACCATTTTCAGTTGTTTCTTAAGGCCCTGGGATTTTAGCAATAGCTTATTCCCCTTTGCTCTATTTTTATGATGCTCTGGGTTTTTTTTATTTAGTTGGTGACTTTTTTTTTTCTTCTTTGTTATTTTGACAAAGCACTCAATTCGCTGTTGTGTGTATTTGCCTATGTGAAGGTCATCTGCTTTATCCCTAGACGCAAGTGGAGTGGTTGGTTTTTGTAGGCTTATTTTAAATGATATCATCACCACCTTGTGTTGACTTGCTAATTCAGTTTGGTTTCCTCTGTGCTTATGTTCCCATATAATTCCCCACTATGTACAGGAGTCAGCTATTATTGTTCCCCTTTGTATACTTTCTCCACAGCAGATAGGAGGTAAAAATTTCTGCCCGACAGAATTACTCTTTTGATCCTGTATTTCTTGCCCACACTAAACCCAGGGGATTCAAATGAAGGAAAGGAAAGGACCAACGACATTCTCCCCTCTCTTCCTCGACTGAGCTACAACCGTAACACAGACACTCAACATGTAAGTGTCCTTCTTTGTCTCCTAGCTCCAACCACAAGCAAGGGATAATCATGACTTGCCTTCTTTATCATGCCATTACATAGAGATTTCTGCAGGGTGGGACAGATTTTTTACAGTTCCTTAAGTCTTGGGGAGCCTGTAAGATTTTTGTCATCTCTGCTGTAAAACAGAAACTGTTTTGAACAGGAGGCAACTTTTCATATAATTTTCCCCATTTACAGTGAGCACAATAAAGGCTTTCTTATTAGGACCATTTGTAAACATCAAGCATAATCATATATCAAAGAAGGCATGGTTTTGCAGCCCAGACCAAATGTTTTCAGTAGGATCCAAGAATCACTTTGTCTTGTGTAACATCATTGGAATTCCTTTGTTCCCTGTCCACATTTATCTCACAGGGGGTATGTGGGGAGCCTCAGAATTTTCTTATCTCAATTTGTATTTAGGGTCTTGAAATTCTTTTTCATTAAAAGCTGCATTGATCTTCTGGATGTAATTACATCTGTCTTCCTGTAATTATTAATTTCTTAATAGCTTTATGAAGGGCTCCTTATTCCATCTTAAGTGCCATTTGGATGCCCTTTTTCCTCTTATACAGATTGAATCAGTAATAATAAAGCTTACAGAAGCTCAGCAAGTGCTCTACAGATATTGCATGCGGTGATCGTTTCACTCACCTGTGAAATGCAGACATCTCTGGAGTGGAAGGCACTGAATATTTTAACAGGATCTTGTGAGTACAGCATGACTTTATGAAAGAACAGAATTGAGAAATCTAGATAAGTAACTCATATTTGTACAAAACTTCCAGGTCAAAGAATTTTCTAAATTTTTCTGTTCCCAACCCTGGAAATGTAAGTTGGAGGCTCCTTTTCAGGAGAACGTTCTTTCTCGTGATCTGATATTCACTAATCTATCTCATCTTGGACATCCAAAACTTGAGACATTCAGCAGTATTTGTGTCTTTATAACTGTGGTGACCAGGTCAACCTGTTGATTTTATCTAGCCGTTAAAGACTGATTCTTTTCTGACAGGAAAGACCACCACATCAGGCCATGTGGAAACGGAAAGGTGCCTATTCTCTGAATGGGGGGATGGCTCTTCCCTTGCTATCAGCAGGATGGTAACTCCAGTCGCTGCCAGGCACAGTCACAACTGTCAAATACATTGTTCTGTGTCCTCCACCCCTCCAAATCCTTATCTCGGCCAGCAACGCGGAGAGGAGCCTCACATCCTGCTGGTGCCTGGCTGCAGAAAGTGCCCGTCGGTAAATCAAAGTGACACCCATCCTCTGCCACGGCTCTCCCTTTGCAGAACAGTGTCCTTTGGCAGCAGGTGGCAGTTTGGATGGGCTGTCACAGGCATCAGGAAACCTTTGGGAAGAAAGTAAAGTCTGAAAGACAGGAGGCAGTCATCAGCTCTGGGTTAAGCTGCATACATGTGGTTTGAGGTAGACAATTAATGTTACATTTCAGGTGGCAGTGGATGCTCCATCTGGCCATGGATGTGCTGACCTTCCTGCTGAGAGCATATGTTTGCAGTCTGTGAAGGTTTAACAGATATTTCAGCCCTTGATCCCACTGTTAAATCTTCCTTTGTGATGGCACCTCCCAAGATACAGACTTCTCTCAAAACTCTCTTGTACTAAGAGTCCTACTCTGCCTTTTTTCCATGAAGGGTACGGAGAGCAAGAAGATGATAACAAACACCCATTACACCCTCATAATTTATTAGAGCCAATAGCACTGGGTTTAGTGCCAGCAGTATAGACAGGTAACATCAATACGGCCACATTTATTTGAAATAATTTAGGTCACAAAACACTACCAAACTGCACCGGTCCCAGCAACGTGCCTGGGAAGCTGGACCTCCTGCCTCACCTTGAGATCCACAGTGTGACAACCAAGTTGCTCTGTGGAACTTGCAGTCCCAGCACAAGGCTAGATAGCTCTGCACTACAAAACCATCACTACTGTCCAAGCTAGGCAGAGAAATAGAACACAACTCACTCTGCTGCCCGGCCCACTAAGCTTTGGGAAATATAGGTAACGTGTATCTGTATAATAAATACCAGCTTTAGTGCTTTGAACCAGTTCAAAAACATTGGTGACAAAGAGTTCTTTGAAAGATTCTTTCTTCTACAAGCTGCAGTAATTACATAAAGTCAAGACAAATCCTACACACAAAGGAAAAGTGCAAATGTTCTTTGAAAGTTCTTGACCTGCCTCGGGACAAATGGATTTCCTTTTGCTTCCCTACGGTGCTTAAACAAATACAACTGTTGCCTTGCCTTGTTTAGCTTTCCCTGCTGATATCAGTTAGGTTTTAGTCTGACTCTGATTTAATTTCCAGTAAGATTCTTCCTCCTTGCTTAAACTGTAGTGAATGCAAAGTCCCGGTCATGTACTGATCCATGGAGCAGCCCAAGGACTGGTTTCTTTTGCTATTCCAGTGGCTCCCGCTCAAGTGACTGAGGTTATGATTGCTTCTCGGGATCCTCTACCTGTTTCGTTTTTTTTCCTTCCAGACAGATGCTAGGTTCTTTATCTATGCTCTAAATACCTGAAAAAGCAGTGCAAATCAGCTTTAAGGAAGCTGCACATGGGTGAGCCTGAAGTAAGACACCCTATTTTTCGGGAAGGCTTATTAGCTTGAGCGTACAGCAACTATTCAGCATCCAAGTTCAGAGTGCACACAGGGAGAGCTTAAGTCTGCCTGCAAAGAGCCTTTCACTCTATTACCTATTCCCAGCTGCCTTCTGTCTCACTGAAGCTGATGGTCTTTTTGGCATGGATTCAGGTAGGAGCATAGTCATACCAGTGTTTCTCAGTTCTAAGGTGTCCGGGAGAACTGGCAGCAATTTTCATATCTTGTTAAGAAACAGATTAAGAGCCTGTCCTTGAAATAATGTTCTGTTCCACCCCACTGACCATCTCTTAGCTGGAGGAATTTACTTTTTTGAGATATGATAAGAAATTTAGGTTTACTTTTAGTTTGAAGAGTGTTTTGTTGTTGTTTTGTTTGTTTTTTCTTTTTAGTGGAAGACCGTTAAGCAACTGTAGTAAATAATGTAAGGCTGTTGTTGGATACCGAATTTTTGGATGCTTTTGTTATTTTTTTAAGCTGGGAATACATGTGATATTTTTTTATGGGGGCTTAGGTGCTTTAAATAGCCAAGATTGACACTTGGGTTGGCATTAAAAATAGGTGTTGCTCGAGTTTGTGTCATGTATATCAATGTATTTCCATAAAAGATAGATGCTTTCTTTTGTTTAGTTGCAATGAAAGGCACCGTTTTCACCATGTATTTAGATTAAGATTGTGTCCCTGTGTGTTTGAAAACAAAATGAGTCTGGACTCAATACAACTGACTTGCTTGGAAATATTTCATGGCTCTCAGTATGAGAACTACTCCAAGAGAAGGTTTGAAAGAGGGTGTCCCTTTTCTGACCAGGTTGCTGTTGAAGCACAGGAGAGGGAGTAGCAGAAAGGTGTGGACCTTAGGCACCAAGTGACACAGTAGCACTGTTCCCAAATATGACTCGCATCTTTTTAACTATCCCCTGATAGAAGCTATTTCCCTGTTCACGTCAGCTCTGGTGCAGTATCGTAACACTGGACCTGGATTCAGGTTTTTGAATTTTGAATTCTGGTCCTGTTTCTGCCATTGACCCAAGGTGTGTACGTGTAACCCAGCCCCATCCACATCCTTCCTCTGTCCACTCTTCCTAACCTTCCAAAGGGAAGGACTGAGCAGCACTGTCACAAATGTGTCAGGAGAAAGGGTTTTCAGGAGACGTTGCCGAGGAGACCAGCTCCAGTGCAGGTAAGTCCGGCGGCAAAAAAGGGCTGGCTAGGGGCTCATGTTTGGGGCTTTTTGAAGCTGGGAAATTCGGCCAGGCTGGGCCGGCACCTGGCGGCAGGTCTGAACAAGGTGGCGGTGGGACCACTCCCCCCTCATAAAAGAAGCCCTTCGGGAGCACAGCGAGCAGGTCGCTGGGCACTGAGGAAGCAAGGGGCGAGTTGGGGTCACCCAGGGAGTCACCTGGGAGCACCACGACAAGGGTGGGCTTCCTGGGCTGGTGAAGAGGGTGGCCAAACAGGGTGAGACACAACAGTCTGCTCACAGCAGTTTGTACGGGAGAGTGCTGAGAGACTGCCAACCCAGCCAGGAAGCGATGGTATCTACTCGTAAGAAGACCATGGCATCCATGAGCTCCTCAACCCTCAGCTCTGATGCAGTCTCTCAGACAGAGCTCCTGTGGGAACACGCTGCCACACCGACGCCAGGCTGCAGGGTGTGCCCTGCTCTTGTGCCGGTGACAGATGGCAGTGGTGGGCATGCCTGTGGGAGCTGTGCACAGGTGGAGGATCTCCTCCACTTAGTGGTGGAGCTCAGGGAGGAGGTTAGCAGGTTGAGGGCCATCAGGGAATGCAATAGGGAGAGAGATGCTTGGAGTAGAATCCTTCATCCCACAACAGAAACCCAGCAGGCAGACAGAAACCCTGCAGCAGAGAACTCCCTGTCCTCTCTCCCCCGAGCTGAAGGTGGTGACTTGGACGGGGGGCAATGGCAGGAAGTTCCTGCCCTGTGCAACAGGCGCCACACTCGGGACTGCCCGGCATCTGCCCCATCTTCCTGGGTGCTATTAGGTAGCAGGTACAGTGCTCTGCAAGGGAACCTGGACGATGACGAGCATGATAGTTCTCCTACCTTGGAGGTGTCAGAGAGATCTAGTCAGACCTCCCCCCACATCAAAACCTCGGTGGTAAAGAAGAAAGGATGGGTCATTGTCATAGGTGACTTGCTACCGAAGGGAGCAGAAGGCCCAATATGCAGGTGGGACTCGGTGCACAGGGAGGTCTGTTGCCTCCCTGGGGCCTCGGTCAAGGACATGGAGAGGAAGCTTCCTTCCCTGGTACGGCCCTCAGACTATTACCCACTTTTGATCTTTCAGGTAGGCAGCGACAAGGTAGTCAAAAGAAGTCCAAGGGCAAAGAAGAAAGATTTCAAGACCCTGGGACGGCTGGTCAAGGGATCGGGAGCGCAAGTTGTGTTCTCCTCTATCACCCCAGTTGTGGGGAATGATTAGGGGGTAAATAGGAGGAGCCCGCAGATCAATGCCTGGCTCCGAGCCTGGTGATGCTGGCAGGACTTTGGGTTCTTTGACCATGGCCTCATTTACAAAATGCCAGGCCTGCTGGTAACAGGTGGGAATAGCTTATCTTGCACGGGGAAAAGGGTTCTAGGACAAGATATTCAATAAGGGCAAGTGTAGGGTGTTGGGCCTGGGGAGGAATAACCCCATGCACCAGTACAGGTTGGGGGCTGACCTGCTGGAGAGCAGCTCAGCTGAAAGAGACTTGGGAATCCTGGAGGACAACAGGATGACCATGAGCCAACAATGTACCCTCGGGGCCAAGGCGGCCAATGGCATCCTGGGGTGCATCAAGAAGAGTGTGGCCAGCAGGTCGAGGGAGGTCATCCTCTCCCTCTACTCTGCCTTGGTGAGGCCACACCTGGAGTACTGTGTCCAGTTCTGGGCTCCCCGGTTCAAGAAGGACAGGGAACTTCTGGAGAGGGTGCAGCAAAGGACTATAAAGATGATTAGGGAACTGGAACACCTCTCTTATGAAGAAATGCTGAGGGATTTGGGTCTCTTCAGTCTGGGTCTGGAAAAAAGATGGTTGAGGGGGAACCTTATCAACACTTATAAATACCTAAAGTGTGGGTGTCAGGAGGATGGGGCCAGGCTCTTTTCAGTGGTGCCCAGCAACAGGACAAGAGGTAACAGGCACAAACTTGAACATAGGAAGCTCTGTCTAAACATGAGGAGGAACTTCTTTACTCTGAGGGTGACAGAGCACTGGAACAGGCTGCCCAGAGAGGTGGTGGAGTCTCCGTCTCTGGAGACATTCAAAACCCACCTGGACGCGTTCCTGTGCAACCTGCTCTAGGTGACCCTGCTCTGGCTTTGGCTTAGATGATCTCCAGAGGTCCCTTCCAAACCTTCCATTCTGTGATTCTGTGATGACATTTACTTTCCTTCTAATCAAGGCTAAAAGCAGAAAACCCTGGGGGGAAAGTGGGGAAAATATGTTATGCTTGGATGGATTTAAAAATGCAAAGGAAAAACACAAGCTATTTCAGCGTTCTATGTTATATTTAAAATCTGTTGAATATATGCCTAGAATTCAGTTCAAAATGAAAAATCAAAGAAGATTTGTTACACATTTCCATTACCTATTACCAAACCTTCCCCAGGCTCTCTTCCCCAGTGAAATGTCAGCTGAATGGGGCATGGTGTATTTCCGTGTGGATAGAAATTCTATTCCCACAAAACCACGTTTTGCAATTACTACTTTATTTCACCTATGTTTTTCTGGAGCAGAACTAATCTCACCACAGTACTTAGATTGACAGGATCTATAAGTATTGTCACAATAATAATAGTAACTAGAAGGACTGCTCAAGTGTCTCTGCTTGTTTAGCCGTACAATTCTTTAGCGTGTTTTAATCCTTTTGCTGCTGTCTCAATTCTTAACAGTGCTTGAAGGCAGCATCTGCAACTAAATATTTCCCAGCCTGAAAATAAACTTCGTGGAATGAAACAGTAACCCTGGAGATAGCCATTCAGGTCATTCTTCAGGGCTCTATAATCGGCGTTTCATCACAAAGCTCTTTGTATTTGCTCCCAATATTATTTTGCTTTATTGTGTTCTTGTGATTGTAGTTCTTATTCCAATATGCTTCACATATTTTCCTTGGAATATAATCCTCTTCTGCGTGGATTTGTGCATGTAGGCTTTTGCAAATGCAATTTATTTTTCAATTGGTTTATCAAAGAGCAGAGTTGTCTACCCGGATTAAATGAGCTCATTAGGAAATTAAAACTTTTAGCTGATTTTAGAACACAGTTTACATTTTTTTTAGTCAAATCTTTTCTTTTTGTTCCATGCCAAATGCACTGGTCTGTAATGTAATAAATTATGCACACAGACAAATGAACTGGAACAAAATTACCTTTCTTCTGGGTAGCAGATAAGTTTTACTTTGTGCATGCGGTGGTCTGTCTTCCTGTTGATGTATCTTGAGGACAGAGAAGAAATTTATGACAGTCCTACTGAAAAGGCTAATGGAAGTTAGATGCATTTTCCTGCCCTCTGGCAGCTTTCTTGGAACCAAGAACAAAACTGGAAAGTGCAACATATTGTGACACTGGGCATTTAAAGTAAATTCCAAAGAATTTTCAAAGGACTGTACTCTCATCTCTGAAACTTTGATTGATTTCAACTACTGTGAAAGAGTGATTTGTATAAGAGATTTTTACCAAGATTTAGGCAAGTGGGATTTTGGAATTATTTCATTAATGGAACTCATCTAATTTAGGAGTTTATGAGATTAATCAACTCAACTTTTTCCATCAATTTTTTTTTCCTGTCCATTTCCACTGTGATATCAGAGTACTTTTGAAACTCTGCCTGACTTATTTTTATCTTGTTAAATTTCTTCAGCTCTAGAGAAAAAATATTGGCTCATCAGTTGCAATACTGTACTTTTAAACAAATGGTACACATTTTTCTCCCCAAAGCTTCTAGATTTTTTTGATATTTTTTTCCTTTTCTTTTAATGAAGCAAGCCAACTCTATCTTACGATACCAGTTTAAGTGGAGTTTGAAATACTTTGTCAATGCGATGACTTAATCTGTGTGTAATTTGACCTGGTGTGTATTTCTCGACCGAGTTCAGACTGATGTCTAAGCACCAGCCGGTCTGTGAAGGAAGGACACCTTGGTGATAGTCAAAACTGAAAGCTCCGATGTTGAGTGTTTTGTTTACCATAACCTTGGTAAGCATGGTTACGTTAGATACGTGGTTGAAGTGTCCTGTCCTGAACTGAAGCTTCACTTCAGATTTGAAGAGGAGAGCTCAGCTGTTTCGCCATGCATCTACTATTAGGATCACTGGGATCCCAATATATCACAAAGTACCTTTCAGGACTAGGCCTTTTGTTTCATATTTGCAAAAATTATTTAGTGTACTGTGTTCCTAATGTCACTCACAAAATTGTCTATGCATATTAGGTGCCTTTGCATTATCAAAATCAGTTGGGTACTGAGGGGGCTAAATAATTTCATGAGCGTAGTCTTTTTTCTCCTGTTCCTCAAATCCCTGTTGGTTTAAAAAAAAAATGAAGATAATAGCAGTCTCTTTCTGTCGCAGAAGGATTGTGAAGACAGATACATTAAAGATTATAATACGGTCTCAGTGAAGTGGGCACTGCAAGTTTCTTCTCTGAATATAATTAACATATTCTGCAAGGCAAGTATGCATATACTCATTTTAACATGTTTTGCAGTAGAAGGAATGATTAAATGTGTGCTTAATCTGAAGCTCATGCTCAAGTGCTTTGTTGAATCAGGCTCTGTAATAACAATCCAGCCTCTTCTAAATAGCGTTTCTCTGTTCCTATGTTCCCAACTAGATTGCGCAGTGTACTGTTTAATTACATCAGAGCCACTAAATATTGTCATTCAGCTCACTTACAGGTAATGCTTCATATTTCACTGTTCCCTTATCTAACAGATGTGACATCTTTACATTAGAGTGTCTTATCCTCTAAATAACAAGCCTCTCATAATTAATTATATATGAAAAAGCAAGAAAACACAGCTCAGAAAGGTATTTTGCCGATAAAGCTGTAGAAAGAGCAGAACCGCATTTTAAATCAGTCTGAAATTAGGCTCAGAATTATGCAACTTCTCACTTATGGAGTCACTTCATGGGAAGTGGAATGAAATTCATAACAGCATAGCTCGTATGAAATTTCATTAAAATCAGTGGAAAACACAGGTGCTAAAAACTAGGCTGACTTGGAGACCTATCTTTGAGTTGGGACATCTTATTTTGCAGGCGTATAAGATGACCGCTGACCTGTCTCTGGGCAGTGAGTGGAAACCAGATCAGAGAATAAGCCTCATGAGCTGCATGGGGCTTTCATACGAGAGATGTCTGTGGAAATATCACCCATATCTGATAGTCAGGGAGACGAGTAACGACTGGGCCCCTTTCCCTAGCAAGGATTTCCTGAACTGATCCCAAACTGATAAAGGCTTAGGCTCAACTCAGGGAAGCAGGGGCAGAATCAGGAAGGATTTCATGGCTGCTGGTAGACAGAGTCACTGCCCTAAAAAACAGAGGGCTTTGGAGGTCAAATGAAGGAAATAAGTAGCAGTTGAAAGAAGGGAGAAGGATAAAAAGGGCACAAACTTTTAAAGCTTATTATGGGATTTAGATGCACAACTGCTATTTGTGTCATGGGATGCATATCTCCAGCTATATGCACAACTGGGAGATGGCACAGGCATTAGGTCTCACATCTGCTGTAAAAATCCTTGAACTCCACTGTAATTCAGCTTGCAGTGATTAGGCAGAATTCTCCAGGGCTGTGAAAAGATCACTGCTATAGCAGTGAGGTCTAAAAAGAAACCAACCTGCAACTTCACCAATTGTGCAAGTCCTGCACAGACACAGAGTAAGTGGCATCCCTGTCTTGTTCATCTAAACGTCTCAGAAAACATTTAAAAAGGAAGAGAAGAGTCTGACACCTGTGCCTTTAAAACTAACCAAAGAGAATAGGGAGTACAACGAGGCAATATGAAAACAGGCTTTGAGCCACCAGCTCGACTCTAACCTGACTTCAGCTATTGATGAATGCAAATTGGCATTCTCCCCTTGATAAATTAAATCAAGCTTTGATGAAACACACAAATCAATCAATTTGTGTATTTAAGGTGTCTTGTATAAGCAATGTCAAACAAGACAATGTATCCAGGCCCACTGTGCTCTTCATAAATCCTTTAGCATATTCCTACTTGGAGGTATACATTTTATGGGAATTGATGATTTGGAATAGGTTCATCATTCATTTCACTACAAAAAAGAGCAGGGGGTAGATATGATAAATTGGTAACTACAGGCATCAACATATTTTTAATCCTCTTGATCAATTGCTTCCCTCAGACTTTGTCTGCAATGCAGGGTGGTTGTGGTAGTTCACAGGCTTTAATAGTACCAAAGTGTTTAAATAAATAATTGTGGGTTTTTTCACACATTTTACTGGGTAGATACAGTACATTTTAAAATGCTGTAGTAATCTTAAAAAGCCCATAAAGACTGCATTTTAGCTGAGGCAAGACTGCACCATCAGACTTGCACAATGATAAGTGTCTGTCACAGTGTTCAGTCTTGCTGCCCCTAATCACGTAGTCGTAATTCCTACTTTGAAAAATCTCTCCAGTAAATTAAGATGCTCTGTGCCCAGCTTATGGCTGAGTGGCAAGAAGTTATAGGTACGCCACCAGACTTGCTCTTGAACTGTTTGCAAGTTTTTCATTATTTTCCTACAATGAAATGAAACCCCATCTAATGAATCTCCTCCTCTGCCAGTCTGTTGGAGGTGTTTTCAGAGATACTCTGCTTTAACATACATTTCACAAATCTTTCTCCTAAAGGCTTAGAGTAATATTCACATGTATATTCCAAATGAGTCATATAAAAAGTGTAGACTTTCCTTCTTGAATCACTCCATTTCTTTTTCAGATCTCCCCTCAGCTGGATTTCTGCTGCTGTTATTAGGAGACGAGGTTCATTGAAGTGAACAGGCATTAAAAGGCTTTGCATTAGCCTTTTCTCCTTTGAGATAACATGATCTTACCTGAATTAGGCCATGTATGCTCCAGGCAATGAGAGATGATCTAGGGGTAACAGTGGCACAGGCGATCATACAGTCAGGTTAGGAAAGTGGGACTAATTACCTTTCTGCAGAAACAGAACAGTGTGTTTCAGAGACGGCATCATGCAAGTGCCACGGTACTACTTTGGGACCAAGTCTGTATCTCTGAACAATGTTATGCAGTGGTACTCTGTGGGTTATTTCTAACTCTAGCATTTGCACATCACGTACTTTTGTAAATGTCCTAAAGCTCTTCAGAGGCCCCTGGTACTGTAATGAGCTGTTTAACTCGCTGGAGCAAGGCCAACAAAGCGGAGAAAATACTGAGTGTGCTGGATCCTCTTTCTGAATTGCGATTGTTTGGAGGACATTAGGAAATGACAAAAGCTCTTTTAGGTAAATAGTCATAATTATTAGTTTTGATTGTTTCAGTTAACATTATCGTTTAACCAGAGAGGTAAGTAAGGTGTGCACAGAGGAGACTGTTTCCCAGTGATCCGAAGAGCTAAAACCTCCCTTGGAGCAGTTTCAGCCCAGCTACATCAGCTGAGTTGTGTTGTGCCCCGTTACTAGAGATGCTCCTTTTTTGATGCATGAGCAGTAGTCATTGGTGTGACAGAGAGATGTGTCTTACTAAGGGATCTGTGGAGGAGGTAGATACAGAGAAAAATATTAACACCTTCTGTTGACCTTCTCTCAGCTGCAGCGTTGTGAAGGTAAAAAAATGTTGCTCACATGAATGACTGCTTAAAGATTGATTTGCAAACAGTCTGTTCCTTATGTAAGTGCTTAGTGCATGACTTAGAAGCTTTAAAACACATTTATTTCTCTGCCATTTACCTGTTACGGAGCATCGTATCATATATATTGTGTCTGCCTAAATTGAAAGGTGAATAGATATATTTCCAGGAAGCTAAGAATTAAAAACACCTCTCTTTTTCCTTCATCATAAGATCAGCCTTTAATTCATCTTACATCCACTACTAGTCAGGCACATGACAAACTGAAATGCTCACTTCCCACAAATACATTTTCTTTCATAAAGTCACGTGGTTGGAAAGAATTCCAAGTGATCATTTAATTCATCCACCCATGCTAGTGTTAATCTTAATGAAGGGTTGTTCAGTCTGCCCTAGAAGACTTTCACTCTTGTAACCTTCCCAGGATGTCCTTCTCAGTTCTTTCTGTCAGAAAGTTCCTCGCTAAAGGTAACCTGAATCTCACTCCTTTCACACGTGTTAAGCTTCACCATGGTGAACATACTCTGCCTTTTTCCTTTCTAATAGCCTTTTAGAGACTGCTGCTCTATTTTCTCCTCAAAATTCTCAAACGTGTGCTTTCCTTTAGAGCCATGTATTTGGGTTGCCTTGGGGTTTTTTTATATGTTCTTGTCAGATATTGAAAATTTTTTTCATTCGTTGCTGAAAACTGCTTGAAGTATTCCTGTTGAGGTTTTACCTCTACTGAATGAAGGAGAATGCCTTCATGAATGGTAGACTTTGGTGCTTATATGTGCTGATATATTTGTTTGTGGAAGGGGCCCATCATAAATGATCTCAGAACTGTATATTGCTCTAAACTCTATCCTCTGTACAGAGAGCTTTTAGATATAATCTCATTTTCCCTATTTTGAGTTATTAATCATGTGCAGTTTTCTCCAAGGTGTCTTTTGTCTCTGTCCCTGTCTCTTCTCCTCTTTGGGGAGCTATGTTTGTTTGGAGCTTTGCTAATTGGTTATGTCAGTGTCTCCAGGACAGGGTGCTCCAGCACCTGAAAACTCTGGGGGGTTGTGTGAGAAGAATTTCTCCGCCTAAAAAGGAAAGGTTTAGGTGAATAAAATACAACCAAGAAACATATGTAGGAGATGTACCGGTTTCTCCAACAGTACTTTAAAACCAGCAGAGATTTTGAGTCTATAACTGACACCAAGACAAGGGCACAGTCTGAAGACCTATGAAAACTTCTTCCTTCCCACAAAGGATGATCACTGTCCATGCAGATGATTTATTTGTCTCACAGGCAGGGCCTGGTTTCTGAGAAGAAAGAGCTCAAGGAATCATCAACAATCCACTGATTTGCAATGCTTAAGAGTTTGCCTTTCATCGTGGCACTGCTTAGGTTTTACATACACAGATGAAGAAATACACTTTTCTGGTGGCACTGGGATTCAGTGGGGATGGAAAGAGTATCTGAAATTTTGAATGCAAACCCCAACTGAAATGACATCCCCGCGTGAAGCGAACACACTTGTCACTTATTGCTGGCAAGCTGGATATCTGCTTCCTCACAGCTTTGACTATTAACAGTGAGCTACTTAACTGAAACACGACACGCATGCGAGGGGATGTCAGTTTTCTTTTCCAGTCTGAAAATGCCAACATTTCCCTCAACTAATTTCTCTGGCTGGGTGAGTTTACAGCTTAATCTATGTCTGGAGAAAAATCAAGTTTAGATTTGAGGTTTTGTCTAACTTCTTTCTCCTGCAACTCTGTAACTCTCCATTCCTGACAAGGAAGGAGATATTACATGAATTTCTGAAAGAAAGGAGTTGTCCATTCTGGCTCCCCAAGATGAAGTGCTTTGTCCTTTTGGCTCCGTCATATCTTTCAGCACGAGTGCAGAGATATCAGAAGATGTTATTCAACTGGAGGGTACATGAGGTCTAACCGTACGGGCTTCAGAATCACTGAGAGTGGAGCAGGGGATGTCAGCCAGTGGCTGCAAGTCACTGGTCTGAGGATAGAGCAGCCCTGAAAATATTAAGTACTGGCAGCCCAGTTTTGCTTCAGCCTGTGATGCCACCCCATGCTGGTCACCTCTTCTGAGCTGCATCCGCCCGTGTTCTCCACTCCTAAAAGTCTCCATCAGCACTTTCCCAAGTGGGGAGATGTTGGGGCAATAACTGTAGCCCACGTAGAATATGCCTGAGAAGGAGGAAAAAAGCACAGGGAAGAAAATTTTGGGGAGTTTTATGAGGAGAATTTATGTCACATCCCTCAGTCTGCAGGGACACCTTGCTCATAGTCATGCTTTCATCTACATAAATTAATCCAGCATACATCTGGATCTCAGAGTTATAGGAACACATCTAGTGTTCTGTGTCTGTGTGGTGCTAAATCATTATTTTGTTTTCCTTTTCTTTGCAGTGAAATTAAAACTCAGCAATGTGTAGAAGTAATTCCTTGCGCTCTGCAATTGTGACATTTGCCTTTTTGGTTAAGACAGGAGATTGAAACAGAGATGCTAAGGTTTGCACTGAGGAATGTGGTGTTCACAGCAAGGAACAGCTGAGGTCCTCTGAGGTTCAATGTCATGAAGGCAGAATTTGTAATATGTCACTACTGGGTTTCATATTCATTAGTGTTTGTTTGCCCTGACATTATACTGCCCATTTTTTTTTAACCTTGTCAAGTGTTTCTCAAGTTTCAAGCAATTTTCTTTCATCAAAACACAAGAATTGTTCATCCTCTGTAAATTTTGTTAGTTCAGTACGTGATCTGCAGAAGCACAGATTTTAAGTCTGTTCTTGTTGATCTCCTAAGTTGCACAACCCAAAGAACATCACCTGATAATTCTTGCATCAAACCTTACACTTGGCCTACAACAACATGTGTCAAGAATGAGTCACTGTGATGTAAAGATCTGAATTGCTGAAGAATCATAATATTTTTCCCTAGTATTCAGTTTTTGACCAGAAGTGGGAATACTGAACAGCATCTTATTAAACACCTCATTTCACTTTGAAAATTTCATGCTTCATACATCTTCCTTAGAAAAACCAACATGTACCGTTAAGCATCATGTAGTATGATAAATATTAAACACACCAGACTGACACTACATGTTCTTTGTACGCATCCAATAAAATTTTGGTGTGATATAGCAGACAGTGAAATTAGTAGAGGAGCACTTAAATTAATTGTTACTAAGGGAATAGATTTTTTTTTCAAGAGATTTTTTTAGATGCTTCTTGTACTTAGGCTGAAAATCCCATAAGAACCTCCATGCCTGGGGATTTTAACACCTACTACTTTCAAAGAACATTACAAAGTTCGAAGGGTCTGCATTATGAGAAGTGTTACACTCAAAAATCTTAGTTTATGGGCAAAGAGAAAGAACACCATATACATATATAAGCCAAGAATTTATTATTAATATAACAAAAATCTTAACAGTATTATCATTAGTAGTCTAGACCTAAATGTTACCAAAAAAAAAATATATAGTTAGAACTGTTATATACACAGTTCCCGGTTTCTACCCTTTTCCTGGTGTTATTCTTCCCCTTCCCCTGCTCCTCAGGGTGCTGAGACCAGTGGTTTAATTCTGGCCTTGGTGCTGGTGGCATGTTGTGGAGACTCGTCAGTGTCTGGAGACTTTTGCAGGGTGAAATATGTTGTTCGTGTTGATGGTTTCTCTTTCCTTGCTCTAGGATCCACTTGGGGTCACTTATGTGTTCCCTAATATGCTTTTTACACCTCTTATACACTTTTACAGCTAAAACAAGACTGTGCACCTGCTCATGCCAGTACGCTTGCTCAGTCCTACCGTTCAGCTCTGGCTGGAACAGCCTTTCTCTGACAGGGGTGCAGAAGGGAAGATGCTCTCACAATCACTTGCGGAAAGGGGAAGCTTTTTCCTGGCCAGACTCACGTGACTTGCTCACACAGGCATGATGAAAACAATCTCGAGTTAGAGTCAAGAAGAAATTAATTCCTCAGGCAGGTTAGCAGTGGCTATTGGAGTTTTTTCCTTGTCTCTTTAGTGTGGAAAATACTGCATTTTGCATCAACACCTGGCTATTTGCTCCTAAAAATTGTCTTCATCCTGCGGGCCTAAAGCATTGGTTGTACCTTTGAGATCTGTGGTGCACAGTACTGGTGGAGGGGTTATTTTTATTTTTTTGATACTAGCAATCTATAATTTTATGGCATTTGGAAAAGGAGGAGTCAGGAGTAGCACTGGGCTCGTGGGAGGAGAAACCAGTGTGTTGTTGGCACTCTGGGATTAGTCAGTAGATGACCAGAAGCAATAACCGATGTAGCTGATGTTCTCATATGTGTGTCCTGGCTAGTAGTTAGAGTCATTCATTGGTCAAAGGCATGAAAATTATTCCAACAAGAATGTGAATGACCAACTCCAGGGCTTTATAATTGATGATTTAAAAAAAGAAGAATAAGACTACCATGTTTCTATGGCAAATAACAGACCATTTCCTTAATATGCAAAGCATTTATTTTTATGCAAGCTGTGCTCGTATGGTTTCTCTGGACAGGAATCCAAAGCAGCTGTGCTTTTCTCTTTGAATTCCTCTGCAGGTTATAACGAAGCATGCTCCCAAACTACTGAACAGCGTTCAAGGCTCTATTTTTAATCTTGTCATTCTTATCTTGTTCCATACTGCCCAAGTTTTGTACCTCATGGATTTTAAGTCACCAACAGAATTAATAAAAAAAAGGAAGTGAGGAAAGACAGAATCCTGCTGTTCCATAATGCAGCCAAACTCCCAATTATATTCCTTTTGTTAAGCACACACTGGAAGCAATTGCCCTCTCACTTTGCTCAAGTGCGAAAGGTATAAAAGTGGAAAATTTCTCACCAGACTGAGGAAGAAACCAGAGATTGAAAATGCCCAGAAACGATATTTGTGTGGGTAGAAAGAATGCGTCATACATCGTATTCTATGTGATTTCAGTTTGTTTGTAAAATGCTCAAATTGGGTGAATAAAGAGAGGAGTTGGTTCATTGCCAGACTGAAAACCTACTGGTATGAAGGAAAAGTCTCCTTTCTTAAAAGAGACATTTTCTGAAACTAAACATGCCATTTTGAAAGAAAGATTCTGAATGCTTAATTTAGAAAGCGCTGGTATGGGATGGTCTAGCTTTACCAAATGCGAATGTATATGGGCTGGTCCTCAACGCAAAATCAGAGTAGGGTTAGTGAATCAGCCATCTGCCTAAAAATTAAAAATAAAACCATCATCCACCTCCAGAAGGGCTGGGTGCAACCACAGTGCTGATGAAGAAGAGCGCTGGGACAACGCAGTCCCATTCAGCTTGTGGGGACTCTGTCCCTGTCCCGTCCAGCTTGCCTGGCCTGCCTCAGGGTGTCCCAGGACTTCTCAAAGCTCTTTGTCTCCATTTCCCAACAGCTCCAAACCAGGAATCCGCTGCTGTATGCTTTCCCACTTTTTCTTTCTCACTGCGGGTCTGGTCTTGCAGGGAACTAGGAAGAAATTTCAGCTCTGTGGAAACCGTTGCACCGTGTCAGGATAACCCTTTGGGAGACAGCAGCTAAGGACCTCCTGATGCAGAGGCACTGGGCTGATCGGACACTTCCAAAAGAGGTATGTTCATCACTGACGTGGTACCAGGTGCCGTCTGTCTCCAATATTTGCTCTTCTCCATTGGCAGAAGAAGATTAGTTCCTGCTGTAGCAGCAAGGACTGTACTGTGAAGGACATAAATTAGCATTTCATCATGCTTACCTGCCATACCTTACCTCATAAAAACTCCATTTCTTTACTATGTTTCCCTTTATTTTAGTGGCATTCTTCCCTTCAGCAGATACAGGTTTTACCACCACAATATCGCATCTTATTCCCTGAAGCATTTATAGAGTATGTGTCACAGGTTTAATGGATCGGGAACATAATTATTCTTATCATATTAAATCTTTGAATGACGGCAGTTGGCCATTTTTAGTTTTTACTTTTTTTTTTTTTTTTTTTTTTTTTACAATGAATTGAAATACTGAAAATATTTTAAAAGCCACCACAACCCGACAGGCCAGAATTCTCCTGTCAGCTACATCTCAAAGTAGCAAACTTTACTGACATTTTGCTGGAATTTCTTGCTGGGTGAGAAATGCCTGGGAGCAAACTGAAATGATCTTCTAGCAGGAAGGCTGGTTTCCTGCTGGGGTTTGTACTTTTTAGGGTGTTAATCTAATATACTGTATAATCTAACAATTTGTTTCCATGTGAATGTAGAATTTACTTGGACAGTGGGAAAGGAAGATCGCTAATATATTTTGTACAAATATGGGATCAAACTAACCGACACTGTGTAATTTCCTTGACTGAGAGAGAATATATTGCATTGAGGTGGGATTCTTTGTTTTTCCAAAAAATATTTCTTTTTAAGTTGTAGGTTTAGGCTGGTTGAATTAGTGACACTGAGTGATAATGAGGAAAATCTTTCAGATAATAAAAGTAAAGAAAAAATAATAAAACCTGGAAAATCATAACAATTTAGTCAGAAATTTTCAAACAGATAAATAAATTTTCGAAAAAAAATTACGTGATATCCTATGTTGAAAATTGCCAGAAACATAATTCAAAGGACAGGTAAAGAAATGGGTTAAAGATACACCCCCACAAAACAGAGGACAAAAACCTATTTCTCTAGCGGTGATTGTAGGTGTCATTTGACTGACATTTTTCGTGTTCTTTTTCTCTCACTGCATAACATTAAAATAATAATAATTGGGGATTAAATCCAAACATATAGATTTTATTTTTTTTATTTTTGGCATGTGATATTTAAAACCAATTGTTTGCTGAATTTCCTTGGGACATCAATGAATGTTGCAAGCCCTACAGCCGTCTGTGATCATGACATATTCCTTAACAAATGAAGTTAATAACTATGCACTGATATATTGCGATTTTCCCGAAGGAGGCAGCCCCATACTGTTTCCTATTTTCTGCATGTGTTGCCTGCATGATTGAGTATTGCATTAGTCCTGAGATTTGCAGGGATGATTTCAAGTATATATGATAAATACCGCAGATAATGTATGTCCATGGGCAATACTTTACTTCCTGAAGGATATCTACCAGCTAGTGAAGGGCCTGGTAAGTTGAAGGAGAACCCAGAGGAAACTTTCAAAATAATTTAAGAGCATTACATGCATTCACCCGTGTACTCCAAAGACATTTATTTTTCCCTCATGCCTGCTGATACACTTCAGGGACACAGCTCATTCTGGCTAACTAGGTGAATCCATCTCAAAGGAGGTGGATACTGTTTATGAGTAGAAACTCCCCACACACCAGCCTTCACCTCTGAAAAAGTCATTGGCAGCTTCCAGAAGGAAGATGAACCTGGATTGTGGCAGTACTAAGGAAAAACGGGAACAGGGAAGGATATGTATCTTCTGATTGCAAACACAGATGTGAAATTAGAAGAGGAATAAGAAGCACCAGATCCACCTGTCACTGATATCAAATGCAAAAAGAGCTGATGAATTTCTCAGCCTTGATTTTTATCAGCTACACAGAGACCTCTGACCTTCCCTGTTTCCCTGGGTGCAGTGAGTAGAGATGCGGTGGATCACATTGCACAAAGCAAGCAGCTTTAATTCTGGTGGGATGGCTCAATGTATCAAGATGTATTAATGCTAATGAGTTTGAAAGGAAGGGAAAGAGGAGAGAAAAAGAGGTCTCCTTACCCTCCCTCTTCCCAGCTCAACATGATTTCCTTTTATGGCTTTTTCATCTCAGTGTCCTTGTTATCTGCCTACAGATGAACCTGGGTCCCTAATAAAGAGTATTCCAGGAGGGAGTCGATGGTTTAATATATTTTTTTTATTTCCCATGGTCCTGGTTGCCTCACCAGTCCACAGCCAATGGTCAGAAAAGACTATTTCAGTTTTCACATCTCAGAAACTTCTGAAACGTAAGCACCTGCGCGTTTTCATTGTTGAGTTTTGGGGGTCTTTCAATAGTCAAACAGAACAATCCTTTTCAGTTTCTCTTTTGGCTTTGTGAAAACTTTCAGATTGGGATTAATGTCTTCTCTTACCCAATTGAGAAACATCTGTTCTAGTTCTCCTCTAAATGATCTTCAAAGCATGTGTAAACTCCATGTGTAAGAGCCAGTCAGAATAAGGCAAGGTATTCCACAGAAAATTATAAAAAACAAATATCCTCACCTGGAGCGAGGGACGTGGCGTATGGTCATTCTCAACAGCTAGCAAAAGATTCTGGCTAGCTTGCTCAACTAATATGCCTGACACCTACTGCATAAATTACTTGGGACTAATTTCTCCCTTTAATCCAATAAGATGGTCAAAGCGTTTTCATCACATCTATTACCTATGATTTTTCCATTTTCAGATTTCAGAATTTCATTTGCAAATAACCCTTTTTCACTGCTTGAACAGCTCTGCAGCAAGGTGGCAGTAGCTGGAACAACAGCGTGACACATCTAATGAACTCATCATTATTTCTAGCTGGTAAGCAGGATTCAGAAGCCTCTCCAGCTCACCTGATACACTCACTGAAGAACCACTTATCTAAAGAAATCTTAAAGTAAGTGTCTTAAAGTTTTCCTGGAGCTCTTCCCAGAAAATGGCCTCATCTTGAGGCTTCTAAGTGAGCTTTGTTCCCTCCGAACAGGCCATTGAGGGGAGGACTAGGTTTGCCCCTGAGAAAAGAAGAGTACACCACTGCGGTGGCTTCCACACTGCAGAGGAGTGTGTCAGAGCTAAAAGCATAAACTACTGCCCCTTGAGTCCAAGAGAAGCCTCTGCAGCTGGCTCAGAGGGGAAGAGTGTTCTGCTCATCGAAAGGAAGACCTTTCTATGAGCATGGTACATGGGGGGCATCATGGTCCTCTAGGATTTACTCTCCTCTTGCACAGCTGTCCACACACCTACACCTGTCCACTCAATCTTTATAAAGAGAGAAAGGACCAGCTTAATATAACTGCTGGAGGTGTCTAAAGAAACTCATATGCCTCAATTATTGATAGGGGGTTGCAGACCTTTATGTAAAATAGACACGCATACATATTTAAGTTTTATTCTGGCTGTTAAATATTAATGATTTTTTTTTTTTATTAAAAAGGCTTTTTATCAATTTAGCTCTCGTTATAGAATCCTGAAGGCAAGAAAAAGGAGTACGAAACTGTTAGGGTTTTCTGGGCGATCAGTGATGCTGTACACAAGAGACAATAATCCTAGTCCCAAATCTTAGTCCTCTGAATGAGGGAAGAGGCCCAAACTCTTCCTTTCCGGCCATAGCACACTGCCAGAACACCAAACAAAGAGGGCACGGTGTCCTTTACAGAGTATCCTAAGTGGCCTGCATACATAGATTAAAAATAAGGCAAGCTACTAACCGCAGACATTTCTAGAAGGGATGGAAGGTTTACTTCTTGCTGTCTATTTTAGTGCCGTGGCCCTGAGCTATGGGTTTGGGCGGCTCTGTTCACAGAAGGACTGACCCGATTCCTTGCCAGTCTAGCAATTGTCAGGAACCTGTAGCTCCAAAGAACTTTAGGCTGACATTAATCTATTCGAACAGTCTGCTAAAATTTGCAGCAATAGCTCCAGAGTATTCTAGCCAAGAGTCTTTTTCTAATGCAATTAACGCTGCTATCCATTTGTCCCTGGAATGTTTTCCTGCATTGTACTGTCCGGCCATCCTGGTGTTTTTACTGCAGTGTCTAGTTAATTAGCACTTGGTCTGTCTTTCTGATACTTTGATTCCAGTCTCATTACATTATGCAAATCTGCATCTTGCTGAATCTGCCGCGTTTTAGGCCACATGCTGAAATAATCAAAACCCCTCTGCATCCCATTGTTGTTGTCCTCTATTTCTGGGTTTTATTAATGTCTGTTCATGTGCGCGTGTGTGTGCATGTGCGCTTCCTAATTTAGAAGCAATTGAAATCTTAATTTCTATTCTCATATAAACAGTAACACTGCCATTCTAAGTAGATGGCATGAAATGGCCAGGTTTCATTTTCTAGGCGTTTCTGCCTGAATACCCCATTTTGCAATATGTATTTATCCGTCTAGTACTGAGTACCATCTCCCCTCATTCACTGGTGCCAATTTATTTTTTTTTTCCCAGACGGAAATATCTGAAATGGACTGTGGGCCTAATTCTGTGAATGCAAGTAAAAAACCATTATTTAAGCATCTAAGAATTAAATGTTAAACTAAATTATAAACCCGAAGTTTGGAGCTTGAAATTTAAGCTTAAATAAACAACTCCGGGAAGGCTGTCACTCCATCACCCGCATATAGTAAGAATAAGAAGAAATAATAAATGATGAAATCCTTTACAGTAAGATCTCCAGTGTGCTGGGAATGTTCAAAATACCTGAGAAAATTAACTCCTTGTTCAAGGACTTTTTCAGTCTGCAGACTGTTGCATACATACCCCCTGAAAGTCCAAAATCTTGAGGAGGCTTTCATAAGTGCAATTGTGGTTTTTTCATTAAAAAGTTGTAACCAGGTCCTTGGCAGTCTAGTGAACTGTAGAAATCCAATATTCAGCTGATTTCTGGTTGTCAACCAAATGCCATAAGAGGCTTGGTGGGGTTAGGGTCAGCAGGATAGCTGGGATTGGAGGTAAACCTGCATTTTGTAGTGCCACATTATTTTGCTTTATTAGTAATGATGACTACACCCAGACACCTTGAATAATGAAAACAGAAAACTTTAAAGTATGACTAATGCAGAAAATCATCTGTCCATCAGAAATGCCTCCTGTGGGTTAGACCTCGTTTCCTGGCCACTAAAAGGAGATCTCTTAACTTGCTATTTATTAGCATATTCCCTCCTTTTACCCTTCCGACCCTTGGGAGGCCCTTACAGAGGAGCAGATGCTGGTGAGAAGGTCCTATTTCTTCTCCAGGCCAGAAAGGGTGGTGTTGGTAGCCCTTTCCAGGTAGGAAAACAGGTGATATGATTCAATTGCTCTGAGCCAGGAAAGATGTTTCCCGTCGGTGACACCATTTTGTTTTTCGTGGGTGAACAAGGACCACAGGGGCTTTTGTCTTCTTTACTGCGCCTGTTATCCAGCAAACACTGTAATTCCCATACTCTGAAACCTGTCTATATCAAAGTAGTATTTCTTTCCTTCTTCTCCCTTTTTGCTGCTACAAGAGAAGCACATTTTGAAGGCAAAGATGAAACAAATTTCATTTCCTTATTTGTCTTACTAGAGCTTCTCTGAACAGAATGGATCAAACCACTAATTATAAGTCACCTTACGCTCAGAGATTAAAGAGAAATTGTAACTGTGAGAGGAGATTTTTCATGCATCTCCCCTTTACAGAAAAGCTGAAGGGCACACCTAAATGAGTAAAACGGAGTGAAATGACACCAAACATGCCACATGTTGGAGATTTGCAGTGATCTGTGATGATGAAAGCAACGAGATCAGTGGCAGACAGACAAAAATGATGATTTACTTATTCTCTGAACTGGTATGACAGTATTTCCAACTCCACAGCAGACACTTCAGGCATTTGAATGCAAAATGTATCTATGTTATCTCAGGATGGGACATCAGAAATTTGACCCAAACAAGAGCTCTAGGGTCACCCTGAATCGTCCATGAGTAAAGTAGGGTGAGATTTGATGGAAAGCACCTGTAAGAATTTCTTTGAGAAGTTCAGCTTCTACCTCATGTAGCTGTCTAGGAAAGCCTAAAAGTTTAAGAATAATTATGAAAGATAAGAATCTTATTTATTATTTCCACCACAGCTCTACCATAGCTGGAGTATAACGAAAGTTGCAGAGATAACATAAATAGAGCAGTTTCTTAACAGGCTGTAGGCAGGTGCCTGGTTAAAAGTTTTCGAAGAGGACATTGCTTGCTTTTCTTTTGTGTTCAGTCTTTCATACAGAAGAAAGCATTTGTAAACCTTGTACATCCTTCTGACTAAGGAGGAATCCTCATTCAGACATCTCAGTACCTCAGTTGGCAAAAGGGACAAATGCGTCACTCTTTACTGGTCAATATTTAACCACTGTTTTTGGGGGCATATTTCAGGCCTTTGCTAGTTGCCTGCAAAATCTCCCAGATCAATATTTTTTTGAACTATCACCTTTCTTGTTTCAAAGAGAAGAACAAGCATCCAGAATACCTGGTCTCTCCTCCTCGCTATAATCTCATAAAGCACTATTGACTTTTCTGATGCATTAGGAATATGAGTTAAAACTGTAAGGCATTTGAGATCTCAGGTGTCATTTGCTACTGTCCTGAGATGTTGCAGAGAGTCACTAGCCTGAACTGAATACCCATGACTTCCTTAGAAGCATCTCTCAAGGGTAAGAATGAGAATCCACTTTCAAGCGTTGTCACCCTGCTGTTTTCAGTGATCTTCTGCAGCTCTGAACTTGAAAGAGATGTAATTCCGACAGTACAACTGACAGTATGCATTTGCTGCCATGGTCTGGGCAAGACTCCTGTTGCGATGAACCGTTTCTCATCACAGAAGATGATACAGCTGAGTGGGAAAGGTAAGAGACAAATGAACTCTTGGCCAACTCACTTGTTGAGTGAAACTGGCATTCTGACAGGAGGAGTTAATTAGGAAATCATTTATGCACTGATTATCAGCATTGCCTGCCTAAAAACACAACGCAGCACTTGTATTGAAGCAAGCAGAGTGTAACTTTATAGTATACTTGTGTTGTCAATTACCTGCCTAATAAGCTTATAATTGAAACCACTATTATCATGTAGTTTCCATAATAAGCAATAAACACTGTAAAATAATGCATGATGCCCCTCCAACTCTATGGAGAGCATGTATAAATCATGTAATCAACAACAGCTTATGTTGTGAATCCCAAAAATTGATTAAAAATTTTGACACTTCCCCAAGGAGCTCTTCAAAGAAGCATCTCTAAAATTCAGGGACTTTTGGACAAGAATCTGGATCTTGAAATAATGGCTTTAAGCCAGAAGTTTTAAAGCCTAATCCCAAGCCTATGAATTCAAGGAACAGTTTGCCTTGACTTCATAGGAGTTTGGACCAGGCCTTTAAAAGACAAAGCATGCCCAGGTCGTGTGCAGTCCCCACACACGGAACTTCACTGACAAAAAAGAAAGTCCGAAGCCCGCCTCACTGGCCGCCTTACTAGTGGCAAAGCAGTGTTTGTCTTCTGGTTTCATCTGCTCTATAACTTTTCCTCTGAAACTGCTTGGAATAGGAAGAAAAGAAGATTTGGCTGGTATTTCTCTTGCTCCATCTATCTCTAGTGAAGCAACGGAGGTCAGGATGTCCTGAGAAGTTCAAGGAATCACATTATCTTTGCATCCTTCCCACAGCATAACTGAGTTGAGAAAGCGATCACAGGCCAGGTAAAACATGAAAGCGGTCAGGATGTAGAGAGATTTAGGCGTCTTGCGGACTGGAGGACTACAGTTTTCATAATAATCCTCACAAATTTGGCCACTGACCATAACTGACACATAAAGTTCCTTGAGGGGGAACAGTATTGCACATGCTTCAGGCTCCTTGTGATTAACAATAGAAATGAACTGCAGCTTTTCCCCCCAGCAGACCCTTTTTCTACCTGTGAATATAAGAATTATCTCCACTTGTGAATCAATTGGTGAATGAAGCACTTATTCAACTTATTGCTAATGTCACTTAGAGTGTATATAGATAATACATTCTGGGAGCAGAGAAAAAGGAAACATACTTATCCCCCAGACAGAAATATTGTCAAAAAAATCCTGACCTTTCTTGGTTTGTATAAGTCATTTAACTAGCCACTTCTCGCACCATATAGCAGCTGAGTTAGCTGCAAGAGAAACCTCAGCCATTTTTCTCATGAAAACCCCAATGACTTAGTGACTAACTGCTTGAAAGTAATCCTGATGAAACGGCGTGACCTCTTTCACTTTCTTCGCTCTAGTTTAAGACCTTCATTTAAGTGAGGAGATTTGACTTTATAGAATATTCAATCTTTCTCAAAAATACAAGACTTCCACCCCCCCAAATCTTTATGATTAAACAGAATTCCTTATTCTGCCTTGGTCTAATTTGTATAATAAATTAGAAATTTCACTGTAGTGATAGTTGAGCCAGTTAGCAAGTTCTACTTCTTACTGCACAACTAATTCTTATCTTCAAATAACTCCTGGGTATATACATTAGACTTTGATTTCTCCTGTTTCTCCTAAGAAAATGTCCTACATACATCTCCTCCCTATAAAATGACAATAGTTTTATTTCCTTTCTGTTGCACTTAAGTCAGTATCTCTTCCTGTCACCACACACCTCTTTCGAGGACATTCAGCTGAGTGCCGGCTATTTTCAAGTCAGTGAGGTCTCAGAACATCCTCAGTGCTTGTTTCTTCTGTGGGCCTGAAGATCACAGGACCATGCTCAGACCTCTCAGATGGGCTGTCCCTGGGGATGAGGTTGGCCTTCAGAGCCTGCCTTCCACTACACCACGCTTCTCTAGCTTCACCAGCTATCTTCTGGCTTCTCAAGTATATGTCTTCAGGGACATAATGCACAGCAAAGCAAATTAAGGCAGAGAGCAAAGCCTTAACAGAGCTAAAAAAAATGCAGTATAGAGAACACTGAAAACACTGGAAGCTTCCTCAAAGAAGCCAAGTGCTGATAAATGCCTGATCATTTCCCTTTTCACACCTCCTTAGGAGGATGTGGTCTACTGTCTGCATGGCAGTTGTGGTCGTACAAAGTGTGCTCCCTGCACCAGAAGTACTTGACTCTTAGAAACCAAGTTCTTTCCATATCGTATAATCGACTTGCAAAGTTCAGTTCTGATACCTGCTCTCAACTCACAGCTACTCAAAAAAATTGCTCTTCCTCAGATGTGTCACAGAAACCAGTAGAGAAACTCCCTGGGGCTAGGGCAGTAGCTTGCTGTTTTTCTGGTGAAGTCCGATGTGTCTTTTTGGGGGCAGGTTGCTTGCAGAAGTACGATGGATAGCTTGGGCAGGAGCAGTGCGGATATTCTCAAAGCATCATGAAAAGCAAATGTTCTGCGTAATCTGATACAAACATATCACACGCTGTCACAGGATGTTTGCTTAAATTCTTAATATTTCAGGGCTTTCCACAGTACATATTTGCACGACCAAAGAATATCTGGACCCTGATCTTGGCCGGGACTTGCACAGTTGGTTTAATTCCATTATTAATCTTGTTTGCTGTAGGCCATTCTTTGAGTATCTTGTGCCAAATTCTGGTGTGAAAGTATGAAATGGAAATAAGGTAGCCCTTTTACCTAACCCACTTGTGGCATTTGCTTCTTCTAGTTGTGACAGGCAAATACATGGACTGAACTGTTCCCAAAGGTCCTGCCCATGCAGCTGGGCAGAGATTACTAACCTCTGGCAGATGGTCTGGAGCTTTGTCGTTCTGAGGGTATATATTCTGCCTGCAGACAAGGAGGAATTTGGATTTGTGGCTTGGTTGTCAGAAAATTTAGTTTCAGAAATGTTTATCCTGAGGGAATAAGTGAAGGAAAAGGTGGGATGTAGATGCAGACAGGTGATGCCCTGACCATCCTTAGAAGATAGCTTCACATCCAGGTCCCCATGGCAGCATGTTCTTTGCTCGCAGCTATGCTGCTTTCTGTCCCGTGCCGCCCAGAGGAGCACAGCTGTCTTATTTAGCTCATTTAAACTTTCCACAGTAAATCAACTGCTACAGCACTTCTCGCTGAATGTTCATTTGTCAATATGTCTCTGGTGCCCTGGACTGAAAACAATATTCCAGGTGCAGGCACAGCCAAGCTGTACAGAGGAAAGTTATTGGGGTTTGTTTTTGTTTTTTTTTTGGCTCCATAATGTAATGTCTCTCTAACCATAGCCTAAGATTGCATTGCCCTTCCTTTTGCTGCTGTATCACATTACAAATTCATCTGTGATTTCTCTATTGCTAGCTCTCAATCTCTTTCAACAGTACAGCTTCATTCCATTGAATATAGCATTAATTTGTTAGTGTTTATAGGCCAGTCAGTGCTATTGTGTGAGAGGTTGGACTAGACCATGTAGAGACAATATAATATCGATGGCAGCCAGACAAAGAGAAAATTGACGATTCAAAAATAGAAGGGAAAGGAGGAACAACAGGAGACAGTTTGGTGAATAATAGATCTTTCATGCCTGTGGTACACTGAAAAAGATTTTAAAAATTGCTCACAGCTTAATGGCAACAAACTTCTAAAAACACAAACTCAAAATCTAAAAAACAATGAAACACTGACTTTGAATTTCGCTAAGGTATTTTGTTTAACTTGAAATTAAAAGTCTTGAGATTTTTCTTTTTCTTTTTTTAATTTGTGTTCTTTTATTGTCATGTAATAATTCAAAAATCTCTTTTCAAGGGAAAATATTTTTTAACTTTAAAACTCCTTTGTTTTCATTCATATTTTTTTACACACGTCCTCAAAATGTTGTCTTCTTTTCGGTTAATAGTATTAACCAAATCTGATAATAGTTGCCAAGTTCCAGTCTAGTTTTTAGTTTCTTCAAGACCAGTTTTGGGAAAACTGACTTTTAATTCAGTGTTCGCTTAAATACATAACACCTGATAGAGAGAGGAAGGACCTGAACAGCTGGTGGTGCAATGAGCAAAGAAGGGAGAATCAAAGGGAAGGAATACTGCATACACAGAAAATGAGAGATGGAAAAAAAATTAAAAGTAGAGGAAGAATGTAAAGATTCCCAGGTAGAGAAATAGGGATAATATGCTAGAAAATGGGAATAACGCAAAAACCCCACAGACTATTAGTTCCCCCACAATTTTAGGCAGAATTGAATTTCGTAAGTCAGGTGCCCAGATGTCATGCACTTCCACTGCAAGAAATGGGGCAAAAAGGCTTGACAGGAGGTGCTGCACCTGAGATCAAAATACGTCTTCAGATCGATGTGAGCTTCTTCACTGAAGACATAAGGTGCCAAAGGTGACCAGACTCCCTAATCAGACATTCTGCTTAGGTGCCTACAGTTAGGTGGGATGAAACCAGCCAAGACCTTTTAAAAAGTGTATTTACATCCTTTTGTTTCATGTCCTTTTGTTTCGTGTCCTTTTGTTTCATGGTGTTTTCCTCACGTGCATCTGGTATCTAAGCTTAGGGAAAAAGCTGGTGAACCAGGATGGTTTATTTATAGTATTATATAGAGAGTTGCACCATAGGTCATGGAAGAAAAGGATAAATTACATAAAACCCCTCATGGTTCCTTGATGAATTGTGCAACTTGCTGGCAATAGCACTCAGGCTACTGGCATGGATATCTGCCTCCTGCACCAATGATACCGAAAGACAGCGGCTCAGATAATCACACAGAGGAAAACTAGAAAATTGGTCTGAGGGCCCTGAAGAATCAATTACCCTTAGTTCTGCTGCCTTTTTTGATTCTGTCAAGACTAATATTAACGCTTCTTCAGGGTTTTGCAGTGGCACAGACAAGCCAACCTCTTGGCATCTGCTCAGTTTGGTTGTGGATCTTGGTGCTGAGAGGAAGACAACGGACAATTATACCAGTTCTTGGTTTAGCTCTAGGCTGTAGCGTGGACCTGATTTGGCCTAACTGCCCTGGTAATCCTTACACTTGGGCCTCCCGGCCACAAAAACCCCTTGACTGAGCCCTGGGTTGAAAACAAGGTTGTTCCAGGGCCCGGGTTGGTTATTTTCAATTTCATCTCTTCATTAGCTTTATGGCCGTGATATTGCAACGGCCATTCTCCAAGAACAGTGCTTTCAAAATATTAATTCTGTTGTTTACATTTTCTGAAAAAGTCGTGTGCCGCCTACCACTGACCTTTCTGAAGAGCGTGTATGCAGGGCATTAATGCCAGTAAAGTGGCAACAGAAGTAAATGATAGCTGTTGTAAGACTGCTTTGTTTGATCCTTTTTCTGTTCATTTTAATACTCAATTACAGTAATTGTCATATCTTTTTTATTTCCAAAAGAAAGCTGACTTACAGAATAAGCCTTCTGCATTATTCCAAGTAAAATCAGAGCCAGAAGACTGCCATAGAGGTTCAACATTCTCTGCTTGGAAGTAGAACAAACATTCGCCATGGTATGAGGTGTTAGGTTCTTTCTTTTTTCACTGCCACAAGATTAAATTCTTGCGTTGTTTTCACAAGAGTTAATGAATGATAACTCCAGAGTCATTGCATTTCCCGGGCGCCAAAAAATGTCAACGGCCCACCAGTTATCTCATCGGGGCCTATTACTCAAAAGCTGCAGACCGATGCTCACAACTCCAGCATAAAAAGCTGCAGCTGCAAATTTCTGGAGGATCAGCTTATACTTATCCCCAGGGAATGCCTGCCTGAACATGCTCTAATATGCAGGATTCTCTCCTCTCTGCCACCGATTCACAGCGTTCGCCATTCTCTCTGCAGTGACATAATGGCCACGAAGGATGTTTTAACTGATGTTGGGCCTGAAACAAGTCTCCCTCGTGTCTGTTCTGTGAATTCATTGGTCCATTGCCAAGAAGAGTATTTTTGCCAACAGATATCAAACTAGCTGATACTGAAGCTTTTGATTAAAATGAACTTAGACCCATCTAGCCATAATAACTAAATAGTTATTTTAGTGGTTATTATGTCTTTACTGTGAGACATCTTATCATAGAGGCAGATTGCATGAATCAAAGTAATTGTACGTTGTGGAGACTGGCAATGACAACTTCAGCTGCCGTCACTAGACAAACTTCTCTTCCGAGCTGTTGTGTAAAATATGGAGTGAGAGAAAATCTCTGTTGTGGCTGAGGCACTCCGACTGAAGAATTTCTGTCTAGCGTCTGCGCTTTTCCCAGCAGTTCTCTCCTCAGTGATTATATCTACTGCTTCATTTAAAAAAAAAAAAAAAGATACAGAACATCAAAGGATTTCTTTGTATAAAGCTGAAAAATTAGAAAAACGACAAATTAAGAGTCTAACCTCTTAGATCCAAAAAAAAAGCAGTTCAACTTCTCCACTTATCATCACCTTTAAGTCAATCCACAGCTGCAGTGGAGTTGAAACCTCCTTGCTTCTCGGGTTGCAGATTACAGTCAGGACATGAACTTTGCCTGGGGCTGAGGCTTTCAGCTCATCCAGACCCTTGTCTCTGTGGTGCAGGACCTGGAAGCCCAGCAGGGCCCATTTCCAAGGCAATCTGAATTTGGCCGCCTCACTGGAGCGCAAACAGTAAGTGAGCATCCCCACATTTCACAAAGCGCTTTGTCAAAAAACTGGGCAGGGATCTACAGGAAGTTTATAAAATATGTATCCCACTAGGTAAATGATTTGGGTTTCAACAAATCTTTTTTTTTTTTTTTTCTGATAACAATGTGCCTACTTGATCATCCTTACAATACCTTACCTATGTTTTTTTGAAGCCTTTTTTAAAGCGGCATATCTGCAGAACTGACATCCAGCTCTCCAAACCACACTATTTCAAAAGGATCTGTACCTGCAGAATTACAGACAGGATCAGATCCCCATCCTGTGGTGATAACACATGAACGTATTACAAGTCTGATTGTCTTTCCCCTATCCATACGTTTTTCAGACTGTTGCATCAGTATATTAATATCCATCAGTGTCTATAACTTCTAGCGAGGCTTGCCAAAAGTTTAAAAAGATAAAGAAATTCTTCTTATAACCTTATAAGATTGTGGGGTAGCTATTTGGTGTCACGGGGCATCATAATACAATGTGATCCTGCAAAATTCAGCCATGGATCTAGTCTAGAGTCATAAACTAAAATGAGACTAGAAAAAGGTACTAAAAGTTCTCCTGAGTGATTCTTTCCTTTAATATATTCTAATATTTTTGGAAGATGTTAAAGATCTTGTTGAACTCTGGATCAAATACAGCATGAGCTGTACCTTTCTTTCTGAGCGTGTCAGTTCTCTGTTAAATAATGGATCTGAGCAAACCAAACATATCTCATGTGAAGCTGTTGAAATTAGATACGGTCCCTTATGATTCCTGTTCAGGCAAACCTTAATGGCAGTATAAATTTAATATTGAAATGAACTTAGATGAGAGTATTTTAAGCTATATATTTATGACTGAGCTGATTTCCTCTGCAGCTAGAGGAAAGAAAAGAAGCTCTCCAGCGGTGCTTTTCTTCCATTCCGTCTTTATATTCAAATGTCAATATGCAATGTTGCAAGATGGATATTTATAATTACTCTGATTTCATTAGCTAAAAAGCCAGAATTAGATGATAAAAATTAGATTTTAATGAACAATTTCAACATGAGGAAGTTATGAATTGGTGTCTTGAGGATATCATCATGAGTTAGAAACGAGGCAAATTAGACAAGTCCAATAGGAAAAAAAAATGGCAAGGTTGAGAGGAGATTAAAATAACTTCAAACAGAGCAGAAGGCTAGAAGGAGTAGAGAAGAATATGGAATTAGCTTTAAAATCCTAATTCTTGTTTTAATATTGCAAAATAACTGAACAGTGTTGGTAAAAACTGGGGAAAAGACTTCGACAGCAGGCAAACACCAGGCTGGGGAGAATAAGGGTATCCAACGGAGCAACACATGCTGCCACTCTGCCTATCGCTGTTTTGAAATCAGTGAGGCCACCTGCACTGAAAAAAGCATCCATGCAGGTTGCATACCTAATACCCACTTGTGCTTTGCTTGTGAATGTGTTGACCCTCGTCTGTGAGTGAGTCAAAAACTCGCTTTTTTTCTGAAAGTCACCAGGGTTTTGATGACTAGGAACAAGAGGCAGCTGTTTATGACATAATGAATAAAAAGTAAGTACGGAAATCTCTTTACCGTATATATTGCTGGTGTAACGTGGGTTACAACCGTACTGTGGTGGACACCTGAGTTGGGCAGCTCTTGGCTGAAGTTTTTATGAAGTGAATGGATGAGGCTGAGAAAGAAAAAGGAAGGAATCAGTGGAATCAAGAAGCGAGGTGACCGCACAAAAGGTCAAACACTTGGAAACAAATCTGAGGTGCCCTGAATCCTAGTGCAATATCATCCTCATTAAACTGTGTCATGGCCTAACGCAAATGCTCAGTATAACTGCGTTTTTACTGCAGCCATTTTAAAATGATGGCTCTTGTGGCATACGCATGTCTCATTTGTTATATACAGTCATGCAAGCCACAGAGATGACTCTTAATGTTACCCTCTCTCCCCCTCAACTATTAAATAAACTCGGAAATTACAATGACATTAAAAACACTTCGAGCAACTTTATGTGATCATTAAGTCAGAATATTCCACTCTGGAGGCTTCTGCTATTCAGCAGCCTTGAAATTACTTAGATCAATTAAGTGCATTATATTTTATATGGGATATAGGAATGTGTTTTTCTGCCACTGTGGGGAAATATAAATAATGAAACAAGGAGAATCTCCAGCAATCTCTGTGTTAGTCCAGTGCTGCTTTTCTCACTTCTGAATGTTTTCACTTGGTTGGGCTTGCTTTTTCCTTTCTTGGTGAAATACAGTCACGTATCTCTATAATCCAAACATTTTAGCAGTAAAAAAGTCTTAAAGTCTGCCTTACTGTGCCATCCCTTTTTTATTAGGTGACAGAGAAGAGAAATAAGCATGCATAACCCAGGAGCTTTTAATGAATTGGAAGCACTTAATCAAATCATCAAAACTAGGAGCCTGCTTACTCTGTATCCTGGAGAGGAACTTCCAAAGGATGCTTCGTTGTCCTGCAGATCTGAGGTACCCCCTCAACATGCTCTCTGTATCCACTGACAGCACAGACACGATCTGAGGGTCACCTTCATGGGACGGGTCTCTGCTGGGGGTGCTGGTGTCAGAAGGCTGAACAAAACTACTTTACCATCAAGGTTGAAAAAAGCAAAAAAGAGCAGCAGGGAGGGGGATCGGGCAGAGAGAGTCGGAGGGATTCATTGAGGCAAGTCATTGCCAGACCTGGCAATACCACCCAGGCCTTTTAACGGCCAACGCCTGAGGGGTAATGCCCCTTTGGAGAGAATGATGTATGACAACATCACACTTCATCATCCAGTGAAGCTGAGACTATATTTATTTACTTATTTATGTATGCTATTAATCAGTGTAATATCGTTTCAATTATGATGCGTTCATTTGTATTTCATTCAGGAAGTGGGCTGTTCGCTGTTAATCATAATCTTTATGACCGGTCACTACCAATTTAGGAGAATGTTTGTAGACTCCAGTGTCATCTTGGGATATGACCTTGCAGGAAAGGTCATTAGTCATTAGCTACTACTAATAATTAATGTCCAGGTAGAGCGATTAGCTGGTCAAGTACAATGGCTTCAGAGTGGCTTCAGAGAAAGCATTACTTTCTGTAAAGTGAAAGGGCTGGAAGATAGTTTTCTGGCCTACAAGAAAGCTGATTGAGAGGCTGTGTAATTAAACTCGTTGTGTACAGTGCCCATCATGCAGAACATAATAGGACTTACCCAGAAAATGAATCTGATAACCTGGCGCCCAGTGCCATGCTAATTCTCATTTTGTTGTGCGGCCCAGCCACTAAATTATAGTTATGCAGGATTAATTAGTACCATTCTCCATAAAGCTAATAGTCAATGTAAATGAGGGGGATTAGCAGGGAGTTATGCAGTGACTTATGAAAAAGGAAACACGTTTTTAAACAGGGATCTCAGGACACAGAAATTAAAAACCAAGGGATTTACTTTCAAATATCAATGGCCCACTGCATCAGGTATGGGTTTGCTTTGCCTTGGCGCTGAAATATGTTTGCAGAGATAAAGTTGTGCTCCGCTAGGCGCAGCTGAACATCCTTAGGTATTTCAGGAGTCATCAGCTTCTTCGTTATAAAATCCAGAAGGGACCTGAAGTGAACTTCTAGGGGATTACTCGTATAACGTGGATATTCCAACATGCTTGAACTACATGCCGTTTAAGCTTTTTTTTAAAGAATATTTTTTGCAAACAAAACAAAATCAAACAAAATCTATAAGCATTTGATGGTAATCTAAAATTGCCCAATGATACTGTGAAAGCTCTTGTTGTATTATTCTAATGATTAATATCTTCTCTATTAAAAAAATGTATGTCTTATCACACAGATTGTTTGTTCAATTTTGGATTCTAATCCCTGGGTTTACTGTCGCTTTATCGGCTTGAGTTTCAATAGTAAACTCGTCCTCCCCACTGAAACCCATATGAAATGGGACGAAGCTACTCCATCTCTTTTATAAACTAATAGATTGAATTCTTTAAATATTTGTCTTTTGGGCATTTTTGTCAGTACTGCACTCATTCCTCTTTTCAGAACAACATCCTTCCTGACTTGCAGGCACTGGACCTGGACGTAATATTCCTGCAGTGATTGCAGCATTATCAAATGCCAAGGAAAGAGAGCATCTTGATCTCTACTCAGAATTCTCTTGCTTATACTGTAATACACATTTTTCACTGGCGTCTTTTGTTGGCAGCATCATGTTCACTTGATTCAAGAACGCTTCTCCTTGTTTCAAATTCACTACAGCAGAACTCTTCTCTTCCCCATTTATGTATGCTGTAGTTATCTCTAGCATCCTTCAGTCCCCTTCTGCCTCCGCTAGGATGTGTTAGTTACATACAGATCAGTTTCTTTATGAGGTTAAGGTGCAAGGACCTCTGCAGCAGGAATTAGACTCCTCTGTGGTGCGTACATCAGACACACCAGGTGACTCTGAAACTTCTGGAGCGCCTGGTGGCCCAAGAAGTGACTCTAAATACATTTAAGTGAACAGAAAAGGGGTATACTATTTGTTTGCTTTCTCTTCAGAAAGGAGGAGGAATGTTCCACAGATGTCTGAATTTTTATGTTGTTTCTTATATTGTTCCCTGAGAATCTGTAAATGGATACCATCTGAGATAGACTGACATTTAATCTGATCCAGTACAGCAATCCTTATCTTCTTTAGGTGGGAGGAAGAGAAAGAAGAGGAAAGCTAACAGGAGGATATGGAAAATTACAACCCTGTCCCAGACTTAAGCAGAACAAAAAAACTACAACTGAGAAAGGTGTTGAGAAGTCACAGAAATACAGAGAGATCTCGTCAAGTGACAATGCTCACCCTCCTGTATTTTGCCCAAGGCTGGGCTTTGATTGCAGCCCTGCCGTCTCCGGCTGGCAGAAGGCGGCCCACGGATGCACACGTGTCTGTGCTAACACTTGCCACCCTGGAGACTGCACCAGGGCTCGAAACAAAGACCCATAAGGCTGGAAACTTGAGTCTGCCCTAAGACTAAAGGTGGCACCTGTCAGGGACAGACGCTTTCTGCGGCAGCGGCAGAGGGAAGAGCCCGGCAGCTCCTGCAGACCAAGGCCTTGCACGGTGCAACCTTATTTGTGCTCCCTGGTCCCAGGGGGCTACACAGTTTGGAAGACGTAATTCTTCACTTTGTGAAGAAGGATGGTTGAGGGATCAGAAACAAGACAGAGCCAATAACTTAGTTGAGACTATGATCAGCTTACATTTATCTCCCTCTGCACCCTGCTCCAGCTTTTTTCTGAACTGGTTCAGAGCACTTGCAGTCAGAATCTCCAGGTATCTCTCTCTCTTTCTCCATGCCAAGGTATATTTCGCAATTACATCGCACAGGGTTAGTACATTTTTCTAATGAGAAGAGGTGCTATGAAAGCTTTTATGTTGTTTTCTTTTTTATTTGGTTAATACACTTAGTGTGTGTGAATGCGCGCCTGTGTAATGTTTTGTTAATGTGACATTTATTCTCCCTTCCTTCCAGCCCCTCCTCAAGCATGTCTGCAAATCAATCTGGTTTTGTGTTTAATGCAAGTTATCAATCATCTTTTCATGAGCAAATGGTTTCATATTAAGGGGAAGGAAACATTCTAATGTATTCATTCTATTATTGTTCCTTGGAAAAGATCCAGATTTGCAATAAACCAGTGATTGGAAATGCACAAAGTATTTTAATATCCTAATTATTTTGATTTAACTTCCTCTAATAGTTTAAATTGATACTGAATTTATTTAGAAGTCATTACAAAGGGATTCCCCCCGCCCCCGCCAAGTAGTTCAGAAACACACACCGAACTGAAGCTGAAGACAAAATACATTGTTCATATTCCGAGCTGCCAATGGTATGCAAAGGGAAAGCTTTTGTATGAGAAAGCCAGGTGGAGGGAAACGGAAAAAAAAAAAAAAAGCAAACAATGCTGCTATATATACATTCAATTATTATTTAAAAATTCATCTGATTGATTTAAAAAAAACCACATTGATACAATGGCAATTTTTCTGTCTTCAGGAGATGATAATCAGACACCCACTGACTTCCTACATTGCTGGCACTGACACAGATTCGACTACATGAAAAGAACTACTCAAAAATTGCATCTCTTCCTGCGTATTTTATTTTTTTTCCCTGCTATCTGCATTTTTACCTTACTGTTGCAGTCACGCTTTGCTCTTTTCACATAAATTTCATCCAAGGTCTTCACAGGAATGCTTTGCTCACGTCCAGGATTTCTCAGCATCCTTTCACTGCCTGAACGGACTGAGAAGGCTTTAAAGTGATAATGCTTGACCCTCCAACAGATCCCGCAGAAACCTTAGACACCATCCCTGGAAGGTTCACTGCTGCCATAAAGGTCCATGGGACACTTTTGCGTAGGTACCAAGAGCTTTGTAAGGACTTCGTACAAGCATGATAAATGTTATTGCCAGGCTCTTCCTGAGGTGTAGACAGAAAGAGTGTCAGTCCTGGTGTCCTAAGTCTTTTCTAGGTCTTTCATGGCTCTAGAGATATCAGTAAAAGCTACTGACAGGATCAGTGGTCTGCTGTGCTCCTCATGCTACTGACCCAGTAAGAAGCCATCCTTGGCTTGACGAGCTGATGGCTCCAGGCCTGGATCCCCAGAGAGACTTTGGACTACAGCAAGCAAAGCTGCCACTTCTCCATTTAAGGGTCTTATTCCATTAGTTGACTGACCTGTTCAATCAATTCCTTTTCAATCTCCCTCCAATAAGAAGTTACTACAGTTTTACATCCTTTTGACCCTAACAGAACCAATGGCATCACATTAGCATAAAATCAAAGCAGCGCGAGACTGAAAAAAAAGAGAAGTGAAAAGGATCTCTACAATAAGAATTTATGCCCCATGATCATTTTGAATATGACTGTACCTTGACAATAGCTGTTGCCTGTAAACGAGCATCCACGGATACCACATTACTTATGAAGCAAATTCATGATGACACAAGAGTTTCTCAGAAGATTTGGCAGAGCCTTGCTCATTAAATTAATTTTGAAGTGCTAATTTGGCACCATTTTTTTAATGCACATTAATTCATGATATAAATTTTGACATGTTCAGATGTTTAAAAAAAGTTTAAACGGCATTGGAATTTGAGAAATGTACTTTATATAAATATACTATGATTAGAATCACCATGCTTTACTGCTTTATTTAGTTGCAAGTGAAGAGATGAGTGTTTCGTGTCATGCTATGTCATTTTATAAGAGCATGTAAATGAAGTCCTTGAAACTATTTAACTGTATCGTCTTGCCACCTAGCTTTAGGGCAAAAATCGGTACTGTTTGCATTAGCTTACCTCGACAGTGAATGGTGTGAGTGGAAGAAATAGTCATTTTTGAAAAATAGTCAGGAATGTTCTCCATGCTGAAAGTACCACAACTCCGAGTTAGCCAAAAACAATCATGAGGCACTACTCAAGACTTCTAGAAAGAAACAAACTATTGTTGTATCCTTTCTTTTGAATTACATCTGATTTTAAAGTGATTATTCTGAAGATATGGAATTTGGGCTTTGGCCTAGGAAATTCAAGATCTTGATCCTGAATATTATGACCTGGAGTACTCTGGAGATGGGGTATGCGCTGCTCTCTTCTTTCTGAAACAGAACTACTCCACACCCTGAAGTGCAAAATTTGTGGTGGGGGCAAATAACAGGAAACCTGACTGTGAAGGCCAATGCATAACACACACAGCTAGGACATGGGTAATTTGGATATTTTTATCCCTATCTAACAAAATAATAAAGAAGGGGAACTAGAAGGCAAATCGTCCACATCCTTCATGCATGCATTAGTCAACAAGGTGAAGAGTAGACTGTACTATTAAACATTCGGTTTATGTTTGTACCAGCATTTGCAAAACTTTCTTAGACAGCTCTTCCTGCATCGGCGTCTTGCTCCAGGACTTTGGCAGCATTTGGGCAGCACTAGGCCATGCTTCTTCGGTCCAGATCACGCTGGCAAGATCTATGGGCCAAATCAATGTGCTCCTGTATACGTGCAGTGCTCACACATATGCACATACAAAGGACTCTTCTTTTTTAAGTTGTCCAGGGGAGCAGCCCGTAAGCTTTGAGGTGCTTGGGCAATAATTAGCCATCACCCATCTGGACCATGGAGTGGGGTTAAAACACACCTAAATCCATTTAAGATGGTATATCTGCATTCTGGATTTTGTCATGACTATTCCTTTGTCTCTGATGCAGTGAAGGGAGCAAAGTATAATTTGCTGATGCTGTGAAAGCCAGCGATGGTAGACTAGGCTGATCACAATGCCAAGGCGTTTAGTCCAGCAGTGATAACCTAGGGGTTTTTGTATATTTATCTAGCTATCTACCTGTCAGATAAGCAAGTCTATGGGTATCTGTATTTGTTTGAACTACTGAGCTATGATCTAAGTTTTCTATTGATGCAATCATCTTTTCCTAGGTCACCGAATATTTTCTGAATGCCTCAAGATGTTTTAACTCAGTTTCCTAATGCAAAATGTTCCTCCTTTGAAATAATCAGGGAGTTGGAGTGTGTCTTTGTCCCTCTGTCCAGTCCTTTATAAGATGTGACTAATAATTGCAGTGTTTTCCTTTGACTGTTGTAGCAATGCCTCATCCACTCCACATTCTCTTTGAAGTAATCCACCCTCACAAAGGAGGTCGTTTCAGGCTTTCTTTTTTAAAACTACTGCCTATCCAAAAAAGTTGCTAGATTTTACCCGTGTCACATTTTCATCAATAAAAAAGATGGAAGCCACTAGAAAGTCTCTAGCCCCTGCAAGACATGGTCCTGAAGAAAGAGATGCCTTTGAGTATGCATGAGTGAGTCAAAACAAGTGATTCGGTGTCCAGGAGGGTTTCTTTTTAGATGCACATTGTAGCTAAACAGGAGCCTTGTGGTTCTCTCTTCAGCACTCCCCTTCTGTACTCGAAGCAGTTTCCCTCCTCGGAGGAGCGAGCTTGAAGCTACTCACTGGAGCATCATTTAAAGCATCCCGCCTTCAAAGCGAATGTAAGGTTCTCCAGATGGCAGCAGTTATCCTGGCCTGTGGAAATGGGATGCACGTTTATGGTCTTAGAACCATAGAAGATGACAGCAAATGTGTTTCACCAGTTAGCAGTGTAGCTGTATAGTATGTACACCCATAAGAGATTTCCAACTGGAGTTGTTTTTTAACTCATTTATACAGCAAGCAGTTGTAATTTCTTTCCAAAAAGAGTCCTTGGATGCATGCCTAAAATAAATTTCCAAATCCCTCCATCAGACTATTCCTCCCTCTCTTGTCTCTGCCCCTCCTTTTCTTTAATAATAATGGAAACAATTTGCATCGTAAGCCAAACACAATTTTCTTGTGTTAGGAAGAAAATAATGTTGCAAACTGAGTAAAGTAAATGAATAGTGCATGAACTGCTGCCATCTCTTGGTTATATTCATCACTCCAAGTATTCTGGGTGTATTCATCTAAATCAAGAATATTAGGGCACATCATAGTGTTATTTTCCCTTTCACCTCACATCCAGCCTCGCAAACACAAAACAAGACACCATTTAATTATTTTTTTTCTGCTGCTGCTGCTGAAATTGTCAGTTGCAACTATGAAGGTAATGTTTAAAGATCTTTATTAATATTCTCTGTGTGCTTAAGCTAGGTCCTTCGTCTTACTTTTCTGGGTTTTAGTTTTTGTTTTATTTTAATCTCTACCTTTGTTAAGATTCCAAGCATTCAGTTGTAATTTTCGTACTACAACAGAGCTGGCTTTATTACATTGGCATTCTGATAATGAAAAGCATGAGGACAAATGAAGGGAAGGGCAGCGGCAGTGAGGAATCACATCTGCCTAAGTGAAACAAAATGAATTTCCAATATAATTTTTTTCCATGTTTAAAGAATAACACACTAATTTTATGCCTTATCCAGATGTGTACTCTGATTAGAAGCTCGTTGAAGGCACTTCAAAAGCATTTGGATAATTTCCGGTGAAAATCGTCAGATTTCTATTGAAGTTGTCAGTGAAATGACATTGGTTTTTCCCACCCAATACCATTCACCACAATTGCTGCATGTTTAATCAGTTCCTGCTGATTTCAGTGGGACATCAATTGACCTTTTCTAGGTCAATTGCAATGCGTGGACAGCTAAAATATCCTGTCTGAGCAGTCATTAGATGCCCTCTAAATGATGATATGGATGATGAATGGGAACAAAATCCTGGCAATCTCCCAACGACAGCCACAGAGGCAGGATTTTTGCCTGTTCCTCACTTTTTTCCCAGCCCTTGGTCCCATTCCCGTCGGTGTCACACTCGCTTGTTAACACATTGCTGTATCCGTACCTCACCAGACCCTATGGCTGCACCACAGCCCCTCACTTCAGGCTGCAACAGAGAAGGATCAGCAATTTGTACGGAAAATACAAATGCAGAAGGTCTGAGAGCAACCTAATTAAAGCACTCCTGAGTTAAGCCAAAGGTTACATTAACACCCAGGCTATAATTAGCAGATCCTCTCACGTTGCGGAGTGAGGAGGCTTATCCAGTCTGTCTGTTGGAGCAGAAGCAATTGGGAACCGCCATGAACGTGACAAGCAGTCGCTTGCCGTGTCCTACTGAAAAGACTTTGTTGAACTGAGGCCTTACAAAAAAGTTTTTTTTATCTGGAAGACCAGAAATTGCTTGGTCTTCCCTCAGCCGGTAAGAGACAGCCAGTCACGGCCGAAGATCTCTTTCCTATGGGATGTACGTGACTCTGCAGTTCTGGAACCGACAACTCTTTTGTCTTTCTTTTTGTTATCATGACTAAAAAGTATGATTATATACAAACTCAGCTAAAACCGCCGGCATTAAGTTTGAAAGGCCTTCTAGAAAGGAACAGCGTTGCCCTGCGTGGCAGGTTTTGCTTCACTGGTTTTTTATTCGCGAGCTCGTTACATGACAACTTACCGCAGCCTGATTTTCTTACTCGCTGACGTGATTAAAGCACTATCACCCCGGAGACTTCTTGTTTGCCGGCACGTATCACCGCAACCCTCTTGGCTTCCTCCAAAGTGAGGGCAGAGGCCTGGCGTGCTGGAAATTTGGCAGGGTGAGGTTTGATCTCATTTCATAATGGAGACACTCTGTTTTCTCTCTCTCTTCGGGGTGCTGAACTTTCTTCCCGATGACTTGATTAAAGGATTAAAAAAGAAAAAGAAAAAAAAAAAAGCAGCGTGGTGATTCTGATGTAGAAAAGCACAATATATACCATGAAAAGCGCCATAAAGCAATGCTTCACCCTCAGAGCGGTTCAGAGATAGGTAAATAAAGTGCTTTGAGCGACACTGTTCTGATGAGCAGATACTGGCCAGAGCAAATACGATGTATCGGCATAAAAATAGGTTGAAAAGCCACTGTAGAAGTACAAGTAGGACCATCCGTGCTCAGATCCTGTTACTTAAGCAGTGCTTTTATCATACCGCTTAGTGCAGCGTCACCTCCCGGATGGAAGGATTTCTATGTCGAATTTGTGGAACAATTTATCGGTAGGCAGTCTGCCTAAGGATGCAGAATTTGTAGTGATTATTGTAGCCTTTTCCTTCACAATGCCCTGCTCACAAGAGATTACATGACATTGCTCCAAGAGCAGGGAAACAGCCTTCATAAGCAAAAAAAATCATTTTTTCCAGACTATATCTTAATTTTTTATTTTTATTTTTTACAAATCCAGGACATTTTAAGAAAGCCCAACCTTAGCTAGAAGTGTGTGAATTCATACTGACAGATTCCTTCTGGATGCGAATACCTACAGTTTAGCTTCCAAATTGCTCTTCCACTGTTTTTTTTGTTTTTTTTTCCCTACCCTGTCATTAGACTAAATGGAAAAAAATGTTATGCCATTACCATTTGCGTTCAAACTCAGACAAGTCCTGGTGGCTTCCAGACCTGCTCCAGGGACTCATCTTTCCTGCGTAGCTGCAGCGGTAGAGAAAGGGGGAGCGTTGTGCTCTTGTTCATTATCAGGTTATTGAATGAGGTTTCTGTCATGAGAAAGCTCTGCAGAACCCTGTAGAATACTTTTTTATTTTCTCGCATAATTCACTTTCTTCTGAAAGTGAATCTTCATACCAAAAAGACACGAGTGCTTTAATTAAAAATAGATGTCTTTCTGAAGGAAATTTCCCGGCTCAGCCAGACATCACCAAGCTCAAAGCGGGAATTGGACTGAAATTTTCTGGTTTGTGGTTTATCGGTGCTCAAGACCCTTGATCACTCCATCTTCATTCTCTCTTTGCTGGCTGGCAGCAGAAGCAGGCTGGGAAAGGGGATGCCAGCAAGAGCTGGTGCCTCATGCCCTGACTGCCCTGGTGGGTAAGTCCGAATTCAGGAGGATCCTGGGTTGCCTACAAAGTCCACCTGCCGTAGGAGCATCTTTACAAAAAGGCCTTTCTTGAAAGAACCTCGGACCATCCTTTCTGGCTGATGTCTTGTGGTATAACCACAACTGGAGATGGAATGGTTGGGGGAAACAGAGCAGCCATACATGGGAAAAATGAAACTGTGGGAACTTAATCTGCATTTCCCTTTGGCTCCCACATCGAAGCAGACGTGACCCCAGAGCGCTCCACAGCAGATCGCTGCGTCTGCAGGGCTGCACGGGCTCATCCACGGGGGTTTCCCCACCCTACTGCCTGCAGCACTGAGTTCCAGAAGATTCCTGCTATGGTTCATTATTTTGGAAAAGATCTCAGACTGAAAATAAACTGGTTTGCTGCACTTCAAAGTAGCGGAGAACGGTCTGGACAGACTCATGTGTGCTCTGCTGGGCCCTCTGTAGCAAACACGGGCAGCTGCTAGGAACACCTCAGCAATAGAAACAGACAGATTTTTCACTGTTGTTCTGCTCTGGTGAATAAAAAAGCTCAGTGAGGAGAAATAGAGATGATCCACGCCAGTGAAACCAACGTATTCAAATCTAAACTGAAAAAAAAAACCCCAAACCCATTGAAGAAAACTCCTGTCAGAATTTCCCTCAAATGAGTGGACAATGGGGTTTCTCCGCTCCCTAAAACCTAATTCTTTGAAAAATTTACTATTCATTGAAAGACATAAGACCAGCTTGGTCTCCCGGCAGTGATGGAGCATTTGTGAAGAGCAAAGATACGGATGTTGCTGATCATGAGCTGGGTACAGTGACGCAATGATGCGAACGGGGCTTAGCGCTTGCAGTCTGTGGGCAAATGAAGGATGCCGGTTTCCAAGGTGGCCAAGTGCTGAATTAGCTTTTAGAAAAATAAATTAAAATCCCATTTAAAAAAATGTTTTATTTACCTTTTTTTTTTTATTTTTCTTTTCATTGCTGGGAAGAAAACATTTCCCTATGTATAATATTCAAATGCAATTCCCTGAGAAGACTGAATAATTTCAAATCCTGACTAAGACATTTAATTTGAAATTGGTTAATTGGTTATTTGTCTGAAAAGGATTTTAAAAACAAGATCGACTTATGAGTCTTAAGGCTAAGAAAATATTCAAGTGAATTTAATTAAGAATGGGATTCTTTACTAACATAAATCCGGTAGTAACCTGCAGGTTTGTCTTTTGGTAATTAATATGTCTGCTGAATAATATGATAATCATGACCATGTTGGCAATAACTGAGAACTCTAATCGAACAAACAAAAGAATTGCCAATAATCACCCTCAGCGTTCACCAAGGTTTTTCTTGGAGGCACCTTCTGGCTGCATTTAGACATATTATTGCTCATGATGGTATTACTTATCTCAAAAGGATTGAACAAGACTCAGAAGGGGAGATAGTCCGTCAGCTTTATCAGTAAAATCTTCTGATAAAGGGAACCGGGCTTTTATTTTTCCCTTTGTTGTAGGTGTCTTCTAAAAGTGTTTAAGATGCCATCTCAGAGAAAAATGAAAAAAAAAAAGGGAACTCTTTTACTAAAAAAAAAAAAGATACAGTTTCTGATTTCTTAGTGAAATTATAATATTCTTCAGAAAAGAATGTGACAGATTGTTTGGGAGTTTGTTTAGTTTTCTCCAATTTCACTTCGTTTTTGAAAAAAAAAAAGATATCTGGTGTTAAAAACACAGCAATGAGGTATTTCCAATGTATGTGTAGAGGGTTTTGCATCACACTCCTCAGTGCTGCTGCCTGAGCAATTAATTGGCAATGAATGAGGCTGAGCTTGGAAAGACAGTGGAGGGGTATCCTCGGTAGGAGCCTTTGGGAACAGCTTTGTGGAGGCGACTTTATGGCAGAGTGAGAAATTAGCGACACAATTTATTAGCTTATAGGGTTTCTGGTAGGTCACCAAGGGGTGCTGAACTCCAGGCAGCACTTCTAACGGGGAGTGCACCTCTGAGTCTTCCCGGCCAAAGGAGCTTTCCTGAGAACCATTTCAGCTGAACTTCCTCAGCTGGACCGGGTCCTGTTCTCTGTACAACTCACTGCCTTCACCACCCTCCTTAGCTGAGGGTTTGCTTCACTGCAATGGTTATCTAAAACGGCATCAGTCCTTCCAAAAGCTACCTATCGATGCAGCAGGGAAGAGCTGCCTACGCTGAGGCTGGAGGAACGCCAAAAAGCTTCAGACAGCAATACAACTCTGCTACAAAACTCTATACTCTTGCCACGGCTCTCCCTTCCCTCCCTTTTGCCCCTCTCCCTGCTGAGAATTGCTCAGCTATGACACCTGTGACAAAGCAGGCTGGAGAAGACAGCATAGGGGTATAGGATGGGAAGGGTCCTCATGAACCATCACATCAGGTTCCCTGCCACGCCAGGCCATCACATCAGAGCAAAACCCTCCAAGACGATGAGGAAAGGGATTCCTGTGTATTACTGGAGGGATCGGTAGCTCCCAGGACAGTCTCTTTCCCTGTAGGTCCCTTCCTTCCACCCCTCCTTCCTTCCGTCCTTCCTTTCTGCGGATGCCTGTATGCCAACTTCATGCAGCACCTGAGTAGTGGAGTTTGTTCCCTACGGTTTTGCCTTCCTGGGTTCAATCAGTCAGGATCAGGTTGTAAATAAGGCAATGAGTCCATGCGAGTGGAAACGCTCACAAGGGAAATACTTTCATCCTTCAGATCTGTTGCCAAATTCTGTATGACAATGGGCCTTGATCACTGATGGTGTCTCAGAGCTGGGCTTACAAAAAAATCTTTTAAATTCATCTGTTCTTCAAGAAATAGAAAGCCTTTTTAGTTCTTTGAAAAAAAATATAACTAGAATTCACACAAAGGGTCCTCTGTGTGCTTCTAAAAGTCTCCTTTTAACTGTACACTTTACAGTCCATTGGAAAAGCACTCAAATATTCAAAGATGCCAAAATCAAAGGCTAGCTAGTGTCCTGCTAATCCAGCCAGCAGGTGTCTGTAGACAGCTGGTGGAGATTCTCTGTAGATATGATGTAAACGGTCTTTCAGACATCATCTAGTACAAAAGGAAAAAGGAGAAAAAATAGAGCTTTTTATTATTGTTACTTCCCCAGGTGCTTGGGTCCTATCTTCTCTACCATTTAATTTGTGCAGGATTTTTCATAAACACTAGAGAGAAGATAGTACGATCTGCAAACGGGAGCCAACTCCAGAGCTAGAAATACTCATAATTTCTCCTTGTTATCTATTTGTTTCTCAAGACTTGAGGCTTCCTTTTTCTACAAGTTTTGGAAAAATGCATGTTAGTGTCTTGTTATGCACAATGTGGAAATCAGAATTTCAAAAGGGAGTCTGTTTTTCGAATCTAGTTCAAACAAGTCAACAAAATAGTGTTGGCTGCCTTCTGCATTATCATCTCAATTAAAAAGGATTATTAGGAGAAGTATTATACAGATGAAGGAAAAGTTCAAGTAAAACTAAAGATTGAAGGTAAATTTCCTCTCCCTGAAACCAGAACTTTCTTTGAAATTAGAAAAAAAAAGGTTGCCATAATTACAGGGAAAAGAATCATTGCTTTTAATTAATAAAAATGTCTAGATTAACAGGAAAATGAAATAGATTGCTAGGCATGGATCATAATTTCATTATTGTTAAGAGCTGCTAAATGTAATCCTCTTATACCATAACGTACACTGAGCGCTTGAGGAGTTTCAGCAACAAAGTGTTGCTGAGAATAAACCAGCGTTTATTTTCCCCTGAAGTTAACTCCAATAACCCTGATTGTGCCTTAGAATAAACGAGATCTTCTTGTAACTGTATCAAAGAGCTGAGGAACCCTAAAAACCACTGTAAGGGAAATAAGCGCTTCTGTTTTACAGATAAACACGGAGGGTGAAGGCTGTGGGCTTTGCATACCCTTGCGAAGGGAGAGGAAGGCCCACAGCAGCAACAATGCGGTAAGTTTTCAGGTCAATGTGACATGAAGACATGGGGGAAAAAAAATCCAATAATGAAAAATGAGTCAATGTGGATGAGCAGGTCAGGCTTTCCGATGGGGCACCGTCGGCAGCTGAACTACGGAGCTTTCCTCTGCAGCCACATCCAGGCTCAGACGGGCACGGATGCCGTCGGCACAGATGTGACGGCACGGGAGATTAATAACCCAGCTGCTGTGTTTTCTGGCTCCAAGTGAGGGAGAAAAGTCTCTGGACTCAGGAGGGGCCTCTCTCTTGTCCATTAGGGAAATGTTTTTCAAACTGTAAACATCAGCTGGGAAACTAACGGCTTTCTGTGGCTTTGAAAATTTCCTCCCCAAACTGCAAATTATTTTGGGTACAAGTTGTCTTTCATCCTGTGACAGTTACTAGTGCCGGGGCCTCTAGTCACTAACGGAACATAAATAATTAACCAAACGATACTCCTGCAAGTTCATCTGTAATGGAAAACACTTTTATCTAGACAACCCAATGCAGCAGGAGGGGAAAAACTACTCCATGAACCGCCCACTCCGAAATTTTGTTCAAGAAATCAGTGTCTCAGAGGTCCTGTGGCTCTGCAGCAGGGTCTGAAGAAGGATTTTGGTTGTACGTTCATTAGTGTTCCTTCTGGGTCTCCTGACCAAGTGCTTTCCGGAGACACGCATAGGTGCAGCTGGTTAGGGGACTGCAGCTCAGACCAAACAGCTTCACCTTGCACATAAGGCCACCATAGGAAGGGAAGAAACCCCAGGTCTCTGATACAGACATGTTGAGCATGAAGGAGGGTTGCACTGTTTTGAATCTTGCGCTCCCTGGGTGGGACTAGGCAGGTTTGGCAAGCGGGAAAAATAGTTATTTGTTGTGGAACGCCTGGTGTAAATATTCCACAGGATGTACAGCATCCACTTCTCAAAGTGCTGAGTCTCACCCACTCACCTGAGGTGACATGAGGCAGGAATCACACAGAATGGTCGGTCCGTGTAATATCTATATCTGCTACGGAGGTTAAGGAACAATTCCAGCTTCAGCCAAAATGCCAAGAGCAGGACTCTGCACGGAGACGGCCTTGGCCCCAGGAGGGACCCTCAGTCTGGAGTTCACTGCACATGCAGAGAGACGGAGAAATGCCATGATTGTAGAATCATAGAATACAAGGCTGGAAGGGACCTCAAGGGTCTTCTGGTCCAACCCTTCTCGGCAAAAGCACAATCTAGACAAGATGGCCCAACACCCTGTCCAGCTGAATCTTAAAAGTGTCCAGTGATGGCGAATACACCACTTCCCTAGGGAGATTATTCCAATGGCTGATTGTTCTCATTGTGAAAAAATTTCCTCATGTCCAATCTCCCCAGGATCTCCCCAGGAGTAACTTTTACCCATGGGTGAGGTGGAGACACGTGACATCCCAGACCCTTCTGGTGTGGAGATAAGGGTTCAGCCCCTCAGTTGAGGCTTTCTCTGCAGTGACAGAAGAAGAATGTTCTCGCCGTGCAGGCAGCATTAATAATCGAAGGGCTTCTCCCTTAAAGCACTTTGTAACACTATATTTAAATGTGCTGCATGCATTATTCATCTTTTTGCAGCAGGCAGCAAGAGCGGAGGCAGCTGTCAGTCAAATTAGCGTTTCAGAGCCCTACCCTCCAGCTGCCCCTGGGGGGCACGATGAGGAATGACACGGTCCATGGGACCAGTGGCACACGCTTTCGCTTTCTGGCTGGGGAGCAATTATTTACCAAGGTAGCTGTAGTCCCAGAAACAGCACCATATCCAACTTTGTCAAGGGAAGGCTGGAGGAGGATTTCGTTACAAAAAGGAAGGGGTTTTTTTTTCATCTATGTCATACTGAAGGCAGGCAATCGTGACTTTCCTCTCAACAGCTTTGCTACATTCCTTCTCTTGTACCTTTTTCTCTCAGGGCTTTTCCATAAAAGATTGTAAAAACTACAAAACTTTGGGACTGTAGCTTATTTTCTCTGCAGCTTGGTGGATACAGCACCTCACACATCAGACTAATGATTCTGGTTGGGATCCTTCTATAAAATTAATGCGAATATGAAGCACAACATAAGCAATACCCTGGCTCCTGTTAGTGATACTTGTGTGCCCAATGGATGGATGTGCTACAGCCTCAGAGACGGGGAGGAAATCCAACAGTTGTCTGGCTCCTGTTCTGCTTACACACGGCTGGGCTACTACAGAGTGGTGGGTGGGCATTACACAAACCCAAGCATGGCCCTACTCTCTAAGAACTTGGAGTCAAGGTTAGGTATTTGACTGGATGTATTTCAGTCATGCTACTCTCTCTGCTAACAAAAGCTCATAAAATGCCTAGAGAAAACAACATAAACTAGAACAAACTTCAAATGTCTCCAAATGAGCCCAGCAGGAAGCAAGACTTTGCACAGACAGAACAGCATGGAGCTACTGCCCTGGAAGGCTGGCTGGTCTCCCATGCGTCTCTGTACCTTCTAGGACTCAAGTCATTCATCTATATAGAGTTGGACTGGTCTGTGGACATCTATATAGAGATGTTGGTCTGTCCATCTCGCTCAGAGCTCTCACACACAGTGCTGAGGGTTTTTTCATGCAGAGAAGGCCGGGTTAAGGTCCACTTGTCAAAATGACCCAAGATTACAACGTGAGACTCAATCTGCAATACAGAGGTGAGAAAAAATTGTTCCCTTATTTTGTTCATTTTATCCAGTTACAACGTCACCTCTACTGCATACAGCATCTAGCACTGGGGTGGCTGTACCGCAATGCAAACAAGGAAGACATCTTGAAATTCATGTTGAGAAATACACACCACCACAGGTTTCCTCTAGGTCCCGCTTTCAGCACAGGGAACAGAAATCGATAGCCATATTCCACGTTAGGAAATAAGGGAAAAGAAATAGCTAAAGTTAAAAGTGCACATGAAACATATCTCTTAGGCTGATGATGACTTGGTACACGATAGCACTTTGATCTCATCAATCAGAAAACAATTTGATTTCAGCCTTTTCTTCTGGGTATTATGGCCAGGATCATACCAACACTCTAATCTAAAAGGATCTGTTCTAGCTCAATATTATTTATTCACAGGCTTTATTATTCTGTTTCATGGAGAAACACAAGGACAGCATCTCATTAACTGAAGGAAAATAAAGTTTTCTTTTTTAATGTCATGAACACGGTAGCTCTACAACCAGGGGTTTAAAATGTTTTAAATCCTGTTTAAAACACAGAATGTACCTAGAGATACAATGTGGCAAGGAAACTTTCCATGCATTCAACGAGAGATGACAGCACACAGATAAAATACTAATCCCTTGTTATCAGCTCTAGGTACCAGACTAAATGCAATTGTCAGAAATTCTCAGCAGAAGTTGACAGGACCACGACAGGGTTCATTTAGGGTCACTGAAAATTCCTGCTTCGTTTGCATAAGCATTTCAGCAAGTGCTTTAAGAGTCTTGCTTTCCAGCAAAAGTTTAAGCAATTAAACGCAGCCACATATTAACAGCAAGCAACTGCTTGAGGCCCAGAGCCTCAAAAATATTTAAACACTAACACCTACTGATTTCCAGGAAAGGCAATCCAACATCTTAGCCCAAATGTCCTGCTAGGTGGAGCAGCATAAATCTTTCTGAAGCCAATATATCTGTCCCACCCACACGTCTGTTTTATGGCAGCTAAGATGATGGTAGAGAATCAACAACAAATTAGGAAAATACTTTGAGTTTTTAACCATATTTAAACTGCCCGCGCTTTCTGGCAGAAAATAATGAACTTGTTTTATTCTCTCAAGGTATGATAATATCCTCAGAGAAAATTCATATTGGATTTTATAAGTATTTGGTATATTCTTTGTTTATTGCCTCAGTGTTCAGTCATTAGTGGCGAATCGCTGTGTTGTTATACAAACCAGAAAACAACAACTACAAATAACAATCAGTCTCTGCCTCAGGACATACAACAAGCTGAAGAGAATGATCTGAAAATGCTTTAGAGATGCTTGCCAAAACCAGACTTACTGCTTATGGCCAGAACAGATGCCTGCTAATTCAGGTGGGCACTTAAACTATAAAAGCAGACTACATCTACACACGCATCTCTGAGTCACCCGCACCATGGCCACGGCTGCCGTTCATCCAGCCTGAATGAAAGGCGAAGAAAGGCTGCAGTGTCCACGTTAACATTTTAGGCTAGTAATTGTAAGTATACTGGGATTTGACCAGGATGTGAAAACTACACACTCTCCAACAAGCAAGCTCATCATTCTTGGCCTTGACACGCGATACCATGGCCTCGGTTGTTGACGATGCCTGAACCTCAGATCTTCGACTATTTATGTGCCTACATAAATTCTTACGTCAGGGACACAAAAAAGGCTATAGAACTGAAGCAGGAGCCAGTTATAACAGGTAGAACGATCTGGTGGTTGCATCCTGACTTGAAAAGCAGAGAAGCTCTGTTTTCTTTCTTTTTCTCAGCAACAGGCATCCACCGTCATCTGGCAAGCTGACAGAAACCTCCTATGCTTCATTTTCTTCACATGTAAAACCTGATTCATCTGTAATGTGAATATTTTAAACTTTCCTTTACCAGCGTTGGCAAAAGAGTAGTCAGAAAAGGCATTTTAAAAGAACCTTTAACAGACAGCGTGTATAGGGAAGGATAACCATGGGCAGGGAACGGAGCTGGAGTTCCAGGGAGCTGCTCAGAGCTCTACCATTGCCTGGTTGGAAACCAGAAAAAGAACATTGCGCTTCTGCAGCCCTCAGCTTCCCCATCCTTAAAAGGAAGATAACAGTACCAAGCTTCACTTCATAAAGCACTCTGAGGACTGAGAAAGTTACCTTCATATTGGCACCTTGCTTCTAGGAACTATATTTTCAGAAGCATGCTATCACCACCCTCTCCCACTTCTACTGAACACCCCTTTCTTTTTGAAGTTATCAGCTTCCGACTATTTTAATGTTGTTAGTTATCCGTCAGGGAGCGAGAGCTAAAATGAGCAACAAAACCACAGGCCTTCATTTAGAGACATAATCTGTTTAATAAATATGACTGTAAAAGCAATAAACAATAGCAATTATACATTACGCTACATTGTATTTAACAAAAGGGAAACAGAAGATGAAAAAGTACATCAAAAAAAGTAATTTTAAAATTAGAAATAGTTCCAACACTATAAGAAAACTTTTTGATTGGCTTACTATAAAAATAAGTTGGCTAATGTTGGACTTCAGTGGGGAGTATTATACAGTTGCTGCCAAAACTTTCCCGTCTTTCTTAAAGCCGTAGTTGCAAAGACGATAGCAAAGCCATACAAACTGCTGTGTTTCTACCTGTCTTCAGAGAAAGCGCAGAAAGAGGCAGAGGACTCCGTACTGTGATTAGCCTTTAACTGCTGCGAGTCTAATGTTCTTGCACTTGGTATTGCTTTTTTTCTGTGCCAGCAAGTAGGTTGATTTGGGTTCGTGCCCAATTTGTGACAGAGCGATCCAAACCCACCACCACCAACCCCTTGCCCCAGGGACTCTGGGCAATGCCAACAGCGCCGCGTTCTCCTGTCTGTCACTCAGGTTGCCATGCGCAATGTCTATCGAACAAAACCCACTCACGTCAGGAATCAGGGTGCCTCCTAAGTGTGCTACGCTGATTATGAACTGGCCTCTATCTGCCTTCACCTAATGCAGTTAAGTACTGGTTATTCTCTTTCTCTCTTTGCACTTTGAATCAAAATCCTGGTGCTAAGTTTACCTGAGTTGGGTTGGAAATCAACAGCTGTAACGATCACAGGTTAGGCTTCAGCCAGATATCCCGTGTCTTGGGAGGACTTGTTCGAGGTATGCTGAGCCTGCTTTCCTGCTCTTCCCTTGCACAGCCTAAGTGAACGTGTCCTGCAGCCTCACTTACAGCTGCAGCGTAAGAAACAAGCTTATGTTACTGGTAAGAAATCAAATCTTGTGCAAGAGTGGTCCTGCGGTGCTGGGGCTCAAAATGCACGGCAACAATCTCAGGCCAAATCCTGCTTTATTCTCCTTCCTCTGCCCAGAGTGGCAGGAGTTTGCAGATCTGCAGCCAAGGGGGGATGCCAAGAAGGCCATAGGAAACGGCACAGACCTTTCCCTGCTCCCTCTTCTATGGACAAGGCATCTTTCAAAAAATTGACAGGCCTTGGGATGACTCCCAGTAGTCTGTGACTTCCCCAGACAAATCCAAACATCAGCACTAAATGCAGCTGAGGGTGCTACTAGGGCTTTCTCTTAGCCAAAATTGAAGGTGTAAGGCTGGTACAAAGTACAATGTAAATTCATGCTGGCAATAACCTCCTCCAAGTGCAGTATGGACAGACCTCCCTGCCTGTAATGCACGCTAGTTCTGTTCCATTCGAGGTTAGGAGGCAAAACGTTATCAGTGCTATCAGTGGGATGCCTTGGTGCGAGTAGGCAAAAAAAGCTGTTTAAGAAAGAGCCTGGCCTTGCGGTTGGGATCGCCCACGCTCGCACTTGGCCGTGGGGCGCAGGCAGCAGCTGCAGCTAGAGGAACGAAGGGCAGAGTCCAAACAAAGACATGAACCAGACTGACCAAGAATATTTTCAGTGCCTTTAAACTCCAGTGTGATTTTTTCGTGTGTCCTATGAAAGTCTGCTGGGGCAGCTAGCCCTCCCGCAGCCCAAAGTGCTAAAAGAGCAGTTAAATCTAAAGCCAAGAACCCTAAATGCCCCCCCCCACCTCCCCCAGCCCATCTCCCCCCACATCCCAGCCCACCCCTCTCCCTAAAGAAGAGACCCCCATGCATATTCTTGGCCTATATCATTATGAATTTTCTACAAATTAGAGACAGATCAGAAAAAAGAGAGAGTGGAGGGGTGAGGGGAAGGGCCGCAGGAGTGAATAGTGGTACCAGTTCCGCTCCCCCCACCCCCCACTAAAATTGAACACCTGTACAACGCAGTTCCACTATGGTCTCAGTATAATGTCCACATGCACAGGCTTAAAGCTAAAAACCCTTTGTCATCTGAAGAATTAAAAAGTCCAAATGCAGCGAGTTCTCCTCTTTTTTTTTAGATATAGATATTTATCGGTGTCCTCAATTCAACCATTTACATAGGAAGGGATTTCTTTTGTGCTCTGGGGCTCAGCAGCTGTGGAAATACTTCCTGTGGCAAAGAAAGAACAAAATAAGAAGAGTCAGTAAATAACAAGTGTTTAGCCAAGGAAGAAGTTTGAAGGTATCACCTTGCTGGCCTTTGGGATTCAGCTGTTCCAGACTGACCCGTTCTTCCCAGAAATGTTTTCTTGTCATTCAAAACACTGAAGGTGATGTCCTGTTCTTTTGCTAATGAAGATGATTCACCCATGTTGAACAGAAGAGGGAGAGGCCAGAGCAGAGGGGTGGAGGGAAGGAAGGGTTGAGGTCCTCAGAGGAAATGTGTAACTCATTTGCAATGATAAGGTGTTGGAGATTTCATAAATAGCCTTAAGCTTTGCATTTGCAAAAGAAGAGCCTAAACCACTCACATCCAGAAAACAGGAACTGTGTTTTGTTTGCTGCCAGAGTTTGGAGAGAAAATTAAATGTTCCAGGGACATTCATTCAGATTCCTCCAAGGAAGGATCCCTGAATGTTAGTCAAAGGGGTTGAAAAAACCTGGCTTCTGAACAAGCATACAAAAGAGAAACACCCAATTACAGTCTTGCTTTGTTTTCCCAAAAGAAAGAAAACTCATTAAAAAAGAAATTGCTGATTTCCAGAAACAGATGAGGTGGTTGTATAGGAGAGTGAAGAGCCTTTGCACTTTCTATTCTGTTCACACGTAGGTCCAGACCTTTTCATTTTGTCAATGAGCTCTGATTCAGTTTCCTCATTCATCTTACTGACAGGATGGAAAAACACTCTTAAGTTTGTTGGACTGATTCCTTTTGATAGAGAATTGAGTCTGTGTACCCCACACATTTACCTTTTGTGCTCACTAGTGCAGTTACAGGTGCAAACCAAGGAGTTATAAAAGGCCAATTTCTGGTTCAATACAGTGTCCAGTAGCACAGCTGAGAAACACACAAAATGCTGGCTATTGTTGAAAGCCAGAAATGCTGTAGTTGCACCAAACGAAAACCTATCCCCCAAATTGGCTTTTCACTGCTCTTATCCCAGAGGCATCAAGGGATTAGTTTCCCACACCAGTAAGAGCAGTTTTGAAGCTGCATTGAATAGAGCCAGCAGGTGACTGACTCATACCACTTCAGTCTGAATGACCTGTGAAAATATGTGTTTCCCTACCTCTGGAACAGTGTGAACCACAGACATTGCATACTTTAAGAAAAGGGAAGCCCAAAGCACATCTAGCTCTAGGAGGAGAGTTCCTGGCCTGAAATTGGGTGTTTCTCCCTTAGCATCTTACATCAATTTTGCCTTGGAGGTTTCTGGGGGAAAAAGAAAGAAAAACAAATGAAAAAAAAGAATTGTTAAAGTTTAGGACCCACCGCTCCGGGTCTTGGCTTGAAACCTCTTGGTGATCCACAAGCCTTTTGGAAGTCCTCTGTCCAGACTACCTTGGTTGCATTTCCTTTCCTTGGGTTCTGGACTGTGGCCTGGGGTTGCTCTGTATGGGGAACACCACATGGGAAGGTTGGTTCCCTCACTCCATCCTGTGTTCTGCTAAGCAGGCATGTCCAGGTCTGCTGATGAATAGCTGCTTAAAAGCTTTTAATAGCCACCAGATCTCCCTTGGTGAACAGGTGAGGAGAGATCACTACTGATTGCAGTGGGACTTCCAGCTTAGACATCAGATTCATCAAGAGACTTTCTTCTTTTTTCCTCCCAGGTTGTTTTCACAGGCCATAATCTTAGCACACCACATTCCCTCCTTTAATTACCCTTCCCCTTGCTCCCACTCTGCAGTAGCTATGAGACCAGGCCTGCTTTAGCAAACACTCCCATACAATTTAGGGACATTCTCAGGTAGGATCTAAAGTTTGGTTAAGTGGATGCAATCGTCCAAATAAGGGTTCTCAGTTACGACTATGCCTCACTCCTGTCTGAGCAAGAACAGCTATAATTCCTCTAAAATAGGTCCATGTCTTTATTTGCAGTGGTCCTGTTCTGTACCTCTGGTCTGGGCCTGCAGAACCGTCACCTCACAAGTGAAGCTGAGCCATGCCCAAGCAATGCTCGAGCAATGCTGGCTTTAGCAGAAAATGTCCCCAGGCTGAAACCTCCCTGCTCCTGCCCAATGCTTTCACTAGAGTCAGGGTAACAGAAGACATGTAGGCATGAGCAAATGTGAGACTGACCCCAGTATGCCCACTCCAAGTCTATTCACTTTAGGTCCTATGGAAGCCTGCCTTGCAAATTTTCAACCACAGAGTCCTGTGGGAGAAATCAGCCTGAGAGCAAACCCAACTGTTCAATGCAGAGATCCCAGGTTTTGCTCGACTTCCCTGGGAATCAGCCAGGCTAGCATTGCTGCTGGCAACAAGGTCTGACACAACACAAAGGTCACAGCAGTCAAAATATCAACAAATATTTAGCCTTTAGATCTGACTTACCGAATCACCCGCTCACCTCCATGTTCCAGGTGAGCGTGGCTGAAGTTGTCCTGGATATGCCTTGGGTGTGGGGTTTAGCCCCGCAACTACATCAGCCCCAGCAAAATAAATTGCCTTATAGCGCAAGTTAAGTGCCGGCAGGATTTTTGAGAAGGGGAAGGGATCTACATAGAGCAACTAGGAGAGAGAAAAAGCCTGAAGTTGTTCCCCTCCCTTTCACCACATGGCAGTGAGGGAGAGAGGAGAGTTAGCAAGGTTTCCTGTAGCAAAACTAATGCTGCAGCAGAAGAGGATGGGAGGAGGAGTGTGCAGGAATATGGGAAGGGAGGAGGCTGAGAAAAGGGTTAGCCAATTACAAGTCAGAGTCTGACCAGCTGCGGGATGCTGCAAGTTATTTACCTATGGGCTGGACTTCCAACTTCTCATCTACTAGTTGCTCAGGGCTCACCAGCTCACTTTGAGGGACATTAGGTATGCTTTCGCTCTGACTGACTGGACTGACCATCTCTTGATCTTTTTCATTCTGCATCTGTGCATATATATTAAGGCCAGGAATCTTCCTAAAACATTAACAGAAACCATCATTGTGGGGTACTCTGGCAGATGATGTAGCATCAGCTTTTACAAACCAAGAAACAAATCACTGCAAAAAAGAAAACCCAGCAAAACAAACCCCAAACACCTCCATGAAAGGCGGCAATGGGGAGAAGGAAGTGGCTCATGGAGGGTCATACCTTTTGAACTTGTAGATTATAAACACGGCTAGTCCCACAAAAACGACAGAGAGGAGCATCAGCATAGCTGAACCGCTGTGACTGGGAGTGAGGTCCACCAGGGGAGCTGCAGGAAAAGGGAGAGACGATTAGAGCTGCTCCCAGACCTCATCTGTCCACACATCTCCAGGCTTTTCTCCCTTTCTAATCCAGCTGGGAAGAAACCTGGGTTCAGACCACTGGTGGTGCCCAACTTACCCCATAGCTTTCTCCTTAGAGGCCTCTCCTCTCTGGCCTATTAGAGGACTGCCTGAAACACAGTCTCTCATATTGCAGACAGTTGCGTAAGTTAGTTGCAAATGAGGTCACTTGGGTACCTCTGGATGATCCTGGCGCTACCCATGGGCTAGCTTGTCATGCTGACTTTCTATTTCACTCAGAGCTAGTTTGGGTAGCTCCCAATGCATAGTGAATGATAAGCAATCGGGTTGTCAATTTTACTGAAGCAACAATTGTCCTCTCCCTTCCTGAGCAGAAGTCCAGTGCCCTTCACAGACACTGCCTCAGCATCCATGCCTTATCATGGCAAGCTCTTTTCACACCTCTGACATTTTCAGTTTCTTCCTTTATCCTCTTCCTAACTCTTATGAACACGTTCTACCCTCCGGTGCCCTGCTCTTTCTCCCACAAGTCTTTCATGCCAGAGAGTGCGCAGATTCGAGAAAAAAAAAAATTAAAAACCCTAATCAAACAAAAAGTCCCTCTGTGCTTCTCTTCAGAGTTTTGTGCACCACCCTTTCAAAGCCCCTTGCTAAATAAGGCCACACAAACCAGCCAAAAGCGTGGCTTTCCCAGAAATCCAAATTAAATTGTATTAAATAGAGACAGTTTCCGTCACACATATACACACACAAACAGAAAGACATCTAGCATCCAAAAAGGGATACATATAGGCCCAGCAGTCTCAGTTATTCAGGCAGACACTAATAAAACACACTGCAGACAGACACACAGCTGTAGCTGTGCTGTTACGGAGAGCTGATGCACACAGCCGATACGTCCTCACCAACTGTCTCTACCTGGCATTACGCACAGAACAAGGTACAGGTAGTGCCTTCCTCTGCAAAGCAATGAAAGTTAATGGAACTGCTGCCACACGCACCCTCTTTCTCTTGCACCTCTTCACATGCACTGAACAGACCCATCCTAAACCAGACCAGAAGACACAGGAAAACACGCACACACAAGCAAATACTTACTCAGGCACACACATCAGAACCACACACGCCTTTTCAGCTGTCACACCCCACCTGATAAAGCCAAAATTTGCACAGAGAAGTAAAAAAACTTCTCGTTCCTATATCAAGCCGGCTATCCTCAGGAAGGTGAGGCACCAGGGTGAAATGATGCGTTATTATGAATTCCTCCCACATCTCCACTCTGCCCCCTTTGCGTCTGTGTTTAGTGGGTCTCTGCAGTTCTGCGGGATGACAAAGTGGCTCTCCAACTGATTCAGGCTCAGCATCACTCACTGCTCTTGTTATAATGCTGTGCCGAGAGTCTGGTAGTAAACAGCTATTTAACTGCTTTGTGAGAAATACTGGCATATTTTACTCTGCCTTAAGAGTTGAGGTTGTTGTCTGTTGGGTTGAGGACACTGGTTGGGTGGATTTGTTTTCACGAGAAGAAGGAATGAACATGATGAATGGATTGCAATCTATTGTCCCTAATTGCCATAAATTAAGCCTTCCTTCAGTGTGGTCTGAAGAAAGAAGAGGGAGATGTGAAATGTGCTGAGGCCAACACCTGTCATTCCTCTGTGCTCCAGGGAAGGCACATGCTCACAGACAACACACACACACAGGCTCATTTCTACAAGTTCTGCTTGAATATCCACACCAAGCTAGTTTAGATACCTACGCTTTTGTTCCCTGCAGCTTCTCTGTTACAGAAATTGCTGCTGTGCATGACCAGGCACACACACTGGGGGAACATACGTGTACATACGTGTGCACTTAGAAAAACACATGCTGAGCTTTGCGGTTCAGTCAACTACAGCCCATAGCTGCCCAGAGTCCGACACAGTCATAGTGAAAAGGCTGGGAAAGAACGGGCACCACAGAGCAGAGCACCTCTGGGCCATATGCATCTCCCTGGCTTGTGTTTTCTAGGGACTGCTTCTGGTGCTGGCTTGTGTTCCAGGTTTCTCTGCTTTATTTTATTTATTTTTTTATAAAAGCTTGGATTTCAAAAGGACAATTCTTCTTCTTCCTTGACAACCAAAACAATAGTTTTCAGCAGCGAAGTAAATCTCTCTTGGCATTTTGTCAAATTCTAAACTGTTCCCAAGTTTTGATGTCATGAAATTAGGCCTTTAATTTAGGCAGGGAACTGAGTCATGACCTCTGCATCTTGATAAGGAGCCCTATTCCCTCAAAAACCTCACAGTGGCTGCTCTCTGGGCTTTTTAATATCTAGTTTGGCAGTCCAGGCTCATTTTGCATTCTTACTGAAGCATACTTCTGCAACAGACACAATCCTATAGCATTCCTATAGGACGTTGTGAAGCCAGTTACAGCAATCACTCACATCTCACCTGTGGTTTCAAAGAGCAGTACAACAGAGCCTACCTTGCAGGACAAACGAGTGGTTGTATCTAGTACGGACAAAAAGAACTCATTCCTGGTGTGTGCGTAAATACAATTAAAAATGTCCATTTTTGGTGAGCACAAAGGACACGTATTTACGCAGCGTGTCTGAGCAGAGCACCTTCTGCTTCAGCCTGAGCTAGCAAGAAACAGGCCCAGAGGCCATACAGTTATGTAGCATGGCAGTGTGCCACACTGATAGACCCTTTTGGTTCAGTCGGGGCAGCAGACAAGGTTCAGTAGCCCAGAAAAGTGCTACAGTACCTCCACTAACTATCTGGCTTCGGGACCAGCATCACTCTGAGCATTGATGGAGCCGCTGGGGCCCCTGTGCACTCCCTCATGAAGAGATGCCCAGAATTCCTTACCAAGAAGCTGCAGGAGGCTCCTACATACAGCACCAAACTTGGATCCAGATTCATCTTGTATTAAAGAGAGGGCTGGAGATGTGATTTTAAGTGTCATCTGTTTCCACTACATGAAATCAGGAACGTCGCTTCAGGAGCAAGAGGTAAAGACGAGCCTTTCCCAGGAATATCTAATGCCATTTCTTCTAACTGTAATTTTTTAGAAAAGGCCTATAGGATATTCAGGGCCAGAGTAGTCATGTCTAAATGTTCATTTAGGATTTGAACATGACATTAATGAATATTGACCAAAATGGAACAGAGTCATGTGCATTGACAGAGTAAATGCCCAGAAAAAAAATTCAAAAATGATGAGTAATTGCAGGTAATTCCACATTTGAAAGTCACATTAAGATTCTTTCAGATACATTTCTTTTAAGAGATGGGTACTGAGGGTTTTCTGAAAGTACATATAGAATCACTGGTCATCGTTGAAAATTCAGGCCAAGGATCTCTTCTCTGATAACGACTATTATGTAAAATGTATATGAATTTAAATCTTAAATGTAAAGTCAACAATTCTTCTGTGTCATATGTCTATTACTTTTTTTTTTTTTTTTACAATCTACAGGAGAAAAAAAAATCAAACAAACTGACTTCTTAAGCTGTTGTGTTTTGAGTTTTTTTTAGGGATTACTCAGCTGTGCTGCATCTCTGCTTTTTTACGCTTTTGGTTCTAACATCTCTAAAAGGAAGCATCTGATCACCTGTTTCACAGCTAATGGGAAACAGAAACATGCAGCTATATTCCCAGGGCAGATATTATCAAGTTCTGCTTAGGAAAAATGAAATATAGCAAACACCAAGGCTGTCTTCTAGGGGGATTTAAATTCACATTACACCCTTTCTTAACACTCTCTTTCCTTCCCTTTGTGGACAAGGCAGCATGTGGACCAACATCAGCTTGGGCAGACCTGTTCATACGACCGACATCAGCTTGGGCAGACCTGTTCATACAATAAAATGCTTTTTGTAGAGCAGTTTGTTGGTACAAGTGAACTGAGTCTTTTAATTTGCAAGTTAGCAAAAGAAGCCAATAACAACTGATCAGAATTATCAGCAGCTCCTGGAGAAGAGGAATTTCTAAGAATCCTGAGCACGGATCTGTTCATCCCATCTCTCGTAATAGTTAAATAGAGGCTGTACTGTGAAATGAGGGTTTAGCATACAGAATAGACAGAGGGACGTGCAATTAAATATCAGGACTTTGAGATGGCTCATTTTGAGATAGGATTAGTTAAAGTCCAAACTGCCTAATTTTATGTGTGTGCATATGTAAATTGATTCTTGTCTTTCAGACTGCTGAACAACTTCTGAACTGTGCTTAGTTGCTTTGAATGTTCGTTGACTCTAGAATATCTAGCTGGTAACCTTTGCACTGCGTGATCCAGGCTGAATACGCCATGGTGCTGCTTAGCTGTTGAATATTTCAGAGACAGCCAAGAAGTACACATTTCTACTGCTACTTATACTGCATTTCCAGCACCAACAGCAAATTCTTGCACATAAAGTAAACAAAAGGATTAGCCGTAAATGCAAAAGCATTTCTTTTTGTAATGATATAAAAAAAGGGGGAGGTGGGGCAGGCATTTTAATGTCTGCCCATACACTGAGTTATTATTGTGACATAAAAATAAGAAATGTTTAAAATACAGCTGATTGCACACTACTACCACCAAGGAATATATTGCTTGCTGGGCTACAGAGCAACAGAGAGAGTGTAGACAGAAGGAGAATACTGACCTGCTGTTAAATGGGCAGCATGGACAAGGATTTGAACCCCTGGCTTCAACTCAAAATGGACCAGGTTTTGGTTCAGTTTCTGGATCAGGGTTTCTGAAATCTGGAAAAAAAAAGCGAAAATAAGAAATGCATTTGTTTCTAGATCATTGGTTTAGATTGCCAACAGGTGGGTAGGAAATGGAGCTGCACGCAAAGCAAAGATTTTGCAGAAGTACCAGACTTTCCGAGCACAAAAGGGACCCCCAAAGAAACATTACACCCACATGTGTGTCTGCATCACCTGCCAGCAACAGCACAGCAGTGAACTCCGTTTACTATTTAAGCAAAGAGAAGCATTTCAATTGTTAACGCTCATTCGCTCATAACAAATAACTATTGCTCATTGAGCAGCCAGCTCTTTGATCTTAGAGATTGTTCATAAGATGTGATATACCTCAATCAAAATTAATAGTTTAAGTCCTTACCCCAGCTTGCACTGAAATTTCAACTCCTAAAACTAAATTTTATTTCATCCAGCTCTGAGTTTCAAGCCATCTGCTCCCTAATCCTTAAATATGTACCAGAACCAGGTCAAATCTGAAAGCGTTTACCGACCACAGAGTGTGGCTTAAACAAAATGCATTTTCCATCTATTCTTATGGGTTACAGAGAGAACACGCTCTTATATACTCTTTTTCATGGGAGAGACATTCCACAGAGCTTTTAGATCATCAGACTATCATGCCATAACTCTGATGACAACAGTAGAGCTCTAGCAGAAAGAAGGCTATTCCTCCTTAAAGGACACAACAGAAAAGATGAGCATTTGCTGACAGAAGACCTTATGAAATCTGTATTTGCACAGTAAAGAAGCCAAGCTTTGGTCCAATCTGTTGGTAACCATTCCTCTTTTTAAGTCGGTTTGTCACAATATTCATGGAGTCACTTTCTCCATATCACTCTTAATTAATATCCAAGAAATTCCAGGCATGTTGCCATTAAAAGCGAAAGATATGGATAGATTAATCAAGGAATGGAAGCCTACAGACATAGTGTTGATAGTTTGTTGTGTGTCTTTTGTGTGTTCATTTGCTAGATGTTTCATGAATTTCACATTTTCTTACAGCAGTGAGCAATCTTCCAATTGAACAGAGCCACCGTTCCGCAGGTTGGTTTATTAGGGAGAGGTGGTTGGAAAACTGCAATCCCCCTCTCCTCCTACCCCCCAACCCTTAAAATGCAGTTGCTGAGAACCTTATGTTTTTATAGCCATACCAAGATCAAGAGGAACCGTATTCTAGTGCTCACCACTTAATTTAATTTGTTTTAAATAAATCCTTATTCCTTCTTGAAGATTAATGAAAAATTGTCAGAAAAAAGAACATTCCAATAATTTTTACACCATCTTTTTCATGTTCTTCATTTTAGTCTGGTTGAGTTATTTCAGTAAATGCTACCCAGATATGATTAGATGTTCCTTGGCTATCATTCATCACAGTACGAGATTTATCTACCTCTTTTATTTTTTTAACATTCTTAATGGTTCTTTCAATACTCTTGGCTTGTACACTTCATTTCTGGCTGCTGATCACTTGAATAGGTGCCTTTGGTCCAATATCAATTTGGCAATAACTCTTACAGGCATTTTATTTATATTTTTAATATATCTCTTTAAAGTTTACAATTTTTTCATGAGTGCCAGAATGAGCAGTAAATATATTTCTTCCTATAGCAAGAAAAAATACCACCTGCTTACAAAGAGCCATCTGCTGAGCTCAGAGCAGCAGGGATGGTGACACAAAGATGTGCAGTACATGAAGAAAGCCTGGGAGGCAAATTATATCCCTCTTTAAGAATTTGAGCAAATTAATAACCAGGACTGACAACTATAAAGAGTGCTTCATCTCTAAAACTAGACCAGCAGATGCAGATTGATATGCTGTAAACCAGGTACATTAATGGCTCGTGGAAATCATGGGAAAAATATCATCCTGGCCATTTCCAGTCCCAAACATGACCTGAGAACTCTCCCCCATGTCCCTGCAGGAATCATCTTCCTTTATGCTCTGAGATCCTGATGCTGCTGGAGCAGCTAACCCTATGAAAAAAAGCAACTACAAGACAGTAAACTGAAGAGCCAACCACATTGTGTCACTCCTCTTCAACACGTTGTGATAGCTGCGGGAAATGGTCAGGGAAACAGTAAGGGTGAAAAACTATACGTGATGCTTTCTACACAAAAAGTGGCTTAGTGTGATGTGTAGCTGACACTGCAGCTAGCAAATGTTGCTATCCAGTATTGGAGAATGGTTTCATCAAGGGTTCAGGCAAGAAATGAAAGAATAGGAGAACCTCGTGAAAGCCAGCATGAGAAGGGACCAGAGACTTTGTTGGGCACCAGTGGCATGAAGGAACCCTGAGATCTCACCTGGCCTGCCTGAGGACTCCTGTGGCACAGAGTGAGCAGGGCAAAGCAACAGCACCAGCAGGGACACTACAGCTGAGAGGTGCCGTGGCAGCCTCCCAGCAGGCAAGCTGAGCCTGTGAGAGAAAGCTCAACCAATATTCTTGTCTGGCAAGCCAAGGAAAAGGAACAATAGGAAGGGGAGAGGCAGGAAGAGTGAAGGCAGTAAGAAAAAGGAGGAAAGGCAGAGAGAAACAGTCACAACTGAAGGTTATGATTACTGTATTGCATTGTTACCTGCTCATGAATGAGGACCTCATTGTACTACATCCTGTACAAATGCAACTCAGAATGAAATTATTTCTGCCTGAAACCATCAGTATCTCAGCAGAAGCTTGAAATAGCTGTCACTATTTCAGGACTATATGCAAAGTGTCAAAGCAGGCAGCAACTGCTCATGCTGCTCAGAGTATACAGCATATTTCCTTGGCTCAATTAATTATATGCTCTCCCACTGGCTTTTTGGGTGCAGCTTTTTTGCCTGGGTCTTTATGGAATCTGAACAAGTCAAAAAATGAATAACAGCCTGAGACCTTCAAAAGCGCCAGAAGTTCTTGTGAGAATCAGACATCTGCCTTCCTCAGGCAGCTCTGGAGATTCCTGACACACGCTTCTGAGGGAAGAACAGATGCATTCAGACGTGTTTTTAAAATGTTTGCTTGCTTAGTACAATATTTGCATTTGTCTTTAAGTGGAAAGTCAGATTCTCTTCAAAATAGACATATAGACAGTATAGAAAGAGGGAGAAAAATGTATTTCTGTGCTTCTAAAAATTATCTAAAATAGAAACCATACACAATGGTTTACAAACGTCAGTATTTGAGGTCAATGAGCATGTTACACACAGCCAAAAGGCCAAATTCACGTTGGGATTGGTCACTGCTCTCCAAAGTTCGACCTGACGATGTTTCTGGTCCTCGCATGGTCCCAAGGGGATCTGTGAACTACAGATCACTCACTCAGGACACTCACTTTGAGACTGGAGAAGTGGCTCTTCTGCCTTTCTTATTCTATCAAGTCTATTTCTAGCTCGGCGGATCACAGGTTATCAGACTTTAACCTAGGAGTCGTTCCTACTTATATAATTTGTTTATAACATTATTAAAGTGTCTTTGAAGTAAATCTCCACACTCAGTCACCGAGGTAATGAAAAGGTTTCAATGGGAAACATTTTGGGTCTTGTGCCTCCCTTTATTTCTGCATTCAGAGTGGTACCATGGATGCATTTTTGTTTAAAAAGCAGATAAGGAAACATCGAAGTTCTTTGGTTCTATGCAACTCCAGTTGAACAGCTAGACCTTCAGCTGGGGAACAGGTTGGCTTCAGGCCTGTCCCTGTTCCTCTCTCACTCCTGGAGATGCAACTAACTCGGCTAAGACAAAACTTCTTAGAATAGCAACCTCCTAATTTATAGTCTTCAAGAGTCTCCCTTGTGAAAATAATTAGCTTTCAGAATTAGTTTTGGTCCTTAACTGAGCCTCATTGACTTTATCTGCTTCATTTGCAGAATTAAGCATGATGTGCAAAAATAATTCAGTAATAGAAACCATTCTTCATGTATCATTTTTCATCAAAGGACACATAATGAATAATAATAACAGACTATTTGTGAAGGAAAAAAAGAGATTCCAATTTAAAAATGGAACAAAACAAAAATTAATTTGGCTTCTCTTAGCATTTTGTCAGAATTAGGACTGTGAAAGAACCATGTGCACCAAGAAACAGAATTATCACTCATAAGGGCATTTTCCCAGACCATTATTGAATTTTGAAACCTCTGGTGTAAATTGGTTTAGAAAAATTGAATATGATTCAACCGCGCCAGTATGTACTAGCTAAGAATCTGGATAATTTTATAGATACTGTGTAAGGATCTCAACTAATGAGTGCTACACTTCTATTCAATTCATTGAGTGAATCAATAAACAACTAAGAAAAGAATTATGCACATTGATTGGTAGGAAGGAACTCGAACCAGCATTACAAAAGTGAATCAGGAGTCAGGGCAAACGTGGATTACTTTAAACTGTGCCACTCGCCCTGCATAACCTTGGTGACTTCACATGAGGCCTCCAAAGCCTGTTTGCCTGAGCACTGAAAATAGCATAAACCCTGACTTACACGGTCCAGAGGGAATTTCGTGAGATCTTCTAATGAAAAATACTAAATTCAAGTTGCCATTAGTATCCAGAGATACCGTGAAAGCACAAGGTGGAGGATATTCTTGTGGTTACTCTGGGACAAGAAATGATCAGCAGATATGAACCCAGAGAGGAACTTGGACATAAAAGCCAGGATCGACTTTAGATGAACAAAGGTGACCAGTAGGAGTCTTGAGGATCAAGGGCTGCTCTGTACACGGAGCAAAAGAAGAGCAGGCGAGAGGGCTGATAGTCACATGGCAGGAGTTAAAGATATTAAGACAAGATATATAGACAGCCTTTTCCACAGCACACAAGCAGCTGATCAAGAATAGCTGGCTAAGGAAAAAAGGCTTTGGTACAAGGTGTTCTGGTTCATATTATTCCATTCTCTCCCCACCTGCCCTTACTTCTTAAATACTGGCCCAACCTTCCCTAAGCACCCAGTGGAGGACTTGGTCTGCATGCAAAGGTAGAGATGTTAAAAAAAAATAATCTCTCCTGGTAAACACTAGATGGCTTACCCCTCTTCCTGGAATTTAATTTCCAAGACTGATTGGCACGATTTTCTGTAAGATTTGAAAGCGTTCACTGTCATGATCTGGTTGCTAAAATATTTTGTTGACAGGCACGTACATCTGAAATACGTCAGAGGAAAGAAAAGTAGTGAAAGTGAATACGCTAAAACACTAAAGCTTAGGAGGGTGGGTGAAAAAAAAATACAAAAAAAAAAAAAAAAAGACAGAAGCTCCATCAGCTACAATGAAGCAGAAGTAAAACTAAATCTGCTTTAAGGAAAGAACCCTAAGACCTTTACACATACAGGCTTCCTGAATGCCAGCCTCCATAGTGTTAAATTTGCCAGAGGTATTTCATCTCCTCAGTTCATCACTGCCCATTTGATACTCAGTCATCCATGTCATTTCCCATCTCTTTGGCTGGATACAGATACTGGCCACAGCTGCAACATGTTGAGCACAGTTGGCTACCAATCAGCTGGTGCTGCCATTTGCCAAAGACTCCATCATGCTTGCTACACTGCTGATAGCTCTTTTCAGAGAGAAGATTAATGGCTTCATAGGTCATTAACTAGTTGCTCCTTCTATTTTGCACTCTGCTTTTACGGTTATTTTGAATAGGCCAGGTAAAAGCACGCACACAAGAACTAAGGGGAAATGCATGAACACACTCAAACCTTTACTTGATATGAAAACATCACTTTAGAATTCTCGTGTATCTTCTCCTTACACCTCATTTGACTAACAGGAGACACATCTCCTATGCTTGACAAAAAGCCTCCACTAGCAAACAATATGGAGAAAAGATTATTTATGAAATGCATAAATAAAAAGGTAACCCTTCAGAATCTTCCTATAGCGCAAAACCATACACTGAAATAAATGGAGTAATCGTACCTGTGTATTTGTATCACTGCCCTCTACTGAATTGCAAGTAGCATATCTTCCTACCACGCATTCATTTTGAATTGGACTAGTGCTAAATATTACTCAAAAATTACTTGAAATTCTACTAATTAGGTCTCTGCCTTTCACCGAAGAGAAAGAATACGTTGCTTTTGAAGCAGCGGATCTGAATTCCGTAATCATCACATTCACCAAGCCCGTCCGCAAAGATGGTGTAACAACTGCCTGCCTGCCCAAGGGGCCAATGGCAATTCTAGGTGACTGGCTTTGCAAGATTTGGGATATTTCAGTGGTGTTGCAGTAACAACACGCAAATCAAACAGCAGAATTTTCCAACCGACAATTATTTCTACATTTTTAAGCAGGTTGGTAGTCTGTGCTCAGTTGCTGTGAAATGAAGCAGGGGAACGAAGTGATATAATTCAAAAAAAAAAAAAAAAGCAAAGTCACAATATTCTGGTCATAAATGCAAGAACTTTTGAATATGCAAAATGTTTTGGGATTCTGCAGGATGAAAAGGCCTTTTGATTCTTATGAAGCTGTGGAGAAAAAGTTTACACTGACTTCAGAAACTGGAGTGGATTAAGTAATCTGAGGTCCTCAAAAATTCTGTATTTATGTATTAGGTGGAATTGTCCTATGCTGCACATTGAGAAAACTTCTCCACTCTCACACATGGCCTTTTTTTATAGCTGACAACAGCAGTTAAACTTTTTAAAAGGTACTTTAGCCTCCCATGGGAAATATCAGGAATGCAGAGTTCACATTTCTAAATGTAATCTGCAAATAGATATGACAATAATTGGTACTGTGTATACACACAAAAAAAAAATAATTTGGGGCACTTGAATGAGAGTGGTACATTAGCTCAAGGAGAAAATGACATCTACCATCTAACCACAGTCTCAACAGGAGCATAATCACCACCCTAATGGAAAACTGCATGGAAATGTGTATTTGTCAAGTGTGATGCTGGGGCTAGGACAACTTCCACAGTCTCACTATTATTGTACCCAACAATTCATGACTTACTGTGTTTAGACTCATATTTTATGAGTGGCACAGTCTAATATAATAGATTTTGACAAATGGGAAACTAAGACCTAGGTTTTCAAGGGACAGAGGACATTTAGCTGCCTCTGAAGTCAATGGGAATTATGTACCCAGAGATCACACAGCGGCTGGACAGAGAGACCCAAAGGTATGCTTAAAAAGCCAAATGAGTGTGTACCAGATAAAACCAGACCAGCTTAATCTGCCTCAAGGGGAAAGAGTACGAAAGCAAGCCCTCCATGGTCATTAGATTACTGATAAATGTGAAAGTCCACGAAACCACATATACCTGTCATTGTTACCCATGGCAGAATAATGGCCTAGCTCAAGTGATGAAATACAGCTTGGTTAAGCGAGTTCCCCAAAACCCTCACAGGTGCTCTGTGACAGACATGGCCTGCAGCAACTTCATGAGTTTTATGTGGGGAGATGTCACTTGAATTCCCTCTTCAACTACGGTTTCTATCACTCTTCCCTTCCTCCCACTCCACCAGCTGTCCTTAGTCCTGCTTGTTCTAGCTAACAAAAGTTAGCGTGCATCACTTGCATGATTTACATGGCTTCTGCCTTTCAAACCCAGGTTGGATGGGCAGAACAGCAGGACCACAGAGCGTCCCTCGCCTCTGTTCTGGTACCTGGCATGTGAATAGGGGGGGTTCAGATGTCCATGTCATATGATCGCAAGTACACATGCCGACTGTCGGAGGCTCTAATAGGTGGGGAAGAGAAGAAGGGGGCTATAGCACACTTCATTCTCCTGGTAAATCTGTGTCTACAATATGCATGGTGGGTTTCGTGCCCTTCTGTGGTGTTTCACTCAGTTTCACCAACTTTTGATTTTGACAATGAGTTAGGTTTTCCCTCCCTTGGGTACTGAAACAAGGGCTTTTGCAGAATAGAAACAGAAATTTCTGTTTCTATTTCCGATCTGTTATGACTGCAAGTTTTTCAGGGACAGAAGCTATTTGTCACTGTGTCTCTGGACAGGCTTACCACAAGTCTTAGGTTTGGAGAGTAGCTTCCATGTGTGAGATGACACCATTAAAAAAAAAAAGGAAAGAATATAATCAAGTGCTTCCTTAAGAAACTTTATCTATCCATTGCAGTGTTTGTGCAAACTATTTCAATTTTGGTCCTGTATACTTTGAAGTTTATCTTCGAAATTAGAAAAAAATCGTCCAGAACTATAACTCCTTTGGGTGTGCACCTGGAAACACACAAACTCACATACGTGCCTCTGAATAGCTTGTTGCTTGCTCATGAACACAAAACAGATTTCTGTTCCAACAAAAAAAGAACACTATACATCATAAAGCACCTAAAAAGCAACTTAAGCTGTCATCAGCAAAAATATCTGCTTCCAGTACTCATCGCAGTGACTTCAGGCACAGGGAGAAGCTGTTGAAAAGGCTCTGAAATGCTTTGGGAGAGGGATAGTGAAGGAATGCAGGCTAAATGGATGACAAAACAGGAACAGTATCAGAATATACCTTTATATATATATATCAGGGATACCTTTTGGGGGCCTCCTTAGGCCGTTCCCACTGAAAACAATGCCATTTTCTACTGGAGTAACTAGGAAGGGGAATGCAGTAACCGCAGACTAGTAAGAAAAACATTCTGATCATCCTGATGGGAGCTGGGGAGATACTTCTCCACAAGAAAAAGCTGGCTGCAAATGGCAAAAAGTTTCTCTCTCTTCAAAGGTTACCGTTTGGACCCTGCAGGATGCCAGAGAAGTTGCTGGAGTCCCACTGAAAATGACATTTCTTCTTGTCCATAGAAACGGTCATGAGAGCACTGTCAGGGCTTCCTTTCTCTACAGCCACAGAGACTTGTTTTTACAAGGGGAAAAAAGAAAGGGACAAAGAGAGGGAGTAACTGGCAAAATACAATAAACTGCTGAAGGCTGGAGGGAAGCTGGGTCGGATGTAAATCTGAAAGTTTATGGACTGGCTTCCTTGCCAATTTGCGATGGAGGAAAAGAGAAGTGGGCTGAAGGAGAAAAGGGAGGAAAGGTTTTGCAGAACAGTAAATCTCCATCTTTTTTGCTTATTACATGGGTGGTGAAAATTGCAGAGGAAAGTCATTTGTCAAAAAAAGATGATGGCTAAGGATGCTGAGCAAGGGAAAGTTTAAGAATATGGGTGACCTAGTGGTTTGAGGCCCATGGCTAAGTTAACAAGGCTTCAGACCACTGCAAGAGGCAATTGCAGCAGCTCATAACAGGTCAGCAGATGAAAAGACTATTAGAAAACAAGAATACAAGAAGGGGAAGATACTGTTGACACATTCACTGATGGGAAGACTTCACTCATTCCCAAATTGAAGGACAAATCCAAAGAGAAATGCTAAATCCCTTGTGCCACCCAGTGGAGTAGCAGGCATCCAGTAATGCTGAGTATTTCGCCATGGCTGAGATTTGTGAGCTGATGACGCTCTCTACCCCAATGCTCATATAGCCCATACCAACATGGGCTATGTCTGCTTGAGCCATGCACACGCTGTATGTAAAGGCAGAGGTACAGTGGTGCTTCACTCAGGGCTAGTTATCTTTGCCCTTGGAATCTGAGGTCATACGCTGAGTGCTATTTTGGGATTTTTGCCCAGCATAGTGTTTTATCTTTTAGTCCTAATCATGTTAGGCCCACCTGGTGGGCAGGACCTTTTGGGTTTGCAGGAAGATATAGTCCTCCAGTTGTCATAACCTGCTTCAGCCTTGCACAGAGAAAACAACCCAGAGGGGATCAACCCCACTGCCAGCACCACAAAGAGGGCAGGCAGACAATCCAACCCCATCCCTGTGTCTTAAAGTAATGAAGTATTGATCTGCCCAGGTCTACCATCCAGCCCCATCCTCCAGTGCTTTCTCAGACTCTTGACAGCCTCATAAACTTTGCCTTATGAGGCTACTCCAGTTCCTGTTGGCAGGAATCATCCCCTAAATTCTTCCTATTTTCTTCCTACCTCCATGAAATAGAACAGGACTTCTAAGGGAGAGACAGGACATCATACAAATTTATGCCAATTTAACACTACTGAGGGAACCCAAATGAGAGTCTTCACTCTCTGCAGCTCCAAAGCCTGTTTCCAGTGTTTGGGAGGAAAAAAACCTACCAAACAATGACACCAAACAATCAACAACAACAAAAAAAACCCGAAGAGGATGTAGCACGTACCACAGTCATTCTTTAGACCCCAGTGAATCAGATGCATTTGTACCACAATTATTTGTTCTACCTTCTCTTGGAAATCCCATATATATATATGTATGTATATATATACACACAAATGCATAAACATACACGTCAAGTAATAGGCACAATACCTGCTCTAGGTCTGCTGCTGTTCTTTTATTTTCTCCTGTGGCATCTTGATATGGTAAAATGAAGAGTTCGGCAGACGTGGGCAGACCAGGGAGCACTGCGACCAGAATATGCTTGCTTGAAATACCTGTTGCCTGATATATAGACAATTAATGGACAGATAAAAAGTGGGGATGGCATTGAATGATGACAGCTTCTTTTCTAAGGCATCGCAGTACTTTTACAAACAATGTAGGGTATATCTGGTACAACAGGGAGAATCTTGTTAAAATCCACTGCAGCTAAAAAGTCAAGGATTAATCATTTCCTGATCTACGCTATTTTACTATGTTCTCCAGTAAAACATGAAGGATCCTAAGGCAACAGTGATACTCAGACATGCTAAAAGGAGCTCCTAAGTAACAGTTGCATATGGTATGATTTGTTTTGTCTACATTTAGCTATTTTAAAGTTATCTGACTATCCCACGTTAGCCCTTCAGGTTCGTTCTTTAGTCAATGGTCAGAAGCTGCATGTTAAAGGGCAAGGTATGTGGGCAGAATTGCACTCCAGGGGTGTGATTAGCCAAAACATCTTAAAAGCCTTGTGGAAACTCAGGGAGAGAGAAGATGATGAATCAAGTCTGAATCCCAAAAGCCAAACAAATTCTTATAGTTCACATCCTGGGTCAATTCCACAAGTTAATGAGGACCTCTTTATTTTTTTCTTTAGGTGTTAAAGATCGTATTAATCTGCAAATTCTTATTTTTTTATCTTCTTGTCTGAAAATCTTAAGCAAGCAGTTTAAATCTATATCCCCCTACAACACAAATTAGCCAAAATTCAGATAAAAGTACCACACAGGCATCACTACCAGGGTCATCTCTGGTCATGGGTTTCAGCCGCTGTTACCATGACGTTACACAAATTGCAGAGTTCTTCTCCGGAAAAGGAGCTACTTTGGCCGTCAGGAAGTTTTGTGAGCCAAAAGGAGAAACATAGTTTGCTGAATCTTCCTCTTTGTGTTGTGGATTATCTGGGAAATGCATTTAAATCTCAAGGTTTTGATTTAAATCTTAAGTTTCCAAGTGCTGAATTTAGTACATCACTTTTAAAGGGGGAAAAAAAAAGAAGTGTCCTCAGATATCAGGGCAGACCATAGCAGCTGGACGCAGCACAGAGATTCTCCTGCAGTCAGGACTTGCAACCCTCTCAGACATTAATTGGACTTAAAACTCATGAATTCTTCTCCCTAGTAGTTCAGGAGCAAAGACACGGAGCAGCTACTCATTGAAGGAAACGATGGACAGAGGACAAGGAGTCAGGGAAACTGATTACATATCACCATTATCTGAGCTAATTCTGTGGCTATCCCGCACGTGACTGCTGACAGCCCAGGGAATACCCTGTGGAGCTCTGAAACCCTTCCCCTCTATTGCACATCAAGGAGAAGCACGTGGTTTTGCTGCTGTTGGGTTTTTTTTAATGTGGATTTAGAAAAAAACCTATAACAATATAAAGGTCTCATATATTCTTTCCAAGTATTTTTTTTGCAGGCCAAGGCTTGCGTTATTTGTGCTTGCGTAATAGGTTGTTTTAAGATGTCAAGAAAAAGACACAGTATTACCAGTTAATGGAAAGTCTACATTTTCTGAGGCTGGGAATGATTTTGTTTTTTTTTTGTCTGGAAGGTTTTGGCTGATCTACTCAGTTCATTCTTGTCTTCTTCATCAAAAGTGGGAGACAGGACTCAGAAAATCAATGATGTGAGCAAATAATTATGATCATAATACAAAATAGGATATTGCATGATAATCTGAAATTATCCCTACTTAGGGAGAAGATCAGATTTTAGCAGAGAACTATAATTTCTTATGCAGAATTTTTATCCAAGTCTATGGTACTCTGTAATAAGAATGTAATACTTTAATAAAAGTTCATAAAAATTCTATAGCGCAGCTATAATTTCCTATTGAATTATTTAGTTATTCAACTCATTTTTATACAGTTTACTTAATTGCTGTAGAAATCTATTGGGTTTATCTTCAATTTTTACAGGAACTTCTCACAAAGGCTTGTTTAAGGTGAATCATTTAGCTATATAAAGAGGGATAATTAGCTATCAATTTTTTACTTTTTTTAACTCAAACAACAAAAAGACTCTTTGTATTTTCATTGCTCTTCTTTTGGAATGTAGCCTTGGTACTGTAGTTTTATAATCCTTTTTTATGACTTGATTTTGTTTTATTGAGTTGTTTATATTCTAAAAATTCATCCTGCAGATATATGGATCCTTGAATACTTGATACAGACATAAATAAGTCAGAAGAACATGCTCCAGAAAAATGTTCTTCCCCTCCCCCCCTCAGCCTTTCCTCTTCTCCTCCTGTCTTGAGGAAACTGAAGAAAAAATCTCGGAAACAATCCAGACAAGTTTGTGTGCACCTGATTAATGCACAGTGTCTTTCCAGTCTTTTTGCACAGATGATGCCACATATGAACATATAAGCTTGCTAATAGCATCTACAAGCCTTGTATCCTTTCAAAATCTGAGTATCTATATTAAAAAAAAAAAAAAAAAAGAAAAACCCCATTTCAAACAGTTCCTTTCACTATTTTTCTTCTGAGGTGAGAAACCCCAGCTGTTTCTTCTAACGTTTCATAGCCTCTCAGTTTGAAATCCAAATCTTTAGCCACGCAAGAATATTTTTATGACATTCTCTTCCACATTTAAAGAAGGAACTTCAGAGCTTCACCATAGTGTTGATAGGACAAATGGCATCCAATCCTGACCCATGAACCTCACGCTATGTGAAAGACATAAAGCACTTACTGTGGTGCTCTTCTCGGTAGTAAAAATGTTTTCTTTTTGGTCTCCTAAGTTTCCTACAGCATATTTGTAATTCCATTAGAATAGCACTATTTTCCACTGCTGTATAAGAATAGCAGTAAAAGAAGTAACAATTGCTATCCAGCAGTAAAGGTATTTGTACAGCTATAGGTAAGTATAAGTAATTTGTTTTCTATATGCCCCTTTCTCAGAAATATTCCACATAATCCACTGGCATTAAAAAGAATAAACTGAAGGCTGACTCTGAGCATCAGATTGTTATAGGATGGGATAATTTCAGCTGTCTATATAGTATTCTATATAGGCCTCAAACACTAGTTTAGCCTCCTCTTATAGTTGGTAGAAACAGAGAGACACCTTGAGAGAACAGCTGATCTGGTCCTATTGTAGGCACAAAGCAGAAATTAGAACCATTGCGACACAGGTTATGCATATTGCTTACCTCCACCAGAGCTCTCTTGACTACTCTACTGATGTCCCTTCTCCACTCTGGGATATCTGGATTGTAGTCATCCAGGTTTGCAGAGAACGACAACCGCAGGGACTGGAATTGCTCTGCAGATACAATGACATGGTGGTGAGTAAAGACTGAGAAACGCCTTAGTGCCAGCGTGGGGAGAACTTGCTGCAGCTCATGTTTTGCTTAATCAGTCCGCAGGTGATGCACAGACTGTCAGAGAATCCAGCAGTGTGTCTGAGAGATTCACCGAGAGATTTGGAGAATCTGAGAGATTCACTGCTCGAGTGTCATGGTACCGAAAACGGTGATCAGTCCTTACTTCAATGGATGAATAGCACTGCAAAGGGAGCTGTGTTGGGAATGTAATTGAAATGCTACCTTAATCTTGACTTCTGAAACAGACAAGCCCTGTGAAAGAAGCTGTGATTGTAGTCTCATAGACATGCTAAAAACCACTTAACTGGAAGGAGACAGGGATAAAGGTTGGGAGAGGACTAGCCTTGGAAAATGTACTACTTATCTCTGTTGCTTTTAACAGAGATGTTCACACTGATCACTAAAACCACGTGCTTAGTTAATATAAACAGTTAAAACTGGGATTCCCAGTGGTTCTTAGACTATATCTACACCATACAACATTTGTGTGCCTTAACTGCTTCTGTGGCCTGAGTACAATATAAAATTAGTACAGATTTCTGTACAGAACTGCAGCACACAGCATTGACTTACTTTTCATGCTACGTAGCTTTTGCATGAGTTAAGAGGCCTCTACTGGCCAAGAAGGGGGAAAACCAGCTTGCAAAATGACCTAACATTTTGACGATTGTGTAGGAAGACCAAATAGTGATAGAGCAGATGCGGAGGGCTCTGGGAAGGAGAACAATGTTCTGCAATCATCTCAGTCTGGACTAACATCACGCAGTGGCCTTCAGAGATGTTATGCTGAACCGATACTGAACACTGGAACCAACCTTATAACCTCACTCAAAGCATCCTGGAATAAAGACCTCATGTTGCTGCCAGCTAACCTGCCACTCTAGTTCTTGACTATGGAGAATCCTATGTGAAATGAAGGAGGAAGAGCTCACCATACACAGCAATAGTCTTTGTATCCTGAAGAATGGTGTTTCCTGCTGAGACCTGAACGGTGATGGTATTCATCCCTTCCACAGAAAATGTGAATGTGATACTTCCTTCCAATGTGATCAGTGGCTGTATCAGAAAAGGAGAAATTAAGTTAATTTGGCTGGAAAGGAAGAGAAAAAATGAGTGTGGGTCTCTAGTGTATTGGGATGGTTTGGGGACAGATCCAGCTTGGAAACTTAAGACATAGAAGGCGTCCTGTGACATGGAAGCCTATTTTCTGAAGAGGGCCCAAGTATCCAGATGGGGATGTCCACCTGAAGCTCAAAGTAAGGCACTATAATTTCCAAATAAGCTATGTTTTAAGATCCCAGTATTTCCTTCCTACTTAGCATGCTAGATGTTCTGGATCCCATGTTAAAGTGTCCATGTTTGCTGCACTCCCCAGAGAGAGGGCCAGATCCTAACATGAGGGACAGCCAGACTCACTGCTCAGGTGCCACAATCCTTTCCCAGATCTAGCTGTCAGTGATTTGTTTAAGGTCACTCAAGGAGGTTGGGACAGAACGAGGAAGCACATTAAGATTTCTCAGTTGTTCTCGCATGTTGTCTTTAGACAGGAAGCTGTCATTTTTGGAAAGTGATGGTGCTTAGAAAGGACACAGATCCCCTCAGCTTGCTTTGCTGTGCAAACCAGTTTATCAATGAATTGTGCCCCCTTTCAGCAGTCTCAGCCCTAACTTCTGTTTTCACTTATTAATGAACTCTGGGTGAGATCTTCAAAGCACCCAGTATGAAGCCAAATTCTGTTCCCATTGTAGTCAGTAGTAAAACTCTCACTTCAATGAGAACAGAGTTAGACCAACTCTGATCACTTATGAGCTTAGCAGATCAGAGGGAAGGTTAAAAGGTGACAATCACAGCCTGTAAGTACCTCTAGGGGGAGAAGATTTCTGATCGTTCAGAGAGTTCTTTAATCTACATACAAAGGCATAACAAGATCCAACAGCTTGAAACCGAAGCTACATAAATTCACACTACAAACATAGTGCATGTGTTTAATGCTCAGGATAATTAGCTGTGGGGAAATAGTTGGGGGAGAGGGTAAAAAAGAGAAGCACTGAATTCTCCATCATCTGAGGGAAATTATTAACGCAAAACAACAACAAGAAGTCAAGTTCTGCTTTAATCACAAAATGTTAAATAAAGCAGAAAGTACTGGTGAAACTCTCTGACCTGCATTATAAAAAAGATAACCATGTGCGGCTGAAGCTCCCTCTTGGCTGTACAAAATCCATGAGAATCTTTCCCCCCAGAAAATTATTAGGGTCTCTGGGTACTTCAGCCATAAAGGTACATAAAATAACAGTTACAATGCCGGTGCAGATTTACCAACACTGCAAGCACTGAGGCAGCAGAATGTGGTGCATGCTGTTCTCATATCTGAGCAGAGCCCAGAGGCAGGGAGGTGTGCTGGGAACCATTTTATCCACTGGTAGCACATGATAATAAGGTCTTCTTGCACTTGTGCTTTAGCATAGAGTGTGGGGGCTCAGGGTTGGGCTCAGCATATTTAAGGGGAGGCACAGAACTAATGGCAGTCTCTTCCCTTATTAGTCATCAGAGAAATGAGGTTTAAACTCTAGGGCTATGTAAAGCCCTAAAAACTTTAGGACTTGCTCAAACCAGCTTGAAAGGTAAGTTTCCTAAAAGAAAAAAAAACAAACCCAAACCAACAAGTTTTTTAGTTGTTGTTATTGAAGAAGGGAGGGTGGGGAAAAACACACTAGAAACTCTTCCAGATTTTTGCTATGTCCACCTTTGATGTAAATGCAGGGAAAAAGCTACTGGCAATTTGCATGAAATGGCAATAAACCCTTCAGCTAAGTCACAGCAACAAACACAATGCAGTTCTTACATTTCAGTGTTGGTACATCAAAGAACCATTAGTGTCTCAGTCTCTGGTTTATAATTTTCTTGTGTGTGTGACTATTTAGAAGCATTCCCAGATCCCTCTCTCCCTCCCTCCTCAATCAGAAAGCTCCTCCAGGATTATTTTGACCTCAGTCCATAGAAAATACAAACCTCCGTGTTGTTCCCGAACCACCAGATGTAAGTAAGCGTTCCCACTTGGCTTGGCCACAGTACTGCCGTGGCGTTGACCTCCTTGTTCTTTGTGGTGACGAATGGTAGAGATAAGTGAACATGTTCCAAGGGGCCTGCAGAGACAGAAGCAGCAGGTGAGTCTTCCCTCCCTCCGAAATGTCAGTCTGGCAGGGAAGAGTACTGAGGGGATATCCATTGGTTTAGTGGAGAAGTCCTCCAAATCACTTTAGGGCATGACAGTTAATGCTTCAGCTTGGTGTCATTTCTAGAGACGCAAGCTTAAATCCGTTCCTCATAGAACACGAGCTATCCCCGTACCTGGAGCTGAAAAACTTGGACTCTCTACTGCATGAATGTCATATGCTCAGGGACATTATATACAATTTAAACGACAGGGGCAGAGCCCTGTTATGTGAATATGGCCTTCACCAGGAAGGCATAAGAATGTGGACAAATGGCTTCAGTGGGCATGAAGCATCTCTGCTGATGCAAACTGCTATAATTTGGTGAACTTCAGCAGTAGTGTTTCTATTTATATCAGCTGAAACTCTGTCTGAAGGCAGCTATTCTCTGAATGCCTTCATTTTAATGTTACCTTATACTCCCTCCTTTTCCTCAATAAACTCTTCTATCTCTTTAGTATAAACAGAACATAATTCATTCGACAAGTGACATTATGCCCAGGGTTACACATTTCCCATCTTCTGGAGACAGATGGGCCTTTGTTGTTACATCTTGTCCTATAGATTATTTTTTAAAATGTGTTCTGACTGTTCATTTAAAAAACAAAGCAATTGTCCTGAGAGTGACAGGGAAAGAAAAACAAAGAAACCCCAGGTGACATGCAAACATGGGTTTCTTAAATTAAGGCTCCATCTACAAATCCTACATCTGCAAGCTCCTCAGGGATGACAACCAGAGTCCACAGCTTGGGAGGATCGATTGCATTGTCCATATGGAGTAAAGATATATTGCTAGAGAATCTTATATATTTAATGAGAGGATTTTTCAAGACATATCCCATGCATGTACCACCACATAGACCCTGCTTTTCAACCTAAAGGAACACCACACATTTGGAGCAAGCACTCTGTACCCCTGTAAAGCACACATAGGCAGAGACACACATGTGGAGAGAAAAATTGTCCCAAATCAGACTGTGTAAACAATGGCAGCATAAACAAGGACCATTGTTCCAGACTCGTTACTGAAAGGCAGCTTTCTCTGGGATGTAGACACAGTTGCTGCTTAACCTGATGCAGCCCAATGAAGAGTTATCCATGATCAGACTAACCAAGGCCTGCTATAGATAAGACCATAGCTCATTTTTCCTTTTATAATCAGCAGTCAATGCTCTTCTTGAAAATTCATGAAAAGCCAGGATTTCACCCTTATGATTTTACTGGCATTCCCCTGCTCAGACGTATTTCTGTGACTGCTCTTGGACAGACCCTGAGACCTGAAAAACAGCAGCTTCCCAGGCTAAATATTTTGCAGCTCTGGTATCCTTTAGGATATTTGCCAAATGCCCAATGTCAGCGCAGGCCTCTAAAGGAATACATTTCCTAACAGTGGATGCAGTGACAGCGGAACCCACGTAAAGTCTAATACACTCCAATATAACTAAACAGCAGCTCTGAACACACCTCCAATAATCTTGCACTGCAGAGAATGCCCAGCACCTCCTTAGACCTCCACCACATGCCAGCTTGGAAAGAACATGAAAGAATGGCTCAAGCTAGCCAATTTTGGCTGAGTATTTCTGTGCACATAGCTGATGGGTCAAAGTGGCTGAAATGCTGAACTATTATCTGGCCAGCAGATGGGGATAGCTCACTCTGGATAGGCCCTTAGCTTGGTAGGAGGCTGCTTTCTCTCGGCTAAGTTTGAAAAGAATTCAAGAGAATTCACGTCTGAGCTTCACACAGGGCCATGGAGACCACAGACCTCCGCCTGCCTCAGGAAAAAACAAACCTGTACGAGTCCCAGAGAAGAGAAAGGGAGAAGTTTTTCAAAAGGTTCATTTAGGCAGGTGATGTTATTCTGAAGCATTCAGATGAATGCATAACTGACTTTTCAGTGGAAATTTTTGACCTGTCAGGACAGCTCAGAGACAGCCTGTTGGCTGGAGAAGTCCTTTACATACAAGTTACTTTTCCATACAGCCTGCAACGCTCCTGCCTCACAATAAACTGCATTTCCAGATCCCTGGACCAACGGCAGCAAAGACATTGCTACTGTGTGCTGGCCCCACGGCTGCAGCAAGATGAGGAGGGCATGGGATGGAGACTTTCCAATGGGTCACCCAGTTGGTGGCCCTTCCCAAAACCCTCTGGGTGTTCAGGCTGCACGTTGCTTTTCCATGGATCTTAGCAATGCAGCGTGTGGGTCTGTTGTAACAACAGATATTTTTACAAAACTCCCCAAAGGCCGAGCTCATACACCCCAAGCAGAATGCTCTGAAAAGAGCCGAGTGGCAATGCAAGCATTTAAATAGGATTTAGAAGCTTTTGTGGATCTGGGTGTTAGGCTCTGGAGGGGACTGGATTTACTGTACATCTCTGTACAGTAAATCTATTGCTAGTCTGAGTGGCACCACGCTCGGTCTGCAAACTGTTTTGAAGTCCCTAATTCTTGCCATGTAGAGAAAGGTGAGACATATCCCTTAGACCTATCACTTCTCCAGGGGGTCAGGCATGTATAACCTGGGCCTGGTTGCAATGATCACGCAGTATTTAAGTCCCATGCTGGCATTACCTACACACAACACGGAAACATACACTATCAGCTGCTAAGTCACATGAACACATCTGAATATTGTTTCTTTCTTGTACTGCTAAAACAGTCAAAATGGTTCTTAAGCCTCGAGAAAATGGATTAAAACAGCTATAAGCCAGAAAGCCACTGTGAGTGAGAGTGGAGGCTGGACGCCTGCCTTCTCCTTCCATTTTGTGATTGTTGCATGAGAAAGCAGTTGCTGCTTCACGTGGGCCTCATTACTTTGCAGATAGGCTGAGGGTGTGCAACGGTCCCCCTGGAATTGTCTTTTGTCAAACAGCGAGTGATTACAAAACCTGCTCGCACAAGGCTGTCAGAACCTCCTGCGAAATATCAACCACCAAAACACTTCTCCATTTGTTTCCAATGACCTTTACAAAGAGAAAAAAAAAAAAAAAAGACCACGGCTCCTGTTGAGCTGACTTTCAAACCAGCAGCAGTGGGAGGGGGATTTCTGCATTCAGGGCCTGCAGCAACTCCCATGATAATTACCTGAGCACACACAGGGAGGCAAACTAGAATATGACTCCAGAACCGAAGAAATTACACACAAGTGTATAAGTGCCTGTTCTGAGCAGAGGTCCCTTTCTCTACCCTACCGAGGGTGATACTTAACTAAAAAAAAATAATTAATCAGTAGCTGTCTAAAAGCTGAGAATTTACCTTGATGCACCGGTGCTTCAGCACAGAAGTGATACAGGCTAAGCCCTCAAATCAAAACCCTGAGCTTCACAATAAGCTTATTTATGAGTACAGTTATTTTTGCAAGGTATTGTGAGTTTTTCAAACATGTGGTGTGCTGAAGGATTATGCAAAATAAAAGTTTGGCACAGACTGAGATCTATCAGGTTAGGGAATCATAAATGGTACATCATAATCATGAACCAAAGGTCTTTCTGAAGGGAGGCATTCAGGGAGATATTTGCTCCTGCTTCTCTAGTGCTCCCTCATAAACCTCCTATCTCCCACAGCTATACCTCCCACTGCTCCCATCTGTTGATATGACGGTGCACCATTAAAGAGCTGCCCTCTTCCCCAAAGAGGCAGCTGCTCTCATGCACGTAACTCCAAAACTGAAGTTAAAGTACACAGAATGTGCTAAATTACCTAGACAATATGTGGAGTTAATTTGGTAGAGGGTAAGTAGTATTTCTGTAAGTATAACTTTAAGTTCTGGAATTTCCTTTTTTTTCAGTAAATCTGGCATACAGGCACATGGTTGAAAACATAAATAATTGACAAAAAAAACCCCACTGTATAAAAAAACCAATGGCCTCAAACAAAATCCATAAGGGATGTTGCAAAATTTCAGTAATAGATTGGCCCTTTGGGTTCATAACCATGAGCTAGAATAAATATGAAAGAGCACATTGCTGGTTTTATGCAAGGACTTGAGAAACATTTCAGTTGTAAATCAGAGACAGTTGAAGTATAAAAAGGTTAAAAAGAACAGTGGAAGAGCAATGTGAAGATAATATTTTTTCTTGTAATACTCTTTTAACACTAAGATTTTGGTTCCTATGACAACAGAAAGACTGAAACGCACTGGTTTCCACCCCAGATGTGGTTGTATTTTGTTAGAGGACAAAACACATATGCAAAGTAAAAGTCAAGGCTTTTAAAAGTGATTGAAGTTCCTGGATATCTGTTTTTCTGGAAGTGTAAACGTGCTAATGAAGGTGCATTTCAGAAAGGGCTGTACGCTTACGCTCCTTTGTGGTGTCTCAAATTAGACTACCCAAAATAAGAGGCTGAACATGCTTTAAAAAGCAAATGTCACTATTGCCTGTGGCGCCTCTCAGTCTGGAGTCTTCTGCTGGAGGATAGACAAACACTCATCATATCCTATCACTCTGCTCCCAGCTGCAAAGCCCCAAATGTCGTCTCTAAGGATGAGTAATTTTTAAAGAACAACAGAGGCTAACGGATATGACCATACATACATATTATATGCAGGTAGAGGACAGCGTTGTCAGATCCCAGGCTGTTTTCCACCAGCACGGTCACTCGGAATATGCCCACGTTCTGGTAGATGTGCTTGATCCCATCTTCTGTTGAGCTGAGATTGGCATACGACACAGCAATGCCGTCTCCAAAATCCACCTGAATGAGTGATCTCTGGAGGTCTCCCTGTGGCAACAGAAAAGAGAAAGGGTCAGAATAGACTCTGCTTTTTTTGAGAAAGACTGGGTTAGTGGGGTGGCCTAGACCACAACTGGAGGATAATCACAAGGTCTGACGTTACCAGAGGAAAGGTGTTCACTTCATCAACTTGCTCAGTAGTCAGCAAAGAGAAAGTGACCCCCCCTCTTGAGGCTGACTCAACTGCACTGTGAAGGAGGTGTCCTCCAAGGCGTGTGCTGTAGCCCTGCTTTCTTAATCGCCAGGGGACTAGGGGATCTTCTGCAAAATATAGTGGCTCCTTCCCCTGGGTTTCCTTAGGGTGAAGAGCAGGGCTATAGTGTGGAATGGTGCTCATCTCGGCAAGCGCTCAGGACACGCGTAGCTATTGAGATTGCCTCAGGAGTCTTTGGAACAACTCACATTGTGAACTTTCGTATTTAAAACCATAAAAAGCAGAAAGATAAAACCGAGAAGTCCTTGGGGAAGGGTCAACTATATCAAAGTGGTGGGGTGTCAAAAGAACTGCTTCAGCCTCACATGATAACGACATCTTACAGCATTTTATGACTTGCTCAGTGGCCTGATTTAAAATGAGCTGAATTTGTATTTATTTCAGAACAGCTATGAACACTACTGACACTAAGTGGGACCCTTTGTGCCTGCCTCAGAAGGGAAGGGCTAATGAATTGACAGAGCTGATTAAAGTCTTCTCCTCCTGCCTAGAGATAATCCCAGCAGAGGGGGGTTGTGGTATAATTCAGACTGCCACTTGGTGACATTAGTCTCCTGGGCTGCTAATCTAGCATGTTTCAGAAACGTTACAATAAATTACAATAAATAAATAGTCGGGGGGGGGAACCAACAAAAAACAACACAACCAAAAAATCCCACCGCAAACCAAAAGCCAAGATTATCAGGGATCTGTATTCTCCATACCAGAACAGGGATCTGCTAATGTGAAACTATCTTAAAACAGGTTTTAATCTTCCACTCCTGGTGTGGAATTCCAGCCTGGTGTATGCAGCTTCATCAAACTCAATGTCAGAGTTACCCAGCCCTAAAAGGCTTTTACAACCCAAAAAAGGGGAGTGATGTCATTTCCTTATTTTGCTTTACAGACGAAAAGCAATTTCTTTTTGTTGCAAGCCTGCTTAAAAGACAGAGAAGTGAGTCACGCTTGTGTACAAAAAAACCACTATAACCTACGTCTCACACTCCAGAAACACCTGTAAGATTTCTCATATCCTGAGACAGTGACATGCCTATGGTAAGGGCAGTTTCTTACAGCCGAAGAGTTACACCGCCTACACTGACCTATACCACAACTGTGGTTGCTATAGATCCTCTCCCTTTCAGGTAAGATGCAATACCTTGTCTTAACTTTAAGAATTCTTGCTCCTTTTGGAAGTCCCCCTCGGTGGCTCGGAATGATGCTTGTGCTGGGTATGTTCACGCTTGCTGGCTGTTGCCATGGAGCAGCTCACTCCACTGGCTGGTGTGCTGAAGCAGCTGCCACTGTCTGGAAGAGTGCCGGTAAATTAATAGCTGAGGGCAGTTCATAAAATTGGCTGAAAGGACATTTAATTTACTTTGGTTTGGTTTCCTTTTCCTGTTTTGGATTTGTGTGTGTGCGTGTGTTTTTTTCTTTTCCCTTGAGAGAGAAATAGTTCTCTGGATGCCCAACTGTAATGAAGTGTACCCGTGTAAACGGCTGGCATCGGGCAGGATTCCACATCGGAGAGGGAAATGTGTCTGTGTGTGAACATGGGAGGGAACTGTAACACAAGCTTTATATTCCCCATATTCTCTCAGTCTTTTTATAACTTGTTGTGAAGTCAGAAATAGTGGAGGCTTGCCTTCCTAGAACCAGAAGGAGCAGAGCTATACCTGGGGATGGCAAGAGAGAAATTTTCCCAGATGATCTCTTTTTTTAGGCTGAAGTTGTAGTTGTTACACTGCCCTGGAATGCATGAGACAAAAATAACTGCGTTGCTCTGCTCTGGAGGATCCCAGACTGAAGGTGTGGCAGGGGAAAAAGATCCCTTGACAGAGGCACGTCTGGGGATTCCTGCAGACATCTCATGCCATTTCCCTCCTGGTGTCTTGACAGTACAGGCAGCAACTCCCTGTTTTCCTCTTGAGAGCATCAGCAAAGACAAAGGAACCCTGAGGTGCTGAGACATTAGTGAGCAGGCCAACCTGAATGTCCTTTTAGAAAGAAAAATGGAGATCTTTTGTGTTAAGCCAGCTCCAGCTGAGGGTACCTCTTAACTGAGTTTTTCTTAGTAATTCACTTGGTAACATCTGGCGTTTTCAGTGACATATTGTCAAACCTGAGAAAGGTGCTTAAGCAATGCAAACCACTAAGCTCTTAGCAAATTCTCCATTGGATGCTTTACTAGAAGTTTAAGCACCTACTTACGTTCTTCTTCCAGAGACAAATCACCGAGGCAAGGGCTCCTACCTGTGTTACACAGAGGATCAAACTAGGGGGAGCATCCCAGTTCTTATGAAGGGCCATTAGGAGCACAGGTGACGATCTTCCTTGAGCTAAGTTATTTGAAAGATGTGCAGTTTCAAACATGATGCAGCGGCTTGGGCACTCCTGACTGTTTGACCAAGCCAACAGAAGGCATCAAGCGGGACATGCCTCCACAGTCAGAAGAGAGCATACATGAGCTCTTCAGCTCTGAATCCGTTTCAGAGAGGGAATATACTCTCTCAAGTACGGTCCTGGACTTGGACCAAAGACAGAGATCTCTGAAGTATCCTTAGATGCTTACCCTATTTCCCCAGGTCCATCATCACTAGGGTTTTAGTCATCTTTTGTTACTAAAAAAGAGATTATGTTTTTTAATATTTTTCAGTAAAGCCATACTGCTGGGACAAAAGCTGTTCACGTGGTTAAAAATGCATCACCATAGTGACCCTGCTGGCTTTATCATCTCTGAGTATACTTGAGGTCATGCCATTTAAGTATATTCCTCTGCGTATTTGAGGTAACAGAGGAAGATGAAAAGGGTGACAGCATTTTAGAACAGCCCTGCTTCTGCAAGTGTCAAAATTTGTGCTCTAATGAGTGTTTTTTCTCTTGTCTTCATTTTCTCCATAGCCATGAAACCCATGGTGTCTACAGGTGCTGCCAGGGAAGGGAGCTATTTCTAAGGCATGCAAGATTTAGATTTCAATTTTTCTTCCAAATTCCCTAGGCAGAAAAGATGCTGACAGAGACATCTGAAAATCTAATTGGAGAAGCGCTTCAGCTGCTGTTCCCCTAGTCTTTTTCGTTTGTATTGGCCTTTCCTGCTTTGTTTTAAAACCGTTTGAACTGGAAATACATTTTCCATTCAGTAAGATCCAGGCTATAACACTTCTCTGAAAATGTCACACTTTGAAAAGCTGACATTTACAATTCTAGCTTAGGAAGGGAGAGGAAAAAGTCAGGAAAACAAAGAGACTGTGTTTTGACTTGTGCTAATGTTTTATCTATGCCAGGTAAGAGCATGGGCAGAATAAGACAGGAAGAGAAAGCAGGTGAGCCAAAATCAAACCACTTCCCCTACGGCCCACACCTGATGTACATCCACCCCAGCTGTCTGCGTCTCGGGCAGCTCTCCAGAGCCATTTGCAAGTGGCTGTTTTACCAAGAGAAGTTTTGTTTTGCAACACTTTGATGCATATACATACATCTGGCAAAAATCTCTCCTGATGCTTTTTCCAGCTTCGCCTTGTCATTTTGACAAGTCCAATACTACATGGTCGGGGTTTTCTGAAGCTTTTAGCTCGATTAAGGCAGACACAAAACTCCCTGCCTTACTTCTGCAGCCACAGCGAAGCACTTGGATGCAATCAGCACTGAGCTATCTTGGGGCAGCCTCTCTGGCCTTCATTGTAAGAGGTCTTTAATGCCAGTGCTCTTAGGCATCAAGGGAAAAATTTGCCAAGTTGGCTGCTGGTGGTGACATCTCTGCATTCAGCTCCTGTATTTTAATCGCACTAAGCTAGCCAGCAACCAATTACAACAGATGAGAAAATACAAGTGCTTTTGATGGATGTTTTTTACCTTGTACCAGGTATATGCAACATGCACAAGTTTGGATAGAACCTGAAGCACACTGCAATCTTGATAAAGGCTTTAGTCCAGCCAAAGGCTTAAGCATATGCTGAACTTTAAGCACATGAGTATTCTTTTTAGCCTGAAAAGAAGCCCTGGGAATTAAAAACAAATTTCCCAAGGCCCTGTTTTATGCCCTTTACCTATACAAACTTTAATACTAATATGTAAATCAGAAATTTATTGTTTTCTGAGGGATTTTCTCATTAAATGTCCAGAGGATTTCCAAGCATAAACAAAAGATTTCCCTCCTTTCTATCCCTCCCCACCCCCCCAAGCCAAATGTACATTTTTTCTGTATCTTGCCAAAGAGTAAAAGTCTAAAGCGTATACAAGACCTGGATGCTTCCAAAAATCTCTGTGAAGCTTCCAGCCTCAGGGTATATCAAGAAACAGCCCATACAGTTTGCAACAATATCTTAACATTTTGATTACTTTTATGCAGGTCTCAGTATTTTGGTGCATGTGAGATGTGAGACCCACCTAACAGGATTCTCTCTCAAACACGCCATCTGAATCCTGCCCAGAAGGTCGTAATAGTGAATTTTCCTTATTGAGTTCCAGTATTTGTATCTAAATGGGAGTATTAAAACAATAAAACACAGTTCAAGGTTTTTAATTTTGGTTCCCATGTTTCAGATTTAATTTTTAGGTCTTCAATTATGCACCATCTTGTGCGTCTTCCTTACAGGTGTTGATAGTGGGTTTCATTATCCTTTGCAAGAGACAGACACTGCTGTTGTGGGACTGCTTTCATGGATTAATGTTTTCTGCTTTCTTTAGATTAACCCTTTTCCTTCTTTGGCATTTTCCTGTCACTATCAGAAAACACCCATCACAGATATTTCCATTGCAACTGAATATCTACACATGAAATAACTTTAGTCTAGGTCTGTTTAAAGCATATGCTTAATTTTAAACAGATATTCAAGTCCAACTTGATCAAGTACTGAAAACCATGCTTTCCTCTGTAAATTCCTGCTTTCAGAGAGATGCTCTTAACTTTTTTAAATCAGAAACTGAAATGTGTCTTTTGTCAGAGCGAATAGCTTGATACTTTTCACATGTGCTTCTTTTTCTATACCAAACCAGTTAATTTTACTAATCAAATCATTCATTCTGACTGCCGGTTGTGCCAGCTAGACTCAGCTATGGGCTTTTTCTACAGGAGTAGATCTGTGCTCCACAGGAATCAGTAAGTACAGCCACTCAGGATTATGCAGAATAATTCAACTTGTGTGACTGGAGGTGCATTAGAGGACTGTAGTGCGGCGTGTCGTCATGAAGGCGAGGCCAACTCTCATACATTTACATGGAATTTCACCAGTGAATTTAAAAATGCATGAAAGGCTCTGATTTCTCCCGAGCAGCTTGTCACCATCAGTAACACAGAAAATGCAATTATAATTCAGATGACAGTGGTATCGGGGAGGGGATGTACTGATCTTTCGTCTGTGTGTTATTAACCGAAATGCGGTGGTGTTAGTAAGATAAACAGCCATGATTCAGCATGTGCATCGGAAGTTAGGATGAAAGTTTCGTATTTCTGTAATCGTTAGTAACTAACTTGTGATATCAAAAAAGGGAACACAGTAGGATACCACAAAAAAATACAGACTATGCTTTTAAGTACTACTAGCTTTGCATCTTTAATTTGGGTACATCAACAATCAAAACAATCCTAATGCTAAGCTCATCTCCAGAGACTTCAGCTGAGTTGAATGCTGAATTGTACCGAACGACTGTGCCAAGGTGGGAAACGCTAATAGCAGGATCCCCAGGCTCACTGAATGTACCTTGTACACAAGGTACACAATGTGACTTGTACCGCCATTTATTAACACTGTCATTACAGGAAACCCACAGTGGTCTTTAGGAAATTCAGGGCTCCGTTTGTATATTCACATGGTAAGAGAGAGTTCTCTGGGCTTATGAGCATTTAGCACCTATACGAAAGGTATGGATGGCATGAGGGAGAAAGCAAAGCTCTATTTTCAAATGAGGGAATAAAAAAGCAGAAGGGTTAAGTTTCTTACTCAAGGTCACGCAGAAAGAGCTCAGAGTGCACTTCAGAAATGAGTTCGGATTGCCTGAATTCTAGCCCATGGCCTGAACTGTAGGAACAAATGAGCTTTCCCCACGTATTAGTCTAATCCAAACATCATGTAGCAGCAGAAAGTAGTCAAAAGTAAGCCAAAATCTACTCCCAGTAGAGTGACTTTGTCAAGTGAGAATTGAGGAGGACCTGGAAAGTCAAAGACTTTTGGCTGTCATTTTATCAAGATAAAAAATAAATTAGAGGTGGCAGTTTCTCTGTGAATTATCTGTAATGAAACAGCCAAAGCCCTGAACCTTTCTGCCCTGAATGTCTTTACCGTCCATTTCCTCAGCAAAGATGTATGAGCAATCAGACGAAACAAGTTTGAAAGCCATGGTGTTGAATAGCGTTGCTCTGGAGGCTGCAGCTTTCATTGTCTCTGCTGAAGCGATACAGCACGCGCAAGTGTCTGATGTTCATAGAGATAACTCAAACACACAAATAACAACAGGGACTGTGACAAGCAAGAGATCTGCACAGCCATATGATGAGGAAGACACAGAGAAACAACACCCACTTAATAAAATCCCTCTATTTTCTACAACAGAGCAGCAAAATACGTCAGGGACATTGGGCTGAAGAGCTTCAGTAGGAAAAAAGGCTTTGTAATTTTTTGGTTTAGGTTTCTTTTGTTGCTGTGCAAAAATAAAGTACGGATTCGGTTTGCTTAGGTTGAGAAACAAATTTGTTGTTGAATGCTGCAGTGTGAGAGGTACCAGCCATGGGTCTGTGCGTATAGCCCAGGCCAGGACAAAGCATTAACCTTTAAACTGTCAGCACTTTGAGGCACTGGAAAAATTTGCTTTTAAGCATAACTAGTTCTCTCCTGTGCTGCTATTTAGTGACAGAGATGCTGTTGTTATTCTGCTTAGCTCGGTGGAAAATTAAGAGCAAAATTACCAGCGTAAGTATGGTGGTCTGCTTATTAACCACTTCCATAATGCTTTGTACATGGGACACATGCTAATTCTAAAAGGAAATATCAATGCTTCCTGTCTGTTGTCACCCAGTAAGAGTATCAGGATGATTATACCCAGATTAATAGGAGAACTAACCTGGACAAACCTTTCCAATAATGGAAGCAAAGAGATGAAGTGCAAGGTGGTTTTGCAAACAGTTTTTAAGGAGTCATTCAGAAATCCTTAAAGGTGACAGGAAAGTTAGACCACTTTGGAACGCATTCTTACACTCAGATCATTTAAATATGAGTTATTGGTTGGTTTTGCTTTATACGCTGCCAGATATAAATGCTTCACAGGAAAATTTCCTGTGAGTCAGTGTTAGAGAATCCCAGCTCTCGGAAATCAGCAATGCTCTATGCTGATTTTGGTGCCTGCCCCTTCTTCACCTGCCCAGGCTTCAGTGATTATTTTCCTTTTGTGTCTTCTTCAATAGCAGAACACTTCTGAATGTCTTGTCCTTGTTTTTCTCTTCAGGCATCTTTTACTGACATTGTGTCATTGTCAGAATGACACTGTCCCAGCCCTCAGCATCACCACAACAGGCACAAGCAGACTCTACAAGAAACCCCTGTGCCGTGGATCCTGCCCCTGAATCCCGTAACTGAGTGAAAACAATTTTTTACTGCCACCATTTACCTCCTTCTTCCCCTCTTAGCAAACCCCTCCACTACAGAGATGCAGTGACTTTTCAGTGCCTCCCGTGAGCCTGCCTCTGCAGTTTGTTCTTCTTTTCTGACCCAGGTGGGTCCTTAGATGGAGCAGAAAGCCCTAGAAAGGAGTACAAATGTCAAATAAACTCTCCTGCCTTGGCTCACCAGCGTCTTACCATTTTCTTTTCCTACAGGTCAAGCGGAATATAGGCATCAAAAAAGAGAGCTGGGAAGCTGCGGTATATGGAACAGCTCTGCAAATATGAAGGCTTCAAACAAACCGTCTCAGAGGGATACAGGAGATGTTAAGATGCAAGGGGACTACAATATAAGCAAAGGCTGCTGGTTTTTTTTACATCCTAAAAGATACTAAGTGTGACATAAGCTAAAGGAGGAGTCCCCACCAGGGTTATGCACTGAAAAATACTGGCCTCCATTTCAGAGGGCAAGAGTTGAATAGGACACATTCTCTTCATATGCCATTGGGAAAAACCGTGCATGCATACACAGACGTATCCAGCCGTTTTAAACTTGCCTGATGCCTTCTCTTCAGCAAAAATTGAGTAGCACAGATTTTGTGGATGCTCACGTGCCTATCCTGGGTTGTACTAGGGTGTATACCCGTGCAGGGCAGAACTAAACAGAAAATGGGAAGTTCTTGTTCTGTGATACCTCTGCCTTGTTTGCAAGGGGAAGAAACTTCCCTTTGAGAAGTTGGGTTGGACTAAGCAATCTCCAGACATCCCTTCCAACCTCAATTATTCTGTGATTCTGTGAAATCAATATCTATTCTATAAAAGGGTGGCTGTCCTTTTGCTGGTTTGTTTAACTTTTCTAGTGAGTGGTGTGATTTTTGTTACTGAAACAGTTAATTCGGTAAATGCTTTCATGTATATAAAGTTATGCTGCCATTACCACAGTTTTTTCTCCTATAGCTTGCATATAGAGGGGTAAATTTTCTTCTTTGTTGAATATTTCTTTTCCTGCAATATCAGCCCAAACTCATGGTCAGATTGTGTCAAATTCACCCAAAAGTTTTGTTGGTTGCTCTGTAAACTCTTTATATTGACAAATCTAGGAGCAGGAGGTCAAGATTCATCTAGCAGGGAGTGTAATCAGAAGTGCTGGACGTTGATTAATACTGTTTCAGCCCTCAGAGCAATTCCTAACCTCTTCCTTATCAGATATACTGAAAGAAGCCTCCCCTTTAGACCTCCTCAGAAAGTGACTCACTCATCAAAACATACTTTATGTACTCCCTGATACACAGGCATGAGAAAGACACCTAGTGGAGAAGGTGTTGCTTCCAGACTGGTGAATACTGAAGGAAAGTTATCAAAAAAGGATCAGAATCAATAGAAAAGACAAAACAATTCACAGCAGATCCCTGTATGACAGAGTGGTCAGGGCACTTGCAGGGTATGTGAGCTGAAATGCTCACAGAAGGAAAAGCAGGACTTGAGTCTTGAGTTTCCCACACCGTGGGGGGTTGTCTCTCCCTCTGACTATTGGCACAATTTGATAGTTTTGTGACCGACTTTCCAGATTACCCATCTCCTTCTCCTAGACGCAATGAACACTTTTGGGGTTATATGAGAACACCTTTCTTGATTATTTTTTTTTTTAATTTTTTTTTTTAAATCCTAAAGACTGTTGACCTTGTTATGGACCTTTTATTCTTCATCTTTAAACACAGAAGTAAATAATTTACCCAAATGAAATTATATGTTTATATTGCTATGACAGCATCTACAGTAGCAATGTTGTGTGACTGTCACTACTGAAATAAAGTAACCGCATTTTGGAGAAAATGTTCAAACAACTATTTCAGGTTAGCTATGATTTATTGTATGTTATTGCCTTTACAAATCAGGAGACCTCTTTGCTGGGGAAAACATCAATAATAGAGATGTAAAAACCCCAACACGCCCTCTACAAAACTCAGCTCCAGAGGTCATCCTCATTTCTCTTTCCTCACTACAGATGACATTTACTATGGAGAGGATCAGAAGGAATTTCCATGAATGCTCTAAGTTGTAAAGGAAGGTACATTGTGCCCTAGCGTAAAGCATAGCTGTTTTAGGATTTATTGGCCAGCCACACAGGAAAAACTGTAAAAGTGTAAAGAAATCAAATTCGATTAGGGAAAAAGAGAAAATAGTTACTTTGTGAATTTTATTATTTGGGAGACTACAATTAAAAATAGATAAAGTGCCAAGAGAAAAAAAACACAGGCAAAAAGATTTTAAGGATATTTTCTAAAGATTCAGAAATGGAGGGAGCAGAACAGTAAAATACATTGTTACAGATGTAACAAAAACACGGGTTCTGATCAGAGTCTGAATCAGCTTCGCGATTGCAGTCAGTTTCAGACTTAATGCTGATGACATCTTGAGATTTCACCCACAAATGCCGAAACAATATGTACCAAGTTGTGCAATGGAGACAGATATGCACATCTACTTTTGGCCACATTTGTTTAAAGTGAGTGGCAAGTAAAAATGTAAACTCAGTTTCAAATACAGCGAGAAGTAAAAAGCACAGGTAAGGGTGGGACCAGAATTCAAACCTGCACTCTCCAGTTCTACTGTGAAATTCCCAAACCAAACCCATTCCCAGATTTTATCAAACTTCTCCCAGCTATTACCCCATGCACCACAATACTCTTCCAGACTCATCATCTCCATACATCACCCATTATATTTTAGAGCAAACTCCATCCCAGCTACCTTCTGGAGCTGATTGACTTTATCCCATGCTCTCTTGGTTCACCTCCTCACCACTTTGCAAACTTTTGTCTGGCGTGAATCATACTCAAATACACCACGGGGCCTGGGATGCAACATGAAAATAGCCCCTACCTCTTCCAGTTGCACGAGGAAAGTGACATTGTGTCCTTGTTCGGCTGTCAGTTTGCCATCAGATGTGATTATCCGAAGGCCCTGGGGGGCTTTGCCAGGACATTGCTGTGGTTTTGCTGTGTACCGTTCTCTCACACCATCCGTGCAGTTATTAGAAACTACTTTCCGGTATCTGCGCAAAGGAAAAGAGAAATCTGTGCAAGATGCTGATAGGGATTCATAACAGGTTTAACTGGGAAGAGGGAGGCATTTTTGAGGTTTCTTTAAACTAAGGAGATTGGAAGAAAACAGATTCCCAAATATATTTTAGCATTTGCCTCAGCCAAGCATTCCTCATGTGCCTATCATGCAAGTAGTTAAATACTGTTTGTTAATGGCATGTAATATTTTCCTGCATAGCACACCTATATACCACATACAAATAAATTGCCTAAAACACAAAATTATATGATGATCTATGTTCCATATTAAATAACTATATAGTTATAAATAAATGATCTACACATACAGTATGGAACTGTATTCAATTATTAAACTGTTAGGCATAGTTAAACAGCTTTTCTCAAATGCTCTCCACTTCTCATCAGTTGTGAGGCAACTCTTCCTAAAAATTCAACCCTTGAGAGCTACAGAAATAAGAGTTTTGAAGAAAACAGCAACTTCTGCCTGTCTTTGAGTGTACAAAATGCCAAAATACAGCTTGGGTTCCTTTGTTTGCTTTTTGACTTGCATCGGAAATGAAGTTTGAAGTCAGTATCTTAATTTAAACTACATCTTCGATTGACTTCCAAGAAGGCCAAGGAAAAATCAGCATTCAGGCCCAGTTCACGTATACATCAGTTTCATCTCTTTCCTCTCATTTGTTTTCCACTGTTTCTGCCTCACCTGATACCACATGATTTTAAGAGGAGTCTTTTCAGAGATTTTAATGATTTGGCCTTTGTCTTACAGTTTGCCCCCTAAGTTTCTTTAAGGCATCATTTTTCAGGGAAAGGTCTGGACCATACACAATGGAGATGTAGAGGGCCAGACTGTACACACCAACAAACTCAGTGAAGAAGAGGTCCCAAAGGCTTCAGCCAGCTTTGAGACACCTATGGTAAATGCAATCTCTGGTTGTCACTGGGTTAAAGTCTGTATCGGTGCTCTAGCTAAAGTCTGGTGTGCCACTTACCCAGTGCTGTTGAGGTAACTCTGTCCAAGGCTACAATCTTTCGACAAGGAAGATGGGTTATACCAAAATGCTGGTAAACACTGCCCATTGCTGTGACGTTCATATCCATAATCACTGTTTTAGCATTAAAAGAAACAGTCACATAAAAAACCCGAATTAACAGATACAGGTATTAGTTCATGCTCTCTACTATTGATACAAAGTTTGATCTTCCTCAATCTGTTTACTAGGATTTCTGATTTTTTATTGATATAACAACAGATTCTTCATCCCGCTTTAGCTTTTTTTTTGGGGGGGGGAGGGGGGGGGGGGGGCGGGGGGGAGGGTGGGGTAGAGTTACCTCACATATGTCCCAGTATAAAAGAGCAGAACCAGGCCAGGTAGTTCACGAGTCCCTTCACAGTCTAACAGTAATTCTCAGGTTCAACTCTAGACTCAAATATAACAAAAGCCAGGGATCTAAGGTATGTTCAATCACTGCTGCCTCAGTCATATCTTAGAAAAGTGAAGTGCTAAATAGTTAATTGTATTTGGAAGCTATATCACATGAGTTGTAGAGGGAAATTTACAGACCTGAGAGAGCTCTCAACTGAAGGCATTTACAGCGTATTCGGTAACGGAAAGAAGGCTGCGATCTTCAATTCTATTTTTGTTTGGAAGAGGAAATGCTACCAAAAATCGTGCGTTAGAAACAATGAGTCAAACTGTAATCTTTTGTCCCAATTTAGGTTTAGCTACGACTAAATTTGCTTTGGTTCCACTAAAAATAAACAACAGTTCAAATTGGTTTTGATTCCAGGTAAACAAAGCCTCTATTAAAATTGATATTGTGGAACAAATAAACAAACAAAAAACCTCTTTAATCAGTATTCTGTTCACATATGGGTTTACTCTCCAGTCATTGAGTAATGAGGACTGTTTGGTCGGAAAATCATTCTTATTCTTTTTACTAAGCTTTCTCCACAGCCCATAATGGAGAAGTTTATGGGATGCCATTCCTGAGTACTGCTATACAGAGTCCACGAACTCCATTACAATATTCCAGTTGCAACATGATCCTAGATCTTAAAACGACACTTCTTTGCAAACCACTATTTTTGCTTATTATCTTTAATGTCTCGGTATCAAGTAGCCTGATATTCTAAGAAAAGAAGATTAGGGCAGCATTAGATTGTGCGATTAAAGGCTCATCTCAATATATGTAATGAAGCAGAGAGGAAAAACAAGAGGCAGAGGAACCTCATAATGTGGTCAGAGCCAGTGGAGCCCCTGCCCCAGCTCCGCCCAGGGCTGTCACAGAAAAGCCATTTAGCTTATGGCCGGGGTGAGACCAACCAGATCGTCAATGGGAGAGGCCCTCCCCAGATCACTTTGCAGATCACTGAGCAGCGTTACTGCACACGGGCATACAGGGCTCATTACACCATGCCAGGGAAGAGCATCTGGTGTAAAGCCATATAGGTCTGGACCTGCTCAAGAGGCGACCTGTTACATGCGTGTTTGTCTATGCACGAGACATCTGGGGATGTCCAGTTGTCAGCAACTGGGGATACAAAGCATCCAGGGGTCAGTGACTGGACAGACCTGGGTGTCTAAGACCACGTACTGGTGGGATCAATGCTGTGTGTGCGTTTACAGTGCACATATTTTCCACAAGTGGGATTTCATGCTCATCAACCAGAGCGGGGTATAGGATGAGGCAACTGGTGTTTGTATGAGTGCTGTGTTTTCTGTTTGTGCTAATCTGTGTCGCCAGCCATGTACACATGCATATACGTACTGTGTGTACATGCATACGGGCACCTATCAGACCAAATGCTCAACCTCGCTACAGCCTGGGGACATGCAGCTGCAGCAGCCTCATCGCTACCAGGCTACTGATTCAGCATCTCCTAATAGGCAGCAGCGCGATCAATATTTGTAGAATAATATTAACAACAAGAAGGTGCAACATTATGAATATTTTTTTCAAATGTCTTTTTCTTTCTGGACCAAAGCATGATGCCTTAAAACAAAAATTCAATGAATCGCTATGTCGTGGTTTAAGCCCAGCTGGCAGCTAGGACCACGCAGCCTCTCGCGCAGTTCTCCCCCTTCCCCCAGAAGGGCAGGGAGAAGAGGGGAAAAAAGGAGGGGAAAGGGAAAGAAAAAAAAACGTTGTGGGTTGAGATAAAGACAGTTTTATAGAACAATAACAGAAGAGGAAAAATAACAATAATAATAATGACACAAATCACTTTCACAACATGGTGAAGTGGTACCTTCCCAAGCAGTGATTACGGATCTCCCCCTCCCCACCCCCAACCAACCCCCATTTATATACTCAGCATGACATCTGTAGTGCAGAATATTCCACTGGGTATTCCATTGTTCTGTCTATGCCCCTTCTCGGCTTCTATTGGAAGCTGAGAAGAGTCATTGAAAAGTATAAGCATTGCTTAGCAGCAACAAAACCAGTATGCATTATTGACATTCCTTTCACAGCAATCACTGGAAACTAACTCTTTCCCAGATGAAACCAGGACACACTATTAAACCATTTTAAGAAGTCTGGTACTGATCTAACATATGAGACAAAGAAAAAGAAAAGGAGAAAATACTTTGCAATACATTTTTGTTAAATTTCTTATACTCGTTATCAAAAGCAGGACACTGAGAATAATTTTGTCACTGCCTTTTACTCCTGCCTGCAACTTTTCCTTCTGAATGAAGAAAAAAAAATGTTTTGAGATAATCTAAAAAAAAAGGAGAAATTAAAAAGATGACATTAAGCAAAAGAAAATTAAAGCTGCTTTTCACTTGGGAAAACTCCTAAACATCTATTAGCGTGCACAACTCTTCCAAAGGAACATTTTGTCCGCTGTGGTGCTTGGGAAAGCTACAACTAATCGAGAACATACTCTAGGAAACAGCAATGAAGTAGATGGCCTAAATGGTCTTTTCCTCAGCTTTTTGATTGAATTTTCATCAATCTATTTACTCAGATGCTAGTGACTGAATGTTGCTTAATTGCTTTGGAAGCATCAGCCAGCCTATTCTCCCATTGCCGTGTGCTTCTCTAATCATCCTTGTTGGAATAAGAACATTATAGCTGCAGAATACACTTTATAATGAAGAATAACAGCATGCTGATTTGCTTAGAGAAAACAAATATTTACATACAAGTGGGACCTCTGTATTTTTGTAATTCATTTGTCAACACTCTGCGGCACTGTATTCCTAAGCTATCATGTGTCACTGATTAAAAAGCTGTAACACTGTACACACACAGTTCTGTAATCAGGTGAAAACAAAACAAAATAATACAGTAAAATCTGCCTCAGAGGGCATCGGTATCCGCAGTAGCACTAGTCTGGGATTTCTTACTATACAGGCATCTAGACTTAGACCATAATTTTGGTTCCTATTAGTACCTGCACATCTGGACAAGCCAAACTTGACTTAACTAGGTTTGACTATACTTGGATCATATTTCTCAAAGTCAGGAGAATGAAATCATAGGATTTTCCACAGCAGAAATAGTTCTAAGCACAGAAGTTTCACAGTGTCGTTTTCAAGCTTGAAAATCGTCTGGCTCATTAAGGCCCTACAGAAATATCATCCCAGTAAATGACACGAATTGCTGTTCCATACCTCTCTACAGATGCACCAGCCGCCCGTTCACCTCCGCAGTCTTGGAATCTAATGAATTCCTTGGCTACAGGCTGGTGCACGCAGAACATTCATGCTGACAACAAATTGCTGCCTACAATTTGGCACAACAGGCTTTGTAGCAATCAACAAGCATTAGCATCAATTGGATTGCCATAGCACGAGCCAGTATAGCAAAAGCTGGAGACAGGGAAGGCATCAGCTTTAGACTGCAATCAGCTAGTCGAGTCATTGCCTGGTAACTGGGAATTGGAATTTGCATATATTGATGATATTTTGTGCCTGCCTGAAAAGAACTCAGGTGAAATAGATAATGTATCTATCAAAAAAGAATGGAGCATTTACCAGCAGGGAGTGTTTTATCAGTACGAAGCAGCCTGTCATCTGGCTCTCACCAACGATGGTTTTACCCTAGCCACCATTACTGGTTTAAACTGGAATTCTATTTCTATTAGTCAAGTATGATGGCAAGTCCTTCTCTGCAATTAGAGACAGATACAACTTCATTCCAGAAGTTCTGTATCCCTGCTCAAAACTCATGGTAAATTCCCTTGTCTAAGATTATTTGCAGCACAGATAATAACCAAAGGAAAAGAAATCCCTTAAGGAAGTTTGTACGTTGAATACTGACCTGACAAACATACTATCATCAAAGAACTGTAAATCCATGTGAAATTATTGAAATCCCACTGTTTTAAGATATAGAAATAACCAGTTAAGTCAGTGATTGTCACGCTTATCCTTTCTAAAAATCAAGAGAAGACTTAACATGTAACCACAGGACTTCCATAACACTAACGGCTTCACCTTAAAGTCAGCTGAGCCAGAAACTGAAAATGCTACTTGTGGTTTCGTATGCTGTGCTTTGCAAACTTTTCAAACATTAAATGGGGTGGAATGAAGGTATAGCTGTGATTATATTATAGTCACCTTTGTTTTGCAGTTTCCAAAGCCCTAGTGGAAAAAAGTAACTGCGGCCGCAGCCATGGAAAACTCTTACCACCTTTTTATGCGTTTAATACCATCGCCTAATATTGAACTATGATGCAAATGTAGATTTGTGTTAAAGGGAAGCTGTGCTTGCTTCCCAGTTCTACAAGATCCGACATGGGATTTCTCTCAGAGAAGGATGGATTCAGTTGCAATTTGAATTATGGATCTATGAAGGCATATTATTATAATCGCATCACAGTATTTGGAGTCAAGCTATACCAGCTTATGTTAATAGGGAACCTAAAATCCCCAGAATCTTTCCAGTAAATCCATGCCTAGTAGATATCTAGGCCCCTAAAGATGCAGAGATGCACTGTAGACTTTGCACAGTGAATATGCATTTTCCACGGGAATTCAAAATGAACTAAAAATTCATTCAAAATTACTATTCTTTAGCTAACCAAGCCTACCTTAATGATAAAACAAAGTTAGTTAACCTAAGGGTGCAAACGTATGTGTATTTCAGAACTGACACTTGTACGATCGTCTGAACTGAGGAGTGGCAACACACAAAGCCAACAGAGTCTAATCACGTTCAGTATCTGCCTTCTGCCTCCCTGCGGTTCCCCATGGTGCCTGACCCTGAAGCTTTAGTGTAAGAACTAAGCCTAGCAGGCAGGGCTGTAATTTAAGTGCCAGACAATAAAAAAAGAGCTACCCAGACCCTTGCTGATATCATCAGTGGAAGAAATAGACCTGATTCTCAATCGCACTAAGGCTCCTTTGTGCCTCTCTGGCTATCCAAAGTCACTAGCACCAGTATCAACAGGCTCATACTTCCCACGAAGGTGTGAGATACGGGAATACTGATAGAAGCAGCCCTCAGTATTAATGACAGTGAGTTCAGACGGACAGTGAGACACTTAACTCAAAGTTTCTAATAAAGGATCTGGGAGACAGGTAGCTGAAGGATGAACACCACCAAAGATTTCCATCTGTGTCTAGGAGGTGTTTCTACTGAAGAGATATTGCTGTAATAATCCTCAAACAGCAGGAAGGAACACAGTGTAAGGAAACCGGGTAAATTAATGCTTTAATAACACGCAAGTAACAGTGTCATCCATTTACCCAAATCAATTAAATGAAGAAGGACAATCTCGTTTCTAGGCCGTTGCTAGGACAGATTTGCCGAGGGCTTCTGCACAGTTCCACTCGCCCCTATTCCTGAAGCGCGATTGCCCTCTGGCTGTGAGCCTCAGCCCCTGCACGGAGCACACAGAGCTGCCACTTCAGCCCCGGCCCCAGCTAGTTTTGGTTCCAGCCCATGATAAGAGATGTCTACTGCCAGAAGAGTTCAGGTTCCCAAGGCTAGAGGAACTACAGTCATTTCTAATGTCACTCAGTTTTGTCGCTGTGTAATACAATAAACAAATGTGCCCTTTTCTCTGAGAAAGAACTTCCATGGGCTGAATACAGACTTGAAATGAACCTGGAGTTCTATGATATTATCAGGAGGAAAAAACTTTATAAAATCTTTGTGTGTTGTATAATTGGCATTTTTTCCCCAAACCGATAAAAAGGCACTCGCAGATTAACAGCAATAACATTTTTTTTTTTTCACTTTACCTGACCACACAGATATATTTTTTTACTCCAAGCTCTGACAAGCTTAGATAATAAAATTTTCTCCACACAAATTCAGTGTTTAAACAGCAAAGAAAGTCCTACTCTGACTGGGGCAGGGATGGTTGTCCCCTTTAATTCTGTGTACAAGCCTGGGTTCTGTAACCGTTGATGTTAATATAAAAAGCCACCCAGTTTATTTCAAGATTGCAAAATCAAGTGCAGTCAGCTAAGGGGTTTCTCCCTGCCTGGGGGATACATGTCCCCTTCAATCTCCCTCAATTAAAAGCCCTGACCAGTGAAAAGAGAAATAGAGAACTTAAAAGCACTGCTGAAATGCCATGAATGAGGATGATGGAAGTGCTGCTTCTTTTTGCAGGAAGGACCTCACAGAGGACACCCTTCCACAGCAAGAATTCATTCACCGATTTTCCTCTAAATGCCTCTTTGGACCAGCTTCTGCAGGGTGCATCGGCCGTGCAGAGTCCAGCCAGGCAGGCACCGAATGCTACAGCCCAGCAGCAGCTTTGCCTTTCTTAGCACAATAAAACCAGGCTGAGAAATAAAGTAGAGGCAGCAGAATTACTTTTTTCTTGCCATCTCTTTTCTCCTTCCTTGATAAACCTCTGTCTCCTGTTCCCTATGGCTTTTCTGTCCTTCTCTGGCAAATCTATGTAAATCTATCCTGACTGCATTAAGTAGATAAATAAGTGATGAATATTGCTGGTAAATATTTCTGAACTCAATGCTTAAAGCAATGTTTTGGTCTTTTTTCCTCAGAGGTGGTGGGGAAGGAAGGTGAAATGGATAAAGTAAAAATCCAGATCTGAGGACTGTAGGAATAACAAGAGCTCAGAGAGGATTGGAGGGGATCACAACAGTCTGCTCTAAACCAAAACTGATTCCATCAGAAGGAGGAAGGCCCTCCTAGGTGAGCAAGGCTTTCTGTCAGTCAGCTCATGCAGTATTTTTAAGGGTATTTTTCTTCAGGCTACTTTTAACAAGATGACTTTCACAAAATCCTAATTCTGCCTCTTCCACCAGATTTGAGGGGTCTTGTTGGTGAGCGTGAACTCTGATCATCTGTCCTACATCCCTAACCATCCAAGGTTTCTCTTCGAAATTCTCTTACAACCCAGCAGACCTTTTGGAGAAAGTTTCCTCAACGTGAATGTGAAAGAAATAAAAGCATGTTTCCCCCAGCAAATGTCATTGTGGTGCATTCCGTATCTAGCAGCAAAGTTTTGTAATAGCAAACCACACAATCAATTTTAATGAAATAAAAACGTACATTCTCAGAGAAAGAGACGTTCTGGAAGGAAACCATATTTTTATCAGAAGTGTTTCCTGACTGTGTGTCCCTTAGGAGTGTAAGGGGTTTAACCACTAACAGACCGACCATGAGTCAATCCCATCAGTTATTTTCTCGAGCCTGGGCATGAGCTTGCACTCCTTTGTACTGCACACTCTATGAGAGGGTCAAAATCTTCAGGGAATTTCTTTTCTATTCATGTTTTTTTCTGGTTGGCTGCTATCCGTTTTACATTACTAGAGATAACGTTAAATGGTTGAAATCCAGGACCTTTGGGCACCTAAATGATGAACTGTACAGAGAACTCATGTATCTTCTCCCTAAGAAAAAACTCACCAGAAGATAAGGAAATCACCAGGACATCATATTCAGAGAATCAGTGCCCAAGTATGCTCATAATTGTTATGGTTTGGTGCAAGAGGATTTACTTTTTTAGACACATGGAAAAGCCTCCTGTGATTCTGTGATTTTATATTGAAAAATCGACATAGCTATATTTATGGGAGGGTGAGAAGGGAAACACCGTAAATTTCCACAGTCCTAGAGTGAACTCATATAGCAAGAAACAAAATATTTATGAGATGAACCCCTTCAGGTTGCATATTACTGATTCTGGGTTTAATTAATAACATGGCATAGATCTAGCTGGTGAGGCACAAAGGGCACAAAGGCACTGACAAAGAGCCACCATTTCTCTCTTCTGAGATGCTCAGGACTGCCTCAGACTTGGAGAAAACAGGTGATAGAGAGATTTCAATAATGCGGTTCCCTGCCTTTTTTTTGTGCAAATTGCTGTGAGTCAGCAGGAATCTTGAAATGAAACTAGAAGCTGAACATTTTATCACGCCATTCATAACTCACCAGTGGACTCTATTTCCCGTAGCATAAAGCAGAAGTGAAAAGGCTTCAGAAGATTAACCCAAATCATAAAAGGTAATGTCTGCTGGATACTATAAAAATGATGGTCCAGATATAACAAATGATCCAGGAATTCCCTAGATACTTGATTTCCAGAAGCTGATGGCCTACTTTACATATGCATATATTTACTTTTACACATATATACTTATATATGTGTGTGTGTGTATGTATGAAGAATTTATTTTATTTTTTACACACACTGTATATATGTCTTACATACTACTTTCACAGCCACTCCTCGTCATTGCTGAGGTTAGATGTGCTAAATGAACCTTTTATCTCAACGCTGCACGGGGCTCAGATGCAACCTGGAAACTGGTCTGTTCAGCATCAATTATGTGGGAGTCTTAGAAAATTACAGATATTCCACCTTTCCTTTTTTTGGATGTACCTGCACTATCAGGGAGCAATCTATTTGTCCACTTACACATTTTTAATTTCTACTCTCTGCAATCCTACAGCCTCTCTAGTGAGCTCTGCATTGGTGTGGTAGAGAGCGCACAGGTTTTGTGCCCATTGCTCACCAGTCAAAGTCTGCCTCTGTGCACACGCATGGCTCCGAGGTCATAGCCCCAGCGTATTTTCCTTGCATGCATTTCTTCTCTGAGTTGCGCTTCCTGTAGATCCTTTTTGCTCCCATGATGCAAGCTTCTCCCTGGAAACAAAACCGAAAATATCTTTCTCTGACACCCATCAGGCTATTTGTATCACCCAGTTTTTCCAAGCTTGTGCAATGGGAGCTGTGACTCAAGGGGAAAAGGATGGGAAGTCAAATGCCATGTCAGTACGCTGTAGCTAATTAAAGCTATTGAAGCTTTAACTGAAACTAAAACAGCTTTTCCAATACACGCTAAGAAATGATTTGAGGTTACTTATGTACCTGATTCAGTTCTGAATTCGTTCCAAAGCCAATGAGCAATTGATCCAGGCCCATTTCTCATGTATAGATTAGGTTTCACAGCAACTGAAAACACAGTCTGATCCTTCTGCAACCTGAGACAGAGAGGTCTATTCTTTGGTCTGATCTGTTTGGCAATAATTTCGTTCAGTAGAAACTGGTGATATATGTATATGTAAATACTTTCCATGGAGTTCAGATTTTACAGGGTTTGTCTTGTTACGTGGATGCTGAAACTTCCTTGTCTTTTCAATCCTATCTCCCAGCACCCTGCTAAATATTTCTATCTCGGGAACAAGGCTCAGCCTTGTAATCTCAATGGAAAGCAAATCAAAAGGCAAGAGTCCATATCAGTCTTCCTAAAAATAGTTTTGCAAGCTCCAAAGCCAATATCCTTAAAGATAAACTGCAAAATCCTTGGCATTTTTGCTTACGCAAGCACAAGAAAGTAAAGAACAAAATACAGTGGGGTCTCACTTGTTACCTTTTATGCTGTTAAAATCACTGGAGGAAAGAGAAACTTTTGATGGCTTTGATTTGCCTACGAAACGGAAAGGCCCGAATGGCAACTGGTGTAAAATGCTGTGCCTCCTTGAATTTCAAGGAAGCTGTACTGATTTTCAACATCTAAAGATCTAAGTCATAACCGGTATTTTTAGTGTGGAGTTGTGCCTTGTGTGAGCAGCTAGTCTGAGTCAAGCTACTTTCATTTCATATTCATTATTAAATTCTTCCCCAGCAAGATACATACAGAAAGACAACCTTTGATGATATAAATGGGTGTTTCGCTTTAGACTTCAGTGGAGCCTCTGGTGTTTATATAACCACAGAATTTGGGCCATATTTTATTCTAACCTGATATAACACAGGCTGTTGTGTCAAACTTGGCGGAGCTGGGAAGTTGCAGGTGCAGGCACTGTGCCGAGCACGTTACCTTGCTGGGCACTTAAGCAATGGTTCCAGGATGCAAGGGACAGGGCGTGAGGGCCCAACGAACCGGCGAATAAAGTGCCTGTCTGCCACAGCAGAAGTACCACTGAGAGAGACAGAACAAGGATGAAACCAAGTGAGTAAGAAACGAGGCTAAGAGGGCAGGAATTTGGAGAAGCAAGTGTGAAAGCAACTAGAAGGGTCTTAAGATACTGGCTCTGACGACATAGAAGGATGGAGGAAGACAAAGGAGGTAAGGATGGGGAAATTGGATGGGACATATAAGAGTGGAGGAGTTTAGGCCTCTCTGAGTGGCAGTGCTTCTGCCATTGTTGCATTCTTCAACTGTAGATAAGTCTGAGCTAATTGCCTGCACAGAGAATGAAATCCAAAAAGCAGTTGTTCATCCTTCAGGGCACACAGAGTGCAATCTGAGGCCAACGCACCTACGTAACAAACCAGACCCATTCAGTAAGGGACAATCTGATACACTAACAGGAAAAGACATTGGATCATGCTGATCTTTAACTGTAGGACCGTTAGCTACTTCAGGTCATATCCTAGCCTCCTTGCTTCTTACCTGGCTATGGAGTTGCCAAGGCCTGTAGTCCTCTTCTGCGCACCTCCGATCAAAAATGGACTTGTAGTCTACTTTCACTAGCTGCCACTCTGAGCGGTGGCTGAAATGTCCAAACACTCTACAGAATATAACAGAAAGAGCATACAGTAAGAGTTAGCACCAGATGGAGTCTGGTAGTTAGAGGTACAGGCACCGATGAATTTCCAACAGAGATTAATTACTTTGGGAATGCCAGTCCTACTGATTTTCACTTGACTGACATATTGAAAGTGAAACTTAGGTTGCTAAATATCTACAACCCTCTTAAAAATTGCATGTAACTTTTATTCTGTGGATCAAGATCCTTCCACTTACATCAGTCCCCAAAATGACTATACAGAGAAGATTTTTGACATAGGGCTGGAGACAGTTATACCTACAGGAGTTTGATATCTCAATTATAAGCTTTGGGAATCCGTTGCACACAAATTAATATCAGAACCTGAGGAGAACATCCTTCATACATGTCTATTAACTCAGGTTAGTTTCCAAGCCACATGTTCTGTTTATTACAGGTCAGCCCATTTTTTACAGACAGAAACTGAGTTTTCCTCCTGTTTTTGCAAATCTGTTCTCAGGTAAAATGTCACAGTTTCTGGCAGGATGAAGCCAGATTTATGCACCATGCAGAACTCAGCATAGCACACTGAAACTAATCATAATTTTTCATGAGTCAGCCTCCAGGCAACATTTTGTCTTTCATTTTTATAAAAGAACGTCTTCATTTTTCTGTGTCTCAGTTAAGAAAAAAAGAAAGTAGCAGCAAAAACACTGTTATAAAAATACCCCACTCTTTTTCTTTCAAATATTCATCTGTCAAGAGTAACTCTGCTTTAAATAACATTCAATTTGAGGAGTCAGGTTTCATGCTGATAAGCTAAGTGATAATGTTTTTGCAACTTGCAAGGACCCATGTTGTCATTCCCTCAATCATATCACAAATAAACATTAATGATTTAGCAACAGAAAACTGCATACTCCTGGCTTCAGACAGTACCTGGTTTGGTCCCCAACCAGAAATGTTATTACGTTACAAACAACCCTTGTAAGATATTTCTGGTGCAGTGCCCATCAACAGTAGCATGATGGCATGCTCACTTACGTCATGATGAGAGTTTCCTCTCCAGGTTCCCCTAAAACTCCATCTACAAACAGTGGGAGGGATGTGAAACTGTATTTGCTCCAAGATCTCCCTTCATCAAAACTTAACCTAGTGGAAAAAGCAGAGTTAGAGTCTTCTACCCTTATTCTCCTCCTACTTTACTTGAGGAGACTCTCTAGTCTACTACAGCTGCTATGGAGAAGTGGGAAGCAGCTTCTGTTCTTGGATACTGCATTTTTCGTCCTTTAAATAACTATTTTTTTGGGGAAGCATCGCAAATCAGAACATTGATCAAGCTTGTTTGGCATCATACCACTGACCCATGGCCAATACTTAAGTGGTAGAAACTAATAAAGTTATGTTAGTGATTGATGCTCCAAGGGCAAAATATAGCCTAGCATTTTTTAAAAATAAACAACAGATTTTAAGCATCTTATTTTTGGGTCCTCAACATAAGACGTTTTAAGGAGGTTAGATCTCTAGAGCACCAAGAGCTTTGCCTCTTCTGACCAGCAGTCTTGCCTGTGGTGGGTCTAAGTGAAAACTTGGAACCACTCACTCATCACTTCTTAAGACTTGGGTCTGTGCGTTTCAGATGTTCATATGGCACTGACTGTCATATCAATGTCTGTGGAAGTCCATCATGCAAGGACATGGAAGTAAATTATGAAAAACAGCACAAAACTGTATTCTAGCTTCCACACAAACCCAAGAGTGCTAACTAGCGGGGACACGTTTGCCTAATTGGCTATATAACCCTGATTCTATTCAACAAAATTCTAGTTCATAAGTGCTGCCTACCACATAGAAGACAATTTAACTAATGATTTTGAAAATAAAGAGTACTTTGGTAACAAAGCCATAATCCAGATTTGTATTACATAAATAACCAAACTCAACAAGCAAAGTTGTGGTAAACCAGGAAAGTTATGGAGTTACATTGACAGTATCTCTGACCTGGCCAAGCTGAAACTATGTAAGCTGGAATTCCCAGGATTTCTTAGCTTTACCTGAGCTAATGTTTGGCGGTATCTTAACTGATATTTTCTAGATTGTAGCTACAGAAAACGCTGGATGCAGCCTAATTGCCTCCTTCTTGGCATCTGAAAAGAGGGACAGCAGGCATTTACCACAAACGGAGTCATTACCAGAGATGTCTGATAGGCAGAGATGTGTGTTTCATGGCGACCAGTACTCCACCTTGATCCAGGTACAGAACACTGTGCTCTTCCTCAAAGATCTGGCGGGGGGTGGGGGGGGGGAAAGCAGCATATATTTAAATCTAGTTTCCTTACTATGAAGAAAACATCATAGTTCTTTAAGATCACAATCATGACAGAGGACAGGTATGTGCTAAGGAAGTTATGGAGCAGAGGAAGACGGTCTGTATAGAGATAGTTCCTGAGTTTTGTTTTTTATTGCTTAGGTTTTGTTTACTTTTCCCTGGTTTTCCAGGTCTTTGGAAAATGCATTCTGTCTCTGCTTGACTGAAAGTTAGAAACATGAACTTTTGCAAAGATCAACAACTTTCCTCCTTTCGATGACAGATTTTTGTTTAAAGAAGAACTTCATGTGTTTGCATGTATTTGGCCCTATCTCACATAAGTGATGTAGACAGACAAATGAGGGCTGGACAAACATTGTAAAATAATTAGATTCTTGGAATATCAAATATTTAAAAAGATTTTCTTTTCCCGTGTCTTTTTTGTACTAGTTTTCTGCAAACATCTGTTCTCCAGCTTATATAGCAGCATTTGTCAGTCTGGGAAAGTCACTCTCTCTCTCCATGACTTGATATCCCATCCAGAAAATAGGAATACTAGAACTTCCTGTCCTGAGGATAAACATATTAAAAGGTAGCGATGCTTTGTTAACGGGTGGGATTCCACTAAATATTATGAATTTTATTTAACTTAATCATCCAGTCTCTTTCCATAATTAATGAATAGGCAGCTTCGGAACAGGATGAACTAAATTCTGTCGTCTTCTCCATTAGTTTAAGAGCAAGGCAAAATAATCCGCTTACATGGACACTGAACTTTGGACAACTCCGGTGAAATGAGTCCCACATAGAGTGAGGGAATCTCAGGAAAGTATAATCATGGACAGAGAAAAATGGTTTGATCGGTACAAGGGATGTACAACAGTAAAAGGAAACACATTCTCTCCCCCTAGTGTTCATATTTTAATCTGTTCTCTTTGCTACAGGGTTAAACTGAAGTCAAACTGCGTGTAGAATTATAAAAATAATTTTCTGTTATATGAAACCTAACAACATATTCAGTCTTTTTATTTGAGCATCTCTCTACCTCTCAGAAGGGAAGTCTACCCTTTTGTAAAGATTGGCAAAAAGCTACTCTGAACTAAAGGAAACAAAAATTAAGTATCAGTTTGAATCTACTTTTATGACAATTTCCTACGATTATTACTTAAACCTGTGATTCTGTGTTATTTACCTGTCTCCAAGTGTTTCCAGCATCAGAAGAAACAAACATGCTGATGTCATTGTCTGATAGTTCAGTGCCTATATTACCTGTAAGATGAGCATTGATTAGTGATGCAACACTCTAGTAGAGTTAGCAAATCAGGGGAGTAAAAATATTTATTTACCTTCTGCAATTACAGAACTTCTAGTTTTAGGAAGAGAAAGAGGGTGAAGAAGGGAAGGGAAAGACTTTCATTTTGATGAAAATATATATAAAAGATACAATCCATACAGCTCTACAAACCTCCATATGTAAGCGAAATGCCCTGATTTGAATCTTATGTTCCTGGGAGTATAGGACTAGGAGCGACCTCCTTAGTCTTGAGGGCCAGTTTCCATAAAAACATATGACAAGTTGAAGGTCCATAAGGACTTCCATTTGATAGCCTCCCATCCTTCCCACTACTGGTGGTGTGACACCCCAGAAGCCGCTCAACATCCTCCACACCCACCACAAATTCAAGATCTTGTCAGTGTTTGCACATTGTACACAGGCAAACTTAAAATGTTTCATACCTGAAGCTACAATAATACTGGGGGCAGTGTCTCGGCTGGCGATGTTTCCTGAGGTATAGGGATTATCTGAGACCTTCAGGTGAAGATGAAGGGAGCAATAGGGCTATGGAGAAAGGGGAAATAAAAGTAAAAAGCAGACACAACATCAAATGCATGCTCCTATTTCTACAGGCTTAGAAATATATAATGTCTTTCTGTATTACCTCCTAATCACTGCACTCAGCCACCCGTAGAAAGACACAGCCACTGTCCTGCTTCTGTTGCAAGAGCTTTGCTATCATTTCTGAATGCAACCCATTCCCACTGGGAAACTCATTCACTAGGCTGAAACCGTCTCACAAGGACAAGATCTTTGAAGCTGTACCCACAAAGGAGGCAACCAGGCTTGCAAGGGCAGGTTACTGGTAAGGACTACCTAGCTCCCCTGGCTCCTAGCTCTCTTGAGAAGCAAGCAAGGCTGCAGATATGATGAAGTGACTCTCAGAGCAGTAGTGCCCAAGCTGTCTCTACAATAAGAAGCAATATAGCCTTATCGGTGTGGTGCTGAGTCACCACTAATTAGCCCCAAGAAACAACTTAATTAGGACAGTGTCGTACCATTTCTTGACTCTGAGTATTTTTGACACATGACTCTGTTCTGCATTGCTCTAAGAAGAAATACCAGGACTGGAAAGTGTTAGTTTAAAAGTTGCTTAAAACAATGCTTCATCGCCCCATCTGGATGTGACCTTTGAGATTTCCATACAAATACATCCATGGGAACCTCACCTATTTGTTATTGATTTTGCATCTCAGCTACTGAGATAAGACAGGAATGGTACAGAATAAATCAGCTGGGCAAGAAGGTAAGACAGCCAGCCAGATTTCCAAAGTTGCCGTTACAATTCCCTTGTAGTAATTGCCATTACAATTCCCCAAACCTGTAGCGTGATAATTTCTGCCAATTTCTGATAATTTTTGCCTTCTCTTGGATTTTCAGTATTTTTTTCTTCCAAACCTCATGAAGAGCCCTTCATGAAACATGCTAAGTGAAGGGAGGTGGAAAAATACTAGCAAGAAAACCTGAAGCAAACTGCCCCAACTGAGGGGGGCATCACACAGGAATACAAGTACAGCAAAGCCCATGCTTCAGCTTGCACAGCTCTAAGATGAGCAGAACAGGCTATGCAGAAGGACCTTCACGCTCTAAGAAGGCAGGTCTTTCTGTCTAATATCAGCTGCCTAAAGACTAATTCTCTAAAGTTTTGTAGGTTTCCTCTGCAGGAAACCTAGTCCCATAGGTCACCAGAGGAAGACCACTGATCCACCCCATCTCAAAGTAGTTGTCTATGACTCTGAAATGAAAATCTCCCTGTGGAAAATGGCAGAGGGTTTTGGCAAAGGTGAATGAGGGTGGTGCGGAGGGATGGGTGCTCTCACTTACGTGAGACAGGAAAAGGGGACACAGGGTGGTGCAGAAGGGAACACAACCTGCCAAGTGGAATGTACTGAGCAGCCTAACTCTAGCTGACAGCCTTGCAAGGGCAGCCGCTGGAGCAGCCCGGGGGCGCAGGGAGGGAGTGGAAACCAAATCGAGCTGACATGCATGCAGGCAGTGGAAAAGCATTGCAAGAGCATGAATTCTTTCCTTTTACATTTTTATACGTTGTGAAAAGACTAAATACAGAACATATTTTTAAAACTACCATACTCCAAGCCCGCTTCAGCATTTTGAAGACAGTAGCTAATGGCAGCAACTCAGCCAGTTCCCCACTCTGACAGAGACTAGACCTCATTAGATTCAAATCTTTGTGCTATCAGAGCTTTTCTTTCAAATTTGTCTCATTTCACAGACATAGTACACAGAAATGGAATATATATCTCAAATATTAAAAGCCAGGTCACCTGTCTAAGCAGAGAGATGGTATTTTTAGTGGCATGACTTCTTATTAGTTGGAGTGCAGTAATGTTTACAGTCTCTAGTGACATTTGGGTATGGTGCAAAAACCAACGTCTCCACTTCAACCAAACACGTAAAGTTATTGCCCATGGCCATCTCATGTCCTTACTGTGGCAGCATTCTCTTCTCCATCCCTGATGTACACTTTCTCCACCTGTATCCTTGTGTAGTTCATTGACAGATATTTTTCCAGACTGGTTTGTCTTACATCATACTGTTGGTCCCTTTGTGTTCCTCCTCTAGCTCCCACAGCTTAACTCATATACAGACACCTCAGCTTTGTTTTTTAGAACTTCCATCAATTCTCTTTATCCTTCTTCTTGTTACCAACATGCTACTGAGATCATTATTATAATTAGAATCACCAATTTCGGGTTTCCCTATCATTACCTAGTACCCAGATATGCTAAGTAGACACCAAGGGACAGACAACCACTGCCACAGATCATTTATAACCTAGGCAGAAGATAAAGCACGAGTAACATAGCCCATTGCTCTGCTCACTGAGATCATTCCTCCAATCACGCTGGAGTCTGTTACGTGCTTCCTGATATTTTCAAGCCAGCACTTTCATGCACCCCTCTCAGGAGGCTCATCAGACCTCAGTAAAATTTCTTACAAATACCTACAAACCCCACTTCTTGGCTGTTCTGCAATGCCTGCCTGAACAGTTTCCAATGGCGTGACACAAACAAGCTATTAGTGACTGTCCCTGATCAGGAGTGGGGCAAAGTATTACAACACAAGGATGATGGTAGACACCATTCACAAAACTTGGGGTGGTCACAGTATTTGCTCACCTGCAATAGCAAGGAGCAATGAAGAGAGATAAACGCTTCCAGGAGAGATATTCAAAACACCTCACTTTGATGCTTAAATTATTCTGCAGCAGATGGTGTGAATGCCCTCCCTTACGAGAAATGGATCTTTGTCCTGAAATCCTTATAATCCATATAGACAAGACAAACAAAATCTGTGAGGGAATAAACAGATGTCTGGGGAAGAGATGCACAGAGAAAATAAATGACTTGCCCAAGGTCACACAGGGAATTGGAGATGGGCCTAAAAATTTAATCAAGATTCTCTAGAGAATCAGCCCAGTGTTTTAACCACAAGACCATCCTTGAAAGCTAATTGATTAACTAGACAGATGCCCATAACTTGAAGACAGAATTACTCCTCAGTTAACCACCTCAGAGCACAAGATAAGTATCAAACAAAACCAGCATCTTTGGGATATAATACCTTGGCAGCTATTTTATGAAGACTAAGTGCATTCAGTGTAGAAAACAAGTGGTACAAACAAGAAAAAGAAAACCTTGGGATTAGAGGGAATTTCACTGCTTTCCTCTATCCTCATTATTCACAGCCATCTCAGAAAAAAATGCAAAGAATTCTTTGAGTAGCTTTGGAAGAAACACCTCAAGCGTACCTGTCAGTAAAGGGCTGGTTCCGTCTGGCTTGCCTTGTGTTTCAACCAGATTCCTTCTTAACCTCCTTAGCTGCCAACTTAGCTGCCACGTACTTATTTCTGCATTAGCTCCACCTCAGTTTCGTTTGAAAGACCAGATGCACAGAGGACACAGCATTGCACTCACAGGCTGGGAACAGTCCCGTCACTCTGGGAAAGGGCAAATCCCATTCTGCCAACAAGCTGGAACATACGTCATTGCTGTGTCCCGAGCTATCGCTAGAGACAATTATGCTGAAAACCAGCAGCATGAAAGCATTAGCATCTGCTGTGGAGCAAGGATGGGAGCTAAGCTAGATCTACAATGGACTGTTAAGAATTCACTTAGCCATGCCATAAGGAGACGCAGGATCATGCCAGGAATAGGCATATGTACAAGGAAAAGGAGCAACTGATGTAAGGAGGTAAAACTTGTGGGTGATGCAGGGGTAGACAGAGTGTGGCTGAAGAGGTGCGTGGAACTTGTGAACTGTTTAAATACTACAGCTATGTCACATTGACAAGGAACAGAATTGCCTCAGAGCAATTTTCTCCAGTTTTTCCCTCAGCAGAATGCCCTTATGGATCCCTGACTTATTTCCAGGCATGTACATTTCCAGTGCTTTTTCTTCAAAAATTTCCCTACCATTTCCAACTTCTGTGGTCTTTTCTCTATAATTTCTTGAATTCTTATATTCCATATTCTGCCTTCTTCTTCCCCCACCTTTAAGTGTGAAGCTCAAATCAAATTTTTAAATAGCTTGGCTCTCTCTTGCAGGATAGTTATTTTAATTTGTGGTTTTGGTGCATTTTCTGTACCGCTATCCTCCCCTTCTCTTGCAGGCAGACTGCATGTTCCTGTAAAAGACCTAAAGAGTCACTTTAGTTCAGATTTCCTCTATTTGCTTTCTTGCAAATTTGCAAGTTGACCACCTGAGACCCTGAATGCTCATCTGATGATCCCTGCTCTACTACCATTCCACTAGCACGAAGGAGTGCTCAGACAGGCTCAGACAATGAAAAAGGCCTCTTGCCCGTTTTACCTGATGTTAAGGGAAGAGGAAAAATAAATATGGCTAAACATTCCCCCAGCCTTATTGTGGGGAAGGGCTGACAACTAAGTTCCTTCCCATTCTCCTTCTGGAAGGAACAAAGACTGAGCTACACGGTTTAAGTCCGTTGAGGATTTGTCCATTACCACCCCAAAATCATGGACAGCTTCCAACAGATGCCCATGGACCCAAGATGCCTATCCCAGCCCAAGTCACAGCGCATTTAAGAAACAATTGCTTTCCAGTGAAAACAGAGTGACAAGCCTACACCGAACTTGCGCAGGAGGAAGCAATCCTTAGGGCAAGTACCTTGTTGCACAGAAGACAAAATAAAAATGAAGCGGTGTTTAAATAGTTGTTTGTGCACAGTGGAGCTACAAGGATGTAAACACAATCCACGGAGAAGCAAGAGCTTCTCTAGCTCAGTTCTCACTGTGTCCCTACAAGTGCCCACAATTCTGCCCCTACTCGTGACCCCTGCCTGGCTTGTTCAAGTTTACCACCCTCAAGGGAATTCCATCTTTTCCAGGCATATCTGTCTAATTTTAAATGAAATTAATTGTGTTCAGGTGCCCATGAGCATAGTAGCAGATACAGTATGAATGGGAGGGCTTCAGGGGGCCATAATCCCTTCTCTCTGTAAGAACCATCCAGTCCTGGTTTATACGCAGTCATATGACCACTTCCGCTATATAGTGGATAACTGCAGCAGCAACATATCCTTGTAAATAAAATCCATAGTTCCTGCAAACGACGATTCCATAAGGACCCTACAGAGCAGTATCTCTGGCTCATTTATAACCACAATGGCAAGTCAGATCTCTCCTGATCAGTGCACAACACCAAGAAAGATCTTTTCTCAGAACTCAAGTTTATGGAAAAAGAACAGTTTACTTCGATTCTTTTACTTGTCCACATAGTTTTTATTTCTTCTGCCTTACCAGCCCCTTGAAAATATGACACTATCATAATATATAATGAAACTATTTGGTTTCTGATAAAATTGGTCATAATTTGATAAAAGTCAAGGTGTGGGATTTTTTACCAACTATGTTCACTTGAGTTAAAACCAGTTTAACAAAATATATTTGAAACACAAAAGCTTCTACACATAGCTCCTTCCAAAAATTCAATTGTTTTATATCTGCAAAGTTTTCTGAATGTCATCTTTTTGGGTTTCATCTTTTAGAAAGATTTAATTTAAAAATGCCTTTAGTTACAATTTTTGAAAACTTGGAAGAAGAAAACAAACACAAACAAATTTTATCATGCTCTGAAATAACTCTTCAGTTTGACCCTCAGTCCTCCCTATTTATTTTTTCCAAACTGGAGAGAAAATGAAAGGCTTGAATTTTGGCTCAATCAAAAAATCAATTATTTGAACCGCTTCAAATATCAAGTTGTTTATTCTTTGCTCTTGCAATAATGCATGGGGTTCAGTTAAAAAGATTAGTAGCATTCAGCTACGTACCACAATATACGAAATATAACACCGACTCAGATTCTAACAAACTTACAGCCTCAAAATGAGAAACACCTTTTCTTTTTTTCTTTTTTTTTTTTCTGATGGAAAATAACATGCATAGGACAGCAGGAGGAAGAGCAGTCTAAATAGTGCTTGGAACCATGTTAGAACTTGCGTAACATAGAAGCTATTGAGAATATCAAAGCCGGGGATTCTATGTATTATTCCACTACTGTGTATAGATTATATAGGCTGAAAAATGCGTTAAGATCAGTCTAAGCTTTGTAATTTGACAGAAATCTCCAATCCTATTCACACTGCTTATATTTCACTTTCACTCTTGGAAACTGTTTGCATATAATGATGATTAAAGACTTGTCTATATGTTGATCTATATCCAAAAGTACAGAGACAGATACAATATACACCCAACACATAGCTATACGTATATTTAGATGAATGTGTCGATTCTCACTTCTGAGCTCAAAGAGAAAACGATAAATATTAATACTGCCAACAGAGGGGCCTGAAAGAAATCAGAGCTCCCCTTTCCTTTAAGCCTGTCTCAAGTTATCAGGTCCCTGACAGTTCCTGAGCTACAACAGCTCACTTCTCCCATCTAGTGTCCACAGAACCAACTGCGCAGAAACGGCGTCCAGCTTCACCTGCTGTTTAAGGGGAGACCATCAGTTGTGCAGAATGAAGTTGATCTACAATGGTTCCTTTTGTTCCAGAAATTAAATTAAATTAAGCTAAATTCCAATGCCAGCTCTTGGAACACCATCTGGCAGCCCAGGGCTTATGTACAGCACTTTTATAATGCAGCATTCCCTCCCCGAGTTATATCACATGGGGAGAGGAGCTACCCTCCCCTTCTTGTGTTATCCGGTAGAAAAATATTGTTCTGGGATGTTACCGCCCCCCAGGTTTCCCCCCAGGTACTTACTAGGAGACAATGAATAGGGTTTCCTCTCAGATCAGTGTCCGGAGCCTGCAACAAACTCCAGTCTCTCCCTTTATTGTAGGTGATGAAAGTTTTCACTTGGTTGTCAATCTTCTTGTTAGCCAAGAACATTCCCTTTATCCCTGCTACCTAGGAAAAATTGACATGGCTGAAAAATAGATCAAGTCAATGCAGGTTCTGTGCATGTGCCTCTCTTGTCCTGTCAAACCCAACAGGGATCTGGTGGCTGTGTCAGTGTGGTAGATGTCAGGGCAAGAATTGCCAAGGACCATCAAAGGAAAGCAAGCTGAGGTGCTGCGGGCAAGATAAGACCATCAGAGGTGGAAAGGTAACAAATGGAAAAGAAAGCTCATATTTCAGAATCAGCATGGGAACATGGTAAGGCGTCAATAGTATTATCTGTAAAGTGACAATCTCTCAACTGTGTAGGCATCCGTCCCCCTGAAAGGTGAAATACGTATAGGGCAATTATTTGTCTCTTACACTGCAACAGTGGGAAACAGCAGCAATTTTGGCCTTGCAAAGAAAATGTCAACACACACATAAACTTGCAGTTCAGTGCTTCTATTCTCGTACAGCCTGCTTAAGACATTTCATCTAAGGATTCCAATGTATTTCATAATTACCAGTTTTTCAACAGGATAACTTGGGGCACAAAGATATTTTTATTATGGTTTAGTATTGTGAGGAAACCAAAGCACTGGTGACTCAAACAAGGCCACCAGAATGCTAGAAATGACGTTCTAATCCTTTTATTTTTCCTGGTGTTTTATCCAACAGCTTTACTCCATAGACCTGCAGCAGGATTTTCTAAAGATGTGATGCTAACAGACTCACTTTGGAACCAAGCCCAAAAGTGTCTTAGTTGGGAGAAAAAAAGCCAACCTCAAACCACAACTCACACTGCAGAATGTTCCCATCTTCTCAGCACACTGAAAATCAATAGCCCAATAGCTGCTGCAGCTTGCGAATGAATTTGTTAGGCTGTCATTCTGCAATCTGAGTGCTGCAATAAAAAGGGAAGCGAAATCGGGAGAAGGAGGGGGAAAGTGAGAAACTTTTTAGTTTCCAGCAAGTCTGTTCAGTCATCCACTCCATCTTTTCTTACGATGTAGAACCAGTGCAAAGAATCATTCATCAAGACTTTATTCATAGAGATTATGACTTAAATGGCATCACGTGGCAAACGGTTACACAGCAGGTTCAGAGTTTGTTCCAGCCCAACTGATTTAATTATGTGGCTGGATTTGGATGCTGCAGCTCCCAGTGAGTAGAACCTTATTGCACTTTTAGTCACATGCTGTGGGACTACTAGTGTACAGCGCATTGGTACAGGTCATTGGGGTACTTGGTCATTCTGAATAGCACTCTCCTGCTTGAGCAATGGCACTGAATTTCATTTGAAGTTATGTAAAGACTTAGAAATTACTTGCTATAACGGGCAATAATCTTTAAATTAAGTAGTTAACTAATATATTGTTGATATAAGCATAAAAAGATAGTATTTTCAAACTTTTAGCTGGATTGTTTGGTCTCACCCAACTAAGGATTCAGGATTTCTTTGTTGTAGTAGAAAAGCACCCTGAAAAGACAAGGGTACCCTGTCTCCCAGTGATACTGCATGAATAGAGAGGGCCGGAAAAATAACATAGTCCTGCCTTTACTACTAGAGGCCAGAGCCTATAGCTCCATTTGTACTTTTCTTTGCTGTTGTCCTGAAATAGTTGTATTATATAGTCCCTGTGAAACGCTGGCCATAAATGATTAAAGAGCATTTTATATATCAGGTGATAAATACGTTCTGAATTCCTGTGAATTTTTCTTTTTATGATTCTAGTCATGGGCTGGGACTCAGAACCCTTTTCTGAGAAAGCAAAGTGTAAGTTATGCTGTCAGTCTTGGACAGCTTTATCTTAAAAAAAGACCGCACACACTATACATGTTTGTGTGCTCTCGATAGGAAGAGATACACTTATTGCAAACACACAACCGTGACACACACAATGATTTGTTCATCCCTCCTGTTCATACAACAATAAGAGAGAAAGACTCATGCAAGTAAGCGCATATGACCACCAGTGGTCAGAGCGAAAAGTACTCCATCAGCTCCCACACAAGCATTGTAGACAATCCTCACTGCCCCACATGCATTGTGTGCAGATACAAATGGTGTCTACAGCTTTAGAATGATTCATACAAGACACTTGAACACACAACTCAAAACACATTCTTCACTCCCCATCACCAACTTCGTACATCAAACACATACTTCCCAACTAAGATGCATACTGCTGAAAAAATAAGTCCCAGAGCGACAGACATATATACCATAGCTATAGACACATCTCACAGTCTGCTACCACTTCAGGCATGCATTCCCACGGGCAGGATTGTCTTGCTGCAGACAAGTCCAACTACAGAACCACACAGAGCCATATCATGTCATTGGAAAGGTGCAGGAACTAGAAAGGCCACTGAGACCCAACAGCCAGTCATTCTTGCTCTTCCCTTGCTCCAGGAGATGGTCTCTAGGACAGCCCTTCTGTGACTGCAGACCCACTGAACGTGGAGTCCGGTGGGCTTCTGATGAAGTGGCACTGGAAAGTGGTGGAGGGAAGAGCTATTCTCATACCCTGCCCTGTCCAACATGCAGAAGGGGGATAGTGTCCCTCTAGGAGTGGTCTCCTCTTCCTCTACAAGGTCCAGCAGCAGAAGAGCCCACACACTGCAATAACAACCTCCAAAAGAAAGGCTCCTGATGACTTACAAGAGAAGAGAAGAGAAGGGAGAACATGATGAGGCACCATGAAAGAACTTCTATTTTCTCTTCATGCCCAATGCAATTCCCCATTGAGCAGCACTGAGCACGTTTATCCTTGATGTAGAATCAGTTTAGGAATCTACGCGCACAAACACATCCGCTACAATGCAACCAGAAGAACTTACTTCTAACACCTAACAAACATACATACGGACACATGCACGTTAAACAGGTCTTTCTCTGCCACCTTCTCAAACAATCTTGCATTTCTAAATATACCACTGTCACCACGGAAGGACTCATTTTGCAATCTCTCTACTTCCTTATAATTTATCTACGGCTGTTTTTATTTCTTCTCCCATCTTCGTCTCCATTTACCCCTAGAGCATTCATCATTTGCAACAACCCTACTGGGAGAATCATGCTGGATGGCTTTCTGTTCCCTTCCAGATAGAACATCAAATTGAAAGGAAGGTTTGTGCCAGGTTCAGTGTCAGCCAATGTTCTTTCTATCTAGATAATCAGCAGATATGACACTACAAGTCTGATTCCATTAATTTCAATCCAGGTTACTGTGTGGTGTCAGCCTAATAAAACAAAACAAAGGCTTTTTCTTTCCCCCTGGGATGTAGGACACCTTTACATAATGCAGTGAAACTGCTTCTTGAGCTGACAGTGATAAGAGGCAACATTTTTTCCATTGGCTGCCAGCGCTGCAGAGAGATTAATAGTAAAAATGTCCAAATGACTGAAATGTCAGTGCCCATCCTCCTACAGTTCATCTGCATTTATGTGCAACACTTGGGCTGTCTGGACAATTCAAGGTGGTTTCCAAGTAAAGGGCAGCTGAAGGCAAACTATATAGCAGAGCTAATACTCAGACGGTGATGAGGAAATACGGGAAGCATCTTCATTTTCAAAGGAACTCAGATCTAGTTCATGGTCAGAAAATCACCTGGAGGAGACCTGAAAAGAGAAGCTGTCCCTCAACACAGCAGCTGAGGACTAAATTTTACTTAGCTTAGTACTTTCTCCAGAAGTAAAACAGGCAGCAGAGCAAGAGAAGTACACGGGCACACTTAAAGTCTTATTCTTAGGATCAGTTGTCATAGAAGACAATGTAAACTGGTCTTTTTTCAGGTGAGCTTACGCAGAATGTACTTATCAGAAAAAGGCACAGGGGTAAAAGGGACATAAAATTTGGTAGGAGAGTTTCCATGCTCATGGGATAGCCCAAAAGGGTGCACCTAAAATCACTTCAGTTCCCAGAATACTCCAAGTTCAGGAAAGTGGCAAAGATAGCTGAAAACTGATGTCTCTTCTTACTTCTAAAAAAAAAAAAATTAGGCTGCCAGAAATGCAACAAAACTTAGAGAATGATGTTATTCAGAGTGTTGGGAGCTTTCAGAGCCACAGGCTGGACCATGTGGGTCAGCAGGATTTTGGCAAGGAACTTAAAGAGTTCCTCTTAGGGGCTGAATGAACTACTCCACTACAACTTCCGATGCATATCTTCATGTACATAAAAGAACCATGAGCTCTTCCTCACTTGAGAGCCTACAGAAGAATACAGCAGTGAATCTGTTCACAATATTAGGGTGGGCCTAAATTCAACACCTGTGTAAGACCTGACCTTGAAACTCAGCTGATTGCACTGAGGCCCTTAAGTAAAAGGAGGGTAAACCTATGTGTTTAGTTACTTTTTGGTTCTGCTGTTTACATGCATATTATGAGACTGATGTGCAAGAAGGAAACAGTACCAGCATTGCGTGAGCTCCTGAGATAGGAATGACATGTTTGGAGTCATGACATACCTCATAGAGGTCAATCATCAAATTCCCCTCCAGCCCTTGACTGCTCTTGACATTTTCCAAGGCCAGGGTGAAGTACACCCCTCGGGTGTCGGAGATATACAGATTGTACGTGTCGTTCTGGTTCCACTCTTGTACAGCTGCAAACACCTGATTCTCATCTGTGCTGATAACATGCATGTCCTAGGAAGAGAAAAGAGAGGAAGGTTACTAGAGGGAGCTCTGCTCTGTTGTTTCCAAGGGCACCAGAGTAATAGCGGAGGAGCAAAGGATATATTTTGGCTAGAGTTTAATCGGAAACTGTAGACAACACTCCTGTAAGCAGATAATTCCATCTAGGAATATTTTACACCAGCTCACTTTTGCCAATTTTCAAAGCAGTAATTAACTGATGAGGTGTTAATTGAACATTTACATTGGCAGTACAGTGTTATACAGAAGGACTTTCCCCCCCCCCCAACATTTTCATTTTAATGAGGGTTGGGGGTGGGGCGGGTGTGTGTTGGCACCTGAGTAATTGTAGAATCACAGATATTAAAAATGTGAGGGTTTGTTTTTTTTTAAAGAAGAAAAAAGCAGCATCTGAAACATCTGCTTCTTGCTTGGCTTTCAGAAACCAAGTATGCTTGGGAACTGATACGAAGAGCATCTAATGGGTTACCATCTGCAGCCAGTGCTGCTGTTACTTATTATTTCTAATGACAGTGTTGAGTAGAAGCCAAGGCCCTGGACCCCTGGCTAAACATCCCAAGAAATATAACAGAAAGACAACCCTAATCCTCACTAGATGTAAAGAGCAGAAGTGTAGTTAGATCACTAGTGTTACGAGTAAGGTTTGTTTTACTTGGTTTGTTCTGTGCGTTACAGCAAGCAGGAAGGAATAAAAAGATTGCATAATTAAAGAGAATCCAAAAACTATTCAACTTGATTCCCTCTTTCAATGCCTGGAGAAATTACCACCCTGTGGAAAAAACCACTGAGAGAAATTGTTACAATGAAATTCCCAGGCTCTATCTGCCCAGCACAGGCACCCTCAGTTCTTTGGTGCCATAAAAATCTGTGGAAGTAGGAAAAGAAATGCAGATTTCTTAGCACCAGGTGATTCCCAGAAGATTCAGCTGCTCTGCCTGTTTCGGGCAGATATCCCAAAGTTAATTCTGCTTCCATGAATCTCAGCCAGGGCTTTCTATATGCAAAACTGGTAACTTTATCAGAAAATATACCCTTTGGAAGCTGATGCTACTTCTTTCCTTCTGTTAATAATAGTCTTTAACAATTCACTTTCTCGTGGTTTTGTAGGGGGAATTAATACTTCCAGATGGAGCCTTGTAATGTAAAGATGAAAAATAATATAATAAAGAAATCTGATCAATAAATTTGAAAGTCTATTCACCATGAAGTTAAGATTCAGAACAGTTGTTTGTTCATCCAGATCCAGATCTGAGTATGGAGCGGATGAATATTCACTTGATTTACTTGCTTCTTTGCGCTGGAGAAAAATGTATCCCAGAAGATGGGCTGGTTTTGCAGAGGAAGAGATTAGCTTAAATCCCAAGGCAACAGAAAAGGCAATATAAAGTCCCAGTGCCTTCTACTAATTGTGGTTGTGAATAGATATCCTCTCTTAGCTCCAGATGTGCTAGTAGAAGTTACCGATGCAGCTGTTTGTCAGAGGCTCCTTATTTCAGACTGTCACCCTAGTCAATCTCCCGGTAGATCTACATGAGCACGTGTTCCCAATGTGCTTCAGGCAACAGTGGCTAGCACCGCTCTAATCTCAAGCTTAAACTTTTGCGTATGTGCATATAGACATGGGCAGACCTCTCTATTTAGGCATAGACAGAGATTATAAGTAAAACTTGTTTTATCTGGTGAATGTATAGTTTCATTAACTTACCATTTTAATCAATAGTTTTGCAATAACTAGGGGAAAAAGGTAAAAAGATATTTTGATCAACACCAGGGAAAACTAAAGGCAATTAATGAATGCTTAAGAAGCAAATAAGTTACTTTATTTACTAGATGCTTCCTGAGTTCTGATCAGATCATGCTGTAAGATATAAATCTAAAGAAGATCCCAGTAAGGCTGAAGGAATTTGAGCCTGAAGAAGCAGAGACTGAGGCAGAATTGGCATAATATACACAGTGCAGAAAGTCAAAAAAGATAGTGTTCCAAGTGTTTGCCTTTGTGGATCAATTAACTTTTCCTCTTAATAAGGCCTTGCCCAATAGATGCAGTTAACAATGCACAGCTTTGATAGAAAGGGATCAGTATATGGGCATCAAACAGGTCTTTGACCAACATCAGGAATTTTTTTGTTTCCACATTGGGATAATTAAAATTAATCAGCATATCCTTATCATACTCAATTATTTTTATTTGTTTTTCAGGGTGGGGGTTGCTTTTTTTGGAGGAGAAATAATACAAAAAGACAGCCTTCATCTTGATACGGAGCAAAAGCTTCTCTGCATCTTCCGCTACTACAAGAGACATTTATTTCACCTCTCTAGGGAAAGGTAAGAAGACAGGAAAGTAAAGCAAGGCACCTTCCTCAAACTGTCATTGCCATCTCCAGGGGCTCCCTATGCATCTGCCCACTGAGACCCTGAGCTTTCCTCTCTCTGTTCCAGCATACAGTGGAAGTACATTAATACGCAGTTCTACTATCAGTCCCTCTTGCCTTTCCAAAGACAAAAGTAAGAGCACGATGCCGTGGATGGTTAGATCAGGTGTCTACTCAAATGACTAAAGGCCAAGGTTTTCTGAATTACTAAACATGCTTCAATTGCCCTTTTTGCACTTGGTCAGGGAACTTTTCTTCCTGGCAAGTTAAATAGCAGGGATGTGTAATGCCTGTTTTATCCTGTCAATTACTGGGACTGTCAGCTCTTTTTAAGGTCTGTATTTAAGGATTTTTTTGCAGTTATTGCTTCTTCCATCAGGATGTGCATTCCTGAGGTTGAAAGAAGGTGATGAATTTAAAACAGAGGTGCCACACACACCTATCCTATCAGTATTCAGCCCAGCACCAGTTAAGGACAGGCCTTTTTAAATGAGAAATTGCTTGGCTTGCTACAATATTCACAGATGTCTGCCCAGCGCACTGGTCTAAAATGGAGTGAATGTACCCTGTGTGTACATTTAAGGTGATTATCATGAGTGACATTACAGAGTCTGGGACAGAGCCCACTTTGTGGTGCCGTGGTACAGAAAAGGCAGTACCAACCCACAGACTGACATCACTGCAGAAATTAACAGGTCTCAATAAAGACCATTTACAAGGTTAACACAACCTGTATGCACATATGCAGGCATCTTCTTGTATGGGAGAGAGTTTCAAGTTACTTTACACTTTTAATCAAACTAGCTACCAGGCTACCAATGCCAACAAGAATATTTTAGTTTTGATTTGCTGTGGGCCATTCCTGCCTGAGCAGCAGTAGCACCTGCCAAAGCTCCCTGCCGTCACACCCCTTCAGTTTAGGAAGGGTGACACGCAGAGACAAAAAGCTTGATATTTCTGTCTTCGATTCCAGAAGTCGCTTAGTGCTGTTTACCATATTTGGCCCCTCTTTCTTAGCTGAAGGAGATAAAAGAGAGCTTGGGCATAAAAGTAGCTGTTTGTTTCAATTCCTTGAATAGTATAACGCTTTGTGCATTTTTAATAAAAGCAGCTATCCTGCTTTGATAGCAGCCTACTAGACAGCCACAGCTCCACTGTAGCTTCTTCCAAGCCAAATGTAGCTCTTTGGGCTTTGAAGATATTCTGAGATTGTGCCAAAGCATCTTATCTTCTTAAATATCTGCCTTTTTCTTTGGGTCATATAACATGAATGTATTGTTTCAATTCCTATTCTTGGAGAACACATTGCAGTTTAACTGTAGAGCATTTTTCCTGGCCCTCCAGAGACCTCTTTGAGAATAGTTGGAAAAATAAGTGTGGGGTAAAGGAGACAGCCAGTTCAAAGCAAGCAGTCTCCATACAGATTGTCTGAATCAGCTGTAAATGACAATTCTGATTTGGGTGTTACAATAACAATGCTAAAAATGCAACTCCTTTGCTAAGGGCTAATTCAGATAACACCTGTTTTAAATTTGATCTGAGTTGGCAGAGTTCCTTCCTGCTCGAACAGGCAGTTTCGAACCATGCCTTAGAGTACTGCCTTTAAACGTGACTGAAGACTTTGGGGCAGACCACAGGTCTCCTGTGTTAGAGCCAAGAAGATACCATGGCTTCTGGTAGGGTCCTCAATGTCCTGTGAGCCTGGGTTCTCAGGTGATGTACACAGGAGCAAAGGGTACAACGGCAGAGTAGGTAAGATACGGCACTGAAGGCCTGGGTTTGAGCTGCAGTCTGGTTATATGATGAAGGTCATCCAGTCAATCCACTATAAACAGTTCAACTGGGGTGAGAAATCAAAGACAGCCAGCTGTGATGTTAATCAAATTATCCCTTTGAATATTTCCCTCTACAAAATCTGAGGTACTTTCAACTTCTAGGAACAGGCCAACCTTGCACTTTCATTTCCCCCCCCTCCTTTTGACAATCCTTGCTTAATTTCTCAGAATATATTTTTCTCCAGATGTGATACCTCACATAAATCACAAAATTATTTCCTACCTTTGATCTTAGATTTCATTTAAGACATCAACAATGAAAAGGCCTGAAAAAAAAATTCCTCTGTCTTTGTCAAGAAGCTGTTAGGAGGCCAGCTGCAAAATGGTGATTTCTTCAAAATGGAGCTAACATTTTATATAGGTCTTTCAACAAAAATTCAGCTCCAGGAAGCAGCAATGGTCTTTCAAGCTCCAATGCTAATTCACCATTGTTCTTAATTAGGGAAGATATGGAGCAGACACACAAAGACATCTCTTTGCTTCGTTCCCATTAAAATCTGCTAATGAGGCAAAGCACAAAAAGCGACCCACACAGGATAGGGACAGGAGAAGGGAATCTGAAGACCACAAAAACAGAAAAAAAAAAAAAAAGAAAAAAAAAGAAAAGAGAGTCCCCTCCAAAACTTAATTAACCACTGGAAAGAAATGGTAATTGACATGAACTGTGGTAATCTGTCTACATTTCATGCTGATGCCCTTGACTAGCCAAAGCGCTGACTTTGTTTTCAGTCCTTTCTTGCTTGCAAATGTTCTGTTAAAGAAGAATGACGTTTTCACTCATTGCATGTCATCTTGCAGTTACTTGTGTTGTATTCAACAATTTCTGTACAATCTAAATATCTGTATGTTCATATGGCCATTCCAGCAACAGCAACCTACCTTGGGCAAGGAGTACTTTGGCAACTTCATCTGTGCAAAAGCATTCCTCCTATAAGAAACGTAATAATGTGGTCTTCCTCCTGATGTCAACTATGAGAGAAGCAGGAAAGTTATCACCAGGATTTTTTTAATTTTTTTTTTTATTATCATCAGGGAAAATATAAAGCAAAACATGTCAAGGAAAATACCACAGTGTTGGTGGCAATGGCTTAAAACTGCAGCACTATTACAATTGATGAGTAAACATTGATCCAGCTGAGGGTGGCTGAAAAAGAAAGGAAGAGGAATCTCATTTTCTGCAAAGAGAGACAAAGGCCAGAATTTCAGATGAAAGCCTGGGAGAAGTGAAGTCCTGGCTTCACTTGGGCCATTATGTCACCTGCTGATACCACAGCTCTCTTCTGCCTTACCACAAAACAGTCTGTTCTTTGCTACTTGCGGAGCTGCTGTGTAGGCTATTGGTTAGATCAGCAGATTGGCAGACGTGACGCTTGATTTCTATTTTTGCCTCCAGATTTGGTTCCTGTGTGGCTCTGTAGAAGACATCATATGTATCTGTTACCAGATCAGCTAAGCATTCACAGCTCCCGAAGGCAAGAGCAGCTCAGTTGATTTGGTATTTCAGTTAATCTGGCCATTTATTTAAGTGCCTAAATACTGATGGCAAGACCTTGAAAATGCTGGGTTAGAGCAATGCGAGGTTTCATTTCCTACCACCTGTTAAAGGGGGGAAAAAATAGAAAGAAAAAAGCCGTCAGAGTTATCTGGCTTCCAGTGCAGCTGAAGTATAATCAATGTGTACTTCGAAATCCTTGGATGAAAGATACTGAAGAACAAATATTCCAAGGGATTCTCCATGCAGAACTTTGCTTTAATTGCCTGATATCTGGGCTTATCAAGACTTTTCTTTAGTAGCAAGTGTATTAAAATGCACTGCGGTTATTTAAAATGCAAGACACACAGAGGCTAGGTTCATACCAGATTAAGTAAAATAAGAACTATTTCTTATTCTAAAGCTTTTCAAGGTTTTTTTTTTTGGTTTTTGTTTTTTTTTTAAGGGAATTGGGCAAAAGTTAGAGGAAGGAAGGACAGAAGCATTGTTTATGAGAGAGTGTGAGTTTGTAAATAAACCAAGGTGTAGTAGGACAAATAAACCAACATTCCCTTATCCTCGTGCTTTTGAGTCTACTAACTCTCATTCCAAATGCCTTAGTTGCAGAAAAGCTAGATGGAGATCAAGGAAGGTAGGGAAGGCTAGGGGAGGGTGCTCAGGGTGTTCATCTATTCTTCCAAGCCTTTACTGTCTGTTATAGGGCTATTCATCCTCTGAAGATCAGTGCCTGGGATAAGGCAGGGTCCAGCATCAGCCGTGGCGTGTTATTTAGCCGCTTCTTGCCAGCCAGATACATCCAGATACATATGTAACCGCTTGAAGAATTGCATTTTAAATTACCAGCCAACAGTGAATTCACTGACTACTTCAAATACAGCAGAGGTTGTTTCCAGGGATTACAATATTATTATTTCATACCTGTGTCAATTATTAATGATTGGTAAGTACTATTTCTTTGGCCTGTTATACTTATTTCTGTTTAAGAATCTTAAGAAGTTTAAGGATTAAAATAGGAGCTTTCCAAACACTACATGATACCTTCTCAAACTGCATTACAAACATGAAAATATAAAGTTGTGCAAAGTCCCATTGGGCATTAAGGGGAACATCATAAAAGGCTGCTTCTCCTCACACGTTCCTCCTTACACCGTGCGGCTAGCACAGAGGTGAAACAAAGCCAAAATTCGACAGCACTGGGAGCACTATACAACAGTTTATAGACGAGAAAACCATCAAAATACGAGGGCTATCCAGAAAGGTAGACAATCTTCCCAGCATTGACTTCAGATGAGGCAAAGGGATTGGCTTCTTTACAGTGTAATAACAACAGGTCAGAACAGAAAAAACTAACAAACTTGAGGAGTGCAAAACCAAGGCATTAGTGATGAAGTAATGAATCAATTCACATATGAAGAGAAATTCCCCAGCTCCTGTGTCACTCGAGTCACAAACACACAGTCATTTTGAAATGAGAGAGCATGGCTGAACAGTGATGCGTGCCCCTGTTTTCCTTACCACATAAACTTTTCATTTATGCTTCAGACACACTAGGCAGAAAAGCTATTCTGGAACGTATGTCCCAGATTTATTTGTGGATGATTTAGACTGGTGTTTATGACTGAGTTCATTAACTGAAGGTAATTAGCAATCAACTCACCCAATTTTAAATATCAGACCTCTCTCTTTGCTCCACCCCCAAGCATGGCAGAATATAAACTGTCTGGAAGACCAGTTTAGTCCTAATGATTTCCAGTTCACCACCATGTTCCCTACAACTGTGTTGTTATTTTTGTCCTCTTCAGCTGTTATTACATGGACACTGGCAGCAGGCTAATGAAACCCATGGTAGTTCAGATCTATTCACCAGCCCTCACCTGAAATAGCTTGGCTGAGTACATCTCATCTTCAGCCTTTTCACTATAATCACAACTGAGGCATAACAATAAAGCCTGATTACTCGCCTTCTTTGGTTCTTCCCCCAACTCCCTCCCTCCTTTCCTATTTCCCTCTCACGGTCCAAAAAGCTTTGGTCTACTCCCTTGCAATAGCAGATGACTGACACACCACTTCAAGCTGGGGGGTTAGAGCAGTAACGCTAGAGAGCTGATGAGATCGCAGGGAGCGGCACAGGGCACCCCAGTGCATATGGTGGATGCTCCAGGCAGGAACTCTATGAGCGTACAGTGGAAAGATACTAGAGGTAAAAGGAACACTACTAGTATTGTAATCAACTGCTACCATCCACTCAGTGCCTTTATTATCTGGATCCAGTGTTGCCTGATTAGTTGGGAGCTAACACACATGCAAAGGAATGGAAGAGAAAATAACATAATATAGAACAATATAATATAAAACAATAGAATAAATAAGAGAAGAGGGTGTTCTGCACCTGAACAAAGACATAATCATCCTGGACGATCAGAGAGTTATGGTCAATATAGCCCGGAAAGGGTTTGCTGCGAGTGGCTTCACTGCAGTTCTGCATCTTGCAGGTGATGTATTGGGCATCTGAAAGGAAAAGAACAAAACCAAGACTCTTGAAATCCTGAGCACAGATTCTTGCTACTGTCACAAACCTATTTGCTGAGGCAGCATTTCTGCTTCCCAGCCTCACGTGACATGAAGTGACACTATATATTCTGTGCAACACAACATTTCTTTCCCGTACACCACTCATAAATCCACCCTTGATTACTTTCTTCCTTTAAGTTCCTTCCTTTTTCAACTGCCTTGGCCTCCCATTATTTCTTTCATTCCATTCTACATCAGAGCTATACATTGCTCCTTTATATCAAGAGAGAGCCCAGAACAGGCAATCTGTTTACTCCACGCCACTCTTGTGGTTCCACGCTGGAAGGAGACCAGAAGCAGCATTTGAAGGTGGCATTTGAGCAACCTGGTCTAGTGGGAGGTGTCCCTGCCCAGGGCAGGAGGGTTAGAACTAGATGATCTTTAAGGTCCCTTCCGACCCAAACCATTCTATGATTCTATGATAATGTAATGCTTGTGGCTTAGGTCTGACAGAAACCTAGCCAAGGGCCTATTATTCAGCACTGTTACCTGCCCTGCTGAGTCTCCATGGATGCTACCCAGGCTTACTCTTAAAGCAAGGAACTGAGTGAGGGAACAACAGAGCTGTGAAGGACCCTTTATGGAAACAACAAACAGCCCAAGTCTTGGGATTCCCAAAGTAACTATGGGTCTGAAGAGTCGTGTCTATGCTGCAGGACAGATACTCTCTGTGCTGAGCATCTACAGTTTCCCTGTCATCCCCACGGTGTGGGATTTGCTGTAGAGCATGACAGCTTCTCCACAGTCACATGCTGAGTTTATTTAGAACATGACCAAGGTATAAGGCACACACAAGTATGAGGACACCTTCGGAGGACACCTGCCCCATAGTGTCACCACTGAGAACCCAGAACATGGCACACCTCTATTTCCTACAGCACTTTCACTCTGCAGAGTAATTCAGCCCACCTCCTGTTCAGGGGTTTTACCAACTTCTCTGTCGACAGTGTAGGTAGATACACTCCGGCAAACCTGGGCAATCATTCCAGACACTCTTGAAACTAAAGACCTTAGCAGTTTCAATCAGTTGTATCTTCCAAAGCAAATGGCCTAAATGCAGCCCTAAAGCCATCTCATCCACTGTCACTGTATGGGACATCCTCATCTCCCATTCTGAAGCAGTCCAGGGTGCTCATCTCATAATCCATCACCTGAAGAAAAACAGTTTGATTTTCTTCATGGTGATAATTTATCCTAGAATACAGAACCAGATTCTCAGTATTCAATTTGGGCTCTTTCAGATCAATTAAGAAGTTGCACTTTGTTTAATGACGAAGCCGATTTACAGGAAGGAGGATTTTGGCATTTTAGCATTAGCACTTACATGACAGAAATACTACATGACATTTAATTTTAGAACTACTTCTAATATTTCTCCTTGTTGGAGAAGCACAGCCTCTTGTTTGATATAATTACCACCTTCTGATCAGAGAAGCAGCATTTTACACTGAAACAGAAATGGCTGAATTTTTACCATCTCATATTTAATCTCGGTTTTAATTAAAATCTATGATTTGACATTTCCTTCCTTGCTTCTAAGGGCTGTTGACTTCTGCTTGAAACAGACATGCAGGGTAACGAACCTTCAGGAAAGTTTGATAAGGGATGATTTTACCCCATCATTTGCAGAGTTCTTGGAATATATAAATTGCTAAGTATTATTAGTCACTGCAGTTTATAACATTTTATGCTTTCGCAGCTCACTGCAAAATATTAATTAAAACAGCCCAGATAGCATGATTGAAATGCATTTCCCTTCAGAGAGACATGATTTTTTCCACATTAGCCACGAGAGGGCAGGGAACGACGTAACTCCCAGGCTGCTCATTCCAGTGAGCTCAGGAAAGTTCCCTCTCAGAGCTCTTCAGCCCTTTGTCCCTCTGCTCCCAGAAGAAGGGAGACAACGGGGCCACAGCCTCTTCCACCACCCAATAGCACCGTGTGGTGCAGCATGTGCCCTCCTAGTCATAAGATGAAGAACGGGCATGCATTTCTTCACCTGCAACACCAGTTCCCACTCCTCCTGATAATTCAATCCACTGTATCATGAAGGACAGCCCCCCCACACCTGCCCCCACATTCATCCCCTCTCATTCTGTCTCAAGAAGGTTCCAGACAAGTGCCTGACAATCCTCAGCTCAAACAAAGCGGCATCAGTTGAAATGGCTGGCCCCACCACTCCCTGAGCTGTTGGTAAAACTGGGTGTCTTTTCACACATGGGATCAAATCACCCAGCACGGAGCTATATAGGATCAGAACTCTGTTTCCACCTTGATTCCTTTTTTTTTTTTTGCCCCACCACCATTGTTTCCATTTACTTCCACAGGCACACCGGCTGCCTGGGGACACTAAGAGGAGACTTCCCATGCAACTTCCCAGTGCTCTATCCCAAGAGCACAGGGAGGTGACAGGATGGGTGCTGCTGGGACCAGCCAGCAAAAATGATTAAGGAATCTCCTCCACAAGAGATTTTAAAGAGATTTTAAAATCTCCAAAAAGATTTTAAAGTTGGCATCCATTAAATGTGACTGAAGTTTTTTTGATCCTGTTTTAAAGGAGGAATGGGGACTATGTCTATTTCTGCTGGGATCGCAGGAGCCTGCACAGCAGTGATTGTACCACTGATAAAGATTTACTAAGGTAATTCCTGTGAACTTTTACAGTGCAATTCTCCATGGCTTCAATTCTAAAATGCCAGTAATAACTACTAAAGGGCAGAGCACTGAAATTGCTTAAGCTAATCTCCCAAACAGCCAAACCCTGAGATCTGCACACCAAGAAATCTCCCTCTGCCATGGGAGGCAGAAAGAAGGAAAACAGGCTTCTTGCAGAGCCTGGATCCCTCTTCTTTTCTTAAGGGAAGTTTTGCTGTGCTCACATTAACTCAAGGATTTTGTTTCGGCATTTGATTCTCATGGACATTTTATGTGATTCCATTGGCAGAGCTTTGTAATTTAGCATTAATTAATGTCAATTAATGTATTCAGTTGCTAAGCTCTGGAATTAATTTCATTAGTTTTCCCGCACAGATGTTTTCCCTGCCATAGGTAATTAGGACATTATGCTTTTCAGTTCCAGAACCCTCACCTCCAACAACAGCTGCTGTTTTTAATATACAACAACAAAGTCACGCTGTGCCTGGAGAGAAGAACATAGCAACTCCCAGCTCTTACACCCCCAGACACTTTGATTTTGACAGGTTTAGACACCAACAGTAGGATTTTTCTTGGGGATAGGCAGCTATTTCTAAAGAGGAAGCAAGAAAAGTCACAGAACACAAGAATGGAGAGACATCTTGTAAGGGAAACCTCTGACAAAATTAATCTGTTTCAGTCGTGAAAGAGAATTGCAAATGCTAACACACAGCAAAAGTTAAGAGCCGGAGGGACCCTGTGCCATGAGATATTTCAGTCTTTTCTGTTTACTTGAGCTCCATCCTAATATGTTCTCAAGGGAAATGCATCTAGCCTGTCCCAGAGAGATTTCTTGGCTCAGCTGGTGGAGATGGAAGGTTGTTGGTGGTTACTGGAGGTCGATGAGCCTCTGCAAAAGTACAGGGGAGAGTTTCAAACCCTGTCCTAAAGCAAAGTAGGACTTTCTTCAGGATACTTTGTTGTCAACTGTTATTTTGTATGACACATCAAATCATAATACCCACTGCTTTCCAGTCTAAGCTTGCGTGTATATCTTTCAAAAACCTTATTTGATCGCAAGAAGAGTCAGAGAAAATATCCACTATACTCACTGTGAATGTATCATTCCTCCTGATTTTTATTTCTGTTGTCTTTAATTCATCGAGGAATGTGTCCTTCTCTCTACAAATAAATCCACTAAGGCCAAATCAGGAGTTTATGCAAAGAGCATCCCCACAATCTATGACTTGTTTGTCTTCGAGATTTACTATGGAGTATCCTAGTTCATTACTGAGCAGCTTAGGCATTAGGGATAGTTTCTGCTTTTGAAGGACGAATGGCATCCTGTGACTAATGAACTGTAAGAACATAGCAGTAACATATCTCACTGAAAGACCCAGGCCTGTTAACCCCTCTCCAACAGTGACTAATAACAGAAGCCTAGAAAAGATTGTAAGAATTTGCCCAGGTGCCTTGGCCGTCCAGGTATACCTTCAGCATCCACAGCCTCCCATACATTAATCTTTCTACTCCTTTTTTGAGAAACATAAAAAATGACCGTTCTTTATCCCTTTCCATCTGGTCTGCATGTTGATTTGTGAAACATTTATGGTATGAGAACACATTCATAACTCTCCAGCACTCAGCAACTACAAAGCAATTAACTAGTAATGAAGATCAGTGGAATGAAGCCATCCCATTTACTAACTACTCACAAATCTGGTTTTATCCTGCTGCTACTCTTTCTTCATTGCACATCAGAGTCAGGAGTCTTTCCTTACATGGGGAAGTGTATCCTCTGCCATTTCTGGCATAAGGATATAATTAGAGAAACTAACAGATGTCATTCTCCAGGACTATAATAATCATGATCAGGAAAAAATACGAATCACCATCAGGAAAAAAACCCCAACACTTTAGGACACTCCGGATATTAACTCACCACTCTAGCTATGTTAGCAAAAGATTGTCAGGCTAGGTTGCCTACTCATTTTTTCCACAGCAGTGATTATTTTATTCTTCCTAGTCATGTTCTGTGAAAACAGAAATTAAAGTCCTAGCACAACTTTGTGATTCAGACACCATTGGCCAGGTGCTCAGTCTGTGTTGATCAGCAAGCAGAGCACACCTGCTGACCCCAGGTGAGGCTTTGGTCTTACTTGCAATCACAGTGGCACCTAAATTACCTTTCAATAAGAAAAGACACTGTGTAAATCGGGACAGCAGAAGAAAAGCAAAGGAAACAAAAGTATTTTTAAATATAAGGAGCTCTCTAAATTTTTGCCAGAACATTAGAAAACCCCTTAGATTCTTTCACCCCCACTTTAAAAAAAAAATAAAATTACATAAATGAAACTGTACTCAAAATCAATTGGCATCTATCTACATAAGCGAATGCATATCTCATAAATGTAACAGTGGGTTTTCTTGACTTGCATTTCTCGAAACTGTCACTTAGACGTCCTCTGAGTCAGCTTTGCAATGCTCTGGAGGGCCAGTGGGTACCCAGCTAGTTTCCAAATGCCTAGTAGGAATTCATCTTTGTAATTCTCACCAACAGTCTGGATTCCACAGTAGGGATCAGCTGAATAAAAATTATCTCCCATGTCTTACTGGGGTAACCCTCCTTCGCTCAAATCAGAGAAACCCATTAATTAAAGATCTTTCAGGACTTGTGTATTCTTTACAAACCTAAAACCCACTTGTCATTAAGTTTATACACCTTCTGAAAGCACTTCAAGCTGCATTTGAGCAAACCTAGATTTCACTCCCACCAGTCACTGCCTGCTGACTGTGGCGGTGAATTTAAGAGGAGCTTATCGTGTGGTTAAGAACTGTAGGGGATTAATTATCTTACTGGGGTGTTGACCTGAAACCAGTCAAAAAAAAATATATCACAATTCCTGCTGACTTTGCTGGCTTGCCTTTGATCCTGTTCCAAAATCGAAGTGGAACACCAGGGACACCCAAGTGTACAAATGGAAATGTGAGATAAGGTTCATATGAACTTCTTCCAACCAGAAAAATCAGTTTTGCTACTGTGCTCTCAGTCCCAGCGTGCCTCGGATTGGGCCTGAAGCCTTTAAAAAATAAGCACAACCATTTGATGAGGTGAAAATTTGCCTGGTACTCTCCAAAATTTACACAACAGGATTGAAAACATAAATGGCAGTCATTAGCCCTGAAAACCTGTCTCCATCAATACAACTAAATTGCACAGTCTGTACTCAGTTTGTTCATCACTGCCTGCACTCTAGTTTGATGAGACACAGTGTGTTCAGAAGGAGTCCAGATTTTTCTGGATCCTGAGAAGAAAAAAATAAAATTAGGGAGAATGTGAGCTCAGGTACAACATTGCTAGCCAGATCCTCAGCAGGTGTAAATCAACGTGCTGCTGAAGTTATACTGATTTATGCCTGCTAAGAGACTCCTATTTTGGTCCTTGTAAACCTTTTACATTATGTATATAAACGCAATAAATAAAATGCACAGGCAGACCATAATCAGGGAGCAGAGATAGAGAGTTATTGGTGTTCTAGCAGGGAAAACCCAATACTAAGGCTGTTGCTGATAGATGTTCTCAGACAACGCTGCCAGGGAGATGGGTTAACATTGTACTCTGCTGACATTTCCACTTCTTCTTACCTAAAGCTGCAGTTGTACCACTCAGCTTCTCTTGGAAAAGATACCAGCACAAGAACGAGGTGGGTTTTTTTCACTTGTGCTGAGTTCAGCAGGTTTTTGATTAGCCCTTATATTTCCACTTCAGGATATTTTATATTATTGCACAGATTGTGTGGTGGTTTCCACACCACCTCCCTTTCTTTCCTTCTTTCTCTGTACCTTGTTTTGGCAAGTCTGCCTTCATCTACCTTCTCAAATTTAATCCTTTTATTGAATTTTTACACTTGGTTAACTCTCAAAAGAGATATTCCAAACAAAGTATAAATAAGTAAATGCAAGAACATTTAAAAAAAACCAAACCAAACAAACAAGAAAAAGCCCAAGAAAAAACATTTGCAAATTACCCCCTGCTTCAAATAAAGGTATCTTTCTCAATTCAGCACAGTTCACCCCATCACCCTGCTGCCTGTGGGAGTGATGGGGTGAAGCAGGACACACCTGCTTCATTCCAGAAGAGAAAGGTTTATTTATCCACCAGAGGGTCATAGTTACTTTTTCCAGGAAAAGGAGACTGATTTAGAAGGCAGCTCTAGTAGCCAAGAGACATGAATATACCAAGTTGGTTGTGGTAACTAAAGGACCACGTATACATTCTTAGCCTGTCTCAGTCTCAAAATCCTGTGTCCTGCAGTGCTGCCAAATGTCTTCTGGCAAAAAAATGCAAAGTTCCTGCTTCCAGCTACCCACTGTCCTCTGCCAGAGACCAACAGTCCCTGGAACAACAGGCAAAACAGAGCACATCATAGAATCGTACCATAGAATGGTTTAGGTTGGAAGGGACCTTAAAGATCATCTAGTTCCAAACCCCTGCCATGGGCAGGGACACCTCCCACTAGACCAGGTTACTCAAAGCCCCGTCCAACCTGGCCTTGAACACCTCCAGGGATGGGGCATCCACAGCTTCTCTGGACAACCCAGGCCAGTGTCTCACCATGCACAAGAGTATGCACTTACTGAAAATCCAACACATTTTCTCATATTGCCAATGAGCTGAGCTGGGGACCTCCTGAATCATCATCAGAAGTTTCATGCGAATGACTGGTTTGCAAGAGGGGTCACCACTGGCTGAAGGTGTGACACCACTGCTATATTTACACTAGAAGTTCTGTCAATGCCTAAACAGAGACACTTAAGTTGTGCTGCCTCATAACTAAGCCAAAATAAGTGCACAGAATCAGTTACTAGAGCTCAGTTGATGAGCAATAATTTGTTATTCCACAATTCTTTACTAATATGCCTGACTCCTCGGTGAGGCCAGTTTCATGTACCTGTTTTTTGGTTTCCACCTTAAGAGCTTTAATAAAGCTTACTTATTTGTTAAGCACTCAAGAAGTCTTTTGCAGAAACGTGCTATAGCTGTGCAAAATGTTCTTATGTATCTAAGAACTCAAACAAGACCGTTCACGGCAGGTGGAGCATGGCACCTTCTCTGCCCACTGTGAGCTGAATATCCCTCAGAAGCATCACCAGAATATAGCTCTGTAAACACTGATTGCAGTGCTTCGTCTCAGTGACCTCAAATTCTTAATGCCTTATAACAGTAATATTTTGCGCTGAAACAGACACCATCCTGCTAGAATATTTCATCCTCATTTAGCATGTCCCGAGAAATAGAAAGCCCCATGTTCCCAGCCTTGCCACCATGTTCAGGTAAGTGAAACTGAGAGGAGAAATAATAATCAGAGGACACAAATGATAAGCAATAGAGATAATACATTCTTTCACTTTTACTAATCTTGCATATCTTGAAATGGAAAGACCTTTAAAACTTTATGGTTTCTATCTCGCAGCTGTTTCTTTTCAAAATGCATCTTCCAAAAAATTCTCTTTCATAATAAATTTCAGTGAGTTAAAAAACTGATTACTTTACAGTTACCTTTTCAGACAGTTTTTAACTTTCCAATGACAAAATACACATTTTCAGCAACACCACTGCGTTTAGGGGTACAATTCAGGGGAAAATTTTATCCATTTTTAAAGGAATTAATTGACTGCATCATGAATACTTATATATTGCAAATAGTAAAAATCTGCTTGTTATGTTGCAGCAAAGCTGCTATTTACAGAGGAAACAATACGGAATTACAATGACAAGATCTATGGCAGCCAGGCTTTCGGTGTGATGCCTGCCTGAGGCAATCCAGTGTTGTGGAAAAGAAATCCATGGAGAAAGATCTGCAAAGGCAGTGGAGCTTAAAGATAAACCTTGAGTGAGCATGGGTGGGAGGAGGAAAGGCCAGCAGGTGGCTCAGGGTGCCTCAGAGAATTCACAGCCAATTATGAGAGTATTTTGGAGTTGCAAGTAAAGGACGCTCCTGGAATGGAGAAAAGGACCTCAAGAGGCAAGGCAGGGAGGGAGAGGAGTTGATGAAAGCGAAGGACAATGATAGAACAAGCAATAACAGTGAAGAATAAATTTAGGCTGGTCATTGAAAGGTTTCTAATGTGAGAGAATGAGGTATTTTCAAAGGTAGTACCTAAGGCAGAGTATCCCTGGTCTGCTAAAACTGTAAAGCTATGAACAAGGTGATAGTATGTACTGCGTGAAACAACAGCAGCTAGACTCTGTGATCCAGGAACTTCTCTCCAATGTCATATTCCCATGAACAAAAAAAGTGCTGTATATACGAACTCCAATTACTGCTTATCACCTATCCTTCCTTACCACTTTCTCTGCTCCTTTCACAGCCGGTTAATTCCAATTTTTCACCTATCCTTCCTTACCACATTCTCTGCTCCTTTCACAGCCGGTTAATCCCGATTTTTTGCCTTACTGGCAAGATTTCTATTCTGACAGACCTGACTTGGAACAGTCAAAACCCTTCATATTGAGTTAATCACTAAAGAGAAGGCAGATTTCCATGACGATATTGCGTGGTTACAAGACTATGAGAGCAGTCCAGAATACCACAATATTTGGAAGCTGATGCACTTACGACCATCCACTGTCTTTGCCTCCAGGTGCACGAGATCAGGCTCTCTACCAGACCCCATCATGGACCTGTAAAAGACAGATTGATACAAAGGGGTTAAAAAAAGAGCTGATCATTTTGAAAGCATTTTTGAGTTTTCCCTTAAATAAACTTGAAAATTTGAAAGAAAATCTACTATTTTATCGAATCAATGCCATGGTACGTATGAGTTCTTTATTTCTGACCCCTTTATTTCACTTCTTTGCACCAAGAGACTTGCTTCTGTTCTCGTTGGTACCTGACAACCTCCTGGTTTGGTCAGAAGGATGCATTTCAGTTTTGGGTGGGATACAGAGACTTTAATTGATGGGATAATAGTGTTTGCCAGCATACTAATTATAGCTGTTCCTTTATATCGGACATTTTATGCACATTTGTTTAATTGACACTTTTAATGATCAATATTCCCTTATTAATTAAGAAATTTTAAAAACTCATTTCATCCTGAGACATGTTATCACTTCTGATCTAATAAAAACTGTGTTCCGTTAATAAAAGAAATGTAGGATTGACTCAGAAAATGACTGTTCACTCTGAATTAACAAGCAACAACATAAAGACATTGAGCACCGCAAATAAGGGTTTTATAGACTTAAGCTTTTCTTCCACTGTTGAGGTTCCTCTGGATTGGCACTGCTGGGGATGGATAGTCTGAATTATGGCAAGCATATGCCAATCCCATTGTACAGCAGCCTCAGCAGCATCTCTGACAATCACCCTTGTTTCTGCCTTGGTCCAATCATCCAAGTCATAACCCTAGATTAAAGCTAAGGGTTAAACAACCAGTTTCTTGTTAGCTGCCTAACCTCCAAGTTAATAGATGCATCAGGGAAGAGAAACACTCATTTCCAGTGATAGCCAAATTAGACGCTGTTCCTTCAAAGCCTCATTATTTTTCAGGAAATCAAAAGTGGGGTTCAAACAGTGATTTAGACCTTAATTCAGTTCCCACTGACTGCAATCAGAGACAGCTCCAGCCCTTAATCATCATGCGCATTAAATAATAACCATTACACAAACGTTAACAATAACAAGACTACTTGTGTCCTGATTAAGCCTTAGCTTTGCTTGACAAAATCTGTAACAACTCTCTAGCTAGAAAAAGTTTGGATTTTTGTTCTCCTTTGCTGGGGACTGGAAGTTTCAGAAAAGGCTCTGAGCCAGCATTGCTTTCAGCTCTTCTCCATTTTTAATAACATTTATGGCAAGGTCTTTTTCTCCTAAACATTCAACTTCTATTTAAAATCTGTACTTCCTGATAATTGACACCAAGTGGGTGGGAAGGGAGTACCTTCCTAGGGCATTTTTCCTTTACCTGCTATCATCAGCAGATTTAGGGCCAAAATGCTGGGCCTGCTAGTTACAATTCAGTTCAAGATAAACAGATGCCAGTGTCAAACAGCTCTAAAAAAAATTCAGAAGGACTAAGCTTGTAATTTGGCATATCTCCTTTTTATTCTTGTTCATTCAAGCAGGCTTTAAGCACACCTGGAACTGGGCTACCACAGAAGACACAGTAGGGCTTTGTCAGCGCACTCCTCCTCCTGACCTCACACAGCCCCATGGGGATGTGAACTCTCCAAAGAAACAAGGATTGCATTCCACGGATTTGAACGCTTTGTCTCCTCAGAGACCCACAACAATGGTATTCATCCAGCAAAGAACTTGTTGCCCTAGTTAAAGCCTGTGACTCTGCGGTCAGGTGCTTGGTAGTTTTCTCCTCACAGTGCTATTCCGACGGCAAGAAACACCTCTATTGCATCTTCTCAGGCAAAGACAGCTAATTCAGCAAGAGATGTCTCACCGATGGATAGGACGTTACTGTCGCTATTGTTTTCCCTTGTGATATGAGCCATAATTTACATCAAAATCTTAAATGTCTTAAGACCAGTGCATAAATATCTGCACCCACAAAGCCGTGAAAGTTAGAAGGCTACACCTGTAGTGATCTGTGTATTACTTAGTTTCACACTATGACAGCCAGTATTGGGACTGCAGAAGCTTCAACTCAAGGTAGAATTAAACTACCAATTGTCCCAAAGGTGTACAGAACAAGGATGGCTGAAACATGACTGGTGATAGACATTATTCATCTACTCAAGGGCTTCTTTTCTTTTGATATCTCCTAACCCCTGCAAATTAGAAATGTGATGACAAGTGAAGATGAAAACTAAGGCCCAGAGAATCTAAGGGAGTTCCTAAAGTCAAACAGTACATCTGAGGTAGAGGCAAGAACCGTATCCAGATCTTCCTATCCGCTAGATATTTCTTCCTGCCTTAGAAAACACACATTCCATTGCTTTGATATATAATAGGCTTAATTTACTTGTGACAGCACAAGGTCACAGTCAGGCCCATAATATTAAATGATAACATGAACTATGAGTTGCAAAGGACAAGCAAAATACAAATACATATCTGCTCAAATCAATATTAGCTGTACACAGCTGACATCCAGAAACATATCATTCCCATCCAGATTCTGCTGAGACCTTACCCACCAGAACTTTTTTAATGTCACATTTTCTTGTATCATGCTGTCTTGTTCCATGGTAACCCTGTGATATTTCTCTAGACATCCCTCCATACCTCCTGAAAAGCCACATAAAGTAATATTCGTCTTACCAAGTTATATACTATAGATATTTAACGCTGAGCTAATCACACTCAACTCTCTTTGCAGGCAGTGAGGAGAAACAGGCAGTTTTTCACTGTGGTTCATCTGAACGGTGCTAGATATGACTTCATGAGAAGACAAACTTTATCCTAGAAAAGGCTGTTTCTCTCCATTGAATACAAGATGTCTGGACACCTACACAACAGACACCCAACATGTGATCACGTAAAGGTCCCACAGCAGGTTACACAACAGGCCTGAAATACGTTTATTACCTACATTTAAAAACATGAATTACAGATAAACTACAGATTGTGAGGAGAGGGGAAAGAGAATGTCCTGGGTGGCCTTCTCTCTGAGAGAGTATTGTTTTACATAGCTTACCTCAGGTTTATTATTTACTATATGGCATGTGAAAGCCTAGGACAATTTCAGAAATACAATAGTGACTACAAAGAACATATACAGGAGATAAATACCATGCTCTTGGTTGCACTGCACCCAAGAACACGCACTCTGTAGGAAGATAGGCATATCCTGTTTACACGCATTGGACAATCAGTTCTTAAAGCATCTACTGGAAACAAGGTGTTAGGAACTGTGGAATGTACGTCAGAAATCTTAAATTTTTAGTATGTCACCCAGGTCAATCACAACACTACTGAGCATGCAGCTACACTGTCAGTAGGTTTGCTTGGTTTTTTCATTCTGATGGGGCAAAAAAAGCAGGACAATTACTTCTACAAGCCTGGATACCATTAAGTAACAGCGTTAAGGCCCTAGCTTCAGTATGAAACGAAATGAATAAACCTAACTGATCACAAGGAAATTCCAGTCCTGACTGATGACTGGATTGGAAGTTCGTATAACAAAACTAGAGTGATCAATAAATACATGCTTCACACGTGCAAGAAGGAAACGATATGCTGGATTTGCCCTAGATAACATCAAAGCCTCAAACTCTGTGTTTCTAACTGGATACAACTGCCCACTCTACTTCATTATCTTTTGTGAACATGGTCGATACAACCTAGTCAACGTACACTTCAAAAATTAAACAAGGAAGAGTGCTGCGCATTTGACAGCTTATAAACTAAGCACCCTGCAAAGAACAGGGGAACAGATGAGCAACACTGTGGGACCCACTCACTCACTGGTTTCTCTCTGAAATTTCTCTAAAAATAAACAGCAGTCCAAAACTTTGCCATGCCCTATTCTGAGCAACTTTCGTTAGCTATGCCGGCAGCACTTTCTTCTTTTTCACAACTCTATTCTTCCCTTTCAGCACTCGTTCTCAAAGACCAATCGCTCATACACCCACAAACTTTTCTTCTTGCCACGGTCTATGTTTTCACGTTATGGTAAAATGCCAGCATGCCCTTTGTCCGTCCCTTTAATCTCAGGCTTTCTGTAATACTCCATGAAACTTCAGTACACCAGGGATATGCTTGCAACACTTTCTGCTGAATGGTGCCTATTGTATTTTTGCGATTAGCTTTTTGTGTTTTGTTGGTATAATTGTCTGGATGCTTTGAAAAAAGTAAAAAGAAAAGAGGAAAAAAAAAAAGACCAAAAAAAAAATATCTTTTGGGAAAATGAGGATTTAAAAAAGCCAAGGGGAGTGCAAGGCATTAACCCCACTGCCTTTACACACAAGATGCTCACATTACGAAAAATGTAGAACCCCCACAGTCCTATTACAAAGTTGCTTCCAAAAATTTTAATCATCATCAAACCTAAGTAGTCATCTGCACTTGAGAGCTTCACAAATCGATATCAGTGGCTGCAATGCAGTAATTGCTCTGAATGCAGATTCTGCATCCACCGTGAGAAGCAGCACAGGGAAAAGACCCCAAATCATCCTCTGGTTTAGAACTAGGCTGAACCGAACAAAAGCAGCCTGGCACTGCCCATCGCACAGCAAATGCTAGTTGGCATATTTCTGTAGTGACCAACCCCTTGCCATCTCTCTGTCTGAAACATTTCTAAAACCTTGGCTTCCTTGGCCTGTCCGCTCTTTTGAGCCAAGGAAATTCAATAGAGACCTTGTTATCCTGAGGTTTCCACCTCTTCTATCTTTTTTCACTTCTGGGGACAAAAACAATTGTTTATGGATGCTGGGAACTGATGAGGCTTACAAGGCAGTCAGACCACTCAGAACTGCAAAAAGGCATCATTGTGAAGATAGCAAAAGCTTCCACTTAGCGTACTTAATTTCAAACTACCACTTTTCATAAACAAAGAACTTGAAGCACCAGAAAATAAGGGCTCCATCTCAAGGGCTTGTGCATTCTGGAAAGTAGCTTTGGGCGTCTTTGGTTTTGGATACTTGACTTCAGACACAGTCACACCATATCTGGGACTACATGCACAAGAAGCTTGATGGCAAACTTTTCATACATATTCCTTGTATCACACATGCTCACAGCAGCCAAATCAAAGGTCTTTTAGCTAAGCAATAAAAGACAACGTTATTCTACAGAATCTTCAATGTAAACGGCCCAGAATGAAAGGCTGGAAGAACAGAAATGCTGCTATGCCCTTTTCACAGACAGAACCAGTGCAAATGTCGTTCATTCTTTATATGGGGACAGAGATGTTATGCAGCTTTCCCACGTCTCAGAGGAAATGAACAAGTGCAGAACCAGGACTCCTACGACCATCCCTCACCTTCTTTTAGGGGAAAACAGGTATGATTTGTTCATGCAGCAAAGGCTGGCAGATAAACGACAGCTAACAGCACAACTCTACTAAGGCGGGTGGAATGAGATCCACACAGCTCTGGCCATTTTGAGCTTCTCAACACTGACTCAGAGTGGGTTAGAAGTGGCTGCAATGCAATACCAAAGAGAAAAGTGACACATCACTTGGAAAATCCAGTTTCACCCCTCATGATTAAAAATGAACATTTGCCACAGTACCCTCTCTTCCACTTCCCACAATCTGTCCCAATTCTCTTTCTGGACATTAGACCAGTTGCATTCTGCAGATGACTTCGTGCTTAAGGTGTTATTTATTTTGAGATGTCCCCTGATCTTCAGCATTACTTCTTCCCAGCCCCAATTTGAGCACACCTCCATCTCCACATATACTGCATTACACAGAAAGACTAATTAGCTGCATAGACAGGTGGAAAAGAGAACATATTCTTAGAGATCCTTATGCCAAAATCGTCCTATGAACATAAATATTCTAACAAGCTTTATCCTGTCACAATAGAGCTATAAAGTTGCTCTGTTCAGCACATGATAATGGCTTTGTAATTCAATTATTGGTAGAATTTGCCTTTGGGGATTTATCTTCCTTTAGCCTCAGCACTCATCCGAATCCCTTATCGTAAATCTTGCCAATGCAAAACCAGCTCCCGCACTACCTCTGGGACACATCCTGCCACTTCATGTTAAAAAACTGACAGCTTATTCCAGCTTAGTGCATAGCAGGTTTTGGGTTTTGTTTTAAAGTACAGAATGAAAACAACAACAGTAGATGACATTCATGGAGTCTTTAGTAGCACCAATTTTTTGGTTCCACTGATGCTTCTTATAACACTCTAAATCCTAATTGCCATTCATAAAAATAGTAACATGTAGCACTGAACAGGGAGCTTTTTGTCCAAAGATACAAAAGTACTTGACAATCAACCTTTAAGTAACCTTCCCTGCATGCTACTGATTTGTCCAAGACCTATGGAAAAGTACAAGACCAGCAGATCAAGTCAGAAATAGGGGTTGAGGAAAATTTTTGTTCTTGGCTTTATAGATAAACTCCACTGATTAGTCAAGAGTACAGGGACCTCATTGATTTGACCAAGATCACACAGTTGTTATGTGGCAGAGACAAAAATAGAGCCTGAGAGTCCTTCAGGCTCCTTTTTCTTTTACTATTATATTGACTTCATGAGGACTTTGCGGATACTCTCTGTTCCTTTTTTGCTTGCAGAGGTCAGTGAATCTGCCCCAGGGAGCTTAGTGTGGGAGGGAATTCTTGTGGTTTCTCTAGTTCAGTCCCTACTATGTGAAATTTTACAGATTTAACTATTCCTGGAACAGACTTTAAAGATTGTTTGCTAGCTTTAACATCTCTTAACCATATTCTCCTGACATGTTTTAGAAACAAAGGGCCAGATTCCAGACAGGCATAAATCAGCACTACATTTCTTTCTATCTGGCCAATAAATCTCCCCTGATAATAATCTAGTTAAATTTTCCCTGCTACAACTCCGCGCTATTCTTTCCCACATTGTCCAATTAGATGAAATGATATAATTCTGTGCAATTCAACTGGCAGCCACTGGGTCAAATCCATCCTATGGTGTGCTTTACTCAGTTTGTCACCTTTTCTCTAGAACTGATGGAAAACAGCAGTGCAGTGCTCAGCTTCTCCTAGTTGTGCCACCTCACAACACTGACCCAGAAAAACAGGTGGCTCTTGCTGCTAATACTAATACAGATGAGTAGGTAAATGGGGGCAGTGGTGCGACTTTCAGGCCATGGGGAGTCACTTCTACTCTTACCATCGTTTTTTTGCAACCCTAGGACAGGATTACCCACAGCCTTCCACCACATGATGTCCACATATAACCCACAGTGTCAAGGACTGTAGCAAACCAAGCCTTCTCCCCTGCTGCAGTAACACCACAGCTCTCTGTGGGAAGCGCCAGAGGGGAAACTTGGCTAAAACTCTGAAACAGATGGATGTGAATTCTCAGGGAGGTAGGTATCTATTGCTGGTAATGCTGGGTGGGAGGAATGTCTTAAAATGAGGATCTAATTTAAATGGATAAAATTCAGTTACCAGGATTAGATCCTGATTTTAAGATAGCACTCCTGTCCTACGCCTCTTTTTCATATATTGCAGGAAACTTAAGACATCATACTGGCTTGAAGGGAGAGAAGGAAGAAGGTATCCTCTAGTTATAGCCTCTGAACTCAGCTCCCTGATATAATGGACCAAACCCACCTGATTTACTGCTTCTCTGCTGGCACAGTCTAATAGGATCGTGGTTTCCCACTGTGTTAAGATGCATGTTTCTGGCATCTTTTAGCGCTGTGGCCCAGTCAGTATGCTCCGGAGGAGGCCAGGAAGTCATTTACAGCAAAAGTGTAAAGTCAACTCTGGTAACACAGTATGCTGCTCATTAAACATACAACAGAAAATAGCAGTGAAACCTTCTGGACATAAATCTAGACAAATCCACAGCTAACTACTACGCAACTGCCTCACTCTCTCAAGGGCTGCCCTTTTTAGGCGCCCTTCATAGGTTTACGGAGAAATCAGTTTCCTGGTCCAATGTCCGTTGAAGACTGACTTGTTCCAGGGTCTCGAATCACACTGCAGACTGCTACTGAGTAACCCCCAAATCAAGATTTTGAACCTGGTATATGCCTGCCTACTTCTGCAGATCCTTAACAGGGGGAAGTGGATGACGGGAGAGAAGCTGAAACTTGTGGGAGCCTGTACTCATTTATAAAGTATCTCTGGATGATTTTTTAAGATAAACCAGCTAAACTGGGAAAACCAAAACGCACCAACCTATGCATCCAACAGAATGAAGCCTCTCAGTCCCAAAAGACTTATTCAGGTGAATACACCTCTTCTCTCTATTCACAACTGGAAGACAAGACTCTAAGGGGGGGAAGGAAGCAGAGTCAGGTAAACGGATAAGATTCTATTCAGTTATGACTTTTAGGATAACATTCAAGTTACTATTTTAACCCCATTTTTTGGGCCCCCAGGATAATCATAGAATCATAGAATCGCTGAGGTTGGAAGGGACCTTTAAGATCATCGAGTCCAACCTTTAACCTACCCTGACAAAAGCCACTTCTAAACCATGTCCCTAAGTGCCCCATCTACCCTTTTTTTAAACACCTCCAGGGATGGTGAATCCACCACCTCCCTGGGCAGCCTATTCCAATGTTTAATAACCCTTTCAGTGAAGAAATGTTTCCTAATATCTAATCTAAACCTCCCCTGACGTAACTTGAACCCGTTTCCCCTCGTCCTATCACTTGTCACCAGGGAGAAGAGGTCAGCCCCCATCTCTCTACAACCTCCTTTCAGGTAGTTGTAGAGGGTGATAAGGTCTCCCCTCAGCCTCCTCTTCTCCAAGATAAACAACCCCAGCTCCCTCAGTTGTTCTTCATAAGGTTTGTCCTCCAGACCCCTCACCAGCTTTGTAGCCCTTCTCTGGACACGCTCCAACACCTTAATGTCCCTCTTGTAGCGAGGGGCCCAAAACTGAACGCAGTACTCGAGGTGGGGCCTCACCAGTGCCGAGTACAGGGCGATGATCGCTTCCCTAGTCCGGCTCACCACACTGTTCCTGATACAGGCTAGGATGCTGTTGGCCTTCTTGGCCACCTGGACACACTGCTGGCTCGTATTCAGCCGGCTGTCAACCAACACCCCCAGGTCCTTTTCTGCCGGGCTGCTTTCGAGCCACTCTGCCCCAATCCTGTAGCGCTGCATGGGGTTGTTGTGACCCAAGTGCAGGACCCGGCACTTGGCCTTGTTGAACCTCATACCATTGGTCTCAGCCCATCGGTCCAGCCTGTCCAGATCCCTCTGCAGAGCCAACCTACCCTCAAGCAGATCAACACGCCCGCCCAGCTTAGTGTCATCTGCGAACTTACTGAGGGTGCATTCGATCCCTTCATCCAGATCATTGATAAAGATATTAAAGAGAACCGGCCATCATATAAGAGTTGACAGTACTTTTTCTCTCACATGGCAGAACTCTGCCAAACTAAGGATTTGGGACTGAGCAGTTATAGTTTGCTTTGACAAATCTTGATTTGATTATGAGTAACAAGTTCTCTCAAGAGACTACTGGGACCAGAGGATCTGATTATTGTAGACTCAGAGGACCAGAGTGATACCAACCTCTGCTGTGTGACTTTGGGCAATTTTCTCAGCCGTGTCCAGGGAAGAAAGATATGTATTTTGGATCTCAGTTTCTTAAGAACTAAAACTTATCATAAATCCAAAGAGTCTAAATGAGCTTTTAGCAGCAACAGAAAGAGGATGCTGTGTGTCTTTTTTCTGTCCTTGCTGACTCACATGGGGCTGGTGAGTTTGTATCTCTGGAAGCCAGACAGGAATAAAATCCTAATTCCCAAGATAAATCCGAGAGATTTCAGCCTTCATTTGTAGCAAAAAGATAGAGCTACATCAGGGTCCAGCTGCCTGAGAACTGTAAGCAGAGGTTTTCACTAAATCCTTTGAAATGCCAGTGGGATCTTTAGTGAACGCTGACAACTGAGAGTGTTTCCTTGCACTGTGGCTGGGCAGGATGTAACACTGACCTTTCTGGTGAAGAAAGGGTAAATGTCGGGGACACTGAATGGTGACAAAGTGCTCTAATGTGTGTTACCCACCATCAGTAATGTTAGCAGCAGCAACATGGTAAGGGCCAAGGGAAGGCACGGTTGCAGATTTGCTCTTCACTCTGGTCCCTGGCAGTGTTGCTTGCCTGCAGCTCATCTGTATCTTTAGGCTGTCAGCCATGAAGCTGCCTGAAAATATTAGCAAGGTAATAGCAGCCTGTGTTATAGAGGCTGGGACCTTCTGTCTGACTTTTTCCCAAAGCCAAACTTCAATTGGAAGCAAATGTGTTGTATTCAAGTCAGAGAAAAAAAAAAAGAAAAAAGAAAAAAAATAATCAAGCAAAATCTCACTACTCTTGCTGTTCCTCATCAGTCAGCTGCTTAATTCAGATCTCCTGAAAACTGTTATGGGTCCCACCGTGATGCCCCTCTCTGGCATGTGCCCATCTCCACCATATTTAAGTTATGAAATACATACATTTTTAGTTAAATTTCTAGTACACTTCAACTCATCGGGTATGGCGTGTGTGTTAGATCAAGTGGATGAATTTCTGGACAGGCTGCCACAATGCCCTTTGATTGCCATCTTCCCCGGCAGCCTCCAGCAGTTGCCCTGCAGTGATTAAAAGGTCTTGTTCAGCAATACACAGCATCATTTGTAAACAGCCCGGATACCATGCCTTTTAAATTGCCTCAGCCCACCTGGGTGGGCGTGCAAATCTCACCAAGCCAAGATCCGACAAGAACACCGGGACACTTCACCTGGCTTGCTCTGACTGCTTGAATATAATGAAGTTTTTAACTGGACTTTGACTTTTTTTTCCCCCCTGATTTTAAGCTCTTTCAGCTGCTCCAATGAACACAGTCAGGGTTTTTAAAATACGGTTTCTAGCCTCCTTTGGAAAGAAAAAGATATATACTCTATAATTCTACTCTGAAGATTAACTTTCTTTGCCATTGCTCATAAAAGAAACACAAACATAGCCCTATCGACTCCTCTGTCCTCCCAGCTGCTTACCAGTTTATCCTTTTCTGCCTTTCAGTGTGTATGCATATCTTTGTATTGTTTGAGGGGAAAGGTTGGTTGGCTGCTTTTTTACAATGTTTGCATCCATTTTCTTCTCATACTCAGAAAAAACCAAGACAGAGTGGAGACATAACAACATCTCTTCCCAAACTGACATATCTTCTGTAATGTCTTCAGGGAATCATTAACATCATGGACACATGACCCTACTGGAAATGAGCTCCACTATGAAACGGTTTTGCTTCTTATCAGCCTATTATACCTATGTAGTTCATGAAAGACCTGAGCTGTATTTTTTGTGCTAAAGACAGTCATCTTAGAATCACAGAATGATTTGGGTTGGAAGGGACCTTTAAAGATAATTTAGTCTAAGCCCTTGCTATAGGCAGGGACATCTTTCACTAGATCTGGTTGTTCAAAGTCCCATCCAACCTAACCTTGAACGGTTCCAGGATGGGGCATTCACAACTTCTCTGGGCAAGTGTCTCACCACCCTCATAGTAAAGAATTTCTTCCTTATATTTAATATAAATCTACCCTCTTTTAGTTTAAAACTGTTACCCCTTGTCTTGTCGCTACAGTACTTGCACCAGTAAAGAGTCTCTTCATTTTTCTTGTAAGCCCCCTTTAAGTACTGAAGGGCTGCAATAAGGTCTCCTCAGAGCCTTCTCTTCTCCAGGATGAACAAACCCAACCCCCTCAGCCTGTCCTCATAGGAGAGGTGCTCCAGCCCCCTCATCATTAAAGCTCTCTAATCTTCTTGAAGTATGGAGTGGTACTTCTTTTTGTATTTCTCCTACCTGCTTGTCTGGATGCGACACCAAAATAAGTAAAAAAAAAAAATAAAAATCAATAGCACTGATACAGTTAATGATTATAACTTGATGATACAAGTTACTAGCTGGTCTTTTCTATTGTTCAATTTATACTAGTTTCAAGAAACTTTTATTATTTGGCTTTATTTCTTTTTTTTCCTCCCTAAGTTTTTCAAGGTTAGGTTACGACTAGAATCAGTTGAGAATCTTTTCAGAAAACGCCTCATTTCAAAAAATATTATATTTTGCAGACCTCTTAATAAACGTTTAACCTTTATTTTTATTTTTTAAGGACAGCTCTAATTGTGATACCTTGACTTACTGACTTTCAGAAAATAATTTCTTATTGAAGACATGTCTTGATTTGAGCTTTTAATGAGCAATTTCTGTTTCTATATTTTGGCCATATTGAACCATATGCACCATAACTAGGTTTTTTGCAACTACTGGTCATGAATGTTTGGATTTGCAGGTATCACTGTTGAACTTTGGACCGCTTTAAAAAAGCAAGAAAAAAGTAAAGTAATTCCCAATACAACTTATTCACCAACTGTGTTCACATTTGTATTCACTACAAACCAGTGTCTTTGCCAACAAAATTCCGTCATAGGAACGTATGCTGAAAATCACCAAGTATCATAAAAATAAACTCAGAAGTATTTAGATAAGGCATTTATCGAACTAGCATCTACTGCATTCTCTTCCTCTAATGCCAGCTACATTAGTAAACACTGTGCTATCAGCAATAATCCATATATGTTAACTTGCTGTTTCTGTGTTACCCTGCTAAACTAAGATTGTAGTAATAGGGTAATTAGGGTATTTTCATAGAGCACAGTTCCACAACTACTGAGCACCTTGACACCTTTCATGCATTTTTCTGTCACAGTACATTTAACAGCAAAATCTCAAGAACCCGCCAGAGAAATAATAAAAAAACCATGAAAATTGTTGATACAGTACAGAACTGCAGTGCCTTGGGGTTGTATGCAGCGTGGATCTTTTGTGTTTCCATCAGACACATAACATACAGTTGACTCTGAGTGGATTACACTTTCCTCAGTATACTACTTTCACATACTTAGATTATGCAAACAGATATATGATAAGACACCCAAACTATAGCAATTATTAGAGATGTCTGTTTTACAGTAGCCTATCACTAAAGCCTGCCCAGCCCAAATGTGTCCTTTCAACCTTTTAATGAGATAGGGAATTACAGATCCCTTTTTCCTCCTCTTTATTTGTTTGTTTGGTTGGTTTTTTTTAAGACAAGAAAACTCCAGTCACCTCTCATTTTAAAGGTCTGAGTTTATCTGCTCATCCCCCATCTGCTATCTTCCTCCACAAAGAGACATTACAATCTCTTTCATCACAAGTGTGGATGTCAGGGCATCACTTAGAGCTGTAGGCGGAAGAATGGAAAGGGGGAACAGAGGAGCTCTGAATAAACAAAGATTCTATTTTCATGTTAATGACTCCTCTTAATGAAACAGAGGATATAAGATTACAAAATACATATGAGCTACAAGGAGCCGAGTTGTTGCTACACAGAGCATTTTCTCAGAGTTATGTAGCAGGCATCAGCAGATTGCTTCAATGTTGTTCTCCAGGGGTTTAAATTTCTCTGGGGTCGTAGGCAGAAGGGGTATTTCACAGAGCATCCAGAAATAAGTGAATAAAAAAGAAAATTCTCTTGGAAACAGGTATAAGAAATGCAGCTGTAAAAGACACTGCAGCTTCTCTGACAGCATTTGCAGGCAGACCCTTCTCAAGACTAAAACTAGCAACCTCGGTGGTGTTTATTCACAAGGCTTACAGTGAACTGCAAACTATTCATAAGACCACATGACAGAGTAAAACGACAATTAAAATATCAGCGAGCAATCAGGAATATGCATCTTTGCTTTCATCAACCATTTGAATCCATTTAAAAATCTTTAAAGTCTTCCAAATGTTCCTTCCCTGTCAAAAGAAGCAGCACTAACTAACCAAAGCCTCAAGAAGGCCTGATGCCAAAGCCTTCACTTTGCGTCTTCCTGATCTTAGAAAAGTCCCAGTTTAGATAGTCCTGGAAGCAGTCTGTAATAAAACAACTCTTCAGCCTTCCTTACGTATTGGAATATAGCCCTTATTCTCCGCAGATATTATAGCCCTCATTCTCTGCAGAATACAGCTGTGCCCTGGTTGACCCCTTCAAAACCATTTGATTTAGAGAAAGCCCCAGGACAGGAGAGAGTGTCCCCACAGTCTGCTTGCTTTGAAAAGTTGTGACTTCAGGATCTTTCCCTTCACTATTCATTTCTGCTCTTAAAAATAACTGGAAGACAGTCTTCTGAATTTTCAGATTGATTAGATTCTGCTTATTTCCAAGCCAAAATGTATAATAATTAATTAAAAACCAAACAAATCAAGGAACCACAGGGCACTGAGCAAGGCTCTACCCAACTTGTACGTCAGCACTGGCTATGGAGATGTTGCTGTAGAAGTTTGGATTTCAGCTGTACATCTGCACCCTCTTATGTCCCAGTTCCCTGTTGTTTTTCTTGCACGGGGAGTCAGCAGTGGCCATGCTCCGAGTGCAAAGGGCTGCCCCTCTGATTCAGCACTTCAGTGCCTATTTTGTCCTCAGGAACTTGGTTGCCAAGAAATAGAAATGCATAGAAAAGCCCAGTGTCACTCTCTGTGGTGTACCTGTTCTTAACTACACATGCACAGCTCTGTTTTCTGCTACGGGTGGTTTTAGGACAGACAGTGTCCATATCATTGCAACAAACAGTATTTTTTTTCCAGGGTGATAATGATCATAATGAATAAACCAGAATTAGATTCAACACTGTCTCTACAAATTGTATTATTTTTGCTTTTGACAGTAGAAGTACAGTCTAGCTTACACTGAGGTGTGTTATGCAAGAGACATTTTGTTCAAGGTGAAAATACAGGCTTGCAGTTTCATGTTTTGTTTATGGCTGTAGGGAATTAGATGGGTGGTTGGAACATCTTTTCATCTTTTCAACTTACTCTTTGGCTTTGAAGCTCCAAGCCTGAGTTCTCTTACTTGTTAGGTTCTAAGAGGCCTTCAAAGTTTGAGCTCTATGTAAAGGGAAAACGATTATTTTCATCATTATTCTTATTGCAGGCTTCCATCAGCTCAATTCACAATAAAACACCACTGTAAGTAATGATGGGAAACTTCAAAAGGTTTGGAGTGCAGTACAGGACACAGGGATCCAGGAACAGGGACATTCTTTCCAGCTCTCTGACCTTCTTCAGTTACTACAATTTTGTTGGAGGTCTCGAAGATTGGGTCCCTAGATTTCTAGAACTTTCTGCTCTTATCATCCCAGAAAAAAACAAGATATGTGCAGGGCTGGGTGTTTGCATGTGACATTTTGAAACCCTGTTAGGAGTCCTGGAGGAAAGAAATAGGAGTGATAAAAACATATATGTGCCTGCCTATATAGATGCTCACACAAAAACAAGTTTAAGTTAAAATGGAATTTAGTTTGCAAAAGCTTCAGCTAACACAGGTTCTGAGAAAGGATTAAAAGGCAGGGGCAGCAAACAAAATCTCTGGCATATCCTTTGCAGACCAAATATAAATTCAACTTCGGAAGTAAATTTGACCTAGAGCTCTTACTTCTGTCAAAAATTAAAAGAAAATATTTGACTGAACCACTCCTGAATCTTGATATGTTCAAGACCTGTGATTTTGGCACAAAATTACAGTTTAGAAGCTACTACATTTTAATCATCTGGTTCAGCTCCTCCTGATTTCAAAATCACTATTTTATCAAAAGCTTCTCTTTTAAAGGCCAGATTCACAGGACATGAGCCAACTTGTCGCAGGTGGACTACTGCCTCCATAAAGAGCTGGTGAGAAGTCTCTCAGATTTACACCGGTGTAAGCAAAAAGAGGAGTAAGCCGACATAAAAGAAAAAAATAATTAAACTTATCTTTGATTTAGACTATGACAACCATATTTGCAGAAAAACAGTCCAGCGTCTCCTTCATTCCTCAGCTTTCTTTTCCACATAAGAAGAAGTTACACTAATTGCTATTGCGTGACAGCATGGAGATTTTTCAGATAAGTATTTTACTGCAAGCGTGGGTACAGAGCTTTACAGTGGGTATGCAAATCATTGCTATGGAAAGCAAATGCAAAGAGATCTACCTGCAATCAGAGTCATAAGAAGAAAATCAGTACACCAGAATCACTGTGTAAATCTGTGATGAATGAAACTGAAGATCAGACTCAAAATAGAAAGAAATTTGCTAGTAGTGAAGAACTGCAGAATAAAGTTCGGACCTACATCCAGGGGTTATTTTTCAGTGGTTGTGGCTACTACAAGTGCTTGAACCTGAAAGTCAAATCCTCCATTATAGACACCCCATATATTAAGAATCGTGAGATGCTCAGATGCTGTCACAACCACGTAGGCTATGGCTCCAAGTGAATTTCGATTCAAATTGTACAGCAAAAGTTAATGCAGCAAAGAATTAAGCTTGCATCAGGGACAAAGAGCTCTGATACTTCCTTAAGGTAATTTTGGCATCAAATTTGCAAACGTTTTGCCATTGCTGTAACCAACTGACATTCAGATTTAGCAAGAGGAACTTAAACATGCCTGATCCATACTGCTTGAAATCCAACTGGAAATCTTGCATGGCTCCTTAGAAGCAATATTGCACAGTGATTTAAGCTCATAATGAAGAACTGTGTCTGCCTAGTTCAATGGTCATTAACTTGCTCGCTTTCAAGGACTGAAGTAGATCTAACAGCAGTTAAAAGCAGTGTTTAACACCAGCCACTGGAGGACGTCCACTGTTACCCATAGCAGAAATGCTAGTGTCCTCAAAGACTCCAAGAATTCCGCCTTTGGCCCTCACTGGTAGTAGGACCAGATTGATCTCTTCTTTGTATTTGGTGCAAAAGCAAACAAGCTTATGCTGAACAGAGGTGCATTCGAACTCAAAACGTTTACAGGGATTTGCAGAACTCTTCCCCTCCCAAATCAATGCTTTCTTCAGACTATTATTCAGTATATTTCAGTTGTGCATCATCTTTAGCTCAAACAGCACACTTAGAAGTGTTGCATAAACACAAAACAGGAGGAATAATGCCTCTTTCATACCAATTCAAAGTTAATCTCAACAAATCATCAGTGCAGATTGCATTCAGACATGTTACCTTCAAGTCTCCATTTCAATATCTCGGTACTTATGGGGAAGCTGTGTCTAGGAAATGAGGAAGAGGGTTTTGCTCTTACCAGTAGAACCTGTTTGGTGCAACTCCCTCATGAAGAAGCAGCCATCTTCTGCCAAACTCCACTGAACTGAATAACTGTGGACAAAAACAAACAGTCATGAATCACAGTAAAACACAAAGATGATAGACAAATCAATATGAAGAAGCCTGTATCGCCTCTGAGATAGTGACTTGGACTTTTTCTTCCTCCAGTCTCAAAGGGGCATGTCTGGGGCAACTGAAAACTGTCTGCAGTGCCTCTTATTGGCAGGGGCAATACTGAGCTATGTGACATGGGACACAACTGGTATTACCTGAGGGATCACTGTATGGGTACACCCAATGACCCGCCATGACTGAAAACTTACCATCCACCTCTGAGTGGCACTCTCAGGTAATAAAATCATGCAGTATGGGAAGGCTGCCTTTTACTTTTGTAAACTTGTGGTGAACGCCAGATGTATAGCATAACACAGCAGTTTGATATCCTAGCCTAACTCTGACAACAGATACACAGATTTTCCTGCCTTGATGTTATGTTGGAAGGTCATTCTCTTCCCAGTTACCAGTAGCCATCTCTAGAGAGGTTGTTCAATCTGTCACCAAAAAAGTGCTCAAACATGTCCAGATTACTATTGCAGGACCGAATGAGTTTAAATAGCACAAGTTACTTGTACCATGGAAACCTGCAATTCTCACTTTGCTCCTGTCCTTCTCCTGCAAACAACATGACACCTTCTCCTAGTCTGGTTACACAAACAATATCCAAATACATCAATCATTTCATAAAATCTTTCCATGATAAATACCAAACCAGACTGAGAAAGGTCAGCAAAAAGGCATGTTACAGGTATTATAAATACTTTGACACGTCTTTGTGGAATGATATACAAATGTTACTGTTATAGAACACTTACAAACAGCTGCTCTCCATAAACGCTGCCATCAGCTAATTCTCAGAAGGACAATAGAGGGGAGGATCACTTGGGTTCTGTCTGTCTTTTGCTTTATTTAACTTCAAATTTCTCATGTGGAAGCACTGAGAAGCATCAGCCCTATACTTTTCTTGCAGATTCACCCCATTTCCCCTCCTTCCCTTGCTTGTTAGACTTGGTCAGTCCCCTTTTCTGTCAAGGAAGATGTTGGATCCCTCTTTTGAACTGTGATCTGCCTTTTCACGACACCACTTTAGAAATCTTGCAGAAAATGCAAACAATCTGAGTCTTTATGTGCAAACCCTGACGGACTTTTTTTGAACAAGTATCGGCAATGGATTAGTGGGGAAGAGAAAGATGGATGCCCGAGAGAATGACTGAGAAAGAAAGAAGCTGATTTAAAGCTTTGGGTTGATGAGAAAGATGATTTGTATGTATTTTAAGAATTATGAGTTTAGGATGTAAGAAACCTTGAGATCTACTTCCTAGTGTGCATTACATTCCCAATGCAAACTCATATCCTTCAGTTTCCCTACTGTAAAACATTGGAAGGAAATGGAGAAACTAATTACAACAGCTTTTTAGTAAACAGTAGACTATGCATATGTTGAAATCTACTTTAAAATAGGAAAGCTGAAGTTTCACTTCTTTTTCTCTTCTCCCTTTCTCTTGAAAACTATAAAAGAAGAGAAAAGGAAGAAGGTGTGGAGGTTAGAAGATAACAAGAGAAAGAAAAGGAAAAAATGGTTTAGCTTAGTGGATAGAAATGCATCCATTTTTAAAACTTCAGTGGTAAGTCTGTTACTGTTCCTTAAGTAGAAGATTCTAGACACATTTTTATTTGAAACTTTAGGGGACCCTAACTATAACTAAGGAAAACTTTCATTCTCGAAATGAAAGAAAATCTTTTGGGACATTTAACAATGACTTCTATAAAGGGCTTTGAGGTCAAGAACTTTACCACTACAGGACCTATTTTTCCCCCTTTACATTCAAAATCCATTTCTACACCTGCTTTTGTAATGGCAGCAAAAATAAAAACATAACAACAATAAGTAACTGTCAATCTATCTCTCTGATGTCAATGTTTTCCCTTTCTTGGAAAAGTACTTTCTTCCGTGCCAAGCAATATGTCTGTGACATACAGTAATTTAAGTTTTAATAAAGTTCAGGTCTTCCTTTAATTAAGAACAGGGAACAATCCAAACAACTGAGCAAACACCTCTGCGTTTCCAGACCAGGGACATCATATAGGATGTAAGCTTTCCAGGGACATTGATGTTCAGATGGCTGAAATCATCACAGTAAATCTTGTTTTCCTTCTTCTGTATCTCTCACTCTAATCCCTCTCTAGTTTCCCTGAGCACAACTTTCAGCAGGTTAATTTGCTGGCGATAGTAAGAGTATCAGGAATGAATTAATCACAGCCTGCGAAAGCTTTCTCTGGGCTTGTGTAGCATTCTCCTCCGTGCCTGCGGTCTCACTGCAGTGACTGGTGATTTTACCACCCCAGAGCCACAGCTTCCCTCTGGCTCTTTTCATAGCACAACTCTTCAGAGGATCTGTTCACCTGGTGCATCCCACGATTCCTGCAGCAGAGCAGAAGCTGCGATGCTACACAGCACCCAGGGAGTCCTGCTTTCTCTTAGTGTGTGCCCTGAATGCAACACGATTCAGGCAAAAAGTGGAGAAATGCAAGACTTTTTAAGTTTGTTTCAAAGGGGGGAAATGGATATAGGAATTCTAATGTCAGGATTGGCCTCTCAAATTAGATGCCAGTGCCCAGCGAGCTGGAGACAGCGTGTGAGAAAAAGCAACAGCCCTCAAAGGGAAATATCAGCTCCCTGGGAACCCATGCCCAAAGCTCCCATTGTCTTTGAGGAGACACTTTAACAATCAGGCTTTAGAAGGTTTTTCACCCTTTGCCATTATCTCAGCACCAATCTCAGCCTTTACTGACTCACAACAGCACAAGCAGCATTAATGCATCTTTAGCAAAGGGGGAATTCCCCACCTTATGTGGCACCCCTCACAAAAAGAAAAAAAAATCCTTTGCAGTGAGGGTTTTTTTCCAGATATTTGATTCTAAGTATCATTCATTTGAGACTGAGTTTATTTAGTTGGACTAGAAAAAAACAAAAATTTGGAGGCTAGGTTTTTGTCAATTATCGGTTATGATACAACTGGGATTATTCTTCCTCATTTAGCAATTATAGTGCTCGTATAGACATTTTTTAAACCTAGCATCATATTTTGTTGTTATAAAAGCCCTCTCCCTCCTGGGACTTCTTGTGACAGACTCGTGCGTGCGATCCCTTCAGAGATGACATTTTATTTTCTTAGGCAAGCACTGCCGTCTGATGACAATTTTCATTATTAGACTGAAATTAGATGATGTTCTTTGCTACACTTCTTTTTCCACCACAAATAGAAAAGAAACCTATTACAATTTCAATGTATATTTTCATCTGAGGGCCAAGTAATGATCTGACGTTTCTGTTTTCACTGAAACAAAACTGTTACAAAGTACAAATCTTGTATTGATCTCTCAGATTTGACCCTTGTTCAACAGGGAATGATTCTCTTCTTGCTTCCTATTCTCTTGTATATTTATTTTTCTATGTAGTACCTGAGTACTTAGCGATCATTAAAAGGTCTGGTTTTGCTTTGTTTTGCTTTTTAAAATCCTAATATTCGATGAAACAGAAATCTACCACCTACTTCTTTCAGATGGGAAAACAGAAATGCAAGGGAAAAGGACAGGCTGTCCCAAGGTTACAAATACCTTCTGAGGCTGAGCAGGGATGCAAATAAGCCACCTGAACCACAGGACAATCCCCCAGCTATAGAAAGAGCCTTCTCACAACATGATCTACTATGTTCTGGAGTAGGGACAGCTGACTTCTGATATCTGAAAACTGAACTTCTTTCCTGGTCTACGCCAAACAATATCTGTATGCTACTCACCTTCCCTATTACTTCTTTCCCAGCCTGTGTGAGAAGCATAAGAGCTGCTCGTGTATTTCACAGTGATAGTGTAGCCTTCATCTTAAATGCTTTGAGATATCTGGATAACAGCAGGATACAGTTGCCATGTAATCTTCTCTTTCCCTTCTAATTTCCTGGTCTTTCCAGCACTATTTTTAGACTTGAGTAATTTTTTGCATTTTGGGCTATATCTATTGATGATATTTTCAGTTTGAGACAGTGAAAACATTCTTTAATATATAGATATTGTTAAACACAACAAATATTTTTGTAAACAAAGGATAACTTTCTTATAATCCAATGAAAATGGAGAAGAAAAGTAAAATACTTTAGAAATGTTTGTAGTTAAAAAAAAAAAAGCATTTGATGAAGAGGAAGAAGAGCTGTATGTATAAATTCTTAGTGAAAGTTGAATATTTAACAGAAATTAGCCAAACCTGATTGGTTTACTATTATAGTTTGACAGTTTGCGCTATTAAAAAATAATTAAATTCTGGAAAATTTAGAGAGAGAAAATGATGTTTTTCCAAAATGTTGCATGAAGAAGTGCTGGAATTTCATTTGACTCAGCTGATTTAGACTGCAACATCGCTTTTAGAAGTGAAAGTGTGTACCAGTGAAGAGGAAAAAGAACCCTAATTTTTTCTTCAGCTCTGGAAAATCTCTCCAAAGCAGGGAGCTCTCAAGATCTTCACTCCATAAAACCCTCTGGTTCTTGGATGGCTCTGGATTCTGACACATACCTTTCTTTGCCCTTCAGTCCTGTACTGCACAGACTGAGCACTTGTATTGTTCAATAATCTACCCATGCACTAGTTCACAACTGTAAAAGAGCTCTGGCCTCTTCCATTTTTTGACTAGATCTATTTTATTCTTTCCTGGTTCACCCATGTATTATTGTACCTCCCCCACGTCTTCCCCTGCACTCAGATTTCTAAGCTCTTTAAAGCAGAAATCAAGTATCGTACCATGTTTTTGCACAACATAAAGATTGCTGGGATCCTCAGTAATTATTGTAATACAGGGAAATTATAAGTGCAGCACCAATTTTTCCCCATAATAGATATTTCTGTAAAAGATTCCGCTATTCAGAATGGTGGAAATTAAGATCTTCCCATATTATTTCTAATACTTTTGTTTTTCATCCACAAAGCAGCACAGCAACCCAGGAGTTTTCGACTTTCCTCTGGAATAAGGTGGCTACTGTTGGAAATGTTGGATTAGACAGAACGATGGTTCTGCCATAAAATTTTCACATTACACTGGTTTCAAAACCAGCTTTCTACATTTCACAGGACTTAGAAAATATTTAGTTACCATTGATTCCCTTCTTCCCATTTTTTATCAATGTCTTGATGTTTTGTAAATCTCTGAACTGAATACTACTACATTCGAACACCATGGTTGATATCAACAAAGTTTATATTGACTTGAATTTTATATATATTTAATGTATATATAGTCTTACACATAGCTTCTATAACTGGACTATCAAAAAATGATTCACAAGTTAATCAACTCCTTCAACAGTTCTTAGTGAACAGTATCTCTAAGAAACAAAACCTTACTGCGAAGAACAAACTTCTCACTCTTTTATGGATAAATTTTGCACATCTCTGCTGGAAAACTATAGAGAAACTTTAATATGTAATATAGAGACTCATCCTTAAAACGCTTCTCCTAAAGGGATTGTGTGGGAGTCTAAACTAGTATAAAATATCAGACCGTCACTCACTTCCAAAGAGCTAAAACCAACAACACTAACTGAAGATTCGTCTCTCTCTAATTTATCAGCAGTGTTATTTGGCTTTGTATTTTTTTTGTATCAGTCTATATGCATTTTAAAAACTCCAAGTAGCTAAGACACAAGCTTTGAGGGCCTAATGTTCTCTAGGCATCTGAGAAATTTAATTCATTTTTATGTAATCAACAATGATATGAGATTATGACCTACAGGATCCTGCTTGTCTATCTGGGTTTGACTGAATTACAAAGTTGAGATCTTATGACATAAACTCACACCCTCAGGACAAACAAAACGAGCTGTTAAGTTTCCTAAAGTATTGCACCTGGACATGCACTTTAATAAAATTATACTGTGCACCACCTGTTTCCTTTACAAACACTGGATTTTCCCTGAGATTTTTCCCAGCCAAAAATCTGGCTTTTATGATGCGGCTGAATTAAATTTATTTGGCTGTTGAACCTGATGGGTAAGAAAGCATGGCATCAACCAGATGTTGCTAGTAAATGCAAATTTATCTTAAAGAGAGCAGGCCCCATTCCTCTCCAGTTCCAACAAGCTCTGTGCTCCCCAGAGCCAGTGGGTAACTCTGCATAGTCATCACATCAAAAACTTACACCTATATATCATCCAAGAAGACAGAGAAACATTTCCTCATTTAACACCTGACTTTGAAAGCAGGGTTATACATCCCAAATACTGAGAATCTGAATGACTCACCAATTCTGATACAAAACCATTTGAAGGGTCATTTTGCTAGTCAAGACCTATCGTCACCCCTTCTGTTCTCAAGAGATACATTTTCCCAGCCAAAGCTTTCAGTCACACGTGAAGTTCCTCAGAGTTTCAACTTCATTTTAACGCCTATACAAATTGCTGCAGATATGACTGACCCAGGGTGCCCCTGATATTGCATCACGCAGCATTTAAACTAATTGGATATTCTGATGAATCATTTGGTTCTGATGCTTCTGCACATACTGATCTTGAATCGTGTGGTAGTTCCATGTGCTACCTATGCTGATGAGGATATTCAATTTTATGCACCGATTTCATCTCATGCAAAAAACATTATGCACACAGCAATTTGGAATCTGGCTAAGAAAAGGTGATTTAAATTGCATGCTGAAAGTGACATGAGGGAAATATTTCGAGCAAGCTAGTAGTTCCCATTATTTTTCTTTTATTTAAGAAAATTTCCCTAAAAAATTTGTAACGGAATACGGCATGGAGTCTAAGTTTATTTGCTGATTGGATTCACCAACTTCAGTATTCTCTTATTCAAAAAAGAAAAAGCTCTCTTTCTCTCACCTCTAGCTTCCATGAAAGCTCCACTCATTCTTTCTGGACACAGATATGACCAAAGCAACCCAACCCACACCACAACATTGAGCTAAAAAGCATATGGAGCTGGAAAACTAGCTCAGGACATCTCCAAAAGCCTGGGTTTGATTCAAATTAACCTCTGATTCCCCAAGAAGCTTCCTACTGGTCAATTCTCCTGTTTCTTCACATAAGCTGACTTCTTGCCTCTTACACTTCTTGGTGTTTCAATGAGATGATTAAAACTATCCCTGTTTGTAGTGTTTCACCCTCACCCCTTCAAACAGAATTTATTCCCACACAAAAAACAACCAGTGCACCTAAAAGACAGACTTTGTACTGATGAACCATAAAAAGATTTTGAGAGTCATTTTTTCCTCCTCTTCAGTTTTTTTTTTTTAAATTGATCTCAATTTCACCAAAGAATACAACATTCCAAAAGCCAAGTTTAGCTTTAACTATAAAAATAACAGAGTCAAACCAGATAAAGACAACTCTTTCTGAAGATGCTACAACGTAATCTGAAATAAATGCAAGAAAATCCTTCTTCTTATCCCCATTCATTTATACTGAATAAGTTTATTGCTGATAAATTGTACTTTACTACCATCACAGGTGTATTTGAAGAAATTCTAGTCTTTTACAAAGTTTCAGTCATTATTCTCATTGTTCATAGGGGCATTACTCAAATGTTATTCAACTGTGAAAGACAATATTTAGAACTAATCTAAAACCTTTGGGAAAGCAAAGAGCGACAGGACAGATGTCACATGGACTGCTTCAATTCGGTGATGTACTACTTCTTTTTAAGCCTTCAAAAGAACAATCACGTTTCCATTTCTTTTGCTTTCTACACAGTCTGCAAAAAAGGATGGGGATGGTGCATCAGTTATGGATTTAGGATTGAACAATTTTATATAGGTATATAAAACAGTCCTTTATGATCTTACATACTGTTATGCCCTTGGTACTACATTATAGATCAAAAATTACCATAGTGGGAGAGGAATTTTCACAGTGGCACAACAGACATATCAACCAGTGAGAAAGAACGAACAGGGAGTTGGATGCACACAGGCTCCCAACGTGCATCCAGTGCAGCTTACTTCGGTGTCAAAGTACATTAAATTCAAAGTAATTACTGCACAGGGCATTTCTTCAGAGCAGTCAAAGGCTGGGAGGTATGCTGCTATTCCCAGAATCACACTGTGCTTCATTTAGAAGAGCCATGGACCAAGCTTTTTTTTTTCCCAACACTGAATTTAATACAACAGAATGTTTTGCATAAACAAAATCTGAAATTGTGCATGGTACTTCCTTCCTAGAATGGAGCATAAGACTCATGATCTAGGATACAAAAATGGGCTACAGGGCTGACACTCATTTACTCCCCTGATCTCTGATCTAATTCTAAGTTCCAGTGTTAAGATGCTTAAATATCCTTGAAGCAACAAAGTTCAAGGGACACTGCTTAGACTTTGAACATTTTAAATTGCCGCAATGCATTAATCATACCATGCAGAAGCTGTCAATGAGGTTAATCCAATAATTGGTGTTTATGGAATGCTGATGGGAAACACATCAGAGTGATAAAGCTTTCAGATACCTGCTTCACAGCCCATCCAAACACCAGTGAGGTCTGTAGCTTTGTGGCTGCTTTTGCTGATGAAACACACACTACTGTCATGTAGACTTGTTCGGTATGGTTGTAACACAGCAATTTCTTTTATGCATGTTCATCAGATCAAAGCATCTTGGAGATAACCCTCAGCTTTCTTCCTACCCATCCCTTAACAACTCCTCACATATTCTCAGATATGAGCAACATCAGCTGGTGTTCCAGTATTGTGGCAGTTTTCAAGCAACCGCATTAGCATGATGTCTCCAGTGCATTCAACTCATATGTTAAAAAAGTGGCAGGAAACATCATTTTTACCAGAAGATATTTAAAGGATTCTGCTTGGCATATATATTTTAAAGCCAGAAGCCGCCACCGGTATCATCAGTCTGTTCTCCTCCTTACACGTGCTGCAGAATCTTTACCACTAAACTCAAACAGTAGAGAGAATTATTCAGGCCAAGAACTGATGGCTGAACTAGATTGTCTCATTTGAAAAATCCAATCTCAATTCCAAAGGATGATGAATTTACTGCTCCACTTAGTGTGTTGTCCTCGAGGTTAATTCCCTTCTCTGTTAAAAAATACTATGTCTGTAACAGTTAATAGGGTATCCTGAGTTTGTTTCCTGTTGTGTGGTAAATTTACTTGGCAGGTTCATAACTGTTTAGATAACTACATTAAATAAATGCATTTTTGTTTAAAAAGTGTATTGTATTAGAATAAGAAGAGAACAGAAAAGGCTTATTACAGCAGAATTTAGGGCAAAATGTCATAATTTTCATGCACATATGCATAGCGTTAAATTTAAAAATAAATCATTGTTGTTTATCACTTGCATTATATTAAAACCTATGGCTCCAAGTGAATTTAGTGTTGACAGGCATTTTGTATAATGAGAAACTGGAGACACGTTGGAGAACACAGTCAAATCAAACAACAGAGAAGGGAAAGGTGGGTCATCTACAGAAAAACAGAGAGAGTTGCTCAACGCCACAGAGATCAGTGGCAGACTTAGTGATACAAAGCAAATTTCTTTATTCCTAATCCAGTGAACTGTCCAACTCCGATGGAAAGGAAAAAAGTAATTTTTTCATGGAAGTAGGAAAACTGGAGTTATGTAGAGCGCAGAAAATCTTGCGGAGAAACAAGAGATCTACCCATAGCTATAAGTATGCATCCAAGGATCCCAAAACAGCAAAAGAACAAGTTCTCCAGGGGGACGGAGGGCTGATGTTTATACAGATGGATAAGCAAGGATGTATTGATTTGCCTAAAGATGAGTGAGTGAGTGGTAAAGCGTGCAGTGATTACTGCTCGAGAGTCTTTCCTTCTGTTTCACTGATCACACTCCTGGCGCAGAACTGTAGCTTCCTCTCTGGATTGCCAGGCTGCCACTGGGCTCTCCTAGTTGATTTTTTCTTTTTTATTATTTACTGGAGGAGGAAAGAATGTTAGAAATTCCTCCCACTTTTAATTCCATTCTTTATTTTAAATTGTTACCCCAGCATATTGTGCTTAGTGAGGTGCGTGAAAGACTGATGGGTACACTAGGAAAGCTTATTTTATGACAGAGTTTGTACACTGGCTTCCGGCCAATTAAAAAAAAAAAAAGATAAAATCTGACAACATTCTTCTTCTTTGTGAGACAATGCTGAGGAATTGACTTTGTGAGAAGAAAGGAGGAGAAATCCTAATAAAACAACAGCCAGATGAATTGTTTTGATGTCCCTTCATTGTTCATTTTCAGTATGCTGTTTGCCACCAAATGCTAATCAGTTTGCCTAGAGATAACAAGGCATATTTGCAAAGAGTTGCGTGCAAGACGTGTCATCAGGATGCCTGGGAGGTGTCTATCTTTAAGGTCTTTACACAAATGGCGTGCACAGTCCTAGCTACAAACATGGTTGGTTTTGTGCATGACTGGTATCTTCCTTCGAAACATAACCACATGGAAAGTCTTAAAAATAGGGGCTAGCATTCACAAGGCCTTTGTGTGGAAGGCCCTTTCTATCCCTGGCACAAGTGCTGGTAACCCAGAAAGGCTATCTAAGCTCGAGCAGGAAGGGCCACGTTTCAAGGCCTGGGACAAACACCTTTTAACGTGCAAATTCCTTACTATTTTTCATGTTCATCTATGTGCATCAAAGAGAATCAAGTCTGCTGAAAAACTGGCTTGGTTGATTAGTGGTGCCTTAAATATTAACACAAATATTGTAGAGCATTGCAGGAGTAATGCCACAGGGAAAGGGGGAGTTATTCACGTAGGCTAACATTAGCTTTATGCAAAATAGCTCCCTGGTTTTGTCTGTAGTATGTCAAAAGAAATAGGCTTTTCCAGAAGATGATTCAAAGTGGCTAATGCTTACCACTACAGAAAAGCTTTTTTTCCTCTCCATTAATTTTAGATGGGATTAACCTCCCTCAGCTAACATTAGCCCAAGTGAATAGTCCTCTAAATGTTGTCAGCAGTGCAGGAAAAAAAAAACCACCCCAAAATGATGTTGCTTGATGTTAACAGCAATTTTTTTAAAAAAACCTATGGTGCATTTTCTGATAAAATAAATCCGGATTTTACTCCTCTTTCTCTGGTCTATGTAGGCAGTGACTGTTACCGCTGGAATTGAGAGGGTGTAACTAGAAACAGAATAATTTATGTTAAAAGGAACCTCTGGAGGTCCCTGGTCTGACCATTTTCCAAGCATGGTCACCCTCAAAGTTAGATCCTAATGCAGGGAAATGAAAGGTTTTAGAATTATGAAATGCATCAAAAATAGTTCATTACATCTTGAAGAGTGATACCGGCTACATCTATGGCAGATACTCTTCTGTCAGACACAAGCATTAGACCAAATACAAGGATAGATGGGGCTGAAAGTACCATTAAGAGTTGGCCTGTTCTCTCACACAGACATCCTGTGGCCATATGCATCCTTATCTCTATTTTAAGTGGTTCCTCTGTCATCCCTGATACATGAACACCTTTCGCTTCCACTTGAATGCATGAGGAGTGGACCTCCTTTACTACAGGAAACTGGAGAAGATGACATGGTTTGATGACAGAAGATACGTTGTCCCACAAACAACAGAATCCTGATTTGCTAAACTTCAGCACTTCAGCTATAGAGCCAAGTATCAGTCCCTCTCATTGATCTACAATGTGACACACATTGTAAATAAGGGCAGACAGATGGAATCAGATATTTGGGAAAGGCCAAAATGAAAAAAAAAAAAAAAAAAAAAAGAAAAAAGGTAACGCAAACTTCTTTATTTACTACTGCTGTGTTGTCAGAGTTCCTTTATTCTGGGATGCCTTGCTTTTCAAGAGTTCATTTAAAATGAAAGAGGAGAAGCAAGAACAACAACTCCATTTTAAACCAGCTTTTTCAGTGCTTGAGTGCCTTCGCGCATTTATTCCTGAGCAATTACGAACCTGCATTTCGCCCGTCTGACTTGTGTTTCCCAATTTCACCTGTATTTCGTCTCCCCAAATAGCTCTGTTATTCATGGCTGATTATTAACCGTTCCTCTGTGTGTCTGACCCATCTGAATAGCAGATGATGTCTCCACATGAAGTAGAGGCTCTTACATCCCACCCTCTGATTACACAGCAAACCACTTTTGAAGATTACATAGTAATACATAAGCAATACTCCCCTAAAATACAGACCTTCATCCTACCAGCCAGCTGATTAAACCCATGAGAGCTCACACGTACAAGACCTCCAACAAGCTTTTGCCTCACAAGCAATGCTTTACTGTGTCTGAAGTTTCCTCCTGATTTTTAACTCCTCTTATACAGAAAATGGAGAAGCAGGCAGTAGTTCTGCAATCACATGGTAAGAATCAGCCATGTAACAACTATGCTTTCAGCCAGAACAATGAATGCAATCATGAAGCAATTAGTGCAGGCGGCAGATGGTTTGCTGCTCTTTTTTTCCTCAAGACTGGCAGGAAAAAGTCACGACTGAATAAGGGACTGGTCTGTCAGCAGTGGTAATTCAAGTCTGCAGCCCATGGCAGAGACGCAGGGGAGAGACATGTGAACAAAAGCAACCGAGTCACTGAAGCTTAATGAGTTATTGCTTGTCAGCTGAACCCCAGCAATTAACCACCTTCACCCACACACAACACCCAAGAAAATGGGACATAAAATGACTTCAGCGAACACAGATTTCCCTTAGCATTGACTAAATCCCTATTCAACCAAACAAAAAAAAAAAGATCTGTAGTGCTTATCATAGTGATAGAGTCAGTGGGCTGTGAAGAGACTGAGGGATGATGCAATGCCTCCCATTGCCTGTTCATTACAACTGAGCAATGCGAGGCGTGCACTAACTGTTGGCTTTGCCCTGGTCAGTCCTGAGTTGGATGCACAACTTCTGGGAACCAAGACAGTCCAGACCCAAAGTGATCTCTGGCCCTCCAGCTCATGCTCTATTCACCACCTGATTCTCCTGGTCCCACCTGCTGCAATGACAAGATGCAAATGGATGGCAACAATGACATGGCTTGCTCGAAGGATGTAAATGTTTTCTAGTTGATTGTCACCTCCCCCCGACTGTCAAAATTAAATGACTGTGACAATCGTAACTGGTCAAAATCCAACTTACTCCTTACGACCCCCACCCACAAAGCCTTCACAGTCTCTTCAGTCAGTGGCATCGAAGTCAGTGATACCAAAATGTAAATTCCTTACCATGCCGATACATTTCCCGTGCTTCCTTGGGTGACTCAGTCAATGTGCACACAGTGCCTGGAATCCAAGGAGTAACGCGTTCTCTTCCCTTAAATATGGCCATGCATGCAATAGCAAACGGCATTGTCATTTCTTCCAAACTACCCCGCAGGTCCCATTGCAATTATCTAAATACCTGCAGGACCTCTTAATTACTCTGAGAAAATTCTGCCCTTGGATATACAAGCATGAAACCAATGGGAGTCATTTACATGTAGCCACAAGCTGAACTTGACTCTTAGTTTGAGTTACATTTAATTTTTGATCCAAGCTGAGTTGGTTTTGCCTGTTGGTTACCCTCCATGTTTTTTTGCTAAAGCTTGTTGAAGTCAGAAAACATGTCCATTAGGCTTTGAAGTAGAAACCAGGCCTGTGACTCATACCAATATGGAGTACTTTTAAAGTTCTATTTTAGAGTTAATTGGTACTGATCTACAGACTTTGTGCTACATGATTTTTTTTCTTGCAACTGCCATATTGAATTACCAAGGTATCCAATTTGCTAGTCAATGCCATAACACAAAGATATTTTAACGTACAGCCTGCACCCTCTCATTCAAAACATCCCCCCCACACAACTCCAATTCCAACCCTATAAATTCAGGTTAACGCACAAAAGGGCCCTTCATTCTTATATCTGGATTGTTGTTTTACCATTCTGTGGAAGAAAAGTGGGAGTTTCCTGTGAAGCAGTGACAATATATTTGCTAGTAGCCATCTACCATATGATAGACTCTAATTAAAAATTATTTCCAAAGCAGGCTGCCTACTACAACAACTGAAATTAATTTTCTACTGTATCTTAATTTTATTTGACAAATTTACCACTGCAAGTTTCATTGATCCTCATGTGATAAATTTCCTGTTACCAGCACACAGTAACTTTCATTCCAAAGGGTCCTAAAAGACAGCAGAGACCAGATTCTGTCCAGTTTCATATCAGTCCAGAGAATTCAATAGCGGCAAGGGATAAGAAACATTTTGACCTTGTCTAATTACATACTGAAGAGTCAGAAATCATTTAATCTGCACCTTTCTCTGGAATAAATTATAACTATAGTATACTCTACAAAATGCTGTGAGAGAGATGAGTGAATATGTAATTGACTTTACAGGAAGAATTAGGCAGGCACGATGCATTTCCCACAGTTGGGAAGGATATTAAGCTACTGGCCTGGAAGGATACTGGTTTTGAGGTTAAAGCACAGGACTAAACTTCTATCCCAAAAATTCCCATAAAATCATTTTGTGACTTATTTAGCTTCCTTACGCCTTTATTTTTGCAGGCTCACAGTAATAGTTACAACAAGCCTAATTTAGGCTAAAGGAAAATTAATTGTTTAATGTTTGTAAAATGAATTCAAATACACAGATGGAAAACATCATAGAATTCAAATTTTTACGTTGATATTCACATTAATGTGTAAAAGGAACAATTACTTTGATTATTGATTAGATTCAGATTCTCACAGATTCATAGAATGGTTTAGGTTGGAAGGGACCCTAAAGATCATTTAGTCCCAACCCCCCTGCCACGGGCAGGGACACCTCCCAGTAGACCAGGTTGCTCAAAGGCCCATCCAGCCTGGTCTTGAACACTTCCAGGGATGGGGCATCCACAACTTCTCTGGGCAACCCATTCCAGTGCCTCACCGCCCTCACACTACTAAAAAATTTCTTCCTGATATCTAATCTAAATCTACCCTCTTTCAGTTTAAAACTGTTACCCCTCATCCTATCACTGCACTCCCTGGTAGTGTACACTCCCCATCCTTCCTGTAGGCCCCCTTTAGGTACTGGAAGGCCGCTATAAGGTCTCCCCGGAGCCTTCTCTTCTCCAAGCTGAACAACCCCAACTCTCTCAGCCTGTCCTCATGGGAGAGATGATCAGCCCTCTGATCATTTTCATGGCCCTCCTCTGGACCTGCTCCAACAGGTCCATATCCTTCTTATGTTGTGGAGGTCCCAGAGCAGGATGCAGTACTCCAGATGGGGTCTCACAAGAGCAGAGCAGAGGGTGAGAATCACCTCTCTCAACCTGCTGGCCACGCTTCTTTTGATGCAGCCCAGGATATGGTTGGCTTTCTGGGCTGCAAGTGCACATTGCCAGCTCATGTTGAGCTTCTCATCCACCAACATACCCAAGTCCTTCTCCTCAGGGCTGCTCTCAATCCATTTCCCTTTCAGCCTGGATTTGTGATTGGGATTGCCTGGACCCATGTGCAGGACCTTGTGCTTGACCTTGTTGAATTTCATGAGGTTTGCATGGGCCCACCTCTCAAAACTGCCCAGGTCCCTCTGGATGGCATCCCTTCTCTCCAGTGTGTCGACTGCACCACACAGCTTGGTGTCATCAGCAAACTTGCTAAGGGTGCACTCAATCCCACTGTCCATGTTGCCAACAAAGATATGAAACATCACAGGTCCCAGTACCAAACCCTGAGGAACGCCACTCATCACTGGTCTCCACTTGGACATCGAGCCGTTGACCATAAGTCTTTGAGCGTGACCATCCAGCCAATTCCTTATCCACCGAGTGGTCCATCCATCAAATTCATGTCTCTCCAGAGACAAAGATGTCATGCAGGACAGAGTCAAATGCTTTGCATAAGTCCAGGTAGATGATGTCAGTTGCTCTTCCCTTAACCACCAATGCCATCATAGAAGGCCACCAAATTTGTCAGGCATGATTTGCCCTTAGTGAAGCCATGTTAGCTGTCACCATTCACTCCTTATTTTTCATGCGCCTTGCATAGTTTCTAGGAGGATGTGCTCCATGATCCTGTTGGCCACAGAGATGAGACTGACCAGCCTGTAGTTACCTGGGTCTTCCTTTTTTCCCTTTTTAAAAATGGGGGTTATGTTTCCCCTTTTCCAGTCAGTGGGAACTTCACCAGACTGCCACGACTTCTCAAATAGGATGGATAGTGGCTTGGCAACTTCATCTGACAGTTCCCTCAGGACTCACAGATGAATCTCATCAGGTCCCACAGACTTGTGCACCTTCTGTTTCTTTAGATGGTCTTGAACCTGGTCTTTTCATACAATGGGCTGTTTCTCATTCTCCCAGTCCCTGCCTTTGCCTTCTGCGACTTGGGTGGTGTGGCTAGAGCTCTTGCCGGTAAAGACCAAGGCAAAAAAGTCATTAAGCACCTCAGCCTTCTCCATATCCCAGGTAACCAGGTCTCCCGCTTCCTTCTGGAAAGGGCTCACATTTTCCCTAGTCTTCCTTTTATCATTGACATACCTATAGAAGCTTTTTCTATTGCCCTTGATGTTCCTGGCCAGATCTAATTCTATCAAAGCTTTAGCTTGTCTAACCTGCTCAGAGAATTTCTTTGTATTCCTCCCAGACTACCTGTCCTTGCTTCCACCCTCCGTAGGCTTCCTTTTTGAATTTGAGTTTCTCCAGGAGCTCCTTGTTTATCCATGCAGGTCTCCTTATGTTTTTGCCCACCTTCCTCTTTGTTGGGATGCATTGTTCCTGATCTTGGAGAAGGTGATCCTTCAATATTAACCATCTTTCTTGGGCCCCTCTTCCCTCCAGGGCTTTTTCCCACAGTACTCTACCAAGCAGATCCCTGAAGAGGCCAAATTCTGCTCTCCTGAGGTCCAGGGTAGCAAGCTTACTGTGTGCCCTCCTTGCCACCCTAAGGATCTTGAACTCATTATCAATATGTAAAACAAAAAACAGACCACTAAATTTCTTTGTATAAAGGCTAATATATTATATGCCAAGATATTTCGCTCTTTTACCCATGTTGAGAACTCAATGAATTGTTTTGGTCTGTTTTCCAGTTTTATTCAAAAACGTCAAAATACCAGGATGTGAAATCTACCATTTCTCAGAGCAGTTTGCTCCAATGGCTAGTTACTTCACAGTTCAGTTTATCTGCCATTGACCCTTAGCCATCAATTCTTGTTAGCAGTTTTTTTGCTAGCTCAAAATGCTTACTCACGTTTCGCTTTTCCCCATCAGGATATTTATGCACAACAACATAGTCTCCGTTCAATCTGCTTTTTGTTAAACTAAACAGATTGACCTCTACCAGTCCTTCACTGGAAGCCAACTGGCTTGCAAGTATTGATGTGCTTGATTTTCAAAAAGGTCTAACAATGAGATCTCTTACAATCAAGTCCTGTTCTGTTGTCTCAAGTTGGGCAGCAAAAAATCAAGGCAAATCTCACAGTATATTTATTCGGCTGACGGATTACCCGTACTGAAGGAACTGGACTTCAAAGGAAATTGATTCACCACTACCTTTCTCTTAGAAAATCAAAGGCTACTTGAAAGTATGCCAACCAGATAGGAACAAGGAGTGTCTCATACTGTTCTTGGATCTGCTGCTAGGATGGAGCAAGAGAATTGTTAAACAAGAGGACAAAAAGCCTCAATAGAGGTTGTTATTCCTATCGTGAAGGATCCTAGCTGTCTTCACTGCCCATTGCATGCCACATGATATTGCTAAAAGGACTGATGAATAAATGCAGACTCCCAGGTCATTCATAAAGCGCTATGTCCCAAGAACACAGCAGATGCCCGTGTCCTTTACTTTGCCCTTTACATTAAGTCTTACTCAGGTTTTTTTTGCTTGGAAATAACAGTTTGGTATTTCCAAAGACTGTCCTGGTATCACCCCAAAGACTGTCCCGAATGCTCTGCAGCAGTTATGTAGAGAGATGGAGAAATCCTAGCTTGTTCCTAAGCAAACAAAGTGAAATGCCGTCAACAATTCTTACCTTCTGATCTTGGCTGTATGCTAAGATCCAATCTTCCTGCTTGGGATGGAAGAGCAGACTATGGATGTAGAAGTTCAGACGGTATTTTTGATAGGTGGCCCCTTCATCAGAACTGATTAATAAGCTGCTCTCAACTTCTGGATCAGTCAGTAGCATAATCTATGTGGAAGAGAAAGGTGAAAATACAGTGAAGAGTCAGATGCAAAAATAAGTAAGCAGCTAGGAAATTCAGATAAGCTTATTAAATATGTCTATTTCAAAATGTTTCAATGTAATATTAAAACTAAGCACAGCCAATCTTTCAGTAAGGAAAACAGTATATTTCAGCTAGGTATATAAACATTACATATGAATGTCTTTACCGCTAGTTAAAACAGACCTAAATGAAACTATGCTTAGGTTACCAGAAAAATCAAACCTGACATCTGTAACACTGGAGAGCAAACTTACTAAGTTACCAAATCACCACAGTGGGCTGCTAGGGTCTTAATGAATGATCTGCTGGAATGGCAGACAAAAAGTTAGGTGTTAAGAAAAAAGAAAGACACACAGAGAATGATCTCTAATGGTGAGCTTTGTTGGTCTCTGGCAGAATTTTCAGAGAAGATGACAGTTTCATTGCCTGAAATGTTATAACCAGGCTGCCTGCAAGAGCGAACTTGCTTTGGCAGGAGGACACACTTGATAATGTGGCTGGGTTCTTTCCTTCTCCAGTTTCTATGGTGTTGAGAATTATAGATGCGGTAGCGTATCAAAAATAATCTTCGCGTGGCAAAGTTGCATTCTAGCTTCGTCCAAGAATGTTAGCTCAGGAGTGACAGAAGATACACAGCTTGTAGTTGTAGTATCTACTTCTCCCCATTAACTGTAGCATTAATTGGTCTGCATTGCTGATGAATCAGAGAGAATAATGAGGCACTCCTCTCGTGTGTCTCTGCATGAGAGAGTATGTAGGTTTGAGCAGTAGAAAGAGATCATTCCAGTATTTCAGCAAGCAACAAAGTAATACCACTAAGAAATGGGAATGAGGCACCATGAACGACAAACATGAAAAGTTCTGAAGAATATTTGTCTGGGAAAGTATTAAAGCATTGAATCATTAATGTTTGGGGTTTTTTTTTTGGTTTGTTTTTGTTTTGTTTTGTTTTTTTTTAAATAAAGGTGCTGCTGTTGCTTTGCAAATGGCAAACACTGATCTGTTCTTAGACAAGCCTGAAATGAAAGGACCCACACCTGGCTTTTCTCAGAGCAAATTCCTATCTGGTTCTGAGCACTACAAAAAACACACACTCCATTTCCTTCTCTTTCTTTCGTTTAGGCAGGCAGAGTTAGATATATCTTAACTCACTACCTATGAATTACAGGGCACCATAAGCCTTGATAGACACCAGGTGATAATGAATTATTTGTATGTGAAGGTGTAAATACACGTATAAACTTCATAGAAAATGCCCTTCATTATTGGGTAACTGCCAGAGGTTTTTTTATGTATCTCTAGAAAACCCCTTGGTAGCATAACAATTTGGCCTGGGACTTGGAAGGTTGGGGTTCTTAAAAATCCCTGAATTTTAATATCCCAGGTGATCTTAGACCAGTTACATTATCACACTGTATCTCGAACATAAAATTGGGTAATGTTTCTATTGCAGTGTAAAGTTACAGTCTCCTATTGTATCTCTGATTTACTTTTGAAATTTTGTGATGAAAACATGCATTATTAGAATTAAACTTTATTATTTTAATTTAACACTTTCAAATACATCAATCATGACACTGATGTGATTTCTAAACTGAAGATTGCATGATAGAAGCTACATAGAAAGCATTAATAATCAAAATGTCAATATATAGATCATCTATTGTCACTAAGTAGCCTATCCAGCTTCTGAAGCCAAAAATTAATTTGTGATGTTTATCAGTCAGTTCTTTTTTCTTACCAGTCTTATTTCTGGGACAATGTTCCTATGGTTAACATTTATCAATTCAGTACGATGATTCAGGCATTACAATTTTCCTATTTTTATGACTTCCTTCTTGAGTGGATTTTATTTATGTTGGTATTTGAAAATATCACAGCACAGCATTAATTTGGACTATAGCAACTAGAGCAGAAATAAGCACAAATCAATGGGCTTGATCCAAGCTCCCTGAAGTTAATAAGAGCCTCGTCATTGACTTTGGATTGCGCCTTTAAGGCAAGTTGTTAATCAAGATCCACTCTAGTCTCACATATTTCCTTCTACCTACACAAGGAACTCATCTGACCTCCTCACTGTCATACCCAAGCACATCACCACCCTAACCCATTTTCCGTCAGGCCACTCCTCTGAAGTGTGAAAGTGCTCTTATCTCCGTTTCTTAGAAAGGGAATTGAGGGACAAACTGTTGAGTCTCTGAAGCACCTAATTCCTCATTCAATCAATAAAAGTTAAGTGCCTAAACAGACTTGCCAGCACTGCTGACTTTGGCTTTAATCTGCTAACTACCACCCTGGGCTATTACTACTGTGTTTTTAGGTATCTACAGCCTCCAGAAGCTTTAGCTGTTGCATTGCGATAACCAGCCGTTCTGCACATATGAAGTGTTTCAGGACACATCAGTTTTGCTACATATGCCAATAGCAATAGTGTTTTAGATGTGGCAGAGCTGTGCAGAACCGTTGAAGATTTGTACAAGGGCATACAGAGATAGGGGAGGGAGCTGGCAAATGACTCTCCAGCCACTAGTCAGATTGTTAACTATGAGACCAACTTTCAGTGCTGGGACGGCATTGGCTGCTCCACTGTGGTACCCTGGGCATTGCTCATCTTTTTGCACAGATGCCATAAACGAAAACAGGCTCGAGTTGCCTAAGCAGTTACTACTCACATCACAGTCAGCACTGTTTCTTACAAGAGAAGGAAAGCAAATTTAATTACAACATATCTGCATGTAAATAATCTGCGTTACAAGCCCAAAAGATAGCATTTATTGGATAAGAAGCAGAAATTGATATCTGTATGAAGAAATCTGTCAAAACAAGAGAAAAATGCTGTGTGTATCTACATGAATGTTTCTGATCAGACCAGGAGCGTGCTTCTGAAATGAAACCCCCAAATTTTGGAGTGAAATCTCTATAGCAAATCCTTACATACTAAGTTCTGGCCCATACCACAGTGATCTTGGGCCACAGGAACTGAATTCCCTTTCAAGGAAACAAAACCAGAATATACATTTCAGGAGCGCATCTGATGTGCCCCAACCACCACTGGACATTTAGCTGAGTATCAGATTAGCACTAAAGTCAGACCTTCTGCCTACAAAATGCCGATATTGCAGATGGATGTCATCTCAACATCAACCATTTCATTCTACAAGCCACTTCCACCAAGGTGCGTTACATGCTAATGTAGTTGCAGCCACATTATCTTAGTTTTACTGTCTAAGTTGCCTGCAACATAAATGAGAAAGGAGGGAAAGTACCATTAATTTTAATGTTTTTGTTGTTGCAGCATATGAAATACAGAGAAAATAGATTTTAGAATTTTCTTCAAAATAAATGAAGCCAATTTTGCTTTGAAGTAGTCTTACACATTGGGTTGATGCAGTTGCTTATAGAGAAAATAAAAGTGGACACAGACATGTTGAACAGGAAAAGCATGGAAAATAAAACCAGTAACAATAACAAAGTAAATCTAAATTTAGAAGTCAAACTTTAATTTCTAAGATAGCAGATTAGAAAGAACCTGTTTTTATAATGTCTGACTTCACAGTAGAAAGCATGCTGGATTTCCTTAAATGTGAGCTTCTCAAAGGAGCAATTTTCTTGCTGTTTCTACAGGGCTTAATATGACATATCACTGCTTTCCCAGCTAACACTGGTTTCTGGACAAGCATATTCTGGACATCATTGAGGAATCAACATGGCTTTCGCACATGAAAATCACACCTTAAATCTATCCGCATTCGTAGACCCTGTAGGGAAAGACAACCCAGCTGATGAAGTCAAATAGGATTTGTGAGGGGCTCCCTTGCCAAAGGATATGAACTTGTCACGGGATAAAAAACCTCTTCATAGATTAATTTATGGTTAGAAGATCAGCATCAAAGGCTAGGGAAAAAAAAAATCTTTCAGTTTCCACAATGGAGAGAAGTGTTCAGTTGGAATTTCCTTGATGCTTTGTGCTGTTTAATTTATTCATTAGTGATCTGGAAAGAAGGAAGGAAAGATAGCCGACAAAGTTTGCTGACGGCAGTAAGGTATTCAGAATGATGAAAACAAAAGCCAGCTATGAAGGTCTGTAAAAGGATTTCACAATACCGAGTACTTGAACAATAAAATGACAGGTGAAATTCAGTGATGATGTATGAAAAAAAATACAGTTGGAGAAAAGCAATCCCAGCGTAACAGACAGAGCAATAGGCTGTAAGTAGATACTTCCTTCAGGAAAGGAGTCTGGGGGTTTCGGTGAAGAGATCTGTGAAAGTAGAAGCTCAGCCCTCAGATCCTATCAAAAAGCCTCCATTACAGCTGTAGGAATTATTAGGAAAGAATTAAACTGCATAACAAATACTGCTATTAGGCCACTGTAAAGTATTCCCAAATCTGTAACACTGGGTGCTATTCTCATCCTCCATCTTAAAAAGATGAAAAGGCGATAGTAGAAAACAGAATACCTGTAAGGGTGATTGAAGAAAACCATGAAACATTTTTCATAGCAGCAAATAAATGAACTATTCAACTTCCAAAAGAGATAAATGAGAGGTAATTTGACCAAAGTCTACAAAACTATGAATGGCCTGGAAATGCTTAGAGAACAATTATTCATTCTGTCATAATACAAAATTTATGGCCGTCAAATGAGATTATCAAGAGTGAGATACAAAACAGAGGTGAGGCCATGATTTTTTTACCTGGTTAAACCATGGAACTCCTTGCTATATTTTGTTGTAGATGTCAAAATTTATATGAATAGGAAAAACAAACATATAATGTTCCTGAAGAAAAAATGAAAACCTATCAACTCAAAAATACCACTGTTGGCTCAGGAATCTGAACCACAGATTGCTGAATTCTGGGAAAATATCTAGGAAAATATCATTATATACTTGCCCTCATCTGACACTTCCTTCTCAACTGAGTGCGACTGGTTAAGATTCAGTCTGATTTAGCATGCCTGTTCTTACACACATCACTGGAGAGTGAATGAAAATGATAAACAATAACCTTATCAGCTCAGGTGGGCTGATGCAACAACTTCTGATGTGAAGAACTGGGCCCATCATTTTTATCTTGACGGTTTTTAAACTACTTCTGATTCCACCATCACAAAATAAAGCTATTAACACAGGAGTAAAGAGAGGCATACATATCTGCCTCTCACTTCCAGCAAAAGCCCATAGCAAAGGGATACCAACCTTAGAGTGCCTCTGGTCTGGTTTATTGTTGTCCTACGTTAAACAAAAATGAAGAGTGAGGATAAGCCAAGACTCTACTTCTCCCAGCAAAAAGTAATTGCTCCCTGTTCAGATCAGTGCTCAGCAATGATCAGAATCTGCTTACTCACACCAGGCACAGCAAGCACATGCTGCACTTCCTGATGCTTCAGACAGATTGGGGTTTTTCTCTGTAGAAAAAGTCAATAAAATCGACACAGGCTTTTGCAACCAAATGTAAGACACCCATTAATCATCCACCCCCTGAAAAGGGAGAAACTTGATTTGCTTTTCCTAGAAGTGACAAATGAACACAAAACATAATTATAGATTTTAAACAGTCCACACTTTTATCACCCTTTTTTTGGTGCTAACTCTGCTGATGACAGATTGCCCTTGACAATTAATGTGGATTTTTGCTGTTCTTACAAAGAAGTCCAGGAACATTTCGCAAGAGGATTCTGATTTTGCCTCTACAGATGGAACTGTGATCCTTATACAGCTGCCCTGAATGCCAGATTCAGTGGCTTAATGAAAACAAGTCCAGAACTGCTCTCAGTCCTCTATCTTAGCCCCTCACATCTCCACTTGGACCAACTTTTCTCTAACATTTTGTAGGAAAGAGCATAGTATCAGTGAAATACAAGAGTATGAAAAAAATCCAAGTATATTTCATAGATTCACCTGTTCTTTCATTCACTTCTGATTTGTCAACAGATCTGAATCATATCACCTGACCTGATCAGATACAGGGATGAAATGCAAATCAAGTCAAAGCTACTGAAAGAACCTTCACCCTCTCACCTATTCCATGCTTCATGCATAGACCCAACACTGGTGATCCGCATGGAACAAGAAACATTTCTCACAGGGAAACAGAAGAGTGACGTACAGCAGAAGAGGAAATCAGCAAGGAAGAACAGAAATGTCCCACTCTTAACATTCCCTACTTGAATTCTCTAAACATTTGCACCTTCTTTCCCCCAGCTTCTTTGCATGTCAGTTACATAATTTTAGAGGGTTGTGGGGTTTGTTTTTTTTTTTTTACATGGTAATTGATTGCAAGCATCAGTGCCACGGAATCCCAGCATAATGAAATGTAATTTCTACCACTTTGCATATCGCTTCTGAATTTGGATCACCATCTACAAGGAATGAAGATGGTGTAAAGACAGAACCTGATTCTCCAGATTCAGCAATTCACACATGCATTTCAAAGCAATGTGCCCTCTTTTAACTAATCTAACTAGCTCATTGTTTAGGCTTTTTCAAGACCTAGAATAAGAAATAAAATTAAACAAGCCAAAGAAAGGAACTGCTTTGGCCATGACATTCTGAAATAAACGCAACACTGTATCGCAAATTAGACTAACTCCTTTTACAGGATTGAGTTGCTGGAAGCAGTAAGTGGTTGCAAAAGCAAATAAATTAGGGAGAAAATTACCAAAAGAAATAACTCGAGCATTCATTTGCATATTAACAGAGAAAGAGGAGACTGAAGCCCTTGTGAAGTTTAACAAGCTTTACTCATAGGTTAACATTGACTGCTGTAGAACTGCGCTCGTGAGTATTGCCACCAAAATTTGGCCCAAGTCTCTGCTTTAAAGAAATTTGCTAACAATATTAGCACCTAAATGAAAACATGAAATTAGCTAGAGCTGCCAACTAAAAGACAAGGTTAGTTGCTGAGCAATTTTCATTAAGACACCATTAAAATAATACACCAATAATTCGATCAAGACACGGTGAAGTGTTTTATTGCCAGAAGTTCTCGTTAACTCAAAAAGTGCAGTAATTTTCTAGGAAAAGAAAAGACTTCAGTGACAGAATTACAATTTCATCACTGAAGAAAAAAAATAATGCCTTTGAATGATAACCTGGTTTGGAACAGTCTCAGAAATAAGTAGAAATGACCACTTTAATACAAGGAAAAGGTCTGTGGACAAGTTACGTGGGCAAGTTATTTTGCAAGTATAACTCAGTGACTTAAGAGTAAAAAGATTCTCATTCATACAAAGACACATAACCCAAACTCATTAAATCAGTCCGCACTTTGTTGATATGGAGGATAACATACTCCAAGTCTCCCCCAAATAAAACTATACCCATGACTACGAGATAGTGTAATTCACATTCAAACTCAGTTCAGATCTGGACAGGGGAAACTCCAGCATCATTTCCCCCAAGAATCCACAGGAGGTCCGTAACTGGTAAGATACCACCATCTTCCTCGAATCTTGGCTGTTCAAAGCTAGAGAAATGATGTGGTGAAATGTTCAGATGGTGAATTCATCTTGTTTGCAGACATGAAAGATTTAGTGCTCATTGAGTGATACGACAATCTCTTGTCAGCAGAACACTAGATGGCAAAGGACTATCTTTTAAGAGAGAAAAATTATCACCTGACAATATTTTTGAAAGCTGGGATTGTACAGTGTTCCTAATAGGAGAATTGTTGAGAATTGCATTTGGCATCTTGATGAATGTGGTTTGAAATAAAAAGCTGGCTAGTGGCTGGACAAAAGCGACCACAAAAGAAAGCAGCCAATGAAAGTTCTATCTTTTTATTATCTGTGGGAATCACCTGGGATTGTTTCACCAGACAGAAAAAGTGAATGGATATATCAACAGCAGCTTAGAAAAAGAAAAGAAATACTGTGTAACTCCCCCTTACACAAGCTTCAGACAGGGACATAAACAGTCACTTCCAAAAACCTGATTAAAAAAAAAAATCTGCTGAATAAAAGGTCATTGCAGCTCACTGTTCCCCCTTTACCATATTGATCGAAATAACTAATATTTTGCAGTAAATGAAAAAGAAAAAGCTTTAATTCTTTCAAGATCTAAACATTCAAGTTAAACAAAAACTTACTTTTTCGTCTTCAGGAACACTTCCAGAATTACAACTGCTGTTATGATTTTCAGTGATAATCATAATCTTAATAGTCAGCTTGCATTTCAATGTTTCTTTTTCAAGCATGGTACACAACAATAGATTTTCATTAATACATGACTGTTGTCTGAATGCCAGTGAATAAGTACTAGTGACCTTCTCTATCTTGAACATAGCAAAACTAAATCAGTATTAATGTATTAACTGTATTAATGAACAATTGCTGTTATTGTTGCTCAGCTTTCTCTACTTTGACTAATCCTAGTTTAATGTGGTTTCTCCACATTATCTGACATTTTTTACCACCAAAGTCCCAGGTACAGGGTTGGGTCAATGCAACATGAGGCTGAGACATCTGTGCAGACGTGATTCAGTTGTTCTCTCCGCTAATCCTATTTGGTATGAATCAAGACGTAAAAAAATCCAGAGGTGCGGGGGAGAAGACTTTTCCTGAGACAGAACAGTGCAGAATAACAACCGCTCCTTACTCTGAACTCCAGTTCAGAAAACATCTGAAGTGCCAAGTGGGTTGGGGCTGATCCTGTTTCTATCAAAATCCAAAAGAGGGCAGTGCACCCACACACAGCCTGGTTCATTACTCGCAGCTCATCAGCGTGGGGACATTCATCAAGCGGACAGGTTGCTACCTACAGCCTTTTCTCTCTGTGGCTGAGCTTTGGCAAAAGCCTCATTCTCAAAAGTGCCTCACCTTGGACCAGACCTGAAAAGGTTCAACAACTGCTTTTTCCATTAAAGGTGAAGAAGTTGCCACATCTTCAGGGTTTTTGTGTGCTGCTGAGTCACTGCTTGTGGGCTGGACTGTCAACAGAGAGAAACACTGACCTTCACTTTCCCAAGAGTAAGCTGCAATCCCAGCAGCTAGGGTGAATTCTTAAAATATATGCCTTTGCTTTGTGTTGTGGTTTAACCCCAGCCGGCAGCTAGGACCGCACAGCCGCTCACACAAATCTCCTCCTTCCCCCAGAAGGGCAGGGAGGAGAGGGAGAAAAAAAGGGGAAAGGGAATAAAAACCTCATGGGTTGAGATAATGACGGTTTAATACAACAGTAACAGAAAAGGAAAAATAACAATAATAACAACGATAAAAGAATAAACAAGACACAAGTCACACTCACTACCTGGTAAATTGGTGAGTTGGCACTGTCACGAGCAGTGATCGCGAGTACCCGCCCGCTGGCTAACCCCATTTATATACTGAGCATGACCTCTATGGTACGGAATATTCCATTGGCCATTCCATCGTTCGATCTATGCTCCTTATCAGCTTCCATGGGAAGCCGAAAAGAGTCCTTGAAAAGTATAAACATCACTTATACGCAATGCTGACAATATGCATTGCCGACATTCCTTTCATACCAAATCTGAAACACGGCAAGCTGAAACCAGGAAACTTTGAGGTAATGACTTTTCACTAAAGGAGGAAAAAAGCTGAGATGGGGGAGAAAGGAGTCCCTGAGGATTAGCATCACTTTTTAAATCTTAGCTTTTTAAAGTGCAGCTTCCATTTCCTTTACTCAAGAATTAAATGAAAATAAAGATTCTCCTCCTCTAAGGAGGTCATTCTCCCCCTCTACTCTGCACTGGTGAGGCCACAACCGGAATACGGCGTCCAGTTTTGGGCTCCCCAGTTCAAGAGGGACAGGGAACTGCTGAAGCGAGTCCAGTGAAGTGCAACTAAGATAATTGAGGGACTGGAGCATCTCCCTTATGAGGAAAGGCTGAAAGAGCTGGGACTCCTTAGCCTGGAGAAGAGAAGTCTGAGAGGAGACCTTATTATGGCATACAAGTATCTAAAGGATGGGTTGAAGGAGGATGGTGCCAGACTCTTTTCAATGGTTCCCAGTGACAGGATGAGGGGCAACGGGCACAAGTTGGAACATAGGAAGTTCCGTTCAAATACACAGAAAAACTTCTTTATGGTGAGGGTGACAGAGCACTGGAACAGGCTGCCCAGGGAGGTTGTGGAGTCCCCTTCTCTGGAGATTTTCAAGACTCACCTGGATGCAGTCCTGAGTGATGTGCTCTAGGCAATCCTGCTTTAGCGGGGGAGTTGGACTAGATGATCTCTAGAGGTCCCTTCCAACTCTGAAGATTCTGTGATTTTGTCCACACTTGAGCTAATTCACCTGATCTCTTAATGAGGACTGTAAACATGTCATCCTTATGCAAAAATTGAAATGTAATACTAAAGCAATAAAGAAAATATTTCACTAATAAAACTTAATAGATTACTGCAGGATGTTTCAGAGCTACTTTTGCTTTATCTGGAATTATAAAATTATTTCTAATTTAAATTATTTAATTTAGGTAGCTGTAGTCCTCTTGAGGTCTTTTACTCCAAACTTCTGCTCCATACTGAGCCACCTTCAAAGGTACAGATAGATGCTCGGGGACTTGTCCTGTCAATTTTTAAATACTTTTAAGGATGAAGATTCCACAAATGCTTTGGGCCTATCCAATCTGAAACTGCTTAGTTTCCACTGAGTCTTAATTTTAAGTATCTGGAGTTATAATGTCACTTTCAGAACAAACAACACCACCTCCAATTTTACATTCCTTTTAACTTAAAGACCCGTCTTAACTTAGCGAGTGCTTTGGAAGCTCGAAGTGCTGCATGAGCGCAAAGCACCAAGGTTAGTTTCACCTGACGTGATCCCGTAGCAGTGCTGAAAATAGAATTCGTCAGGCTCAGCTCCTAATCACACGCATAAACATTAGCTCCAGAGCAATCAGTTCTGGGGAAAGGAACATGAAAAGATTAAGCTTTGCCTTTTCTTGAATCTCCCTCAAATCAAATTCTAGATTCTTATCTCTTCATTCCACAGCCCGTTTGGGTCTAATTTAGTAGCCTGCCATGAAATCAAATTTTTCTATTCCTGTTTCATTATTATTACACGTTGCTTCTTTTACATACATTTGACATAAAAAGCTTTATCACTGAAAACAAGTTTTAAGGAATAGATTTTCAATCTAAGTAAAACACAGTAGAAACTTCCATTCTGGAATAAAATCTAACTCATAATGATGATTGTATTTGATTGCTATATTCTGAGAAGAAATAAACAAAGACAAAAAACTCAGGAAAGATACAGTACTATAGGCACTCTGTTTTGGACAGTACACTCTAGTTTCAATTATTAATCATCTGTTCTTTTGCAACAGATGTTCTGCATTGTACTGAACCAGGAAAAAAAATCTTTTTTGTTTTTTTTTTTTTTTAAACTGAGGCAGACTTACAGTCTTACTTGCTCAGAGGAGAAAAGAAAACTCAGCTTTGTAGAGGATCTGGAATGAGTTGTGTTCATACATATTGCCTGTACTTTGTTCTGTTGCTTAGTAAGCCGTTCCTTTCTTTAAAGAATCTCATGAGATTAATTAGTTAATCTTCACACCAACTTTGTGGTAGAGAAGGAAAGTGCACATATCAAGAGGGAAAATTACTTGGACAAACTCCACTAATCAATCAATGGCACAACAAGAAAGAAGCCACTTGCACTGTAAGCGTATTACAAACAATAGCCTCTTCCAGCCCCAAATACCAGGCCCTAAGGGTCGTTAATCCTAATCAAAGCAAGAGGAGACTCCTGGCCTAAAAGTATGGTAACTTAAGCAGAACTTCAAAAAGGGAGAGGGAAAAGAGTGACATTAAGGGAGTAATTTTTCTCTGAAGGGCGAGTTAATGATAAACTCATGATCCACATGATCGTCTTTCCTATTTCTTGTGATATGCCCTAAAACGTACTTGAACTTCAAGTGCTTTGAACTTAATCCTGAAAGGCACTGAAAACAGCCTAACAGCATGGGTGACTGATACACCCTGAGTTGTAAAGTGTATAGACAAGCGCTCACTGCGTATAGACAGTGGGGTGTGCCCCATTATTGAGGTATAAACGGGGATAGCCTGGGGCAGTAAAAATCTAACACATTGCGAAGATGGATGAGTTGACAGCCAGACAACTGCTCGAGAGGTTTCAACCCCTGGCTACAGGGAATCCGGAATTTACATTGAGAGATTTATCATTTCAGGAGTTTCTGGTCTGCTTATTTTTGTTAGGCCTCATGAACACTCCAATCTCTGCATGAACTTTTTGTCAAGCCTACAGAGAGTCTAGTCCAAAGTAAATAAAGCTCATTATAAAGGAAGCTTCTCATGATATTCATCTTCTATGTCTCTGTTTTCCATGTGATGCCTAGTTTACCATTTCCCTAGTTATGACTCTTTCATACCCCCCTACAGTAACGTTTTCTTCTTGGGAGAGATGTTCTTGCATGGTTCATTGTCTTCAGTCAGTCTCTATTCCAAGACATATGTACATGCTCCATAAAGAATGCCACGTTGAGGAGGAGTATGCCACTACAAGGAAGACTCAGACTCACCTAGACACAACTATTATGGTATGCAGGAAGCTACTTGGAAGAGGAAGTGCAAACAGAGGAACAGTAATACCAGACTGGCTACTGGAATGAGGGTAAATGGACTGACTAGTAAGGAAATTGTATACTTTTCAGCCCTTAAAACAGAGGAAGAATAAATTATCTCCTGCTGTCTCTTGGCCTTCCACAAATGAGAACCATTTGGAGGAGTAGGAGGGAGGAATGTTACACTCCAACACTGCCACAAGAGGCAGTAAGTCCCTGGTCTCATCTCAAACTTTTTGGCACAAAGAGACCTCTTGCACTCTCAGTGTTATGCCAGGGCATAACTCTCAGGGCATTCAATGATAGAGATCGCAGAATCATAGAACGGTTTGAGTCGGAAGAGACCCTTAAAGATCATCTAGTCCAAACCCTCTGCCATGGGCAGGGACGTCTTTCACTAGATCAGGTTTCTCAAAGATCTGTTTCAGCTCTACCTAGCCTTCACTCTGCAACTCCATTACAGTGTGAAATCAATTTCCTTGTGTCAGGGATATTTCAGAAAAGGGAGAGAAGAGATGGGTACAGTGACGAGCTGCAGCCACAAATTTTTTAAAATGTTAACATAGTAAACAATTTTAAAGAGCAATGTTGATGATCTGCTGATGGTCTCTGCTCTACCACAGTTATGCCAAGCTTGGACAGATGGTCAATTCACTAAACACTTTGTTTCATAGCCAACCGTTTCAAGCCATGCCACTTGCCTCTGGCCAGCCCTGGCACCTGTGTGGCACTGGGCTGTTTAATATTTCAGAGGCTTCCACTCTTGCCTATGTTTCGTAGAATACCCAAAGTGAAGAAACAAGGGGGAGGGGACATCACAAAGCTACATGCACCTCAGATTGTGGGCAGAGGTACCCTGCTAATGCTGATGGCATCATTATCTGTACCTGCTCATCCCCATCTCTCTGCACAAGGTTCTTATCCCTGCATTCTTTACAAATGCTCTCACCTTAATTCACCAAAAATCCACCAGCTGAAACTGTTCAATAAACACGGCTGATTTTATTCAAAGCACTTTAACCAGTCCATCAGTTCTCAAGTGTGGGCTGGTGCCTCCAGCAAGAAGAGTGCTAATGAACCACTAGAACCCAGTAATAAATTTGAATAGTAGCTATTTGAACAAGGTAAGAAGCAGTTATTTTTCCTTTGTCTGTTTTGCAATAGCTGGCAAAATTCTTGTGACTGACTTCACAGCAGCTGCTGACATTATCCCTGTCTGAGGCAACTATCAGGTCCTTTAGTGACTGCTGCTTTTGTGTTCCAAAAGTAAGAAAATATAACCTTAATAGAAAGTATAACAAGATAGAACTTGGAGATTTCAGTTGTTCCCCAAGACATTTGTCCTGGGTGATAGAAAGGGGTAAGGGGCGAGGGGTGGGGAGGGAAGTAAAAGTACAGTTTTTCATGATAGTTATCAATAGATTGACAAAAAGTAATTCACATCTCAGACTTTTTTTTTTCACTGAAATTGTAGGGAACCTATGTAAAAAAAAAGAAAACTTATCTACATTAAAAAAAGCAGTAAGTTTACTAAATTGTCTGCAAAAATAAAAGCTACTTTTCAGGTAGTGGAATAATTTATTTTGTTTATTTTGCTCATATATTTTGTAAAGACTCAGACAGTATTTTCAAACATGAAAAACAAGAATCTGTCTCCAAAGTGTCACTAATAAAAATCTCATTTGATTTAGGATTTCTGTTTACCTTTTGGCTATTCTTGGCATGAGGAAAAGAGTTTCCATAAGGTAATATTTACATCACTTCTTAAAGCTTTTCTGTGGAACTCTGAGGTCTAGAAACTTTGTTTTAACTACCAGCTGAAAACTTCAGAAAAGACACATATCATAAGAGTCCTGACAAAAATCATAAGAATTGACATCACATTTGCTGAACTAAGAGTTAAACCTCTTTTCTTTTGGGCAATAGCTAAAGAATCTAATGGTTCGTAGTGATATTTTCTGACTAGATTTAAATGGAATTGCTTTCAAGTAATTTATTTTTCAACACACATCTACACAACAGATGATGAAATTTGCTGGATCAATATAAAGTTTGACGTGGTACACCTGGTTCTGCTACTTCTTGATTTTTAGGTGTGGAGATGGAAAAAACTGAGTGCAGGGACAGGAATTCAGAATGAATGAAGTCTCTTGCTTGAGGGCGTGAATCAGGATAATTTTCCTATCCTATGACAGTCATGAAAATAAGGCGGGGAGGAAAACCAGAAAGAAACTACTTTGTGGTGAGTTCTCTGGTAGTAGTGAGACCGAGCAATGAAATCTCCTGTAATTTTAACAAACAGGTTCCCACTAAACCAGAGCAAACATTTCAAGCAGCACATCGAGCCTGTCCTCCTGCTCCACTGAAGCTAATTTCAAAAGACTGTTACAGAAAAATCAAAGATTCTACAAACAAAGTTGGTGCAATGTGGGAAAGGTAAACCCCGGCTCTGGGCTGTGAACAAGGACAGTGGAGGGCAGGTTCTCTCTCCGGTAACTACAGTAAAGGAGACAAGCCTGCACTTGGAGAATAAAACACCAAAGACAGCACCAAGTCTCACAACCTTGACAATTTTCCAGTTCTCACTGTTCAGTATAATGTCTCTTCTGATTCATGGTACACAGTTCTGTTCCACCATCTACCTGATTCCAGGCTTTAAGTATCCTGCCTCTCACACATTGATCTTTGTCCAGGATCTGTGCTCATACAGCTGGAAATTCTTCCTTACTCACATAAGCAAGCGCTGTTTTCCCAAGTTTCTGTACCATTTAATTCCAAAGCAGTCTCTATGCGTTGGCTTTGCTGAAGCTCCATGCCTTGTTTCATTTTGGTTTTTCACACAGTAATTCTGAAATGTTCTTTAAGATTTCTCCTTAGTTAAGTTTTAATTTTTCCCTCTGACTGAGAATAAAGCACAGCTTCACAAATTATGTATACAGCTAGTTCTTTTTATGCACATTTATCTGATTTGCTTCTCTCCAAAGCATTTTTTGTATTAATGCATTAATTTCATAATCACTTCAAATTATGTTCCATGTTGCATGAACAATTGGGGAATTAGCATCTGCTTGCAAGTTGTTAGCTTGGCTTTTTATTTTTGTTGCTGCAGTTGATGAACTCAAATTATCCATACTGAATGTGCCTGAAAAGAATTCCACCTCCAACAATAAATAATTCTCTTTACTTTCTGTATTGGGCTTTGTTAAGGGAATTCAGTGCAGTCTGTTAAGCAGTAACACAAAACACTTTTTTTCATTACCAGTTTTGCTATAATGGTTGAATTACTACATAGAGTCACTCTGCAACACTCTTACATGGTCTTTCACATATGCACCTAGGTAACTACTGTGTTAAATCTTTCAACTCTACTATTACCCTCTGGATACCATAATCCTGGGTCTCAAATGGAACTACTGTGTCACAGACCACCTGTGATATCTAAACAATTTTAAGGGAAGCGTTAAGCTCACATTAATTGAGGGCACCACTGTTTAGTTGACAAAGACTCAGTATAGCTGTTTTTCACAGAGACGACTTCCTGAGTCTATGCAGGCACATGTACCTGAAAGCTGTAAAGCTGTTCTGGGTCATATTGAGATGTTGAGAGAGCAGGAGGGATAAAATATTCATGAGAAAATGATGCCCCATGCCTCATTTCCCTCCTTGCACATACCATAATGACATCCAAGACGGATGACACTGTAGAAAGTAAGGTGCTCTTATCCTACCTACTATTCCGTTCCAGAGTTGCTAATGCTTCTCCTCCTTGACCCTCTTGTCTTTCCCTTTTCTTTCCATGCAATTTTCTGTCTTCTAAAGCAAGTAATTTCCTCCAAGCTTTTAAATAAAAGTGACAACATGAGTATGATACATCAGTCTGGTGGGATTTTGTTACTACTTCACCTTCTATTCATGTTCTAGTCTACATTTACAATGTTTAAAGCAAAGGATCAACATTTTTGGTTTGTCTTTATATACCGCCATGGCAGGCGTGATCAATTAGTCCAATACAAACAGAAAACCAATTTTTAGAAGAGAACCTCAGCTAGTGCAAAAGCCTACTGAGGCTAATAGAGCATGATTAGAAGTTAATAGCATTATTAGAGGTTGAACCAACTGAGGCTATACCTTTCTATCTTCATCATCCAGTGCATAGCTTTATCAATGAGAACAAAAGTAGGCTTCATTTGTTTTAAGAGCCCTGATTTTGCAGAAGTGCTGCTGCAAGTTATACGTTTTAATGTTACCACCTCAAAGAGAGCCTTCTTTAAGACTGAATGTCACCTGTCTGTGTCTCCAGAGACATCCTGAGACATTCTGATGGAAAGTTCAATCTATGCCCCTCCTTGGCTTTTTAATAATGTGACTATTAAAATAGTGTGACAGTCACACAGCTGTGGAGCTTGCAAGAAGGCTTTCTTGCACAATAGACATTATAGTTAATTGCCCTTTATAACAGCTACTAGAACCAAACCAGGGCAAAGCATTGCTGGATTCTTGTATGAATATTGCTATAGCAGAATTTATCTTTCTACTTAAAATATAGCATATGAGGAGGGGCATAAAGACCTACTCTTGTTTCAGCTTTTTTTTAAAAGGAATAAAAGATGGCGGGTACTTTAAAGTGACCTTTAGCTGATCTTGTTAAATCAGAATCCTACTCATTATTAGACTGATTGCCAAAACCATACAGAAGTAATCCCACAATAGTGAAGAAAGAGCGGAATTATACTTAGCAGCAGTGTTAAAATTGACTGTTTAAAGAGGACACTATAATTTATGATATTTTTGCTTTAGTGACTTGATGTCATTCTAGAGTCAAACTCAAAAATTACCTTCTGCTTCTACTATTAGCAAAGTTCTTTGAGAGCATGAATTGTCCTTCTATATCATACTTCACGTCAGGTATTTGGGTGTCTGTTCACCAGACTCCAATTAATGTTTGAAAGGCTGAGGCACTAATGACTTCAAGCAGTGCTATTACTCATGAGATGACAAAGGAAACTTAGACTCAGCCTGTAATGCTTTAACAGCTTCAAACAGCTGGGGATGTTAAACAGTGCGATAGCTCACTTCTACCTTTGGGGAGTATGGAACAAATTTAACTCAATCAACTAGCTGGCTTCAAAGATGGAGATGCATTCTTGTTATCAGAAGCCAATGATCAGTATCAGTTTCAGCAGCACAGATAACTCATCCAGCAATGGCTGTTGAGTACCGATGACTGCTAATGAGAACTTGATCAATAGTATTTCTAATGACACAATTCAGACTGTAATGGGGCTGCTTCTGATGATAGGGAAAATAAGTCAGGAATGATTATATCTTCAGCCATGGCAAATTCCAGGGTTGTTCATTTCTTGTTATTCCACGTGCTGCTTAATATCCAATATGTATTTTTTCAGTTGTCTCTGCCCTTTCCAACCTCTACATTAAAGACGGAGGATCACATGCTTAGATGCTTACAGTTACTGTGCTGTAGAACTCTTGATTTGCCTACTAATCATTTGTTATTTCTATAATGCCTAATGGATACTAGGTGAGAAGAAAGCCATCATTTCTTACTATTTAGACAGCTTTCAAACAGGATTGTATATTACCAGCATTTTCTTGCACTACTTCCTGGAGGATATACGCCAGATATACGCACGTATGAATGTCCAGGTCTGTCAGTTGCTCAGTGATGCAGTTGCTCCTAGCCATCGTTCTGTATTTACACTCAACACGTAAAGCAGCCTTTTCTTAAGCTTCCTCTCACCATGTTCAACTCACAAGTAAAAAACAAATGATAGCTCATTCTGGCCACTGGGAATACTATCCCCTTTGACATAGTGGGCAACAGCATAATACAGTGTAACCAATTTCTTTGTAAGATCTTTTGTGCGTAAGTTAAAAAAAAGTGCCCCAAACATATCATTTCAGATGGCAGTACGTTCTGTAAGTAAAGAAAACAAGATGTGATAAGCCAGTGATGGAAAGAACATGTTCCAGACACATCACAGAGAGATCACACACACACAGGAAAAAGCAGAAAGCTGAGGGAATAGGATATAATAACTTTACCACAGAAAGGGTTTAGGTAAGTCAGAGGCCAGAGAGGAGGACTGCATTTTAAACCGAAATTTCAGAACACAAAGACTCAGTTAAGACAAAGGTACCAGAATTACATGCAGTGAAAAGCCTTTCACAATAAATGTGCTTGGTGGGAAAAACAGGGAGAACAGAGGTGAAGCCAAACAACATTGTGAAGTCCTTGCTCTGCTGGATTGTTTGCTGTCATAGTCGGCTCGAGTCAGAAAATTGTCAATTATATTTTCTTCATGCACTGCAGGTTCTAGGATCCTGAAAACACAGGGATGTCACCAGTGAAACACACCAGTTTAATTTCACTCCACATGCGTTGATGAATGAAAAAAATTATATGCACTAAGGAGGCTAGAAAAGAAGTAAAAATTATGGCTATATAACTCGATTCCCAGAAGGCAAGATAACTATCCTTTATCCGTTGTACGTTAGTTGTCCATGTGTACACATTGCTCTTCACTTTCACTAAGGAGTAAGCACCATCAGATTTATCACACTGTAAGAGCGAGCATATGGACAGTTACTATGCAGTAGTTAACATGCTAGAAATCAACAGCCCAATGTGCTTGGCAGTAATTTGTTCATGGAGTAGAAAACAACTGAGGACTGACAGTCAAAGAGAGAGGTAAAAAAGTGAAGAGTGTTTGTGGTCTTGGCAACCAACTCTAACCACAGCCCCTGCTCATAAATATGTTATTAAGGCCAGTCATTACAGATAAATGGAGCGTTCAAAAAAATGTCTCCTTCTCTAGATGATGCACTAACCCTGCTAAAGCAACACTTTGGCTGTGAATAAAACCAAAGCACACAGAGAGACAGAGGTCATGCTGAACTTTCTGCTTTCCTTAGTCTTCTAGCGGGAGAAACCTTCTCTTGAGGCTACATTATGTTCTAGGAGTATAAAAGAACTGCCTGAGAGAGTTACTAGCATACGCTGAACATTCAGGTCCCTGAAAATGAAGATATGATAGATTTATATTGTCACGTCAATAAACTAAAAGATGTTCTTCCTGACTATAGCAGGTCATCAAATAGTGCTCAGGATTACAAGTGGTGTGATTTTTTAATAATTATTGAATGTGGTGAAGACATTCTTTTTCACATAATTGCTAATCTTGAGTCTCCAACAAGGTGTTTGCCACCCTCATCAGTTGAACTGTCACTATAAAAAAGCAGAATTCACTGAATTAGAGCTAGGAGCATGACAAATAGCAGATTTTGCCAGGGCTTTTTATTGAATGAATTATTTGAAAAGTATTTCCTTAATCAGCTCTCATGGTATTATTCTATTGTACCTGATCCATCAAAAAAGTGTCAGAGATGTCTTTTTCCCCATTTCCCCAAATTCTAATAGCTAATGATGTGCCTGATTGTTAACATGCAAAAGCAGAGAAATGACTAACATTTCTATAACTAATTTGTGAAGTTTAAATTATTTTTACTTTAGAAATAATTGGCATCAAATTTACATCAATCTCATAATGATAATTACATCTATCTACCATTGATCTCTATGGGGCAAAAGATCTCCAGAAAATCTGATTACCTCACATGCATTCATTCAGTTATCCTTTGAATATCACAAGTACAGCAAGTGTTCTCACCTTCACTTTTAATCATGGAAAGATAAGGCACAAAGCAATTAAACAGAACATTCATTAAAAGACTTAAGAAAGCCTGTGCCAAACCTCAAATGCTTGAGAGCAGTATCTTTAATAGAAGACTATCCTTCTTCCTATCACATATTTATGAGCCAAGTATCTTCTTTGGGGAACAATTAGCCTACAGACATGCTGTCAACAAAGAAAAACGAGGTGTTGACAAACATGAACTTTGTGACATTTCAATCCCAATCTCTGAATAGCTTTAAATACCGTGATTCTCTCCTTTTACAAAGAAAGTTACAATTCACCCAGCTGAACTTCCTAGTCTGAGAAAAAGTCCCAGGTAGAGATTACACATTACTAGAAGTTGGAGGTGGAATGGTTCATTCAGATCAGCAGGTCCATAGCTATGTTTTTATAGAGTATTTATCTTTTTTTTAGATACTTTTTGTCTTTTTGTTAAGTTTCAAAGATCCTGAATAGCAGGGATGTTTACTGTTTCTTTTTGCACAGTCGCTGTCGGATAGCTCTCTCAAACTGACTTGCACAAAGCCTTTCTGAACAGCTTTACAAAAAACTGCCAAAGAATCCCGCACCTTCTCTGATGTTTGAGTCCCGGAGTCAAGAGAACTATCTCCAGAGGACTCAAGTTCTTAGAGGCCTGAATTCATTGAACAAACAAAACAGCAAATGGGTATCCCCTCGCCTCTGTTTAAGTGCCTTAAGTATAAATGCAGACCGACCATTAATTTCAACCATGCATGTAGTTTTTAGCCAGTGTAACCTGAGGAAGTTTTCTAAGACCACTGACCAATTCATTGAAAATTTTATCAATAGTAACATTTGTCACTCTAGAGCTGGCTGGCTTACTCTGTAATGGACAGTACGTCTTATTCTTGGTCCTCTGGACATCCCTCTTCTTTAGAGAGATTCTGAAAAATACCCTCTCCACAGCCTAGAACAAATGTCATGGAAGCCAATAAAGTCTCATTCCTATAACAATTAATTGCTTTTCTTAATAAGCCAATCTTTACTCCTCCACATATCCTGATTTCTTTATTAAGCTTGACTAGAAGTTGCATCCAGAAACCTTTATCAGATTCACTCGGATTCAGACAATAAGTCACCAAAGAGAACAATATTGCCCAGAGCATCCTTTCAGCTTTAGTTTCTTGTTAGGTTTATGGGTCATTTGCAAATCTGTTCTGACAGGAATATTAGGCTGCTATATAGTAGTAGCAGAAAATCCACTAGAGATTTAAACTCCAGTGAATGTTCAACATTTGCAGGGGCCGTGGATGAGACAGCTTTGATATCAGCTAGTTACAAAACATCAGCCAGCTTTTCTCACCCATTAAAATGAATTTTAAAAACCTTTAAAAAGAAAGTCTACTTTGTGTGCTAACCAACTCTCTAGGAAGTTTGCTATCTAATTATACACACTTTTGCAAACAATTATTTCATTTATAAGTATTTGGTCAGCAGTTGTAAGCATGTGGACACTCCCCCTAGTTCCAGAGCACTTGCACAGAAAAATATAAACCTGACAATTTTCCAGCTTTGTAATCCTACCAACACATTTGTAGCTTTTTGTAGGCATATATCTGAGCTAATTACATAATTTTTCTTTTAGCTGACAAGCAAAACAGGTGTCAGATGACTAAATTCTTCTTTGATTCAGGTACCGATTTGGCACAGCTTTCCCCCTTTTATTATACTCAGATCTGCTTCGTCCATGTTCTCCCGCGTAATAAAGTCACTGGGACAATTTAGGTAGTGAGTAAAATGGCAGAACTCCAGAAAATTCAATGATTTCAACCCTCTTATACTAAGGCTCTGAGAAGAGCCAGAGCAAAATCCAAGCATGAGAACAGTGCCAGCTTCCATATTTAGCTGTGCGTTGCCTAAGAAGCAGTGGAAAACTGCACTGACCTCTGTGAATGTAGTCACTAGGCATGCTCTTCTCTCCAGAGTCTTTCATGGAGTTGGTAGAAGGCTAATTAAAAAGACTCCAGCTCAGTGTATCCTGTCCACATGAACATTTTTCTTCTCAAACCCCCTCACAGCAGTGACATCAACTAACAAGACAAAACAGGTATGGAAGAAGAATAGAGAGTCTTGAATCCTGAGTTTATTTTGGCTTCATTGTCTGTTTCTCTATGGGAGATGATGGGGTCACATTGCTTCACAACAGACATCTCATATACACAGCTCTGGACATCTCATATACACAGCTCTGGACCCTCTGGACCGTAGAGAGGAACAATTTTTTTAGATTGTGCCTCAGAACATCTAATGTCACAGCAATATAGTGACAAGACAAAGGTATAAGGACCCTCCTGTCTCCTCTCCTCTAGCTGCAGATTTTCTTGCTCCTCCTTTTGCACTATTCAACCCCCCTGCTGGTTTGTCAACCTGAACCAGACCATTGCAGGGCACATTACCCTAATGCTAGAACAAATGGGAAACACAATTACCGAGTAGGGTGTGAAGGGGGACACAGGGGACCTGCAGTAACCCTGACACAGGCTGGCTTAGTGGAATTTCACCTTTCATTTGGTTGCTGAACTGTTCTCCTGACAAGTCCGTGGTCTCGATTACAAGAGGGAGCCAAGAACGATAACCTCATAGTTTTGCAATCTTAGTAACGGGGCTACAGAAGGCAAGGTGAACATGCTTTGGAAGACTGTTTTGTCCCTTGCTTGAAAAGTTAATGGCTAGCTTGATCCATATCAGACAAAGGTTTTATTTGGAAGCAAATCATCGTGTCAGGTTGCATCAATACTGCTTAATCTCCCCAAATTTTTTTTCAGACACAGAAGAATCAGCTCTTCTTCAGATGAGAATTAGGTGCTTTTAGATCTAACCTTGTTTCCTTTCCACTCTAACTCTTACTCCATACACCAAAGATGACAGTCTTCAATACCAGAAGGCCCCAGACATCAAGCTCTAGAACACCGCCAAAAAAACAGAGCTAATTGAAGGGGTAGTGACAGATACAGGATTCGATACCTCAAAGGGCATCTGGCCAAGAAGTTTTTTATCTTTGGAAACATGGAATTCTCTGCCTTCCAATCAGAGCACTATTCATACAGCCTCAGAGGCACTGTAGTTACAAGTAAAATGTGAGGTCCTTGTTCCAGAGAGCTTAAATTATTTCTACAATGAGAGATGACAACAAAGAGACCAACAGTGTTATGCAAGAGTCAGGATTACACAAGTGAGAAACTGTCAGATCTTCTGTTAGATACTCTTAATATTATACTCAGGTCTCTTGCTTGCTATTTCTCACCCAGCTTCATTTCCTACCCTGCCCCCTATAAATCGTGAGATATGAGATCTTAGAATTCAGCTACACTGAAGGGGAAAATTTTATATTCAGCCTCATTTTAGTGGTTATTCTCAAGGATAACTAGTTACACTAAAAATCAATACTTCATGAAACCTATTTACAATTTTCATGGTTTTTTAAAGAATCATCACCCGGTTCTGATCTTGATAACACTAGGACAGGTCAGGAGTAAATCTTCAGACTTGCAGTCAATTCATCTCAGCTTAACAACTTACTGCATGTTACCTGAGGCATTTACCTGTCTATGCACATACTTTTATTCCTGGTACATGCAGGATAATTAGACTTACTTTAAGCATTTTTTGTTTTGACCTAAACTAAGTTCTGCCACTTTGCATTGCCAAAGGAGGAGGACATACATGGACATTGATGCCAATCAAATTGTTAGCAGTTCACCTATCAGCCTGGTAAATTATGTTTATGTAATTGTATGCCTGAGACTATAAATCCAAACTGCCACTCAAGTATAAAATCTGCGTAAAGAAGTTTAAAGTCAGCATATTCAGGCTACAGACATTGTGAAACTTAATTTCACAGTACCTGAAGTCAAGTAGCTGATTATCTGGCTCCCCATCTCTCTTTCTAGAATATGCTTTATGAGTTTTGGTTTCTGAAAACATTGCTGCAAGGAAGCCACGCTGACCTCATTTCTTAATAATAATGTTTCATAAAAAGTAAAAAGCTAATAGAACAACAAGAAGTTAAAATAATTTTAACCTATTTCAAAAAATGGATATGCCTATATTTAGTAGAATGTGTGTGTTCAATATACACATCAACATTTGTGTGCAAACACAGCATTTTAAGATGAACATGTTTGTTTTGCAAATTGGTCAACACTTTATCACGTGAGACATTTTATCCTGCTAGGCCTTAAGTACATTTCTAAGTAAGTATAAGTAGCTTCAGGGTATGCAAACTTCTTTGCCTTTTCATTTCTTTTTTTTCCTTTTTTTTGAAGGCCAAAAATACATGACCTTTCAAAGTTAATGAAAAGAACCCCTCCAAAAGCAGGCACTATTTGCAGCATTGAAACACTCCCCCTGAGCATTCAGCTACTGAAGAAACAGTTAATAGTTATGTGTATAAGCAACATTCAAAGACATTAAATATAATTCCTCTGAGAAATTCCTCCAACACTACCTAAAAATGAGCAAGACCAGCACTAGCAAGACCACACATCTTAGAATGGCCAAGCTCCATTTTAGAAGTCTATTTTCATTTTTTTCCCCTCCATTACAACTTCATCAGATTTCATCTGTATCCTCAAAGGAATGCTAAACACCCTGCACAGGATTGATAGCCCATGTCCAGACATATTAACAAACCAGTAAACAGAACGTATTGCCTGTATCCCTAAATAGGATGGAATAAGAAAGAGCAGGTATAGGATTAGTAGGGAATCCAGAGTAAAGCAAGGATTACACAGACAGGATTTGAAAGACCCTGTAATAATAAGCTCTCTGAGAGAATTTAGAGCTGGTTTGACTTAGCAAATAATGTTTCATAGGGTTTTCACTGGAGTTGCTTTTAAGAACATCTGGGGGAGTTGCAAATATTTTTTTTGTGTTTGCTTTTCTAGCCTTTTCCCTCTAAAAATGGTTGGATGTGGATGAAAGCAATGTGGGTGTATGAGAGATGAGAAGCTGAGAGTTCACAATCCTCCTGAGACGCAAACAATCCTGTACAGTCCACCCTTTAGAGCACAGCCATGTCTGCTCTTACAGATAAACACAGGTATACATGCACTGACAAGAACAGCAGCTGGTAGACAAAAAAAATAAATCATCAAGTATTATGGTGACAAGAGTGATTTCATTCAGACTAGCCCCCTTGACTTACTAGTAATTTAGTTAATTCCTGGTTTTCTTTTCTGTAAAAAATGCCCATAAAACAAGGGTAATGCCACATATCTAAATTAAAACCAGGAGGAAAGCAGGTGAAGTGACAGATTCTCAAAAAGCCACGTGCAGCACACAGTTTATTCAAGACATCCAAGGAAAACCCTACATCTCATAAACGCTGACTGGTACATGGTTCTGCTTTCTAACAAGCAGAATTAGACATATTTGTGTTTCAAAAACTTGAAGTTACAGGAAGAACACTGTAAAGTCACATATCCTGGCAAGCTCAGAAACTAGTTTCACCTGAAACCTTTCCAGGGGAAAATACATCAGGAAAGTCTAAATGTTTTATTTTAACCACTTCAAAATGAAATGTTTAAAAACATGTCTCCCAAAACATTACTTTGTTTTGCAAATCTCATCATTTTAACAAAAATTAATCATAAAAAGTTTAATTCTCCAAAATACTGAAGCCCAGGAGGAAATCAAACAAGTTTTTTTGACCCTAACTGATGTTTCTTCCATCTCTTATTTCACACAAATGAAATATAAACCTTCCATAAATAAAATAAAAAACAACGAAGTCCTAAATCCACAGAAGGCTAAATATTTAAGTCCTAATTAGGTGTGTAACTCCCACCACAGTCAAAAGAAGAAAAGAGTTGGTGCTAACCCTCCTAGTAAACCTGGCCCTAAATTCTTTACAGAATTTAATCCCTCCCAAACAAAGAATCATTCAGAACTGTAAGGATTAAGCTGGAGGGCCTGGGAATGCTATGCAAATGATTTAATGCATTGTGTGCACATCAAACAAAAAACCAACAACTTGATTTTCAAGAGCCCCCTACCTGTGATTCTGTAAATCCCCTCTTGTTAATCCTCTCCAACCATCCCCCACCTCGACTCAATCCTTTCTTTTCTTCCTTCCTCTCTTTCCTTCACTTTAACCATCTTTTTTTCTTTCATTTTCCTTCCAGCAGTCAGATGACTGTCTGCTTCCTGTCTGGTTCATTACTTTGCATAGCTCTTTCCAACTACTTCATTAATTATTACTTGAGTTAACTCAGCATCTCAGCAACCCAATCGTAGTCCAGGAGTCTGTTGCTCTAATTAACATGCAAATATCAACAAAACAATGGTCCTCGTTGCACAGAACTATGAAATACAGTACCTGCAAAGTTACAAACTAAAGGCAGCCAAAAATGAGCCCAAACCCAGCTATGATAAACATTTTGTGTAAATGACATAAGGAAAAGAAAAAAACAAAAGAGGAACCCCCCTCTTTTGTTTAAGGAAAGTACTGGCATAGGGCAGTGGGTGTTCCCTAGAAAGCATCTCCTCCCATGTATGATGAGCCCACTGAAAAAACATATAAAGACACTTAATTGCAAAGGCTGCAAGCAGAAGTGGAGACTAGCATCACAGGTTAATCAGATGCAGCAGTTATCTCCTAATAAGCAGTGACGTATGGCAAAGGTAGTGAGATCCGGAAAACGAAGGCCTGCAGCCCTATTTTCAGTGCAAAAAGCTAGGGAGTGTTTCAAAAAGATGTGTCATATGGCTGAAGCAGAAAGCTAGGTGTCTGATTTCTGCAGCTGCATTCTGAATGAATCAGAGATGACCGTGCCACATTTGTCTGGGCTAGGGGAAAGGACATTGCAATAATTGAGACATGAGACGCTGAAAGTCTGAATAAGAGCATTAGTCCTGTAGACAGCTAGGAAAGGCAGCGTGTTAGAAATAGGAATGCAAAAAGAATTGCCCAGGTTTTGCCACAACCTGCATAGAAAACCTGGCCTGATCTAAACCAGCTTTATAGCTCCCTACAGCTGGAGTCATAGGATGGATGGAGCTGTTTCTCCTTTCTAATGGCCACCACCTACAGAGCCAGTCATCTGGATCAAAGAGGAGGCTGCCATTCTGCCCTTCAGCAGTTCTCTTAATCCACAGCAACATATTAAAATAGTAAATTACTTCCTTAAGGCAGATGAGGAAGACATCTCCTCCTCCTCTCTAGTATTAACACTTCAAAAGCAAATAAATCCTGATTCACAGAAAAGGACTCAGCGTCCCCATGGACTGGCCCTTGCAGTGTCTTATTCGAAAATCTGCAAGGCAGACACTGAGTTTTGCTGGTTAAGAACATCAGGCATGCAGCTCACTCCACAGCAGTGAAGAGGAAGCCAGAGGGGAGCAAGGTTCAGTGCATACCTGCGTGTGGGTGAAGCCAGGCAAACCACTATTAAATTAATAGAAAAGAATACAGCTATATATATATATGAATATATTAATTCATTACAGCAATATCTGAGTAGCTACTAGCTGTTAATACTTAGCTACACAACTCTCTGATGAGAAAATCTACAGTTCCCAAACCCTGAGGAGAGATAAGAAATGAGGAGACCTTGACAACACTTTCCATCTGTGTCCTCCCTTTGTCAGAAATTTAGGCTGACGTTAGACTTTGGCCCAGACTATAAAGGAAAGAAGGGGTCCAGCTCCTGTTTAACTCCTGTGAAGCCATGGGAGCAAGGCATCTATAGACCTTCATGGATCCTGACTTCAGTGACTTCACAAAAACCACAAATGAAGTCTATGGTAAAGCAAAACAGTAGGGAGCAGGATAATACATTCGGTTCTCTTCATCTGCAGGTTGGAATATCACCCAGTAGACCTGTGATACCCAAACAGTGACAAGCAATTCAACTGCAAGAAATTCAATGGTATACAGTCAGAAATGGTGTTATATCACTTCACGGTCCAGTGGGTAGTCTAAACCCTGACTAGGAGGAAATTATCCAGAAGAGACTTCTCTAAAACCGTATCTGTGCTGTTGTAGAGCCTGTCAGCGATACCTTGCAATGCCTGGGAGCCAGTACCAAACTCGCAACTGCAAAACCATCACAGAGTTTCCCTCTCCTCTATTCTGGAACGTCTGCGGGATAAAAATTTGACATACCACTCAGAGGGCTGAGATAGCTGGTCACTAGGACCCAGAAGTCCAGCCTTTCCCCTTTGGTATGTATATATCTGTATATGTATGATTGCATGTATACGTGCGTATTCCACCAGTGTCACACTTTACTTATATCTGTCTCTAGAATGCACTGGGTAAATTGTTAGCAGTTTTAACTTGCATCTTCTGTTACTAGAATTAGTGGATATTCAGATTTCAGACTTTCTTGGTAGGTGAAATTCAGCACACCAACAAAACATCTATTGTCAAAAGACAGTTTATCAATGGTCAGCCTGGGGAACATCTTGATTTGGACCCAAGGGACAGAAAAGGGCGAAAACAATGACAAAACAGAGAGACCCTTGCAGCTGCTACACTGATGTGTCAAGAGTCTTTGCATCATCACAAGGTGTCCTGCTGACACGGAGGTCTAGAAGTCCCAAGAACCTCACTTAGGAAGTGCTGCTGCTCAAGATCTCTTAGCAAGTGTGCAAAAGCCTAGGTCTTAAACATCCCTGTTTAGCAAACTGGTAGGCAATTTCTGCCATCCATCTAGCTAGCTCACATCCACTTCTCCAGCCCCTAGGCATGCCTTCTGGACCAAAGGTAGGTGTTACGGCTGTTGATGTTCCAGCATCACTCCTGCAGAAGATTCCAGGATGGCAAGCATTCTTCACTCTCATTACAGAATGAAGAAACAAATCAACAGTAATAAAATGTTTTGATGGATGGAATTATAAAAAACATCACAGCTCACTTGACTAAAATCCCTCATAATTAGAAATGTTTCATGCCATATACCCTCTAAAATGAAACCATTACAGCCCTAAAGCAGGACATAACACCTCTTTAAGTTTGGGGGAAAAAAAGTAAATAATAAATTTATCTGCTGTAAGGTTTATAAAAAAAAAAATCCTGGGTACTCATAACAGTAGATTAACCTCTCATCCAAATAATGGTATTTTGTGCAGTAAAAAAATCTTTCGTACACTCAACAGGATACTGCTTGAATGTAATCTACTGAATTATCAAATGTACTCCGCAGTGCAGGGAATATAGTTATCACTTACACGGCAACACCGAAGACCCTACATAAAGACCACAGCCCTGTCATGCCTGACCCTGCTCTTTCTTCAAAAAATGTAAAAACTTAATTCAGAGAATATCAGGTAAATAATATAAATGCATGTCTTTTTAGGTCTGCAGATTGTATTATATGTAACAACAACTTAATTTAGTTGGTGTTATTAGATCAGTTAAGTCATGTGGTTGTTTTCCTATTTTTTTTGCAAAAAAAAAAAATTTCATAGGTTTTTTGCAAAACTGCAAAGTGGTTTGAAGCAACTGAACACATTGAAAGTGTCTGTGTTACATTTCTATTATGTAGTCATTTGACAGAGCTAAAACTTTAGTGATCCTTCAAAAAAAAGTAAGTGTTCGCACTCTGTTAATACCTGTACAACATTCTGCAGCGATAACTGATGACATGAGTGTTCGCGTAGATTATTCACTGGGTGCAAGGATAATTTTGTAGACAGATACACATGAATATGCCCTTACAGGTTTAAGAAATGTAGTGAAGATATTACCATTTGTGACTCTGACCTAGTATTCATGGCTGTATCTGATTTCTCACATCGCCTTGTAGGTGTCTTGCAACTCAGATGTCCTTGCTTGTAAATACCATTTCTCCAGCAAGGAATTCTGAGGTTACCTCAGTCAATGCATAGTGATCAGGCATTGATGAGAAATTTAGTGTTCACGTTTGGGCACAATGTATTGATATTAGCAACATTTAGGAAGAGAAAGAAAAACAAAGACAAGTAGATTTTGGCTGCTGCTTATACTACAGCAGAACTTAAAAGTCGCTCTTTCTCACAGTCTCCTCAAGAACCAGGATGAAGCTCCTAATACAGAATTAATCAAGGAGGATCGTTTGCCCAATGTGACCACTAGACCAGAATCAAAAAACCCGAACCAGACAAACAAAAAAGCAGCTACAGGAAGATTCCAGTCTCTGGAAGTTTAAGTACAAGCAACCACTCATCTTTCTGAACGCCCGAGAACAGAAGCCCATTGTGCATGCTGCCAGCCTAGAAGAAACAGAATTAGCTTGTGTCACGATTTGTAGATTGGGATGAATTTCACAGCACCTTGAAAATTTCCATGAGTTAGGAAAGGCAAAGCAACTCTACTTTAAAAAGAAGCAGTTTGCACTAAAGCCAACTATCAAATACAGAACTTAAATTGCCATTGTTGCAAGTCGCCATTAACTATTGATTAATATACATCATCCACAAATACTTCAGCTGAGTTTGACAAAAAATAATTTACTATTTTTAATTAATGACAAATTAAAGCAAAAGAAATTGCAGCTACCTGTGATTCAGTCTAATCACAAGTGTGATGCTCTCCTTTGTTTGGCCTCCACCAACCTACCATATGCTGCTGACCTTCCATTGATTTAGCAAACGTGCACGTTCTCAGCAGAATTTTAATTGAATATGAAAACTTCTGAGGAAAAAAGCATAGTCAAATTCATAGGACACAGGGATAGGATTTACACCGGGATTCAGATTCCCATTTCACCAGTGGTCTTACAGATGTAGACAAATTATTTAATGTTTTCAGACCTTTTTATAGTCTTCCTGTTACTTGTCTGGTCTTGACTATTCAGACATGGATGTTAAGGGCAGAAGAGACTACAGCAGTTCTCTTACCTCATACATAACATTGGATGTAGAAGGCAATAGCAACTTTGAAGCTAATACAGACAGAATAATTGCAACAAATTTCTTTCAGATGTAAAAGAAATTCTGAATACACATATGAAAATTAGACACTTCAATACACATAAGCCAGTAAAAAGGTACCTAAAGGTGTGAATGGACACACAAGTAAACAGGATAACATATTGATTACGGGGGTTCAGTTGCTTGGCTGGTCAGCATTTTAAAAGCTCTCATTTCAGATGTCAGTGATATTTTCTTTTGAGAATCAACATAGAGATTATTCTGCAAGACATCATAAAACCTTTTTGCAAATGGTTACCCTTGACTAAGTTTTACGGTGGATGTCAAGTGTACAAGAGCAACCTAAGAATGATACACAGGATATTAGCTGTTGACTGCAGTACAGGTTTCCTGATATGTGTACATTGTTGACTACAAAACTACCAGGAGGATTTTGTACACTTTTCACTTTATTTATCCTTTTAATACAGTAGACCATGCACCAATCTCTCATAGGGAAAGCACAACAGTATTTGAGTAGTATATGAAATTAATGCTTTAATTACACATTAAGTAAATCTGACTGAAATATAAAAAATGACACTTATTGGGATAACCTCTAAAACACCTCAAAGGTTTAGAGGTTCTAACACCTACTGAAATGACACATTAGAGGATGTGATGAAGTCTGGTACTTGACTGTAGGCTCACAAAGAAAATCTCACCTTCTTGCCAAATATTTTGCTGGGCTCTGGTTTTCCATGCTGCAATGGTGGGATACTGTAAGAGGAAGCTCTTCTGACATGCTAAGAAGAATAATTTAATTTGGCATTCACAGTGAGGTTTTTTTTATTGACTTCAGCAGATTTTGGATCAAGATCTGAGACTAGTAAAATGAATGTTAACCAAGTGAGAGCCCATGTGGCTGATTTTCAAACAGTGGAATAGTGATTAAAAATGAGATCCATGGCTTACGAAAAGCTTTGATATATTTGCATTTAAAAGCTTGTAAACCATTTCCAGGACAGGTTTGGATTTTTTTTTTTCTCAAGTTCTCATTCCAATTCACTTAGTACTCTTCTCTGTACACCATTATTTTTAATTTATAATAGACCTTGTTCTTATTTTCACCAAAGATCTTAATATTGTACTAAATCAGTAACTGTAATTTAAGCAGGGTAAAAAGATCTTGTTTAACATCATAATCAAAATTATATTTTTCAAATTACTCTAGCTATAATCACAATTAAAATCAGAGCAAAACATGTTAATTATTCTGATAATTACTCAGCTTAACAAGGCTATAGTAGAATAATCAGATATTTCTGCATAAAGAACTTTCGGTTTTCTTATTTCTTTTTGCTTTTCCTGTAGCTGCTTTAACACGTATTGCTACGTGATATCCTTGTATAGCATCGGGACATTGCAGGGCCATAGAACAAACAGTTTTTAAATGGGCATATTCTTAATACTGCAGTAACCAAGGTCACCTCAAGGTGGTGGGGTAGCAGAGATGAAGCCTCCCTTCTTTATGTTCCTGTATCTGGAACAACGTTGGTGGGTTTATTAAAGTAGTTTCTCTCACATATACAAAGTTCTATCTAAATGCAGCTTTTAAGGCTCAATAAATGCTTTTACTAACTGAACACTGAAATATAGGCAAATTTTGTTTCGAATGACTGGAAAATATTCTTACCCTCCACAGATATCCCAGCTTTGGATTACATATTTACGACAAGTATTAAAATAAATAAGTAAAGTCCCCCTCCCAAGAAGTACTTCTCATTTTGTTGTAGTTTCTTTGGTTGGTTGAGTTTGGGTTTTTTTACTGCAGGCCTCCAGACTATACTTAAAACTACTGTGCTGACCACTTGCTTTCATTAAAGTTGTCAAAACACCGTACAGGAACGATGCTGGCAATTTCTGTTCTCTCAGGCATTTTTTTATCTTGGCTAATTACATTTTCTCTGCTTACATTTCCCCTGCAGCTTCCTTCTTCCTTTCCTCACAAACGTGTTTGTAGTTTTGCTACATGCTGTTAAATAAGTCCAAATACATTCTGCCCTAGAAGAAGATATATTTCAGGTACAATGGAGAAAGGAAATGAAGACTTTTTTGTTCATTTTTATTTCACTGCTTCTTAGAAATGTTCATGATTAAAAAAAGGAAACCCTAATCTTCATCAGAAGGAAATTTCTGAAATCCTTCACTTTTTTTTTCTAGCTTTAGAAAAGCTTAAGCAGTCTGGTTATCATTGAACACATCTACACTGTATAAATTCCAAAATGTACACATTTCACAGACCTGGATTTGACATTCTCTCTTCCCATAGGATTATCTTTCCTAACAAATCCTTCAGATTCCTTCATCTTCTCTACTTTTAATTACTATTTCTATCCTGCATTGAAGTCATCTTTCCCAAAGACTGTGCCACAGTTGGAAAAGCAGTATTTTTCAACTTCCATGCCTTCCCTTTCTAAGAAAAAAAAAAACGCAAGTTCTCTAAAAATACTGATCAAATCTAATTTCACATACAGAGATTTAGATAATTAGTCTATAAAACACTTTGCATTGTTAGCTTATACCAGCTGAGACTGGCTACCAGGTGTTTTCAGATCTGCTTTCATGTGTCTGTGCGTGTTCTTTTTTGGGGGACACCACTGATCAAAAAAGAATTGACAGTGGAGTCTTTCAGAAACATCCAAGCTACAGGTTCTTTGAACAACTCTTTTCAATCTAAAACCTTCTTGTTATTAGGTTTAAATTCTTCTCAGTCCATATGTAAACAATATGGAAACAAATCCACAACGCAGCCCATCAAACACATCTACCCTCACAAACCCATGTTCTCACCCCACAGAGCGCTCCCTCACCCAGCTTCCTTGTCTAAACAGCAGCACAATTTGCTGTGTGCCAGCAGGGCTGGCTGTTCAATGCCAAAACCCTTTTAAATGCTTTTGCTACTTGGGGAAATTTTCAAAAACGTCAGTCAAACGACATAGCAGTGATGAACTATAGCTCAGTTCTTTACTTTTTTTTTTTTTTCCTTTGGCAAGGCTGGGAGAGAAGAGCAATTAGTCATTAAGAGTGAAAGAAGTCAAATGCACAAAAAACCCTGGGCTTTTTTTTTTTCTTTTCTTCTCTCTGTTCCCTGGATGACGCCAAGATTCCTCCCTTGCTTTCAAAGGAAAATACCCAAGACCACTGAGAAGGAAAACAGAACAGACACACAACTGGGTAAGTGAGGTCTGGAGGGCAGTGATCATCCATGTCTGGAAAACATGAGTCTTGAAGCTCTGTTTGCTCTTATGCCAAAGGGATGTTGGGTGTGCAGAAAAGGAAGGAATCATGAAGGAGAGGAGAATCTTATACGGGCTATTAGTCTAGCTAATGATATATCTTTAACACTTCACTTGATCAATTTAAACTAGGCTCATGATCTGGGAGTCTTCATACAGCTCTTATACTGAAAAGGAGTTTTAGGACCAAGGTGGTGGGATGGGCACTTTCCAAGAAGCATGGCTGAAAGAGAGGCTGGAAAGAGAAGAATAATATTTTGAAGAACATGAATAAAAGGCCTTTGCAGCTAATAACTGTGGATAGCACTTAAGAACACCTCCAACTCCCAGAGTGATGAGAACAGTCATTCTCCAGTCATTGTTTGGTGGTTCACATGAAATAGTTTGGGAAAGGGTCTGAATCTCTACTGTGCATGTGGCCGTCACAGCACAGACTGCACTTGGCAGTCAATGAACCCGTTGTTACCAACTTGAAGCAAAGAGCTAAATGGACAATGAAGATTGTGGCACCTTTCCCTGACAAAGTAGTCACAGGTGGCTACCAGCAAGTGACAAAAGGAAGTCAGAGATGGAAGCTGAGCTTGCTCTGTGATCACTGTACTGTTAAAACATCAAGTATTGCATTCCTGCAATCTTCCTACCTGCCTGCCCTCACAGGGCTGAGAGGAGCGGGTCTGGATATCCCTTCTGTGTTGGATTCTTCAGCAGTCTGTGAGGAATGGAGGCGGCTTCAGCCAGGGTGAACCTAACCTACCCCTGCACCCACCGTATTCTCACTTACTGGGTGACTCCTGGAAGCCTTTCACTCATTCGCTCCCCCGCAATGTGGTGGTGGCCAGGTCCACTGATTTTCCTGGACCCAGACACTACCAATGACCAGGCTGATGTACAAGAAGCACAGTCCAGAGAAGGAAGCAAGGCATGCTTCTGTGTAGTCATGCACAAGACTGTCAGCCTTGTTCAGAGAGATTCATTGCTTTGGGTTGCCAAAGCACCAAAGACAGCCAAAAAACCATGCCCACCTGCTAGTGACCAAGATCATTATAAACATTCACAAACTGAAGGGAAAAAGGGGCTCTTCCACATGTCCAAACAGGGGAAAAACTTATCTTTGCTGCTCTCCAAAAACCAGTGACATGGAACACTTTATCTGGATTGAAACACATTAAAAAGGAGACTTGCGCGTAAAGACTATTCACTAAGGGCACTTGCTGAGAGCTGGGTACCTGCCTTACCCTCTGTGCCTGTGAAAATCACTTCTCCCATTAGACGTTCATCACCATTAATGCCGTCTCTGATCACGACCACCCTGTCCCTGGAGAACCCCTGGGAAAGAACCTGTGTGGGATGAAAGTCTGACCCAGAAGGAAGAAACGTGGGCTAATTTCACTTTAGATTAAACTCAAGCTGGACCACAGCAGCCTTCAGTGTGAATGACTTGATGGATTACCGAGTAATATTTTATGACATTTAGGGATGGATTTTTCAAAAGGATGAGACATTTATTTTTTTTTCTGAGGTTTTGCATTTTAAGGAGAGAGCAGCCCTTCCGCTGCTCAGAATTTGAAAGCAGATAACCCAGAGAGATGCTGTTCAGAGGTTTGATTTTTATTTTTAATCTGTCCTCCACCCCAGCAAAAATAATGTTGTTTTCTCATTATCTTTCTGATGAATCTGCTTCACTTATTCACGTTCTCATAAAATATTAGTGCATCTAGCCTTGGAAATGTCTTTTTACTAAAAGACATGTTTTTCCCATCTCAAGTGGCATAGACTATATATCTCTCAGAAAGCAATAATGTACAAGAGTATATAGTATAATGTAGCACCTGTTCATATAATTCCAAACAGAACATACACATGCAGCTTTACTGTGGCTGTAATTCAGATATATTGAATAATATAACCTTCTTTATAGTGGGAACCTATTTTTTTATTATGCACATGAATTGACTATTAATAAAAATTGTTTGCACTTACACAGCATCTCAAACAAAGAAACTCTGAGAATTTCTTAGTGAAATACATTTCTGTTTTGCAGAGGTCAAGAGCTAGTACTTCCAGGCACACAGCATCAATACAGCTTTTTCAAAGTTATGCAGCAAGTTGGAAAGCAAGTAAAGAAATAACCCAGATTATTAAAAATTCTTACATTTCTTAAAGTCACCTCCTCACTGCTTTGGGGAGGTAAGACTCCTACAGATGGGAATATAGTTCAGTTAACTTAAATACTGACATCAGCTGAAATACAGTGACACCGGCTTTAGCCATTCCAAGATCCGGACAGGCTGCTGTAAACCTATATTGAAGTATATGCCCCTTTTGGTGGTAGCTGAAAGCCACCTTGGGCTGTGCCAGCCTATCATTGTAGGAGTCAACTACAGAGAGACATACTCCAAGCCAAAGCTTTATTCCTGTTGGAATCCTCCTCACCAGCCCACGGATGGTTTTGTGATGGAGGTGCCCTAGCCAGTTATAACTATATACAGATTTGGTTATACCTACAGTGTCTTCAGGGAGCTAAATAAAGAATCTAAACCTTGAGCCCTCCTGACTTAGCTCCATGAGGCTACATTGCTGAATATGCAAACTTGTCACACTGCATCTGTTGTCCAAAGAGTGACAAAAAAAAGCCAAACTCAGATCCTGCCTGGTTGCAAACACCATCAACATTCTTAAAGAGCCACTTCATGGTTGACTTTTCTGATCAACATCAACCATTCGGTGATGATCAATCGCATGCTCTTAGCTTAGACCATTCTCACTGAAAGCAAAGGAATCCTGAGGCCCAGACAAAGATTGGTTTGTTTTCTCCCCGAGTCTCCTTTTAGCACACACTCAGTGTGTTTCCAAATCTCACCCACAGAGTGGGCTTAGGTTCATTCCCAACAGACACCGATGCAGCAGCCATCCTTGCATAAAAACAGATGTATCCATCATGATTTTAGGGGCTCTAATATCACAGAAGCAGAGTGAGCAATGGACAGGCCGTGTGTCGGGAACACTCCCAGAAATGACCTAGCCACCTTAGAAATTTTTCACTTGCCTCTTTACTCTTGAGTCTGCTAGTGTTTTGCAGCATTTTCTTTTCCTTTTCTTTAATTCCTAGCCCTTGTTTACTACATCTGTAACTAGAGCCTTGATCTGAATGGCACGATCCTAATTACAGGGTCAAGTAAACAGGCAGGTTGACAGAGCTAAAGAAAAAAATACATACATACACCTTTTTTTACTTTGCTGGCTCTGGGTTTGTGGGTCTGTACTGTGACAAGCATAGTACACACTACTAGCCAGTTAGCATACACTGCTTGATCATTGTCACCACTAGGAGAGAAATAAATGTTTTTATAAACCTCCTTTTGCTGTTTATTTAGAGGATGTGAGCTGCAGAGATACAGCGGATAGGAAAGTACACCTACCCAGTGTAACTAGTGATCATTGCTACAGGCTTTACCTGTATGCCAAATTCACCTGTGATCATTTTAATTTCCTGTCCAAATTCTGCTGGTAAGGGTGACCCTTCCAACTCCATTTTGTTGTCAAAGGAAAATGTTTATTGCAGTACATGACCTATATAACAGACAGCAAAAGGATCAGGGTTATCCATCAGCTTAGATGTGTGATGTCAGTGAGTTAATAGCATATATCCGCAACTCATGGTAACGTTAAAACTGAAGAGGGTCTTTTTCATTACCTAGAACTGGAATTAATAGCTCATTGGGATATACAAGGCAATTCATATGTTTCAGAGTTACTTTCCAGGCTGCCTGCAAAATCAGGAAAATGGTATATACACTCCTAAGACATTTAAAAATCCTTTAATGCAAGTATCTGCCTTAGTATGGCATGAACTCAGGTGCCAAGTCCAAACCTCTAGTACCTGTTATTAATGCAGGCAATGACACCTCCTGTCAGTTTGCAGTGTAAAGACAGGGCGGGAGATTTCTCAGAGGCAGTTGTTTCCAGAGAGCTGCTACGCACTGGCTTTCCCTCGCTCTCAGAGCAGTACCTTGGTATCAGAGTAAATGATGTGGAAGTTAAGCCAAAACCCAAACTCAGAGTAACACAGATAGAAAGGCTTACAGAAGGTGAAAACACTGCTTCGGTAACAAAAATGTGATTACAAGCTTCAGGCCAATGTCAAACATGCTTCGGATACCAATAACCTTGGGTCAGGTGCTACTCAACGCCATAAAGCCTATGACATTGGAACTAGATGCTCTTTAAGGTCCCTTCCAACCCTAACAATTCTATGATTCTATGACATATTTTGTTCTATTATTGTTCATTAGAAAGAGGCTCTTGGACCTTTTTTTTTTTTTTCCCCCCCTTCACCATCATCTTCAATGGTTCTCTTCAGCTATGGAAGAAACTTTCAGCAAGTGAAAAGGCTGAGGCAAGTTCTACCTCTTAGCCTTCTCAGGAAAGCCTGAATACAGGAAAGCCTCAATACTTCAGTTTCTCTTTATGTTGGCTATAATGAATCAAGATTGTTGTTATCCCCCCATATAAAAAAAAATTAATAATTAACTGGTGTTGCTTTGGATTTGTAATATTAAAGCACATAATGGCACAGATGATAAACTGTCTCTTTATCACACAAACCTAGTTGCCTCCCACTGGCTTCAGATGACAGAAAGTTTACATTCATCCCTCTGGGGTTTCCTCCTAAGTCATAATCTTTTACTTACCTCTTCTGATGGCCAGGAAAAAAAAAAAAAAAGAAATAGGCAGGGTATTTAGTTTATCCCTAGGGAAATTTCAAACCCTTCTGTAAAATATATTTTATTTTTCGATACTTTTTATTTTCCTCATGATATATGAAATAGTATCTAGCAGGGCTTGACAAATCTATTCCTGCAGTTAATTCAGCCCCGAGTTCAGAGAGTTTTATTTTTCCAGGTTTATTAGACATAAAAATCAATCTTGAGCCCGATTCACATCTAAAACAACCTTCTGGAACTGGTAAAAGCAAACAAGAAAACAGAAAGAGCATTAAAAGTCTAGAAAGGTATAAAGCACTGTCAGTATTTCCAGTTATTGGTAGCCTTGTTCTAGGGAAGATGTGGAAAAGTGGTTCTCTGAATCTGCAGAGAGATGGAAACCTTAAGATAAAAGGTACACGTGAAACCAAAATGCACAAGCAACACTTTCCTAGGACCTGGGATCCTCCTTGGATCAGAGAAGAAAGGTTTATCTCTTGTTCCTTCTCAACAGCAAAGCTACTCAGTGGCTGCTCACAGGCTCAGTTCATTTAAATCCCATGGAATAGTGTGAAAAAAGGACAGTTTCAAGTCACTGTGAGGAAGGAAATTTAATGTTTCATTAAATTCCACTAAAGGAAGAATATGAGCCCAGGAAGAGCACTGTTCATAATCTGTTATTCAAGGTGTCACACGGAGTTTTGTAGGTGAAACAAAACTTAATTCTTAGTCTTACTTTGCACATTCCTAGAACCACCTGTGACTTATCTAAGACAACAAGTGTAAAGTTATTTGGTGCCAGCTGGAAACTGAAGGTCTCGATGCTTATTTGACTTGGACACAAGGGTATGGAAACCATTCTGCACAAAAATGTCAAAATAAGGCCCACTAGATTACTAGAATATTAAAAGACTAGAGAAAAACAAATGAATAAGCAACAAAACCAGGCTGCTTTATACCAAAAACAGGAAACAAAAGGAACCAGAAGCTGCTCTATAGCTATCAGACAAAGAGCTATTGGCAGGTGTTATACTGACTTATACACAACACGGCCATTTCCTAAGCAAGTAAAATTCTCTTGTAATTAGATGTGTACAAACTGATAAACACTAGATTTCTCAGAATTTTTTGTCATCATAATGATTTAGAATCCTCTGGCCAACTTACCATGTCTGGTTTATACCCAACCATCTATACCATAAGCCTGTACACTATGCTGGTCTTAAAACTGAGTGACCTTCTGTAATAAATATCAAGATAACATAACTTTTTTTCCTGAAGAAATGTTGAGGGTTTCTCAATAGGTTGAAGATACAAAGTCTTCATACAACCTCAAAGATCTCAAACAAGAAGAGATGACAAAAAGCAGACACCTGAATGCATCTTTCAAAATCCTGATTTTTCACAAAAAAATCATATTCTGATAGATGCGATATCTGAATAGGTCTCCAGACAGACATCTTCAATACAGGAAAAACCCTCCATACTCGATCAGCAGTTACTTCTACCTTCATAAATTCCAACTAAAAGAGGAATCATAAGTTGGTGGAAAGAGTTAATAAGCACAAAAGTCTAATTTTACAGCAAGAATTTTAACTGCAATATGCAGCTTTGCTACTAGTAATGCAGTACTAACAATCTGTGTTTCTAGCACTTTGCAACACAAGAAAGGACAAGCCTTGAGGCTCAAGACACTTGACAGGTACACTGCTCTCCACCTTTCTCCCCTCAAGTTTGAGAGCACAGTAATTAGGTACTAGCAAGGCCCACAGCATGTTTGTCCTTCAGTTGCTGGCAAATCTCTGCTGTAGAATAACTGGAGCACATTAGCTGAAGGAAGAAAACAAAAAGAGGAAGCAAGCCATACCATCATGGGAAACATATCTATTCTTTCACTTTGATTTTTCACGTACTCCTGATGACAAGTGAGAGAGAGATTAATTTAAAAGCTTCATTAAAATCATATTGTTTTCCCCAAAGTATATACATGTGTTTTGGAATTTTCACTCTTGCTGTCTTTAGCAAAGTTTCAGTAATAAAGAAAAGGACATGAAAACCCAACAAATTCTACCTGGCAAAGAGCCAGAGCTCCAATTACAGCAAGCACTATGGGAATAAAAGTAATAGATTTTAATTGGTGCCCAAGGGGAAAGGTCAGTCTCCTTGGAACAATGGAAGTCTTTGGTGGTAATTGACTGAACACTCCTGTGAGAGCTCGTAAATGTCAGTAACACACTTGAAATGTTAGCAAAAGGAAAGGTTTGGTATCCTGGAACATATGGAAGGAGTTTTGCTGGGAGAGGTATTATAAAAAGAGAATGGTGAAATACTTTAACAAGGGACATGACTTGGAAGATAGCTCTCAGCTCCAAGGTTCAAAATGCCAGACACATTTCAAAAAGTGTGGGAGAAATTTATTTATTTTCAAGATGAAAAAGGAATATTGCAGTGCATGCTGGTGTTAGACACACACAGGAGTCTGGGGCAGCAGATGATTTGTGAACTTTTCCCACTGCTACATTGGATGACTGACTTAAGCTTTCTTTATCCCTCCGCAATGGCCTAGTGCTACTGTTCTTCCAAGCAGGCTTTGAATGATGTTTCCTTCTGTCCTTTCTGCTCTTTTTTTGTGGTGAAAAGATTTAGTTTGTTTTTTAGCAATATAAATGAAAGGTACAAACTTACATGAATGTGATGTAGTTTGGGATTCCCTGCCAGAATGGAATGGTATAAAAAAAGATCAGATCTTCCAGAATTACATGAATTAGGAGAAAAGATGATTTTTTGGCTAGGATTTCAACCAAAATCCTGTGTTCAGTTTCTGTCATTGCAGTTGATTATTTTCTGACCTTAGCAAAACAGACATTTGATCTCATTCATAAACTATGACTGACAATATTTCTTCTCAAGTACCTATCAACACAAAATCCATAAATGACGAAGGGTCTCAAGATGTAGGCAGAGAAACTGTTACACTTTCTTCCCCAGTTAATACTGTCAGGCTGCCTCTGGTTCATCTGCACTTATTCTTTACTTTCTGGGAGCTGAAGAACATCGCATTAGGGAGGGCATATGAACACGTTTGCACTTCTTCCCTAAGTGCCAAAAACTAAGCACAGACTGCTGTCCTTCAGGTTTGCTATGCTACCACATTCATTATTTACCATAAATAATAGAAATAAACAGGAGTCGAGCTGTGCACCAGAACCTAAAGGAACAGACGCCATTCCAACATGGAGAAAAAAGTCTCTACTTTCTAAGTTCTTAACCTATAAGTAGGACAGAAGAAGCCTGGGCTTGATGCAGAAGGATGAGTCACAATAATATAATATTAAGGTTCTCAGTCCTGCATAATGTCCAGGAACAGCTGTAAACCCATTGCCATGCCTATTATGAAGGAACTACTTCTAGTGGATTGTCTTCACCAGAAAGCTACATCCAGAGTAGATGACGTGCTCAAGAGTAGAGTCCACAGAAAGCATTGAACCGAGCAGACAAAGAGCCCAACATCCACACCACATGCTCAAGGCTAAATCCTTCCATGCTTTAGAACTTATTCTGGATGAAAAAACCAAACCAAACCAAACAACAACAAATCAAACCAAACAACAACAAAATCATGTTCAACTTTGTGCAATTTGCTGTGCAAAGGAGCTCTAAAACAGAGAAAGGTGATAACTTTTAATCTTGTCTGCTGAAGACACACCTCCTAATTTTGGAGCAAGAGTAGTCACTAAAAAATGAGGCAGCTTCTGTTGTTAACTGTGCAGTGTCATGGAGAATATATCTCATATTGCTTTCTATCTGTATCTTTGGTCTGTCTGTGTGGAAAAAAAAAGTATTGATACAAGCACATAAGCATCTCATCGTTCAGCAGGAGAGACAAAACCCCGAGAAATGCCTGCACATAGGGAATTTGGGATGCAAGGGTCAGATCACAATTTATTCTCATGTTTCTTTGTGCATGTTCCTGAAGATTGTCCTCCCAAGGGACAAGTGTCTAAAGTTCTTGCTACATTTAATTGCTCACCTATCGTAAATTACTTAAACTTCTAGTATCATTCTCCCCGCTTTTTTCCATTGCCATTTGTTGTCTGCTGAATTCCCTTCTAATTGATGGAGGAATTGATGAAGGAATCAATTATATAACACTGGAGACTGTGAAGAGGTTTTATGTGTACACAGAGGCACACAGAGACCTAAATACATGCATGCAGATACTGTATCGAAACTGTTAAGGGCAGACTTTTAACAATGAAAGAATTAGCAAAGTGATTAAGAATGTAATTTAACTATCATTATTAAGTTCTATTGTTTTCAGTAGGATTTAACTTGGTAAATCTCTTAAGAATTTAAAAGCACAATTTTTTCAAAACAAAATTATTTTAGATTTTCACCCCCAAAACTTTGTCAATTTAGCATTAATCTCTTCAAGACAGAAAAGACTTGGATGACCCCAGCATGAAAACCACCCAAACCAAAAAAACAAAACTGGTTTGAATAGGAATAAGTGCTTTCAACCAATATGAATTTTTTCTTTCTGTAAATAGCAAAATACATTATTTGTAATGTTCTATATACAATAGAACACTTCATAAATTTGATTCTTTCTTGTCAAATAATGTGTTAATTTCAACATTTCTTATCTTTGAAAATATTCCACCACCTACAGTTTTTTAATTGCACTGACAGTCTATGAAAAAGCAAGAAAATGACTATTTGCTCCCAAATTTACGGAAATAGTTGGCCACACTCAAAATTTACCATGAAGTATTTCTCTCAAATCCTCACATGTCCTTCTTAGCAAACACACACAAAAATACTATGAAGGTACCGATGTGCCCTGAACAGTCACCACGGTCTGATTACCCTCCCCTACCAATGAAAATATGCTTGGGAAACAGTGGTTGAGGGCTTGATGCATTGCATCAGAAAACATAGCAAGAACTCCTTCAATAGTTCTTTATGAACATAATTTGGTCTACTGAGTTAATGTCAATCTCCCTACACCGTCCTCAGCACTGTCTCCAATTACTGCCATTATCACTGCTACACTTCAACAGCTTTCTCTCCTTTGCTGTCACTTATCCCTAAAAAAATGCTATCTATAAAGAACCACTAACCACAATTCAGTACTTCTGAATACAGTAGAAGAGACTCCTCCACAGGAAAACTGTGTTTGTGCAAATTTGGGGGAGATCTGTACGCATCTGAAAGCCAAGTCATGGTAAAATGAAGGACAATTCTGTATGTTCCTACCTCAGTCTCTCTATGCCATTATTCTCCAAATTGTAGTAGGCATTGTATTTTCCTTGCTCCCCAAGTCATATGTCCTTCCTAAATGTTTTAATTTTTTTTTTTTTTTTTGTTGCTACTAAAGAGATGGAGAGATAGGAATCAAATGACTCAAGAGACAAAAATATGGATGACAGTGCCTTATTTTCAATAATTTTTGACCCTTGAATTCTGTTTTGTGTTTCCTTCTGGCTCTGGGAAATCTCTCTCTGTCCTTGCAACGAGAAACCTAAGCCTTTGACTTAGCGGCACTAAAAGGAAAAACTTCTTTACAGTTTTTGCAATATTTTTTTCCATACCAGACACTGAATTATTGCCATTTTCTCCAAGAAGCTTGGCTGCTTCTGCAATGACCCTTTATTCTTAATATGATACATAAGTCATCCCTTGTTGGTCTCTAATTCTCATGCTATCTGCATACAAGTCAAATTCCACATTTTCTTAGCAGTAGACAACTTTGTAATTACATCCATAAATCTTTGCCATCACTCTCCTCTCTCTGCATTTACCAGCATTTATCAATCAGAAGTTTCATAATCAAGAATATTTTTCTTGTTTATTTTCTTAACTTTCTTCTCCTTGTACTCCAAGTACAGCTAGACAGAAGGTATAACACTCAAGTATCCTGTCATTTAGTCATTCATTTCTTCATAATAACGTATCTAGACTACAGAAGGAGTGAGCAATTGCAATCTGCTGGTAAACATGCCCTACAGATTACACTATCTGCTAATTAATGGATACTACATATGACTTTGTTGCAGGCCTGGCAAGGGAATGTAAGTTTAGAGCTCCTGTGGTCAATATTCATACATTTGTAATTTTTTTACATTATCAGTTCCAATCCCCAACAAACCAGCCATCATATGGTTATGGTGTAGTATCATGCTATTTTTCTCTTTAAGGCCAACTTCTGAAGTCATATAGTAACAAGACAATTTCGACATTTCATGATCAAAGAACTATGTTCCTACCACAGCAGAGCAGTGAAACGATATAAAAGTGGAGATTTAGGTATGTATCTTTAATGGCTCAAAACCCAGGAGGTAAATGAAAACAACCCTGCTGTACATATTTTTAGTCCAACTTTATGGGACATTGAACAAGCCGATTTTGAACTGCTTGGGGCTAGTTTTTCGTAGGAAAAAATATAAAATCAATATTATGACAACGGGCTTTTTTCCTGGTTTAAACAGGCTGTCTTATGGAAATGGATGGAGCTACAAGTTTGACAGTAAGACAGGTTTGCTCTGTAGTTAGACACATTCTTGCACTACCATTAATTCCTGCTGCCCGTATTTGGGCTGCAACTAACAACATGTCATTCCTCTGCTCTCTAAGCTGCTGGCATATATCCTCCCTTGCCAAAGGGATATCATCTGTTCCAGAATATTCAGTAAATCGCTGAGGAATTAAAAAGGGATAAAAGAATTGAAGGACGTTCAACAAGAGATTATCTTGCTTAAATTTTAACTGTCCAGTTTGTAGAAAATGGGGGTTGGAGTCAGAATGGAAAGAACACCTTTGAAACCCTTAACCTGGGTGAATCTTAGCTCTAAAGCTGAATTCCGTGGCTCATACTTCCCTATCATTAGCTTCAACACTCAGTGTGCCCTTGGAGACTTCTGTGAGATACAACAGCTTACTATAGCACTACTTTGAGTGGGAAAATGTCAAAACTGCCACTATTTTTGATAGGCTTACAAGAGCAGCAGTGGAATAAATGGGCTTTGATTTCACTTCATATCCAAGATGAGATATGGATGTAGAATAATGGCAAGGGCTTTGCGTGTAATGGCTATTGTGAGAGCTGTCATATACTATAGCCATGAATCAGGAAGTTTGGTAGTGAATGCTGCCAGACACTTCAAAAGTCAAAATATTCACTTTGAAAGATGAGACTCTGCCTTCACTTGTTAACATGGACCAAATGCTTGTTAATTATTGGTTTCCTATGAACTCAGTATTAAAGACTAACAACACAGCACCAGCTCTTCAGTCACTGCCACTTTACAGGTCTTCATTGGCTCCAGTGAAACCGGACTGCAGCCATGTTAGAACATATCCAAAACATGAGGAACAATATACCGTTCTAAACTAATTAAAAAAAAAAAATTTGCCTTATTCTTGTTTTCATATGGGGTGGGGGTGGGCAGAAAAGACAGTCTTCAGAAATGGAAATCAAGTCTATACTTGATTATCTGGTGCATAGGTAGTAGCATTAGTCTTGAATCTAAAGATATTACAAGCAGAAGTGAAAATTGTAATATATGTATATCCTAAGGTTATAAGAATTTCTAGTCACCACCAATAGTGGCTTAGAATAGCAGTAGACTTACTCCATCACTATTGCTGAACTGCAGAAAATGAAAAATTTCTTAATTCAAGGGGTGAGAAATCCCTTTTCCTGTGAATAGTGAAATTTTTACATGTGTATAGTGTTATCAAAAGTCCATTGATCCACCCCTACAGTCTAAGATAATAATTCTGACCTTTATATGTTCAGGATTTCAACTCTTTTCAACTTTTTCACTCTTTCAAGAAGTGAAATCTTAAGCCAAAACTACCGAATGAAACAGATGTAGATCACTATATTTACAGAAAAGATACAGGTGAAGAACCCCTGTTTTCTCCCACTGGAAGACCCTTGGAGAAAAGGCATGTGTAGTGGTATTTACCCCAAACTGCCTACCAGATTAGCAAAAATAGACGATGAATCCCACCCCACATTCTCTTGACTCTGTCTCTCCAAAATATTCTCTCTGAAGTAAAAGATGAGGCTATGAAGAATCATCACCTGTGGTCATAGCGTAGGAGATACTTAAAGCAAATCTGGGGGCTTCTTCATATACCTTCCTATGCTATACGGAGTTTGATCCAAAGAGAAGTTTTCATTTGATGAAATTTATGTTTTGATCTACACAACACTTCAGTACAAGGCAGATCCTCCCTTTCAAAAGGTAAGAAAATACTTTCATTAAACATCTTCTTGAAATCTCCTGGGCACTACATCATTTAAAAAAAAAAACCCAACCACCATTCTCTTCTGTGAGACAATGCCTTTTTGGTCTCTTATGACTGTCTCTTTGAAGGCGGCACTCACAGCCTGCAGCTAACAAGGACCTTTCCTTCCAAATGAAAAGAGAAGAGCAACATAATAACTGATTTTATCTCTGCAAGAGTGGAGTGCAATAGCACTTTGGGCTACTGGCATGACTGATCGACCGCAGACCTTGGATCTCCCACTGTGCCTAATTTGCTAAGGATGCCATCCCTTGACAGCCACAGGATCTGGTTAAGTCTACAGCGAGGAGTGCTTAGAGCTCTGCTGAGCTCTAACCTCTCCAACATAAACTGATAGTCTTCACACTAAGAGTTATAGAAGCCTACAAGGAAGACACCACTAGAAATGACTGGGTTTTCTTGAGTAAAAAAAATCAAGACCTGCCATCACATCAGACTTCTGAAAGCTTCCACAGTAAGAACAGGTCAGAGAGAGGATTTTTAGAAGCGTTCCCAATCTGATTTCAGCAACTGAAGGTAGCAGCTTCTAGAGAAACAGCAATGTGAGGTGGAACTGTTCGTTTCTACAGTCATTTTCCCCAACACTCAGGAGGGCAGGTGCAAAGGCCAGTGTAGAGCACGCAATTCTGTCTTATCCTTTAGACAACCAGGCAGTTTACATTCCAAAACCAGAACTTCCCTCAAGCAAATGAACTCTTCTAATACCACAGGATACAAAGTAGCACTCAATCATTACCATTTCGGCTAATAAGGGTAAATCTGTCTTGATTGATACAAATGTTTGCCAACTCTTCTCTCCACCAATTTCCACACAACGCTAGAAAGAAGAGAAGGCTGGGCCACCATTCCTTTCATTTAAAACTCATTAATAGCAGTGAATTTGAGGTAGTTAGGGATCTAGCCAGCACTGAAACCCATGCAATTTTATTTACAGTAAATATCCGTTATCTTGGAGCTACACACACAACAGGACAGTGCTTAACACACTGTTATAAAGGTGCTAATCACAACCACTAAATATAAAGTAAGAGGAAGGCATCTGTAATCCATTCATCTTTAGAGAGAAAGAAAAGAGGACACTGTACTGCAGAGCAATTAAAATGTGAACAGTTGGAGGAATAAAGAGAAAATTCAAGGCAGGCCTGCAGAAAGGAAGGGGGAGAGAAAACAAAACAAAACCAAAAAAATACTAACACAAAAATTCAAACCCACAGGAAATACCTGATTGACTAGTCCTATTAATAGCATAAAAGTTGCTGGCAGATACTATCACCCAGCATTTTATTAATTAACTGGAGCTACGCAGGTACAAGGGGTTTGAGAGTACAAAGAACCAGTGGGCTGCACAAACTGTCTCTTTGCAAAGAACACAGTGTGCCTTGTACAAGGATACAGCGTCTAAATTAGCCAGCAGCACCTTCTGCGTCAAAGAAAACCTCAAGTTAAACCAATTGTAGAATCCCCACCATCACTCATTCGCTTTTTATTTGCATAGGTCTATGATTTTCTACGCAATACTTAAAAGTAACCTATCTGAAAGGCTTTTATAAAGAAAGGCCATAAAACTTAGAGCATGTGAGTTTCTAGGAAAGTGAATGACAAACTTCAGCAAAAATAGATTTTCAAGATATCAACTTGGATTTCTATTTTAGTTTCATTTTTAATCCACCAGTGCATTATTCCCAAACACTATTTCTTCATGTAGAAGCATTTAAATCAGTTTATCTCCCCTGACAAAAGGCTCTATGCACCTAACAAATAAACCAATGTTGATATACCAAAGCCTAGGACTTTATTGCACGTTGGGGATTCTCTCTTCTAGAGACTTGTTGACAAATACTCAAACAGGCTCTGTGTCTTTGGCAAGATCCATGTGTTACAATTTCCGCCCCCGCCCCGGTCTGTGTCATCAGTCATACAACCAGGTAGTACAGTAATTCAGTGAAAGGAGAGAACACTGAAAAACAGGGTTTCCACCTCTCTTATTGCTAAGGCTTATGCATCGCTATGTCACCATTTTCTGTAATTTCCTTAAGAAAATACTGTAATTCAGAAAAATACCAAGTAACAGTAATAGGTCATGAATTTAAATTGTAAATAACAGTTGAATTTGCTCTCATTTTTATTTTCAAAGCACTCTTTTGTAATACAATATTGCCTGCAATGGCAGGTTAAAGGATTTAATTTTGTTCAATAAAGATACAAGAATTGGAAGTTGGAAGCTTTTAGAAAGAAATTGGCATTCAGACTGTGGGAGACTGTGCAAATCCTATGTATTTATGGATACACTTTTTTTTTCCTAGATGGAGAAGAGCAAATAAATTATAACAAACAATTTATTCAACACATGTTGCTGCTTGTTCTTTTCCAGAATGTGAAAATCATCAGAAATTCATGAACAAATCTATTAATTATTTGAATAAATCCAATTACATGCATTCTACAGTTCATTGTTCCAACTGCTCTGCTTTGCAAGGAACAGACAAGGTTACGTACAGCATACACTTGTTTTTTTCATTATAAGGCATCAGTCTTGAGTCAGCAAATTTCAACATTTACCTTCTGTTTCAGTAGGACTATTCCTAAATGTTAAGCATGTGCTAAAAGGATTATTTTCTTTTCGTAAGAAGGCAGCTTCAGTAAGTTAAGTACATGCTGGCCCCACTAATGAATCACTGGTTTAGCAATAGCTTCAAGATAAAAAAAAAAAGCACTGTTTCTTTTCTACTACTGAAGAAGCCTTTTCTCTCTGCTGAGGAATGCCTTGCAGAACAAAGACCATCGAAGGCTGCAGGTGCAGTCGGAAAAACCACTTACCTCATCTAACAAAAATTTAGGGAACACACGCTGTCAGCATTTGCCCAGTATTAACTGCAGCAGTGTATAAACCCTTCACAGGAACAGTACAAGTGTCATAAAATTAATGGATTTTAGAGTAGTTGAGTCCTTTAAAAAAAAAAAAAAAAAAAAGTCTGTAGCTACCCACCCAGCCCACATTAGTGAAACAAGATGCAACTTTCAGAGTGACCAGAGTTTCTCGTAATGTTATCAGAATTTTAGGGGGGAAGTTACTAGCAGGTCTCAGGATCCCCAGGTTTTTGCTGAAAATGTTCTTGGTGGCAAAATTTGTAAATATATTTCCTTCTGCTTTCCATTCCATAGTAGGTATGATAAAGACTCTGAGTTTTAGTCTTTTTGCTTTCACTGCAAAAGTATTTTCAGTGTGGAAGTACAATATAGACCAACGCTCTCTTCCCCATGCCCTCTTAATCATGGGGGGACTAGCTACATGCTTAAAGTTAAACATTTATTGTAGGAACGGCCTGATATTCTACAGAAATAGACAGTGTAAGGAGGGTCTCCAAAAGTTCTCCCTGCAGGCCTAATTCTGGTCCTGATGAAATAAGTTTGGGAAAATTAAATCTTAGACCTTTACATAGGTCCTTCATCCCAGGTGTTGCAGCTTTCCTCTGGCACTGTCCCATATTGATTATAGGCCAACTTTAGTGCAGTCTTCTGCCAGAACAGGCAGTTCCACACTTCCACCTGAAAGCTTTTTCCTTTCATCTATTTGGTTTTTAAGCTGGAAAGGGATTAGTTTTCAGACAGATTAGTCCTCGATCCAGCTCACCAGATGGCTACACAAACAAGGGTGGCAGTGCACGGGAGGGAGTGGGAAGGTGCAGACAGAGGTGGTGAAGGATTTTCAGAGGCAGTCTGCACTTAAGTTGGCTTAGCATACTTGCAAAACCTTAATTTCTTTTTAGGTTTCTCTGCACCACAATAGCTAAGGGATCATGCAGATTTTGCCCAGCTAAACTCCTTCTTAGTTCTACGGAACAAACAAATATCAGGCATGCCTATATATAAACCCTCCACACCACAGTTTTTGTGCCAGGAGACCAACGCTTCAAACCTCAAAACTGAAGGACATTTGAGTGATTTGATAATTTCATTCTTTAGCTTCTAGTGTAGAGCTTCATATCTTCTTCAGTGGCAGCTGCAATGAGATGACATCTCTCCACTAATTTGAGACCATTTAATCCCAGTCCTGACTTTCATCAGGAGACTTGAACCCATACTTGTTGTTCGTTTCAATTAAGATCATTTATCTCTTCACCCCTACACCTTTTTTCTAGTCTTGTATAATCATACCAATGTAGGTAGGTATGAGGAATCAATCAGATGGCATTACAAAGGTAAGCAGTAGTCAACTTCTTTTTTTCTGAGGGTCTTTCAGCAAAACCTAAATTCATCAGAACAGGTAAGGACTGGAATTCCACAGCTACAGTCCATTAATCAGAATACCACTAAGAAAGCACTTGATAGCTGTCTTGTTAGGACCACATGAGGCAGCTGGCTGTACCAAGGAAGTGGAATGCATGGTCCCAAAAGTCCACTCTAGTTTTATCTTCCAGTATTTGCAAACACTGTTTTACCAGGGGAAGGAAAAAAGTCCTTGGGCATCAGTCAAATATTCCTTGGTTATGAACAAAACACTATTCACAGGCTCAGGTAGGGGAGTAGAGAGTGGGATCAAGTATACCCTGTCACGTGTCTACACCTCAGCCGGTGGTATGGACTTCCACTTACAATCAATTGGAGAAAAGTACGTGACATTAGGACATGATTTGTATCATTCTAGGGTCAATTTCTTAACAGGTCAAATGACTCATGCCTAGAAGTGCCTGTTTCTTTTGAACAAAGAGTTAAACGTGAACTAGAAGAGAAATAAAGTTAAGCATTGTTGTCTCTGGTGTCTCTGCTGTCTCTGACAGCTCCCTCTTCCTTTCACAGTGTGTCTTAAAAAATACACAAATGATTCAGTATAATGAAGACAGCACCATAGTGGCCCTCAGCTGCCCAAATATACACAGCCTCCTTCAGACATGAGTCTTCACTAGCGTTTTCTGCTGACGCAATTGAGCTTTGCCTGGAATAACTCGAATTATCCACTAAGACAGAAAGCAAGGAGAGAAAACTACTCTAGCCACATTTATATTCCCTCTGGTAGAGGAAAAAGCTGGAGCTGGGCCTTCCACTGTGTGTGCAGTGTAGCATCACAGCTAATAAATCAAGAAGACAATGGTGTCACCACTGCCATTTATTTAATCACATTTTGATTTTATTGTCACTTTTTTTTTTCTAGACCAACATATGAGGAAATCTGAAATTAAATTGCTAGTAATTTCAGAATGATTTAAACTACTTTTTAGTTTCCTCACCAAAACACCAGTAGTAATAATAATTGCCTATTACCAAAATATAAGTTAAACCCTTTTTTAAACAGCATGTGAAGGAGAGTCTTTAAACATGATATTGTTTACTAGCATATCTATATGCTAGCATATGTGAGACTACAAGTCCTCCTCATCATTATGAACTGTGCTTCATCACTTCCTATTGCATACCTCCAAATTACAAAAATTTTGTCAAGAACGTATCTCAAAGGCAGCATCAGATTCCTTTTTTTAATATATCAGTGTTATAAATTCTTAGTAAATTGTTAGTCAGTAGGGTACTTAAAATGTTCTGGGCTTTGAAAGGCATTTTCTCTGTAGGAATTTGTCAAATCCTGTTCAGTTCACTATTGGGAGCACTTAAAAGACAAATAATGTTACATACAATCTGGCCACTGTAGAAGATTTTCTACTGTTTTAATGAGTCTCTCCCACTTTCAGACAACAAAAATGATCATCATCCAGAAGGTAAGCAAACAATTACATGCAAGATACCTATTATACCTATCCATTTAATAGCCATCTTTTGCTAACGTATATTCCCTAAAGTACACTGTTAGGTAGTATAGGTGGTACAAGCTGGCTTGTGTTTTGGTAAAGCTACAGATTTTTTCAAGGGGAGAGAAACAGAAAGAGACAGTTTATGGCCATTTAAATAGAACAGATATTGAAGAAATTGGGAGAGATCACCAGGACAGAAATTCCATCATAAGGTCAAAATGAGCCAACCACATTATCACCTACCTTACGTTTGTTTGTTGGACAAACATACAAGTAGCTCAAAATAGTCTTCAGGCCAACTTTATCATTTAGTTTCTCATATGTTGTCCCATAATCTGTTGACCTACAATTCAAAGAGAGATTTCATAAGTACAAACACTTAATCACAAAACCACAGTCGCTTGGCGGCTTTTCAGTGTAAGTCATGCTTTACATAGCCGAATGGCTCTCTAGAGCTTTTTGAATGATTCATGTAGTATATAATGATACTTAATTATATACACACAGCATCATGTGAGTGCTTATAATTTGCATTTAAATTAGATTAGGAAAAATTAAACCAGCACCTTCCTAAAGCATTTTAAAATAAATATGTACAATAAGAAATGATAAATTCTGCATATAAAAGGTGATAATGATTGTCAGAAATGCCAAATAGCAGACAGCAAGAGACTAAAGTTATCAATTCATTGTATACTTCAAGCTTAGACTAATTTTGTTAAGTCTTTTCTTGGCATATTCCAAAGTAGCTGCTCCAGATGATTGTTCAGTGAAATTGAAGTTTGGTTTTCTGCAAAAAACAGTGATATCCTTTTGAAAACCTAAATACGTGATCATTACACCTACAATTTATATGTTTTTTTTCACATGGATGAGCAGAGAGTATGGACACATGTGCTTTATTCTTGCTTTAGGAGCCACCTATAGGTGAGGAGGAAATAATACATTTGTGATTTGAGGGTTGTCCATAGGGACACTAACTACATGTCTTGGGGAAGAACAAAACAAGTGAATAAACAAGACTGTGCAGAGTTCCTGTTACTCTACTCTAAGCATGTTACTAGAACCAAGATCATTTATTGGCAGAGGTTTTGTTCATTATGCAGCTCATGGTTGCCTGAGTTATGTTCTAATATCCAGGGGATTTCGATAATCAGTCCAAACCAGTACAGCTGGTGTCCACAAATTGCAGAAAAGTGGCATATATCTGGGTAACAGACACATTAAAAAGTATAACATATTCTTGCAGATGATAAATTTGCATCTTGTGTTTAAAATGTACAAATGGATTCATACAGAACTTCACTTGCAAGCAGTAACATGAATTTTTGCTTCTGCTAATCACTCCAAAACCAGTCACAAAATTACAGAATGGTAGGAAAGGACTTTTGGAGATCATCTAGTCCAATCCCCCTGCCAAAGCAGGTTCACCTAGAGCATGTTGCACAGGATCACATCCAGGCAGGTTTTGAATATCTCCAGAGAAAGAGACTCCACCACCTCTCTGGGCAGCCTGTTCCAGTGCTCTGCTGCCCTCAAAGTCCAGAATTTTGTCCTCATGTTCAGATAGAACTTTCTGTTTTTCCAGTTTGTGCCCATTGCCCCTTGTCCTGTTGCTGGGCACCACTTAAGAGAGTCTGGCCCATCCTCTTGACACCTGCCCTTTAGATATTTCTAAGCATTGATAAGATTCCCTCTCAGTCTTCTCCAGGCTAAACAGACACAGGTGTCTCAGCCTTTCCTCATAAGAGAGATGCTCCAGGCCCCTGACCATCAAAGCTATTTACAACACTTCATATCTACAGTATTTTTATTTTGCGCAGAGTGTGTTACATTTCTGGGTCCGGTTTTACACCTGCATTCATATCACCACTTCTGGGATTTCAGATTTTGCAATCAGTACATGGATAAAACCAGAAGGCAGCAGCTTGGGTTTTTACTCATTAAGATGAATTGCACTAAAATGTGGATTTTCATTAAAGTTGAGTCTTTCTATTCAGGAACTTTATCAAAACATTTGCACATATGTCTCCTGGTCATATAACAATTGACCTGTGGTCTATGACCATAGCTTCTTTCCCCCCCAACCCTCCCCAAACATCAGCACCCCTATGTGCATATATGACCTTTGTTGGTTAGAACATTGATATCAAATTCTCATCTACTGATTGATCTTTCCCTTTATAAGGTCATCTCTCTCAGGAGCACATATATAAACTAACCAAGCTATTTCCTCAGTGGACTGAGGAGCAGGAAGATACTTTTACAGTTATTCTGTTACTGAATATTTCAGAGATGTTCCAGCATTCCGGCAAAGGGAGCCACAGCAGGATGTTGAATCCTGCCAAGGACTGGTCGTTCACTTTGGTTACCCCATCCACCTCACTACCTGGCCTTCTCAGAAATTAATATTTCTGTTGTGGTCTGACCAACACCTATCCTTTGTGAAGTTTGATCTGATAAAAACATATATATAATGTAAGGACTGAGTCTGACCTGCTGAGTTAGGAAAAACATACTAATGAAGTAGCGCAGCTCTTCTTTATACCAGTGACAGTGATTTCAAAATGGAACCCTTCCAAAGCGGATAGGAGTGAAGAAAATCTGACACATAAAAGGTGTTTTGAAATTGTTAAAGAAAAGCAGTCAGTACCCCTGCCACAGCACAGGCAAACAGATGTCGAAGGCCTATTACAAATGGTAATCTTAGTCAGAATTGCCAGCCTTTTCTTACTTCAAAACTCTGGGCAATTATTTCGTATTCATAGCTTTATTTACAGGTAACATTATATTCAGATGGAAACGTGTGCTTCTGTCAAAGTCTATAAAAGCAACTGAAAGACTGGAAAGCTTAGAAAAACATGGGGTTTTTGCAGATGAACAAATTTACAAGCAATCAAAGGAGCCACTATTAGATCTTACTCTCATTATCACGTTCTAAACTAGCAATAGCCAGTCCTTCTACCTGCCCAGTTACAAGTTGTTGTTTCTCTTACACCACTTTACAATTAACCTAAATTTTAACAGGAACGTAAACGTTATACAACAGCAGACAGGGACCTAGAAGGGCTTTAACACAAAGAAATGGTGATAGATACACACACACACAGAGCAGTGGAACAAAAGAACTGTATTGAATGAAACACTGCATACACGTGAAGCCTCTGTTGGGATCTGACCCAGGGGTATCACCAACCTGCATTCATCTTATCCCTATTTTATTTACATATATATATATATACACACATACACATATATATATATATACACACACACACACACAAAGCAGGCATTGATTAGCAGCCTGGATACTGAGCTCTTCATGTGTCTTATTAAATGGGTGTATAAAGCAGCGTGAGACTCGTAACACATGAAGACATTTTCAGCCTTTTGTTGATCCAGGAAGCCAGCCTAACCTGGAAGTGTTGCAAAAGACAGATGCACCTCAGCAGGGTGTAGGCGGTAATGATAGTGTAGGATCAACAACTTCAATCCCAGCTATCTGAAGGGGAACGGATATGTATCAACCAACATCTCCCACACTTTGTGTGGTAGGCTGCTTCTCTGAAGCTCTGCAGAGAAAACTCAATTTTAGGGCATCTGTATAACATGAGCAGAGCAAGCAAACGCCTGCATAAATCACCTGAAAGGACTAAACCCAGGACCTGTAGAGTTCAAAACACAAAAATGAAACTCTATACCTTCTCAACCATCTGCTGAAAAGGCACAGCTGCTGAAATAACTATATGCAACTGAGTGAACAGTAAGCCCTGTTATATTAGCTCTTGTGTAGACATGCACATTGCAATGCTTTCTCAAAGTGTTTGGGGGCGGGTGTGTTCATACATGTTTCATCAAACTAATATAAATCCGTGTGTAAATCTTTTCATTTTGGCCTGATTTGGCTTGGTACAGTTACAGGCTAAATCAAAATAAGTCCAGATGAGTTTGAAATAGGAAAGCCTGCAGAGAGGTTTGATATACATGCAGGTCTAACTAAATATGGAAAAAAAATAGATGTGTGTTAGGACATTGTGGATGTTACTGAAATGCAGATGATACTTAGTTTACTAAGACTAATATTCAGAAGCAGACTATTTAGACTCAATTCTGAACTTCACAGCTGTCCCACCATTTTAATTGTAATTGCTTCCATTAAAACCATCCCAAATTTTACCAGTAGCTGTTTAGAATTGAACTGCCTACTTTTTCAGTAAATCAGAACGATTTCTGCAAACATCCAAGAAGATAAACATTTTAATTATTACTAGTTCATTTGGCAGTATAAAAAAGTACCAAAACTGTGGGACTGAAGCTCTGACTTCCCTGAGTAATAAAACAAAACTAGGAACACGTAGAATAATTTATATTTTGCAAACTATTTGCAAGAAAGTTGACATTTAAATAACTTCATTATTATTCATTGACAGGGCTTTTCCCTCTCTTCCCGTCAGGGTAAATGACATTTCTATTACAGTATTATAATAAACTCCCGCACATTTTAAATAAAGTCACTGAATTCCATTAGTCCACCTACTGTCATGAATATATCTCAATCCATTCCTACCAGTATTTCACAACGATAACAGGCATTCTGAATCAACCAGTAACATGAACCCTATGGAAATTTTCTTCTTTCTCAAGAAGCGCGGACTGAAATTCAGAGGACTGTCAGTTTGAATATATAGATTAAATAAATTCCCTAGCAAGTTGCTGTTTACTCTCCTTTGTTACAAATTTAAGGCTGTCTGTACTTATTTTATATAAGCTGCTGAAGAATTGAAGAATCGGCCAGTTGATTGTTTGGCCAAGGTTTCTTTTGCAACAAGATCCTTCCGGAACACTCCATAAGACAAAAAAGAAAAACGTTACATGCAGACTTTAAGCTGTGTAACACCCTGTCTCCTGCCTATTAGAGTGCAGCTTTCTTCCCAATAAAGACATATGTTAACAGACACAGTTCCTCTCTATAATACACATCATTAAGAAGCAATCACTTTAATTGGCACAATTTACTATTTTTTTCCCCTCTTTTTCTACCAGTTATGCCTGGTTTTCACGTATTAAGGTAGCTGCTTCCCCCCGACCTTGACCAGGAGAAGACTGGCTATGTACCATGTCCTCACCCTCCTTCCTCCACAGTTTAACTTGCTGCTCTAACTGCTGCCCGGGTGGCAGCCAGCCCTGGGAGGCAGGACCAGAAGCATCTGTAATGTGGTTAGGGAGCAGCAGAGCAGGGCAGCCTGTCGTGATCAGGAGCAGCGTGAAGAGATGGGCTCCAGCCTGTTTCCCCTTCTGCACATGAATTCACCCCTGGCAGAAGGCAGGTATTTTAAGTAAGAAACAGCAGCATCTATTAGATCATCTGTTCCAACCTCCCGCATAACTACATTTGCCACCTGGTTTGTCTCCGAAGGGACTGGACGGTTGAGCACAAGATTTGCCACTTGCTGCCGTATTAATCTCTACATGAGCAGATTTTTGGATAGAAGGCTTTCAGACCACAGAAGGCAGAATTGTGGAGTCACAGCCTGCCCATACAAAAGGCCTTAACTGAATAATTTTTTTAATAAAGGAACAATTAAGACATTAAAAATGATCTCTCGTGTGTGAATGTGAAAAATACTGGAGCTGGCGATTTGGGAGTGTATTTGTATTCCTGCCTGCAGTGTTTTAAGCCTGTTTGTAAACTCTGCCGTAGAGTTGTTGATGTTTGCATTCTTTCTTTCTGGGGATCCTTCTAGGCTGAGGTGCTATTCCCTCATCACCTAAATTGAAACTTTTTCCTTTATGGTTTTATAGCCAAGTACTAAAGTTGCCCATTGATTTTTGCCATGCCACCATGTTTCACAAAAGCTAGTAATGTCAAAGTCTTCTTCAACACCTAACCATTTAAGCCTTTCACAAGCCATTGACAGATGTCATTTTTCATCTGATGCCTGTTTTGATTTAACTCCTTCATGTGTAAGCCTGGTACTTCTTCCAGAAAGTAATAATGCCCGATCTCATCTTCTCTCTCAGGGAGGAACAGGTTTTTTTATCCTATTCTGTATTTTCACAGAAAGTTAGTCTTATTTTACAAATTACTTTGCTTCACCTAGACACTTCTCACCACTGGCTGTCTTTCTAACTTGTATAAATTCCCTAATTCTAATTCCCAAAATTCCCATTTCTAATGGGAACTGTTTGCCTGGCTCACGGAGACATTTTGAGGGGAGTTTTACATCTCCGCTTTGAAGGGCAACTGCAAGATGTAAACACAGGGAATCCTATGTCCTTGGATACAGTTTCCATGCAGCAAAGAGGCAGACCTTACCCTCATTTGTGCAAGTTTCTCTCCCGAGGTCACACTCTGAATGGCCATCGGTCCCCTCCAGCACACAGATTATCACATTAGAAAGTCTAAGGAATTTTTCCTGTGGATTTTTTAAGGCAGAACACAGGATTTTTATTTAAAACTTCCTTATCCCACTGAGCAGCCCAGGCCTTTCAACACTGAACTGATGTGTGTCCCTGACACACTGCCTCTGCTAAAGGCCTTTCAGCAGCTTGGGATCAGCCATACTGTGTCTTTATGCCTTCCCTGGCCTCCTCTTAATCATATAACCATAGAATGGTTAGAGCTGGAAGGGACCTTAAAGATCATCTAGTTCCAACCCCCCTGCCACGGGCAGGGACACCTCCCTCACCCATCCAGCCTGGTCTTGAACACTTCCAGGGACGGGGCATCCACAGCTTCCCTGAGCAACCTGTTCCAGTGCCTCACCGCCCTCACAGTAAAGAATTTCTTCCTAATATCTAATCCAAATTTCCCCTCTTTCAGTATAAAATCGTTACCCATCATCCTATCACTACTCTCCCTAATAAAGAGTCCCTCCCCAGCTTTCCTGTAGGTCCCCTTTAGGTACTGAAAGGCCGCTAATAAGGTCTCCCCGGAGCCTCTTCTTCTCTAGGCTAAACAACCCCAACTCTCTCAGCCTGTCTTCATAGGAGAGGTGCTCCAGCTCTCTGATCATCTTCGTGGCCCTCTGCTGGTCCCGCTCCAACAGGTCCATGTCCTTCTTGTGCTGAGGACTCCAGAGCTGCACACAGTACTCCAGGTGGGGTCTCACCAGAGCAGAGGGGCAGAATCACCTCCCTCGGCCGGTTGGCTTTCTGGGCTGCAAGCATGCATTGATGGCACATGTTGAGCTTTTCGTCCACCAGCACCCCCAAGTCTTTCTCCTCAGGGCTCTTCTAAAGCCATTCTCCGCCCAAACAGTATTTGTGCCTGGGATTGCCACGACCCAGATGCAGGACCTTGCACTTGGCCTGGTTGAACTTCATGAGGTTCACATGGGCCCACCTCTCAAGCCTGTCCAGGTCCCTCTGGATGGCATCCTCTTCCTCACTTTATTAATGAATCTTGGCTGATTTTTAGCTATAGCTTATTGCATTAAGCTAAAGTGAAGCTAGTTCAGAGAGACTTTTTTTGCCTTCATAGGAGTTCGGTTCAAGAGTGCAATATTAAGTGGCCTGACAGCAGTGACAAGCTAAAGAATTGGTTAGCATTTCTTTAAGTGTCTGTAATGGCACCACGCATGTCACAGCACTAAAACACTTCAAATTTACCCTGGCAGGTTGAAATTAACTTTTAAAGACATCTCCAGGGTAAAGAAAAAGAAGAGATCTCAAAACTCAAGGGACCCACATGTCTCACTCCCTAAGTGAACACATTTCTGATGACTTTTTTCTCATGAGGCCCTCAGCAGGCTGGCAAGTATTACTGTTCCCACTGTCTAGGTAGGGGGAAAAGAGGGAAAGACTAGAAACTAATCCTACATTTGAAGGAAGTCTGTGACAGAGCCAAATGCAAGCCCCCCCAGGCTCCACCAACTTCCCACTCCATCCTGACAGCATAGGTTTCCTGGGGTTTTGTGTGTGTAAATAAGGATTGGAAAGAACCTGAATATCAGTGTCAAAAGGAAGAAATACAAAATTAAATATAGTTTAAACTGCATTTTAAAACAGATTTAAGCTTCCATTTTGAAAATGTCTTGCTTCCAGTTTGTATTGTGACTACAAGTTTTACTAGAAATGAAGTCATGAATTTTTATATAAGTTTACCGAAATGTGTATTTTTTCCCTTACGGAAAGAAGATTCTCATCAGAAAATAGTTTCCCATACACAGAAGCCATCAAAAAGACTTAGGGGATGTGAGAGGGTAAAAAAATTATGAAGAAACAATAGAAAACTATTAAATTGACATTTCTCTGCATAATCGGCTAAATTAATTCAATTTTCTTCTTCTCCTTTTTAATCAACTTTTATTTGGAGTAATCTAAATGAACAGAAATATACACACTCAAATTTCTCGCAATTTTTGGCTTTATATAGCTCAGCTGATTATTCCTATAAGTAATTTAAAGATGTGACAAGCAGTAGAAGTAGCTCACGTTTTATCATACAATGCATAGTTTACGTATTGCATTGGATAGTTATTCAAAAATCTTACCCAAATCAGAAAGAAAGGAAATATGGGGTGGGAGGGCCAGTAGATGTTATTTGTAGGTGACCCAGATGAGCTGTTTATTTCCCCTAAAAATATTGGTTAAAGAAAAATAAATTTGGCTAACTTACCTTCACTGCTATTTTAGTTGAGAGTTGGTAACCCAGGTGAGCAACTTAAGCAGAGAATACCTATCTCTCTGTCTCTATCATATCCAAAGTAAGGACCATGCGTCCCTTTGCATATATTTAGTAAAGGGGCTGCCAGAATCTGTAGCCACATGGCTAAACCTCCACCTGCAAATTTCCACCCTTCTTTCCCATAGCCCCAGCCTGACCCGAGGCTTATGGTCATCAACTGAAAAAAAAAAAAAAAAATCTCAGCTTAGCTGTGATGGATATTAAAGTTTAAAAGATGCTTTTTAAATTAGAAGAATTGAGAATGACTATCGATTCTTCTTGCCATATGTTTACATAAGGCATACTGACATCACCACACCCTTAATGCCAAATTCTTGCTTATAAAGTGGTTTTTTGAATGTCGCATCTTCCCATTTCCACCACAGTCTGGTGTAAATCACACAAATAGCTAGGACTGTAGCCCAGTAATCATCATACTATTAACTTTCTAATTGATGGTAATGGCCAGAATAAATTTCAGGCACCCCAAGGGGTGGTTAATGGATTTTGTAGCTTGAGGGCAGAGCAACAGGAAACTTTTCCATTAATCAGTGAGATGAGACAACCATACATGTCCTACACTCCCCATCCCATCGTAACACCGAGGTCATTGCAGCTTTGTTGAAAAGGTGGGTGTTGCCGGGCAAAAAAAAACTCTCACAGCAGGCTGAGTTAAGTTACAAGATTTGATATACTAGCTCAGCAGAGCTATGTTAGCATCCATAGTCATGCTATACATCCAGAAAACTGCTTTAGCCCATCTCTAATTAAGAACAAGAAGAAGTTTTTTTGTGTCATAAAAATGTTGCAGGCCTTCCCTGGCTTTTAATACATACCCTGCAGAAGAGGCTTTCCAGCTAGCACCATCCAAGAACTTGCAACACAATATGCAATCTTTGTTCTATCCTGCCAGTGCAAATCAACAGCTAGAAAGCTTAAAAGATGCAGACAGCCCAAACCATTATTTTCAAAATCACTGTCCGAGCCCCTTGGTTGTTATAATGGAGTAACTCCCAAGGACCAGTAGCATTTTAAAACCAGCTAAAAACGTGCCTCATGCACGTTTGGAAGATAGAATTTTCTATCCCTTAGGCAATATTAACAAAATAATTTTTGCCCTGTTTTAAACTATCATGATTCACAAAATCCAAATAGAATAAGAATACAGGGGAAAAAGATTAAGTAAAAAAAAAATAAAATCTGAGTGTTTCATCCCACTAAAATCAGCATTATCATTATCTATTCAATTAAATTTTTTGTAATACAGTCTGGCTGTCACCCCCCAGGAAAAAAGGTTAAATGAAACAAGGAGAAAATCAAAATGAAACACACTTTCTGTTTCAAATCATTCTGACATTTTGTCAAGATTTCATTTGTAAAATATTGCAAAAGATTTATCTGACTAATGCTGCATTTCTCTGCAGAAAATTGTTCCACTAAAAAGGTTTCAATTAGTTCTCTGAGTCCTAGTAGTGAACAGGCAAAGCTGTTGTGTTTTTGGCCAAACTGGCCAATGACGGGCAACAAATGCTCTCCCCCGACCTCTTGCACACAGAGAGGAGGAGGACAAATAAAGAGATTTACAAGTTTAAAAGGAACTAAACTACTTTAATTAAATATTAATAATAAAATAAAAAGGAAATAATGAAATAGATATAGTATATACAAAACTGTATCAAGCTCCCAGGATGAGTCACCAGCAGGCACTAGGGAAGTCCCAGACTGGACTCAGCTATAGGTGGGAACTGGATTCCAGATCTGGAGTCAGGAATGCACAGATCGGGATCAAAGGCAGATGAACAGACAGGGTCGTCCTCGGATGTCAGCCATTGAAGAAAGAGAGATGACCCTTTGATCCCTCAAGGTTTTATACTGAGCGTGGGGCAGATGGGATGGAATACCCCTGTTGGTCAATTTTGGGTCACCTGTCCTGTCCGCACCTCCCTGCAGGTGGGACCCCTCTACGCTTTTCCGTTTCCAACCCTCCAACGGGGCAAATAACGAAATTAGCTGACCTTGGTTGTTATAGCAGTAAGTATAAGCAAGAGCCTCTCTGGGTACCATTCCTTAGCATGAACTATAAACATCGGTCTTATCGCTCTGAGAACAGTTTGGTGTACAACATGCTGTTAATTTCAGAGAGTTAGAAGAGGCCTAGCTAAGTAAAATTACTGAACAGAAAGTTGGTTCTGTTTTACCTCTAACCAGGACAGCTGTTAGCTAGACAGTTACTCTACCACATCAGCTAAGAAAGGATTTGTTGTTGCTGGATTTAAAAGCTGCTACTGTATTACCTGGATTACTGTACCCAAGAATCACTAATTAATGCTTTAAAGCAGGCAAATATAATGAGTGTTACTTTTTTTTCTTTTTAAAACCATCTGAATGATGCAGCTGTACCGTTTGTCAGTTTCAAATATCATACATCACCCAGAGCCACGCAGCTTTATTTTTTCCTCTCGGTTGGTAGAAGCATATTTATCACTATGTATCTCAAGGATCAGTGGGGTTATAAAGCTTGCTATTTATAGCTACTCTTGGGGTATCAACCAAGTGACAGTAATTTGTTCCTTTGACATCTAACCTTAGGTCAACTCCAGTAGCAGAAGATGGATTTTTACAGGAAATGAAATGAAAGTACACAGCAGAAGATTAATACTATTTCCTAGGTTTGAAGAGAATGCACGAGCCCAATCACTCTGCAGAAATAAATGGTCAGGAGCATGTGCTATGTATTAATAGAGCAAGATGTGGTCAAGGTGAGGTGTTCAGTCTATTAGCGAACTGATACACAGGCATTTGTGCATAGAGGAATCGCAGCCTGGTAGTCTAGAAATGAGCTCAGCTCTTCTGGTTCCTTGATTTTGAAAGTCATCTTTAAGTCAGTGCCAGCTACAGATAAAATGGCATCTTGCTTTCGTGTTACTGGTAAATGGTAAAAGAATGTTAAAGCTAGGCTGCAAATTGCGTATCAGAAATATCGTGCTCAAGATCAAGTTACCATTTTGCCCTGCATTGCAAAAACATCTTGTATTACATTTTCTGTTTGTGAGAAAGTAAAGACTGCAGATTGAAACATCTTGAAAAGATTCCTTGATACTAAAATCCTTACTGATGGGCCATATTTGTCCATTACTCACAACTTATATACAAGTGCCTTTTAAAAAAAGAAAAAAAAAAAGGGAATTTGACCAGATTTTTCCGTTCCCCTCAAGCCATCTGTTTTTAATTTATTTGGAATTAAAATTATAATAAAGGTCTTTCCAAAGCTGTGGGTGCATAAAGACATTAATTATACAATCCAGTCATTAAAATAATGCTACCAACAGGAACTCAGCCAGATACCTGAGAAGTCCTTCTACCTTCTTATAAGAGACCTATCATCCTCAGCCACCACCAATTCCCTTAAAAAAATAATAAAAAAAAGGTGCATCTTCCAACATGCCCAGAAAGTCAGCAAATTCAGCTTTGCTGACCCCCAAATCTCACACATGTCACAACAAGAGCCGTGTAAACCCTCATATTTATGTGTAATGCCAAAGCCTACCTCTAGCAGAGTCCATCACTTCCAGGCACACTACTGCTCTAGGCTAACGCTCTTATGCAACTACTAGTGCAATGGTCTCGATCAGGCTGCAATATGAGTGTCCCCTCCTGGGCAGGTGTTGGTATATATTAGACACGACCATTCATATTCCTGTCATAGGAAGTGGAGGTGGCATTAGTGGGAAAGAAAATAATCCATCATACTTCCAGGCTATGGGCAATGCAGCCTACTTAGCTCCTAACCCAAAGAAGAGCTTCTCTGGCTGTATTTATGGAGTATTATTTACTGCCACATGGAAGTACTCTATGTCCCAAACCAGCTGGAAAAAGTCATGTTAATTTCACCTGTGTGGAAGCTAAGTCTGGTAGAACAAGAGTTATTAATTACAAGAGGTTTAAATTTGTACTTTGAATCACAAAGGTCACACAACTACATAAAGATAACACCCTCAAAAAGGACCTTCATAAGTCCCTGGATATTTGTCTGGGAGATGTTTGCCAAGTCCTGTCCTCCTGCTTGATGGAAAGTCACTGATAAATGCCCATAAGTGGAAGGTCTTCAATTTAGTTTTGATTTATTAGGACCCAATTAGAACAGACCCTTTAAGTAACAGTCATCAGAATAGCTAAGCACTGGAACTGTCATGCTGGATGGTGGAGAAAGGAAGGAGACAAAAACGGGTGCAGGATGTTAAATGTGCAGTTCAGCCGGGGAGCAGACATTCCTGTGTCACAGGTATGCCCAGAAATCCACTTTCAGCACTATCTACGCACACACATGTCTCCACCAGCTATCAAACAGGCTGCCAGAAATCTGATAATTTGTTGCTTAAAGGCCCAGCGGCAGGTGAAATAAGACCAGACAACTGTGACCAACTCTTCTAGGTCTCCACAGACCGAACCCCTGCCAAAAACGCACCGAATCCCCCTTCTTCAGTAGATTAGAATTGGAGCACTGTAAATACACAAAAAAGTAGTCAGTGATTTTTCAGTGATTTTTCACTGCTTCAGAATAAAGTTCCCTGTTCAGCCCATCTAATCGTTGGGTGAGTAAGGCACCTTAACCTTCACATCATGTGTGGTTTTTTCTATCTCCATCCTCTTCCCCCTGTTTTAAAATTTATGGTTACCATTCAGGCTGATTTCAATTTCCATTAATAATATGTGCAACTGATGTACATTTAAGTGAATTTAATCATGTTGTAGTGACAGGTTTAGCTTAAAGCGGGGCTTCACTTAGAACTATCAAGTAAATTTCTCTTGAAAAGGTCAGTTTAACATTTAACAGGAGGGCCCATTCCAGACAAATTAGAATTTGCTCCACTTGTTTCAAGTGCAAACACTTTTCAAGCCAGCTTCAGCAGAGGCATGTCAATGAAAAAAGTGTCAGGTGCGCAAAGGAGAAGGTTCACTGATGCCTCCATACACAGCCAGCCCAAAGGCTGCTCAGACACACAGGCAAAACTGAAGTATTCCTGCCCCACTGTTCGAGGACTGGGGCTGGACTGGAGCCAGACCACACCATAGAAAGTAAGGAAGGCAGAGATGGGAGAGTTTAGACAAGCCCCTGACAAGTCAGACTTCTCATTTTTAATTTCTGCAGCAACAGGAATGCTATGGAGAGGGGTTACTGCGCGCATGTCCCATGAGGATTTGTTATTGCTCCTGTGCCTGTAAGACGCAGTTCGGCTTTCTAGGACAGTGGCTGAGAGGTGATACCTCTAATACTGTCCCAGTGGCAACCTCTGCAGTAGCCCAATTCCCCTATAGCTGGAGCCGTTCCTGCCTCCAGCCTAGGAAGACAAGTGCCCCGCAGCAGTCACCCAGACAGGCCTTCCACAAAATACTTTCTTTATTTAAAGGTTTCACAGTAGTGTTACCACAAGCTCGGAGTGGATCACATGTGGTAGGTACTGCCTCTCTGCTCTGGGTGGGAGAGAAAACCAGTACCCCTTTTTTTTGTTTTGCTTCCACCAGGACACTTATCCAGATTTCTAGTTAAACCACTATGAGGAGACAGGAAACTTTTGTACCCTTGCTGGAGCCAGCCTCAGCAGCACAATCTCTCAAGCTTTACATAGTCTTCATCAGGGGAGCATCTCAAAGTCACAGATTCCCAGGTTTATACCACTGCAACATATACTGTAGGATCAAGTCAATCAGATAAGTTTCCCAGCTCCAATCTCACATTACCACTGAGAGTTCTCTAAACCTTCCCTACTTCTAACATACTCTTCTTGAAATAAGACTGACCAAAACTGGACACAAAACAGTATTTCTGTTACTATTGTACAGTTATTGAATGAAGACCTCAGTTCTTGAGTTTCACTACTTACAAGAGCCTCAAGATGAACCTACTGTGATGCAAAAAGTGGTCCATAGCTACTTGACTGATGTGAATCATACATCTGAGCTTTGAAGTTGCTCAGCAGACTCAGAAGATGCCTATTCCCATGGATTCAGCAGAATCTTGTGCTAAAAGTCCCTGTGTTCACACTTCCTTTGAGGCAGCAAGACTTATCCTGCTAGGAGACAGCAAAATATTCTGTGGGGGCCTAAAGCAAGTTCAGTCCATATAGGGGAGAAAAGTAACCCCTTTACTGTACCCTCTGCTGCTACCCTGCAGCAGGAGACAGCTGGGACCATCACAAATAAAAATCTGTAGCATTTGAATCTTTAAAACAGTATCTCTAGAAAACACATAGTGACACAAGATCTTGTAGCATCTTCACATTGCTGATGAGCCTTTCATTGTTAACAGTCACTGAGATTAAAACTTCCAGTTACTGTCCCACCTATACAAGAATGTAATGTGTCCTAGTGGATTTTTTCATTGAAAAATAAAGTTTTCCCTAAGGATGTTTTACATCAGGTGACAGTTTCTGGATAGAATCAAAACATCCTCCAGGGACATATTCAACCTTCCTAGGCAGCTGGCTGGCTGAATGACATCATCCGCTTAGTGATACATTTCACAGTCTTTTTCACTATCACGTTTTACTACAATTTCAGAAATGCAAAATTCCTTATAAAAGAAAAACCTCTATTTTTCCAGCCAGCTAAGTAGGTTCATCATAGTATAAATTTCCCCTGTCAAATGCCAAGCTCTCCAGGAGTCCTGGAGAGGCCTCAAAGAGTATCTTTGACATCTGTACTGTCACTGTCTGAACAATCTTCATTATTTCACAGGCTTGCGCTTCTGCCTAGAAGGGGTGGTTGGGGGAAAAAAAAAAAAAAACACCACAAAAAAACCCCCAAACAAACAAAAAAACCCAAACCAAAACCCTCACACACATTGAAAGTTCAGGGATAAAACTAAAATTCAATTCAGACATCTGCAAGGTCACCTGGAAATGTTTCAGACACATGTTTTCACTTTAGAAAATGCCAACCTGCCAAAGCAAAATTTCTCAGAAAAGCTCCTGAATGGAATTTCCTGGCAGAACATCAGAAGGAGCAGATTAATTAGTTATGGGAAGATAACCACCTGAGATATGAAAGGTCCAGGCTTTGGTGGAAGAAGAGGACAGTGTAGAGCAAAATAATCAGCTAAAGTATTGATGCATTCATCGTTGTCTAAGCATTAAGACAACAGTTGGGGCTTTTATTGGAGCAACCACCAATATACTGAAATTAGTTTCAATCAAATCTTCTTTTTACAGCAAGGCAAACGCTGAGATAGTGTCATTCTTGAATGATGCAGAACTCCAATTGAGGAGCCTGCTCTATCTGAAGAGAGCGCTGTCAGTCACTGTACTTATTGTGGGGTGATGCTCCCCTTCAGCCCTTCGAACTCTGCTTGCGTGTAGGACAGACATGTTTAAAAATGCAACTACACTCATGATTATGGAGGAGAGTAATAGATTCACCAGCAATTTGACTAATCAAGCTGACAAAGTGATTGGGTTCAAAAAGGGAAGGACTCTCCCAGCAGCAGTTCATTAAAATAAAAATGAAACTCTGCACCTTCGCGGTGTAACAAAAAGGATTTACTGGTCTATAAAAGGGAAGGAAAGGGAATAGCCTGAATAACCTCAACTATCAGCAAGATATAGATAATAAAAATCAGGTATAGGGTGCAGCTAAAACTGGACTGGGTCTTCTAGCTTCACTGCAGAGGATCAGCAAACAAAAGCTGCAAAGAAGCAGCTCTGTAAGGAAAGCCCTTGTACCTATGGAATCATTTAGGTCAGGTGATTGCAAACAGTAGCTGAAGACGGCAGGTTTTCTTGTAGCAGTGGAGCCAGCTGTGGCTCTGAGGGAGGGCCATGACAAACTGCAGAAAGCAAGCCAGGTTTTGTATAAGAAATATGTGGATGCAAGAAAAAAAGTAAAGTTACTTTGAAAATGGAAAGCTGACTCATCCACACACAGCACAGCAGTGGTCCCATGAAGTTATCAACACCATGTGAGACTGCTGAGAGTCAAGAAACTCAGGCTGGGTGGCAGTGTGCGAATATATAAAAATAAGTGTATTTTCGTAGGAATGTTTTATGTATGAGAATAGAACAGAACTGTTGGAAAGAATAAAACAAAACTCCTGTGATTTTTTCTTATTTTACTTCATGTTAAGACTTAGTGGGAAAAATCCTAAAGTTATTAATGGTTAAAAACTACAGGTTTTATTGGATTCCTGAGCTGCTAACAATTTTCATAAAAGACATTTTGAAATGGTGTATAGGAGATGTGATAGATGTGGGGCTGTTCTGTAATAGTTTCTTCTGGTTTGGTTTGTGGGGTGTTTGTTGTAAGAACAGACTAGGGGTATTTAAGAGGGAAGCTGCTGATGAAGAGAATGGAGGAAACAAGCAAGAAGAAAAGATGGCTCAGGAAAAGCTACCTCTTAAATGGCACTTAAGGATCATCAAGGGACATCGACAGAATTAGGTAGAGGAAGGGCTTTGAGGGTGAAAGAGCAATTGTGTCTGCAGCAGAGGAACCGTGTTACAATCCAAACTGGTCCAAACCACCTTGAAAATCCCTCAGGAAGGCATCTAAGTGGGACGAATGTTCCCAAACCCTGTGAACAACAGCCACCAAAGAAGGGACTACTGTTGCAAGACTGGCTTTATGGCTTGGTCACTGATGTGGGAGAGCAGAATAGGGAACCTGAGGGTGAGAGAGAAATTGCACACTCCAAATTTCTCATTGCAACACTAGATACAAAAACCCTTGCTACAAAAAAATTGCCCCAAACCACTTTACCATTGGATACACCAGACATGCTTTCATCACCTTGAGATTTACTATATTCTTTCTAAACATTTCCTTTTATTGTTTAAACAAAAAACCCCTTCAGTTTGAGGAAGCTTATCTTTATACTCACCAGTGGTTTACAGACACCAAAAGAAAAGAGCATATGTTACCAGATTTCTTCAGCCACATTCATAAGCATGGAAGAATACAAACTGTATTTAGGCCAAGATGCAGCAATATAATTGAATTCTGCAGGACAGACATAGACCATCAACACTGGGAGCTCTTAATGGCCAGGAAGTGGAAATATGGCTAGTTTAGAGACCATGAAACTCTTACATTGCCATTTTTACATTCCAGATGTATACAGTCCTTTGGGAAATACCTGTGGATTAGGTCCCAGTTCTGCTTTACTTAGTTTCTTTTCAGAGGGAAGGAGATATTTAACTCACGTCACCATTCCCAAATGTGATGTTGCTTAACTATCCAAAAGAAATGGATAGCCAGAGCAAAATGCCTGGTGTTATATCTCTGCATTTGAGCCTGAAGGAGCTCAAATGTATCTTCTGAGGGCTGTGGCAAGGTGAGCAGGAAAAGGAATTTTATTCTGTAAGGAAACAGAGAGGGACGAATAGAAAACTCTAGTGATTGCGCTGTCACCCCTGAAACGCAAGGCCTCTTTTGCCTCTGTGAATTAAGGCTATTGAGCTAGATCAGAGACTGAACTGTCTTCAACCACTGGACTTGTGCATAATAATTAACTCCTAGCTCATCTATGTAAAACCTTCAAATAAAACACCTCCTTTGGGTATTCAGAAAGGGAGATACCAGCTCAGCTAATTAGACATAGTTGTCATAGCAGCTAATCAGCATACCTACATGCATCCCAGTGATTGGTACCAGCTGGGGAATTATTTCAAAATGAACCAGGGAATTAAGAAACCACACCTTTGGGACCTGCTAGAACAGAAGTCTTTGGCTGATAGAGCAAAAAAGATGCAGGAAATAAAACAGCAGCTAAGAGTAAAGTTTGCTTTAGAAAATTAGGAGTGAAGACAGGCAGAAGTGATTCTGGCGGCAACTGATAGACCACCTGATCTGCAGGGCTGGTGGGCAAATCAGTAGTAAAGAGTCTACACATAAGGAAAGCACTGGTAACTAAGCATAATAAATTATTAATCCCAGAAAGTCAGCCTATAGTGCAGCAAATGACAGCACTGGAACAAAAACAGTAAGTAAATCGCATATACCCCTGCCTGGGGACTGGGACTGGATCTCTGTTCTCCATCTCCAGACAAACCCATTCCTAGTCTGTTATTTCAACTAATGGAACAGTCTTTTTATGCTGAATGAAGACATTATTACATGTCTACTCTGTGACTCTGGCAGAAAGGCAACACTAACAGTGCATCTTCCTTACTGTGCCACTGGGCATTAACTCAGTTGATAGTGCTGACAAGTCCTGTCCAACTCAGAGGCCAGCAATTTCAGCTCCTTTGAGTGTAACTACCTCATTTTTGCAGGACTCTGTCAGTATAAGTTATGCTGCCAGCCCTGTTCCTACAAAGAATCTAGGCCTCTTGGCAGTTTATCCTATCTTTACTTTTTTTGCATTTAGACATTACAGAGCAATATTCAAGATATAGCCAAGTTTCTGAACAAACTGTTCTGTGAGCTCGGTGAATCAGCAGCAGCAAGTTTGGGCCTTTTAGCAGGACTACTGCCAGCTCATGATCTGAGCAGATGAGATTCATCACCCATAGGTCTCTGCCACAGCTGTACCACAACGTTACAGCCACATACCAGGCACGCATGGTGACTTAAATATTAGGGGAAACACCTGCACTACACAAAACCGCAGAGCAAGACAGAGACCATGGCACCACGCTGCAGAGGAGCAGAAGCTAAGGCTTGGTCAGGAGAGTCTAACAGTTACTGTGATGCACGATGAACTTTTAACTTTTTGTCTTCAGAGACAGCACAGTGATCTCAATAACATATCAGCAAGGACAACAGCCTTAGCTGGCCATTGATCAAACTTACCCACCTGACCCATTTAATTTCTCTGACACAGCACAGCAGCTGCCAATCAGATATTAAAAAAAGAAAAAGAGTCCTTTAGCATCAGACAAATTCTTCCTTGGAATTAACCTCTGCCTTGCCATCCCTAATCCCTTGGACAATAAGCCTATTCATACTGTTGAGGCAACAGAGTTTGATTCTCCATAGAGCCCTTTGGGTTCACTAATCTCTGTTATTAACTTTAGCCCCTATTCACACACTTCAAATATCTCCTAGGAGTCAGATGCCAACAGCAGATGGTGTGAACTCCTCCAAGAAATAGGGCAGCAAGCTGTGAGTCATTGCCTGATGTGCCAGCAACACTTCCCTCCCCACTGCATTGGGCTCACCTGCCTGCTGTATCCACCTGACTTGCAAGATACTCATCTGCAAATATTGTAGTGTGAGGGCTGCTTTCATAGGAGGTACATTACTGGTAGGTGCGCAAACAAACAGAAAGGAGCGTACCATTTTACAAAAACTAATTAAATTTAGAAGAACTTTGTGTACTTAAGGATGGAACAGAAAAGACAAAACAAAGCAGAAAACAACATTCTGTCTCTTTGGATAGAAAATACTGGTAACGAGCCGGATCCAAAGCTTACTGAAATATGTACAAGCCTTTCCACAAACTTAATGACAGTTTACAGGGTAGTCAGTATAATTGTCATATAAAATTACATGAAAGCCTGTTAGAGTTTTAGTGATTGAGAAAACAAATGTTTATGACATCTCCATTCAGCAAAATTCTGGGCTTTTATGTGTCGTTACATAAGAAAATATAGATTTAATATGTAGCTTTCAGAGCAAGACATAAAACTTCTTGAAAGTAACAAAGGAAAGGACAGAAGCAGGGAGGCCAGAGAAGCAACTTTTTCATACAATTTTTGGAAGGAAAGGAAGGGACCAACCTTCCCTTTGTTTGTCATCCTGAAGACAGGATGACAATGCCCAGTGAGATGTTAAAACTTCTTCACAAATACTGTCAGGCATAGGCATAATACACAGGTAAATTAAGGCTCTAAGGCACCTAAGATGTCGCTGATTCACTCAGCATCCTCTCCCACTTCCTAGATGGATTTGAGCTCATTGAGTACAGCTGGAAGACGTCAGTTCCTATGTGAAATAAACAGGTGCCAAAATGAATGGAATTATGCAGACAGTTTTACATCACACATCTCATGTGTACCTTTCCTATGTGCCAGACTACACTATGATCTTTTTTAAAATTTTCCAAAGTAACAGAAATCCTTCCATCAAGAGTAGATCCTTAAAGTTACTAACATAGGTATCAATGCTCAACCTTTAAGTTCCTGCATGAGGGCAAGCAGACACATTGAGTGTTGGTATCATCCCATGCATGACATTACCTAGAGCCACTGAGAGTAAAGTTGCCAATAACTACGATTCCTGTTTTCCCCAACTTTCCTCTCCATCAGTGAAAAGATATTTTGCTCACAGAAGAGGCTGACTCATCCTATCAGATGGTGAACACCTAGGCCTTACAGATGCTAAGGCTGTCTTTCAGATTTCATTCTCAGAACAGAGAGGACACAGCTTGCTACAATTTTAACTCACTCTGCTTTTTCCTTTCTGACCGAGATTTCTGCAGGTACTTTTTGGGGGCTCTTTCTCATGGGAAGTGGATAAATCAAACAGGGAGGAGGAGGTAGATTCAATTCTCTACATCACATTTAACCTGAATAGGACAGTGCAGTCATCACCAGGTTCATTCACAAAATTAAACTAATCAACAAGCCAATAAGGTCCCCATTGTAGGTTCAGAAACACCAATTAAATAAGAGTCACTGTTGTGCGGAGTCATGTGTCCCAAGTAGTTGGGTCTTCAGAGTCAAGGTCATTGCCACCTGTCTGAAGAGAAAAATATTTCCAAGGTGGTTGGAACAATACAGCCAGCCTAGAAGCAATATAGAGCGGAAGATCACCCAGCAACACCACCACTTTATTCTTCCATCCTTCCATTTTCTAGTAAGCAATATGGTATAAATCTATACTGCACAAGTTTACTAAAGAACAAGAATTTTTCCTTACTGCTTAATGAAGCTTTCCAAAGTCATCCCTTTTACTTTCTTCATTCACTAAAAGGATAAGGCAATGCTTAAAGACCAATCAATAAAAACCTCAAAAGACACTCTCTTCTCCACCTGTCATATGGAGCTCCTTGCCCTAAAGGCTACACAATTTTGTATCATTTACTTTTTCATTTCCATATGGAACTCCATCCAACATGGAGAGTGGCAAGTTCATTTTATAAGACAAGATACAGCTGGGTGAATTTGCTTTCATCACACAGCAGGACTTCACATGAAGAGGTGTAGGGAAAAGAAACTGGATGGCTAAAGGCACAGAAAACTTCTCACTTCTCAAGCCTTAATTCAGCTCACTGCAGTTGACACAAGCCAACAACCACCTGTTGCTTTTCATTTGTCCACTATTCTGGACGCTAAAAGTTTGTATTGGTTCAAATGATGGGTACATTCTGAGAAGGAATAAAATACCCCATAAACACACCCATCAAGGGCTAATAAATACCTCCATTAAGTACTTCTGGTTTATAAAATCCTGGAGCCAGAAGTCAGTATTAGCTGGAAGGCTACATCAGTAAAGTGTCACACATACTTGGCCTTGTTCTTACACCCTTTCTTCTTTATCTGCAGCAGGTTCACATTGAAGACAAGGTACTGGGTCAAATGAATCTTTGATTTGACCCAAAATAGCCCTTTGTACAACTGAAATGGACCTCCCTTATTCAATGATCAATTCTTACTGACTCAACGGGTTTACTTATAATAAAGGCTAGAGTGATAGCTGTTATAATAGGAGTAAATAGCCTCAGATCTTCCCTCGGCTAAATGAGGGACACTTAGATTTTGGATTTGGTTTGGAAGCCAGTTGCAACATGGAGCTCCTTTGTCACTGGAATCCATTTCATGACTAATTCTAGATCTTTCATTTTCTCCCCTACCAAACTAACGAAAAAAACCAAAGAACAACCACATTTTCCCCTTTTTTTCAGAGCACTAACCAGCATCCCAGGAGTTACTGCCCATCAGAGATAATCCACACACATAAAACTAGGCTATTATATCTCTACACAAGTTTCTTTCCAATCAATTTCAACAGAAATTCTACAAATTAATGAACCTTGTTTACTCTGAGAGGTTCATTCCACCTTTAAAAACCAATTGACTCAGCAGGTTTCTTCTGAAACAAGAAAGAGCAACTGAATGCAAGAGAAGCCAACTGCCAAACCCAGCACCTTTTTAATTACGTTAATAGAGGGGCTGGACAATGAATTTATACTTATTGCAATACCGACCATTATTTTCTAATGGTACACAGATTGACTAGGCTTTATAGCTACACTTACTGTATTTTCAGCCACCTTTTCTGTTTACTTTGCATTTTGATAACACTAAAAATTTAAGTGGTAATAGTGGCTATCAAAATAATACCAATAGTAAGAAGAAAAGCCTAACAAGATGGGTGATGCTGCTTTTATATCAGTGGCCAGAAGTATTTTCTGGAGCGTATCAACAGCTAGTGGAAAGTGGTGCGGTTTGACTCAGGTCAGTGAATTAATACCAGTTTCTACAAGCAGAAGAGCTGACTTCTCATGCAGCCCCTTTAGCTTTAACCATGCCTAATCTTCTTTCCTTCAAAAACTAGATTTCCTCCCCCACCTCTCTTCAGTACTCGTCATTTTTACCTGGTTTGAGCAATCTTTTGCTCACCTTATTCCACCATTCATGATATATTTTCTTTCCTTTGTTTCACCTTCCAAGTCACTATTCTTATAGTCACCAAACTTGGTTCACTTGCAATTTCAAGAATTGCTATATGCATGACCTTCGGAGGATTTTTCAGATCTTTTTAATTTTATGTCTATTCTTTAATGCAAATCAACATTTCACCAAGCTAGCCTTGTGCTGAACTGGGTAATTTAGAATGAATTAATGTAAAGTAATTATCTTAGCAAAATGGAAATGGGCAAATTTATCTATGAGATGCAGCAGCATCACAATAGCAAAACTTGCATTAAGTACATTTACGTATACAGAGTTCTGTGCTATCATAACATCTCATGTCAGAGCAAAAGTTCTGGTGATGGTTAACAACAGTTATCTGTGTAAGACCTCAGGAAGCATCAATTCATATTTCCTCTAAATACTCTCCCATCCTCCAACAGTTGTGATTCTGTGACTTTCTGGGCCGCAGACAGCCTTTGTAGGCATATTTAGATTGTTTCTGGAGCACATAACCTCCTATACAGCGCGATACACTGTTGCACTTTCCATTTCTCTTTTAATTCTGCCCAGAAATCCCATCCTGGGTTCAGAGTTTTGCTGAAAATTGTACATTGTCACAAAGTTTCTCATGCCAAATCAGTGTCTTAAAATAAACATTTCGTAGTTTTAATTTCTTTACAAATTCAGTTCCTGGCTCCTTAGCTGATGTAGCCATTGATCAAAGCAGCCCATTTTGGCCCCTTCACAATGGGACATGATGTTCAGTTCTGTGTCTATTCCAGCTCCTACGCACTGTCCGATCACAACTCTTCACTATACTATAGGCAGACAGTACATAGTACTGTAAGTACAACCTTCAGCCCTTGTCCTACTATTATGCTTTGTTGAACTAAAACACGTTTCTTCAAGTGAGCTGAGCCTACTAAGAAATCCATTTGCTCACTGTGACTACCTCAGGTCTCTTTATGATTCACTACCCTGCCTGTCCTAAAACTTGGAAGTTACACCAGATTTATTACCGGATTAATAGCAAAAATGCCCTACATCACTGCACTTAGAACTAACCATGCAGAATATCAGTAGAAATATCTTGCCAGGAGAAAACTCCTTGCAGCTGACTTTTGATACACATGAATTTGCTGATTCTTGATTATGCCTAACCAAATATTTCACCATCTAATAGTCACAAACCCATACAGCGACAGAACACAAATCTCCCAACCCCAGCCAGTATCCTGTTCTCTGAACCATGCAGCTCTCTTTTATTACAGTAAGTTCATTCATACTCCTACTCACTCAGATCACAAACTGGGCTGATTAACTCACAAAGAAACACTAAAGAAGTAGAATCCCTGTTCTGAATCCAGGGCCCTTCTGCCCCAATCAAACAAATTACTGTGTTGAGGAATAAAAGTCAGGAGACTGAAAATAACTCCTCCAAGTCTCTCCTAAGACTGCATTTGGCTTCCAAATGCTGTTGTGCATCATCTTAATAAAGCACTTTGGGAAATAAATCAAAGGCTATTAAAACACTTGTGACACCACACTTGCTTCTTTGAGTAACATCCACGCCCTGAATTTACACTACGTGTGTGCTGAGTAGGTGGTGGACTTTAAAGAAAAAATAATGTACTGGCTTCTTCCTCCTTTTGCTACTTTACCAGAGATAAAGCAGACTGGGACTGTAATGTGCTTTTCTTACAAAAGAGTTAGCATTGTGAAAGCTGTTAACATACAAAGAGAGATTACAAAGAATAAGACCATTTACCTTTGAAAAGGGAACACTTAGAAGGGAAATTTACTGAGGTCTTTAAGTTTCTTTCTTACTACCTTCATCGTGACTAGCCTCTAAATTTTATGCTGCCTCATAACAAGAGAGCACATCGTCACTCGAGCATTGGCAGGGAAGTGAAGAGAAATTATATTTCCACAATGCCTGTAGTCAGTGCACGCTGCTCACAGCAAAACGAGGTCAGAGTCTAGCAAGCCACAGATGTGCTTACTGGAAAGGGCCAATAATTTAATAGCCTATAATATACATAAGTTACATTTTTAACTAGGTATTAATGTTAATATGGCAAATCATCAAAACTTATGTTTCAGGGCATAATCTGATTTCTCTAGCAGGGCAAGAAAGAAAAATTATCCCAAAGGTACTAGGTTTCTTATTGAGAATTTAGCAGTGATAACAGCTGTCATTTATCAGGCACTGTTGGCAGCAGGTTAGGCAAAAAAGCAGACCACCTCTTGAAGACTCCATCAAGGAAAATTCATTTTGAGGAAGAACTGTGCAAAAACGTCACATTCTTACCTACTCCATAGTATGGAAGGGTCTTGCTTCCACTTAGGCAGTGCTGCCATGGAGTAAGGAAGAAAAAAAGGTAGTAGTTCTGCCTTCCTCACCTTCCAGAAAATACAAGAACAGAGGAGCTGAGAATTTAAAAACACAATTAGGAAAAAAGGTTGTTTCATATCTTCATGAACAACTATTATAAGTGAGGTTTATAAAGATCTCATTTTGCTGCTGCCTCTAGTGCTTCTCCCATCTAATAGTTCTTCCCGGCAATACCACACAATCCATGTCTTAAAATATCACAGAATCACAGAATCTTAGTGGTTGGAAGGGACCTTTCAGATCATCGAGTCCAACCACATAAAAAAAAAAAAAACACACAAAAAAAAAGCACCCACCTACTAAACTCCACATCCACAACCCCACACACAACACCCCACCACAAACCAATAATCTTGGGCATTAGAGCATGCCCTGAAGAGCCATGTCTACACGTTTCTTAAATACCTCCAGGGATGGTGACTCAACCACCTCCCTGGGCAGGCTGTTCCAGTGCCTGACCACTCTTTCAGTAAAGTAATTCTTCCTAATATCTAATCTAAATCTCCCTTGCCGCAGCTTCATACCATTTCCTCTGGTCCTGTCGTTATTCCCTTGGGAGAAGAGGCCAACACCCACCTCTCTACACTCTCCTTTCAGGTAGCTGTAGAGGGCAATGAGGTCTCCCCTCAGCCTCCTCTTCTCCAAGCTAAACATTCCCAGTTCCCTCAGCCTCTCCTCATAGGACTTGTTCTCCAGACCCCTCACCAGCTTGGTGGCTCTCCTCTGGACACACTCCAGCACTTCAATGTCTTTCCTGTAGTGAGGGGCCCAAAACTGAACCCAGTACTCGAGGTGAGGCCTCGCCAGTGCCGAGTACAGAGGCACGATGACTTCCCTACTCCTGCTGGCCACGCTATTCCTGATACAAGCCAGAATGCTGTTGGCCTTCTTGGCCACCTGGGCACACTGCTGGCTCATGTTAAGCCGGCTGTCCACTAACACTCCCAGGTCCTTTTCTGCCGGGCAGCTTTCCAGCCACTCAGCCCCAAGCCTGTAGCGTTGCTTGGGGTTGTTGTGACCAAAATGCAGGACCCGGCACTTGGCCTTATTAAACCTCATCCCATTGGCCTTGGCCCATTGATCCAACCTGTCTAGATCCCTCTGTAAAGCCTTCCAACCCTCAAGCAGATCAACACTCCCACCTAGTTTGGTGTCATCCGCAAACTTACTGAGGGTGCATTCAATCCCCTTGTCTAGATCATCAATAAAGATATTGAACAAGACTGGCCCCAAAACTGAGCCCTGAGGGACACCACTGATGACCGGCCGCCAACCAGATTTTGCTCCATTAATCACAACTCGCTGGGCACGGCCTTCCAGCCAGTTTTTTATCCAGTGGAGGGTACACTTGTCCATGCCATGATTCTCCAGTTTCTCCAGGAGAATGCCGTGGGGGACGGCGTTGAAGGCCTTACCAAAGTCCAGGTAGACAACATCCACAGCCTTCCAATATCTTCCAATATCTATCCAATATCTTCTGTGTTGATTTTCCTTCCTTAGAGAGAGAACTGACTATTTAAAATGAATGGTTTTCAAGGTCATTTCTTACCCTTTTGCAAAGACTAGCCTCTGTTCAGAATCCAAACAGAAGATGACATAAATTGACCCAAAGATGACAATCTACCCTGTCTGCAAAGATGTGCAAGAGGTTCTCAAGGTCCTGTTAGATGTTGGATGAGAACATACCAGAAGTTGGACTTGGGTAAAGCATAGGACAAATCTCTGTTAGGCTTCAGCCATGGATGGAGACTGTAGGCTTATGCAGCTGTGTTTCTCCTCTAACTCTTCAAGGACTGTTTTTTATTAGCCAGTTTCATCCAAAACTCTCAGCTTATTTACTGCAGATGGACAGGTAACATAACCCCATTACCCACACATGCAACGGTGAAGAAGCTTGCCAAAAGCTGTCTGTAAGGAAGGCTAGGACTCGCAGCTGTGGTTCTCATTCCACAGCTCTAAACAAAAGGTACATTGCTTCCTACAAGCAAGGACAGAAATAAATAGAGGAAACCAAAAAATGCGAGGTTTTCAGCCTCCTAAATTGATCCTTTGGAGCTGAGAGAGCCCGGGACAATGTAAACACACCCAAAGTATCAGTAAGAACACAGTAACTTGTTGGTAAAGCACAATGGGAGCTTAGACCTGATTACAGCTTCCTTTTATCCTCCTGTCTTACCGAAGGTTTATTTAGCACACAGTTCTTCTAGCCTCCTGTTTCTCTTTTGTCTTATTTAAAAAGATTTTGTATTCAAATGTAAAAGGACAATGCTGGCCCAATTTTGATTGCAGTCCCTTTTTCCCCAGAGGTTACAGTGCCCATCAGACTGGCAGCCGAGTGGTGTGCAGATTTTAAAGCCTGCAGCTTAACAAAAATCTCTCGGGGACTCAAGACTAGCAGTCACAGCCTGCTGGCGAAGACTGGCAGCTTTTTAACTAGTGACAAGGAACCTGCCATCTCATCAGACTGCCTTCCAGCATCTGTGTCCCAGCTGTGTTTCTCCCTTAAATATGGGAAATACCTGGTTCCCAGTTAACTCTGTGAGGGGTACCTCCTCTCCTCCTGTTCTGCCTTAGGAGAGAGAATAACTTTGTAGCATTACCACCATGAAAGAGTAAAACCCTCCAGTTTTATCAGAAGTAAAAAGAAATTGCTTTTGTTCACCAGCAGAACAGAAAGAAGATTTCTTTTATGCTGGACAGCGGAAACACGTAAGCCAACAATTAACATTCAGCTGGTCTGCAGGAAAGCCAGGCTTAAAGCTCTGCTTGGCCTGATCAGAGCTATGATCCGAAGCTCAGCCTTCAGTATGACAAAGCAGCATGCACGTGTCCAGTTCACAGAGGAATCCACCCCATTCTGATTCCCCTTCCGTCCCATCCTGGTTCATCTTTCTAGCCAACATACTTTAAGCAATGAAGAAAAAAAGCCCTCAGGAACTAAATGTGAAGAATCTATGTTTGGGCTTTCCCATCAGCAGTTGCAGCCATTCAGTTTTCTCTTCACCATGTGAAAACCAGGAAGTGGGTCTTTCTCCCACCACAGAAGAGCTGAGATTGTGAGCAGTCCCTGAGCCCAGGAGCTCAAGCTTGAAGGAAAAACAGAAGGAAACAAATGGGAGCACATACACAGATATGTATGTAGAGTCTGGAAATACAGCATTAAAAGCAAATTAGTAGAACAAACAATACTGTCCTTTTGCCATAATTTTGCCTGGGGGAAGACTGGGTATCATTTTCTGTCTCTCCTTATGAAGTAATTTAATACACAATACATGTGGCGTCTCTGAATTTCTATTACTTTTCAACTCAGCATCTCTCATAGATACGCTATCTATCTAGATGGCAAGATCATTGAAAAGAGGTTTTGTATTCACACTGAACTATACAGCACACAGTAAAATGCATGCTAGGGAAATTCATGCAACTTCCTTACAGAAGAAACTCATTTGTAGGGTAGGGGGAAATAATGTGTGAAAGAGAGAAGGAAGGCTTTTTACCTCCCATTGGGGCAAAGCAATGTATGGGTTTAGAGTGCATTACAATTGATGTTCATAATCGACAGGCCACATCTTCACCCACCACTTAATGCATCTCACCAGTGAAATGGCTTTGCACAATAGCAGTGGGAGGCTGCCAGCCAGGATAGAAAAGTTCCTGAATCCCCACATGCCTCTTCCAAGCCTTCATAAGGGAAAGCCGAGCTGCAAACTAATTCCTTGCTCACCAGGAACTGAGTTTCCCTAAAGTCATCCCTGTCATAAAAGCACAAATCTCTTCAGCCCTGAGTACACATAGACCCTCAACTGCACATCCTAATGACAAGAGGCAAAGTGAACCTTCCTTGCCCTAATTGCTCCAGCTCCCTGCACAGTATTCACTAACAATACTGATGCACGCACACAGATCCGGAGTCTCACACAGTGGCCCTGGGCCTTCCTAATGGACTCTGGGCCTTCCTAACGAACAGCCCATGCATTGATGTCCTGCTTCCCCCCCCATTAAATTTCTGACATGATGAAAGAAAAGCCCACTGGTGCCGAGAACTACATTTGCTCTGAGGCACAGGAACTGCTGGCAGGATCACACTTAAAAGCTGGCTTTGCTATCACCATTGAAGACACAAGTTGATTAATTGTGGGCTTTATTTCTCCTTTTCTGTTTTACCCAATTATTATTTAGTAGGTTAGAGAAATCAGAAAAAAGGACACTTCCAAAAAAGCCACTATGTTTTGGTGTATACAGTAGTCAGTTTATGCTGCACAGCAAACATACTGTTGATATATATTTAAATATGCATTTTTACAGCACATAGTTTCCAGGTGTTTCACTACACCCTTCAAGAGAGACCTACTGACACATGACTGGCTCATTCTGGAGTAACAATAAACCCAAGGTGCAGATGCAGAAATATTTGGGACCTGGATCTGAAGACCTTAGAGTTCAGATCTGAAACACGTATAATTCATTCAACTGGAGTAGTTTTTTGTTTAGCCAAGCTCAGCCCCAAATATTCTTTCCTTTTTGTGATTAATGGAGGATACATCCCTCTGAAAAGATAAGTACAATTTTACCCAGCTTTGCAAAAGGAAGAGTGACTGCATAGATGTGAAAGGGATGGAAATATCAGAACACAAAGGGTGTTTTGCTTTCTGATTATGAACTGGTAACTACTGTGTTATTTGTCTTTCCTCTTACATATTAGCTCCAGTCTAGCTCGTCTGCAGTTATTACACAGCCACAACAGACAGCTGAACTCCGTGGACCAAAACTAGAGATAGTTCTGCTATATTTTACCAATATCTTTTGTGCAAACAGGTACAGTCAAGGAAACAGATGTAGAAGTTCATCTTCTAATTTGCAGAACAAGAATGACAAACTGCATTTAAACAGTGTATGTCTATACAGTGGCATGAACATTGTGCATCTGTTATTTACAATATATTGATAATACATTTCAGTGTTAATATTCATTATCTTGATTTACATGTTTTTCATGCAGAAACTGGATTGGGATTCTTTTTGATTCACTTGATAGCATTCCTACATTTCATGACTGGCTGCAACAAAAAACACACTTTTAATATGCTTAATAAATTTGCATCGCCATTAGTGCTGAATATTTTATCCATGCAGACCAGGCAATGAGGAGCACATCACTAAATCCTTAACCAAATCTGATCCTTCAAAATATCAGGGTATGATTCTTCAAACTATGCCAAGGCAGAACTTACTTGAGATTGTTTAATCAAAGACAGATGTAATTCCACAAAATGCAATGGTTATACCGGCCCTCATTCTTCAGGGAAGGTAAGAATGTGGTAAAATTCAATAAGATTTAAGTCTCCTGCTAAATTAGGATCTATTTAAGCATCTGCTGTGGCTCGTTTCCCAGGTAGGTCTTTTTTGGTTTTTCAGGTGGGTTTTTTGTTTTTGTGATTTCCACCCCCCCGCCCTCCAGCATTACTGGACCTTTTTGAGAGCAGACAAAACATTCCAGAAAACTTTGGCAACCAACTAGAAGAGTTGACTGTGATAGAATTTTTTATTACTGTTAGGCACCAGGGTAAAATGAGACCCTTCATGTAAAAAATTGATAGCTATAGAAACTGCTACGTCTCTAGGGGTCCTGATGGCTGAACAGAGTGTCCCATCACACACTAAAAAAGATGCACTCAGCTCCACACTCAGTCAGTGTATGAAATCCATGTTCTAAGCCTGCTTCCAGTGCAAGCAGATCTCCCGCTGCAATCAAACCGTAAAAATATACTGCTTCCTATGCGAATAGCTGAGTGTGCAAACTCATTCTTCCCTCCCCACCAGATGCCTTCCAGCATCTATACACAGAGCAGCCAGTGGTACATATGTTTGCAGGAGCAAAAGTGAAAAAAAATTCAAATAAAAGACACAACGAAACATCATTGTTACAATTTCACTAAATGCCCATGGGAGATAACCTAGCAGCATTTATCAAGCTCTGATACTCAGTTAAGGGAAGTGACTTACTCACACTGAGCAACTGAAGCACCATATTTATAGATAAAAGCATTTCAAATACTTCTTTTCAGGTTTCCCTTTCCCACAAAACTGCTGGTTAAAATGTGCTTAATGAGACTTTCCTTTCCCTCACTTTGTCGGTTCCTCTCATGGATTTGCTTCTCCTACCTACTTCAGCTGAAAGACCCTAATCTGCTGTTGCAGAGCACATTGTGTCACTAAGCCACAAGTTATGATCTTGTTAATGTGGCTCAGCAGGTAGAAAATAAATGTGAGTTGAGAACTGCCCATCTGCAAAACAGAAGTAAGGAACCAGCATAAGATGTGCAGCAGAATGATGAACACAGTAACAGACATATCGTGGAAATTCCCCTCAAAGGAAGTAAGCAAACACTGACAATCTTTCAAGCCTCCCGTTGCAAGATGTCTCTAGTCTAGAAAAGAAAATCTCCACAAACGTGTCAACAATACTGAAGATGACATGGATGTCTATATCTCTGACCCACAGAGAGGGCATTCTTACATAGCAAGGAGCCAGAAAATCGCATGCAGAAATATAAACATGTGAGTCTTCAAAGCATCTATAGTATTTCTAACCACATAGCTGGGGTCAACTCACAGCCAAGACTTTTCAAACAGGATTTAAGGGAGAGAAAGATGTCTACCAGAGATCATCTGGCTAATATTGCAAGGTTGTATTCAGATATGAACCTCAATCTACACCTACCTCTTTCTCTCAGGCTTCTATCCCTAGAGCAATCACAAGAGACACACGTTCGGGTTGCTCCATTACTCCTTTTCATTATCTAACATATGAATGCAAACCCATTTCCAACAAGTGTTTTCACCAAAACACTACCACACATAACAGTGATTATGGGAGTAGCCAACATACAGGCTAACACAATGGTACTTAGACCTTAGTAGTAAATATCCTATAGGTATCCCAGTATCTTGTCTCCAGCAGTGGCTAAGAGCAGAAGAGAGTAAGAACACAGTAAGTACAGTGAATTCTTTATTTCATGAAGTTGTGCCATGGAGTAAATGAAGGTTATTCCTATACCAAGTGGCAGAGAGTTCTGATTCTTCTCTGGCTTCCCTTCCTGAAAGGACAGAGTTGTAGGATGATGTTTCTGTGGTGGTGTTGGAAGGTAGAGATGAGTAAACTGATGGAGGAGTTAAAAACCAGCTTGAGGTTAAACAAAATGGCCATGAAAAAGCTAGAAACAGAGCCTTAGACTTCTGACAATTTTTATCTTGCTGTAATCTCTGTAATATTTATCACCGGGCAATCACCAAAATATTGCAGATGCCAGCTAACTAAATCCATTCAAGGCTTTTCAGGGGGAGGGGAGAGAGGAGGAAGACAACGATTAACATCCCCTGCTTTACATATGGGAAGTTAAAGCTAGAGCTATATGAAGCATAAGTATTTTTCAGAGTCCTTGAGATTCCTTTATGGCACATGTGCTAAAGCTTCCTTACTGCAGAAACCAGCAGCAGTGGAAGACAGGCTGGAAGTGTTAAGCACTCCTGAACTGGGGAGCTCAGAGTTCAGGTACAATGTTGGGGTGTGGGAGTATCATCAATAACTTCCAGAACTAACAGAGCAACAGATCTCAATTTAGAACTTAAATGCTGTCAAACCAAACAAACTCTACATCTTCCTACTTTCTGTCTGAAAAGCAATCTTTAATTACTGCTATTTTTACAGCAAGTTGAATGGAATTACTCATTCCTGACCAAATACAGAGCTATAAGAAGGCAAAGAGGTGAATAGCAACACTCATTGCTTGTCAGCCTCTCAAGGCCCTGAGGGAAAGCGTCCTGGCACATCTTTCCAGAGCATCATATTTACACAAATAGAAAAAAGATTAGTCCTCCCCCACCGCTGTCTGCAGCTCGTGGATACCATAGTCACTATTCTGACATTTTTATTTATTGGAAACGTAAGCTTATCTTACTCCAGTGGTAAAAAACATCTTCTCCTAACTCTCACAGATTAATCCTCTTTGCGATCTGAGAGATATCTAGGAGAGGAAGAGAAATAAACCCAATACAGTCAGTTAATTGCTCAGTGACAGATAATCTTTTCTCCTCCTATAAAAAGAATAATAAAAAGTAAATAAAAAGCCCTCAACTAAAACTGTGGAAAAAGTCTGCTGAGAGGATAACAGCGTAATTAAAGTCAGGCCCAGCCTGATGCAAAAATCTCATTTACCATGTACAGAAGCAGCAGCCCACTTTCTGTCCAAAGCTCAGTGAGCACAGAGCCTTAGCACTCTAGAAGATTGTATAGATTCATCCCATCTCTTTTCTCTTACTGTATTTCATCCCTTCATGTCTGTCGCCAGTGGTCTCTTAATTCATCGGTAGTTTTAGAAGGGCGATCTCCATCCATTAGTGCTGCAGCCAGCTGTAGTTAAACTGGCTGAAAAATTACAAAGAAATGCCATCCTAGCAGGTACTAGTGTGTTTATAAAGAAGACAGATTCATATCTTGTAGGCGATGGCATAGTTGTGTTATAGATGGTTACAGTCCCATCAGTCACAAGACTGCTTAAATCACCCAGCTACACCTTCAAATGACAGATGTGCTTATAACCAGCTATAGCATAAATGACTCGTGTCTGTGACACGCTTCTAAACAGCCCCTCGTCATTCATCAACCTTTTGAGAATGCACTCTGCACAGACGGAGAGAGTGGTATTTCTTTGTCATGTATTCAAGCCAGAGATTCCCCTTCAGTTGTGGGTACCTGCAAAACTACCTGTATTTCTCCTCTACCCTTCAGAAACAGAATCCTTGACACCAGAAATCAAACCAGACATGAATGAGATCATGCTTTCTTCCATCTCACAGCATCAAACCTAGAGGCATGAAATAAATTAAAGTGCAAGATATGTTTCTCCCCTTCTCTCAATTCTATTTTTTTCTATGTTTTTTTAAACAAGCGGGGAGATTTAAATTAACATGTCACTTAGGCAGCCAGGAGGAGCAACAGCTAATAACCTCTCTGTCAGGTGCATTTAATAAAAAGATATGCCCATCTTATCATTTCTTTCCATCACACTAAGAACAGAGAAGCCGTCCTGGGATCTTCACAGGAATGTTTATTAGCGACCTGAAGGCATGCATCTAACAGCAGAGCCAAACTAAGGACAGAAGACAATATAACCATCTTATGGCATGCTTATGTAAGGCAACAAGATCGAGGAACGACAGTGAAGTGCACTGGCAACTTTCAGAGCAGTCACAAACACTGAAGAGCTGATCAAGAATAACAGAGCTCTGCAAAGATAAGGGGGTTGACTTTATCTATCCTGGTTCTCTTTCAACACTTCTCAGTCCAAAGCATTTGCCCAGGGATTCTGGATGGTTGGCCATGCAACTGTGATCAAGTGTTCACAAGTGACGTGTTCCAAGTGAACCTGAGGCTGATGGGTTCAAAGTAAGACAAGCAGTTCCTCAAATAATCTATGGAACTCCTTGCTCTAAAATGCCACAGGTACCAAAAATTTTAACACACTCCAAGAGATATTAAAAAAATTAGCTTATGGGATATTATTCCTGTGATATACACTAAAACCAAAAAAATTATTGAGACCCAGATGGACCTTAAACTGAAGGTGGAGGAAGGACTGTAAACTTCAAACTTAAGAAAGAGAATACTAGGAGGAAGTGTCAAATATGATAAGCCTGTTCATATATTCTTTATTAGACTGCTTTTTTGGTAATAGGATACTTGGCTAGAGGAAACAATCAGGCCATTACTATTGTTATTAATCACATTCTGACATTAGGACTGTCTGAAGTCCAGAAAAGTGCACTGCACTCACTAGCTCTAGGACTGCTACATTTCCAAAGCCCCAGCTTCTGGTACATCCTCCAGTGAAATCCCCACAGTCCCTTCTCTTTTAATCAGGGTAAAATTTGTGCCGTTGTGGCATGCTCCAAAGAAACCAATTCTGAAACTGGCAACAGCATAAGTTCATCAGCACAATTTTGTGCCTGCGTTCATACACCTGAACAAGAAGTATGTTTTCCACTCTGATGTGGCTGTCCTATTTTCAGTCTTAAACCAGTACCTCAACACAATCCTGCGTTGGATTGCACGAGTAAAGTACTACTTCAGTATGGTCAGCAATGGGAAAGGAGATGTCTCTACATAGTGAAGCACCATACCTTCCTCAATGACTGATGAAACAGAGATGAATATTTCTCAGGGTGAAATGACCAAGGGTAGTAAGAGGAAACAAAAATAATATATTTCATATTTATGAATATTCTTCTCAAAACCATTGAGAAATGAAAGAATCTAGCCCAAACCCCCTTCAGAAAAACACTGCCAAAGCCACAGTCCTGAAAGGCTCTTTACTATGGTGTGCACCACATGGGGTTTCTTGTTTGTTTTATTTCTTCAGGCCAGTAGGTAGAGCACTAGTCTAAGTTCAGAATATACTCCATATCAAATCCCTCCTCTGTCATTCTCTTAAAAACCTCTGGAGTTCCTTCAACAGAAAGGTTATTTGTTCTCCTTCTGACCCAAAATCCTCCCTTGGAAACAAAAATCCTTTCCTCAACAAGTTTATCAAAAACAAGTTCATTCCAACAATAAGTTTTAGTTTCAAATACCTAAAGTTTTCTTGTATCAAGACTGTAGCCTGTTCACCTCCATCAATGACCTGCATACAAAACTTGCATACAAGACTTCCCACCAAATTTTCACAGATGGAACCATGAGAAAACCTCCCTTTCATCCATTACAGGTCATGAAAGTACCACTAAGGGACGCGTGAAGTAAACACCCCTTAGATCCATTTTTCAGAGAGATAAAAACATCTGCTCTCATTGAATCTAAATAACTGCCTTAAGAAATAGATCATGGCCCAACTCTTTACTTTGGTTCACAGAGTGCATGGCATAATTTGAAATCATGAAAGTATCAAGGCATTCCCTATAAATCAGTCTAGTAGTCAACACCACACAAACGGAAATCAATTATCTGGTACTAATTCTATCAGTTCTGAATAAACAGACACTGAATACTCGCACACAGGTATTCCCCCAGTCTTAGTAGCACTGATTTTTCACAAGGATCATTTGGGCAGTAGACAGCCATAAGATCCTCCATTATAAACAAGGACTTAAGGCTGTTGAGTTCTCCTAAAAATAACCAGTTGGTTAATTTGATTCTAAATAAAATGGGAAAGGGGAAATCAAATGATAGCACATCCACGAAGTACATTATCTAGCTGAAACAAGACAATCAGACTTCAGCCTCTTTGTCCTTGAGTAGGAAAGAACAGAAGTGAGAGAGAGGGTTTAGCTACAAACCTTCCAGCACATTTAAAAAAATCCAATTAAATTCAATAAAAGAATTGTATCAGGCTCTTCCTATTTAAGTAAGGTGGTAATTATTAACTCAATTTATCTCCATACCTCCAAAGAGAGCTCTCTGTGATGCTTCCCAGGTTGTAGTCATACAGCTTTGTCAGAATTAGAATCACCTAAAGGCAAAAGAAGAAATCATGGTTAGTCTCAAACAATTACAATCTCATAGAACTGAAATGACCCCAGGGAGGGCTTAGGATTCCTTTAATGGGTGCTTAACATAATTGAATGAATTGTTAAAAGCATTTGCCTAAACTGACATGGGAAGTATTTGCAGAGATATATGTTGAGACAATCAGACCTTTTCTTGCTCAACTCCTCTGCATGATATCACCAACAGGTTCTTCCCTTAACCCCAGGAGGCAGAGTGCAGTGGGAAGAAGCTGACGTGCTAGACATAATGTTTCAGGATACAAGATGAGGTCTGCTGTATGCAGTAGAAATAGCGATTACTTTCTGCTCTGTTTCACAAGCACTGGAAGTGCTGATCTTTTTCACAGCTGAGGTGCACAGATAACCCACTGGCCTGTCTCCAGTCAAATTCTTTCTGGTTGTAACAGATGATACAACACAAGCAAATAATCACCAGTTTTGGCCTGGGAAACTCAGACCGGACATCAGGAAAAAAAATCTCCATAAGGAAAAGAATTCAACACTGGGACAGGCTAACAAGAATACCTGTAAAGCCTCCATCCTTGGAGGGTTTAACGACCTGGCTAGACAAAGTCATGGCTGACTCAATCTGTAGTTTGTGATAACACTGCTTTGAGTAAGAGGTTGAACTAGGGACCTCCAAATGTCTCTAACAACCAACATTTCTATGACTTCAGTGAAAAGTTTTAGATTTAGCCAGAATGGAAGTGCTTCCAGATTTAGGAGTTTTATTAGCTTTTTTGATAAACAGCTTTTCCCTCCTGCCAAAACAGACGCATCTAGAATACAATTATCTTACTGGGGGGAGGAAAGCAATTTTAGCAAAAAGAATTTCCAGCAAAACATTTCAGCCTGCTCTTTTGTTAATATCTTTAAGAAAAAAAAAAAAATTTACCAACTTTCAAGATGATGGGCTCCTTTAGCCAGACCTACATTTGGGACATAAACTACCAGACCATTACTATTGCTACTAATTTATTTTGCATTTCTCCCTGCCAGGTCACTGTATATCTTATCCTCCTCTCTATCCTATTAAAACTGCCATAAATTAAAGAGGCACAACTCTTCTTATCTGACAAAATCCCTGATCTATATACCTCTACATTATTATTTTCAGCCTGGGTTCCTAAGAAATGAGGGTCACAAATACACATCACGCTGCTCCCTCGACATCACCAACTTCAAACAATTTGGCAGAGAAGCAAAGGACTGGAGGAAATTCAGTCCCTGTAAGCACTGTACAAGCTGGAACCAGCATGGCAGAGGAATAGCCACGTGGCTGCTTGCACCAGGGCAGAGGCACAGACCTCACCACTGCCTTTTCCGAAAGCAAAAGCCATCCTACCTCTTGCACACTGACAACCCCAAAACAGCCACACTGGGAACTGCCCCTTTCCAATACACTCAACATATGACAGACCAGAAAAAGCACGGTGATGTGGGAGATGAGGGAATAAGCAATCACATAGTTACTGCAATAGAGGAAGGTATAGGGCACAGAGCACACACCCCTGACAGACATCCTTTCCACAGCACAATTCTGTTAAATCCCTCACAGCACAGAGAGAGGCTGCCCAAAGCATTCCTATCTGCACAAACACTAGTCGTGTGTGGCTGATGAGGGAAACAGGAGAGGCACCTGGAAAAACAGCGGTTCACCAGGCCTGACCATCACCAAACATCCTCCAGAAGAAAAGCAGCCTCCCTTATTATCTGCTGCCATTTTGATTTCCCACATCCCACTATGCCCACTTACTGCTTTATGTCCAAAATAAGAGCCTCACCCTGCTATCTATAAATAACTGGCTGCAAAGTCAGGCTATTAAAATGCAAACCCATCAGGCAGAAGACAAGGCGAGGGGAAGACAGCCCGACTTTGTATCTCAGTGACACCGCACAAAGGGCTCCACAGAGAAACGAGGACTGTGGAAAGGCCCAGGGCCGGCCCCAGCCTGCCCCACTCCTGGCAGGGTGTGGGACAGGCCCTGCCTGCAAGGCCCTGCCCTGCCCCTCACCTCAAGGTTCACGTGGGGCCTGGTCATGGCGGTGCAGAGGGCAGCCCTGAGGCTCCCTAAGCAGAGATCAGGGTCCTGCCACAAGGCTGCCCCTCGGCGCCAGGCCCAGCCCAGCCCTGCTGCGTGACCCCTCGATCTGTCCCTGGGTCCCCATTTCCCCAGTGGCTCCCTCACATTCTCCCCCACCAGCCCTGCCCCGTGGTCTCGCAGCAGCAAGTCACCCCAGGCCCCTCCTCCAGGTGCCCTGACCACCAACGCCAAATCCCACCATGTCCTCCAGCAATACCCACCCTGTGGCAACTGGGGACTGATCCACAGTGACCCCAACCCACCGAGCGGCATTTCCCCCTGAAATAGCTCCATGTTTCCTGCCTGGCCTGAAGCCCAGAGGACAACAAGCATCCCCCCATTATAATGGGGGTGGTTCACACAACCGCCATGACCCCTCCCCTCTGCTCCCCAGGGCACCCTGACTTGGATATCTCCTCCGTCTCCCAAAACACACAGTCCCACTGCTGTCCAGGAGGTGCCTCCCTCTAAGCCTGGAGGGTCTCTGAAGAGGCAGCCAATGTGCGAAGCACCAGCCGCCTGCCGGGCCATCAGATGGCGGATCTGCAGCGGGCACACATGCTTCGCGAAGGCTTGCGCCAATTAGGGCTTTATAAGTACTAAATTTCAATCTCCACCCTCCCAGGAATGCTTATCGGTGACAGCAGGGCAGCTGTCTGCTCCAGATACAGGACTGTGCTGCGGCCATCCCTCACAGCACCTCTGAAAGGGTAATAAATCCCCTGCATATAAATACAAATAAATACAAATTGGGGCGGGGGGAGAGAAAAAGGAAGAGAAAGGGGTGTGTGCATAAAGCCTTTCTGAATAACCACTCTCCCAATGAATGGTAGCAGTGAACTCAATGAGGTTCAGTGCCAGCCTGCGTGGAGACCTTCCATACGATGTGGGAGTTGTGCGCACCCTCGGCTTCCAGCCTCCCTTAGATCTGCAAAGCAGCTGGACAGTTGCTTACATCTTTTTCCAAGCCTTGCTGTCTTCTCTTGGCCCTCTCCTCCTCTGCTTGCCAGAGGAACCAGAGATGTAAGTGACTAATGAATATTTCTGCTAATGAATATTTTGACATCTGGTAGTTTTACAAGCAGACAGAAACTCGGAAGAGTAAATAGGAAAAACAGTGAGGTTTTTCCCCCCTTCTTTGCCACTGGCTGGTGTAAATCTTGGGGAAGATCATACAAAGAATCAAGAAACACTTTTCCCATCTGTCAAACCCAAGAATTAGAATCAAACTAATTTTATCAAATACTAAGATTAGCAGTGTGTGATTACTGGCATTAAATAGACTGAGAATTATTTCTCACAAATCACTCAGATTTTTACTTTTTCCAACTGAGGAAAAATCAAAATTCTGAAAACTTCCATGAAATAAAACTCCATCAAGAATTTTAGTCTCCTCACTTGAGGGAAAAAAACTGTAATTGACAACCCAAAAAATATGAAATGACAAAAAATTAAAAGTGCCAATATGAGAAATCAAAATATTTCACTTCCTGGAACGTCTCTTTTGTTCTTTTTTCTTCCCCCAGAAATTTCAATAAAACCCACACAATCTTAGAGTGCTGTAGGTTCTTCGAACTGATGCAGGGGGAAAAAACCCAGCTGAATTCCATCATACTTTTTTTTTATATAGCTCTAACAATCCCTCTACAGAGGCATCCCTGGAGTCATTCAAATACGCACATTAGTTGCAGACTAGTTACATCAAGAACTCTAAATAATATTGGTATATCCTAGCATCTTAGTAAATTTAGGTCAAAATCTTAACATTTAACATTTCCAAGTTAATATTTCTATTTAACACCACGCTGCAGCATACACATGCAAGGCCAAGTGTACGTGGGTTGAGGCAATCCCAATCACAAATACAGGCTGAGAGGAAAACGGGTTGAAAGCAGCCCTGAGGAGGAGGACTTGAGGGTGTTGGTTGATGAGAAGCTCATCATCAGCCAGCAATGTGCGCTCGCAGCCCAGAAAGCCAACTGCATCCTGGGCTGCATCAAAAGAAGCGTGGCCAGCAGGGCGAGGGAAGTGATTCTGCCTCTCTACTCCACTGTTGTGGGACGCCACCTGGAGTACTGCATCCAGCTCTGGAGCCCCCAACATAAGAAGGATATGGAGCGAGTCCAGAGGAGGGCCACAAAGATGATCAGAGGGCTGGAGCACCTCTCCTATGAAGCCAGGCTGAGAGAGTTGGGGTTGTTTAGCCTAGAGAAGAAGAGGCTCCGGGGAGACCTTATAGCAGCCTTTCAGTCCCTAAAGAGGACCTACAAGAAAGCTGGGGAGGGACTCTTTATCAGGGAGCGTTTCAATAGGACAAGGGGTAACTGTTTTAAACTGAAAGAGAGGATATTTAGATTAGATATCAGGAAGAAATTCTTTACTCTGAGGATGGTGAGGCACTAGAACTGGTTGTCCAGAGAAGTTGTTGATGCCCCATCCATGAAGTGTTCAAGACCAGGCTGGATGGGTCTTTGAGCAACCTGGTCTAGTCAGAGGTGTCCCTGCCCATGGCAGGGGGTTGGAACTAGATAATCTTTGAGGTTCCCTTCTAATTCTAACCATTCTATGATTCTATATGCACCAATTTGTTGGGTAATAGCTTAGATATCTCCGCTTAGTGCAGATATCCTATTCCCAAAACACATAAGGGCTTTCCAATAGGATACTTTGTCATTTTTGTGGACCTCTGTCAGCTCCTGAGTATCTTTAAGCCTATCTCTAGTTTCAGCAGTCTCCTTGTGTCATTTACTGTGGTTCAAATACTAGCAATAGGTCTGCTTAAACATATATGTGCAAAACAAACAAGTCATTAGGCAGAAAATTAGTTATTTCTGCCCTAGAGTTCAGTGTTCTCTTTTCCCCTTTGTAATGATATTTGAATAACCTATGCAAGGCCATGATTTTAGCTATATTTACTTTTTCAGAAAACATATTTCTCCCTTGCTGTTCTCATTCTTTGTTATTTAGCCTGCAAAGGTTAGTTCGTGTTTAAGAGTGTTTCTTTTTCTTTTTTTGCTCTGTGGCTGTCACTATGCAGCACTGAGGAACCTAATGAACAGAGACATGCATATTATGTTGTTCTAAATGTCAGAGTATGGGCTGTGAAGAAACATAGTAATGAAATGAAAAGTATTGTCTCACCTTTTTTTTTTCTCCCTTTGTTTTTTTTTCTGAGTCTGTGTATTTTTCTCCCTTCTTTACCGCTTACCAATCAATGCAAACTAACAAGAGCAAGAAGAAAAGAACAAGCAAACTAGAGATACAATGAAAAGGAGCTGAAAATCCAGTCTTATGCCAGCTCTGCTGTGAATACAGATAACCCTTCCTATTGCATAGAAATGCAAGGCTTCAGAAAGTCTGTTCATTTGGATCAGCAGTTGAAGTGGGTTATTCTGCCATAGCAGGTATGGAAGAGAAAGAAAGAGAAAGCTCTATAATGTCTGCATTGATAGCTCACAGGTAAAGATATTTGATCCTGGGTTTACTACATCCCCAGCGAGTGCACTAAGCGTGAGGTATAGCACTAAAAATGTTTTGTTTGAGTTACTTATATAAAGTGGAAAAGCCCCAGCAGCCAAGAAACAGATAGAATGCTTGGTGGGTTAGCACACTCAGCTGGGAAAAGACAGACGGATGAAAGAGGTACTTAAACCTGACTCACCCGTCTCCCAAAGGATACCAGTTCCCAGTGGCTATTCTAGAAGGATGGGGTATTCGCATCTTGGATACCATTATGTTTTTCTTCAAACCAAAACAGCATTTTCGAGAAAAATTTCCTTTATTAATCAGTCCTGACCTGTGATTGCTTTTTAAGACTTGGGATGTGAAGGCCCATCCATAGGTTTCAAGATGGAAATCACTGGCTGGACAGAAGAGACTGCTCTGTGAATTTGCAAGTTTAGGCCCTAGGAGGCTCTTTGCTACATTGGGAGAAATTCTAGGATAAGCAGGGCTAAATTTTTCCCAGATCTACTTTGGCTCATGTTCAACTGGTCCACGCTGCCTCATCACACCCTTCCTTGCACTGCTGACTCAGGTTTAATACTGGCTTAAATCTTTGTCTTGACCTTGTTTTCAACTCCTCTACAAATGCATCTAGCAAGGCTCCCAATGGGTATCAGCCAAAGTTTGTCCTTTACTGCAGCACCAGTTCCAACTGTAATGCAAGGATTACCTTTAACCTGGCTTTTCACCCCCGCAAAAAATATTTAGTGTCAAACAGCACTGAACTAGCTGACCAGGAAGGTGGTGAATGAAAGTTCACACCCTGCTGCGGATCAGGCTCCCAACACATTGGGAATGAAGCAACAGGATACCACTCTGTAGCTGTGTAACTCCTCTGCTGCTAATGATGTGTGTCCAGAAAGCAAGCCGGCAAGCCTGCACTAAGCTATCTTCTGCACAGCTACACAGAAACCAGTAACTGAGCCAGCTAATTGCGCACTAGGTCAGGGATCTGTACCACTTCGCACTACTCACTGACAATTGCAAATTTACTTCTGGGAACACTACGTGAGCGCTATGTTAAAACGTGTCCATGCTTCTTCAAGCTAGGCCAAACGAAGATGTGGACTGGAACAACTGTTGTGTTTAAGGTTTGATCGCTGTTACCAAAGACCCACTGCACAAAGTGGTCTGTGATGTTCCAACTCAATATCGTTTATACCAACAATGCTCTCATCTTGCATACATTTTATCAGCTGTATTCTCACCACTACCCTCAGCTTCTCTCTGCGAATGCTTTCCACTTTACACAGCACAACAGGGTACTAAACTCAAACAAACAACTTTTATAGCTGCATGGTGATAGAGATTTTTCAAACAGAACACAATAACATTTTTAAAAGTGTTCACTGTAAATTCTTGGGCTCTGATTTTTACCTCTAGATTTACCTAAAACTGTGCCAGAAAGATCGGTCCTACAGGATTCAAGTGCCAATTTCAAAAGCACAAGAGGCCTTTGCTTATGACAGCACAAAACAGCACCTTTGCTTTAATATTTTCAGACTTCCATGCTTTGCATGTAAGTTTGCATCTGTTTCCATCAAGACTGCAGCTGTCCTGAGACAAGCCACAGAACTATTTAGTCAATAGCCCAGTTTCCTGACTTGTGCACCATCAACTCTCAGCGTTACTTGTGTTTAGACTGCTCCTTACTCAACATTTTGTTAAAATCATTTGAAAGTGCTGCAAATGTTATATTTGATAAAATATTTCTAATACCTGACTGCAAGCCACTTACAGCAGCTTTCTGAATCAGTTCGAGAACCAGTTTCTTCTGTAGACCGTTAGTGTGGTGATCAGACAACTCTTTTTGACCACTGAAGTCCCAGGAAAAAAAAAAAAAAAAAAAAAAAAAGAATGCTGCCTCCCTGCCACCCCTGCAATCCAATGAAAGCCTTCAGGATGCTATTCTGTCCTGGCTTCTTGTCCAGCATCACAGACTTTTCTGTATCAAGCCCCAGCCTTAGCAGCGTGTTCATTTTCAGCATAGGATAACCAAGTCGGTCTTCATGAACTTCATCATTAGTCCTGTATTAGAACTAATAAGCCGTCAAGAAGCTTCTAGTTTCAGTCACATGCCAGCTACATACTCAACACTACGCCCTGATCTTCAGGATGTGCCAGAATTTGACAAAACAGCAGTTACAACAGTCTTCCCTCTCCTCTGGTGCCCTCCACCCATGCAAGGAGCATGCAACACATCCAGAGCGTTTGGCACTCAGAATGCCACATGGACAGTTTGGTTGCTCTGTTGTTATAACCTGTAAATGTTTTGGCATAGTGACTGTCTCACACCTGCACAGAACACAAGCAGTCTTCAATATAACAATATTTTGTTAATAAGGTATCGAAATACGTGTAGCTTTGTAAAATATGGTAATGGTGTCACTATCCTTTACAAGGCTCCCCTGATGGAACTGTCACACTGCCTTCTAATTGGAACGAGAGAAACAAATATCCAGGCACAATCAAGACAGTTTAAGTACACCTCAGTGTGCAGTGATCCATGAATCCCTTATTAAACTCTGGAGATCGCCTACTTAGCAAGAACATAAGTCAATAACAAAGAAGCACTAAATTAAGGTTTCGCAAGCTTGTTGGTCTTCTATAACTGAGCAGGAAGCTAAAGGACTTGAATCTTTCTTGTGCATTATGTGTTACTAAACCATGTTTGTCAGGCTAGACTGCAGTGTTTGAGAGTATGCACCATTTGATCAAAGACTGGAAATAATTGGGCAACGCCTATCTGTTCCCTTCTTCATCTCTCCCTTCCCAATATAGCACAGAACTTTAGGACTCAGAAAAAAAAGGGGGAACACAAGTGGAACACAGGAATATTTCACAATGAGCCTTTGGTGAGGCAGCTATGTGAGGAAATGTTTCCAAATAAATTCACAAATAAGTCTGAATAATTCATGACTGAGAATTTTACAGGCTGCTCATGAATAAAAAAAGACAAACTCTAGAGAACTCATTATTTGGGACAAATTACTTGTACAAATCTTCTTCTTAGTATTATTATTATTTAGCAATTTTATACCAGTCAGCAAGTATCAGGGTCTCTAACAACTATGCAAATACCAAGAACTATGGAGACATGAAGACTTTGTGATTTGCTTTCTTTCTGGACTGCAGATCAACAGGCTTCCTTACATAAACACATCAGCAGGCAAAGGAACAGAGGAAAAGTCTAATGATAGAGAAGGACAGCCACATGGTTACACAGCTAGACTACCAACTCCCCATTTCACTGCAGTCTTTGTCTGAAGAATCTGTAAAGTAAAAATCCCTTAATTTTTGTGCATCTTTCAGTGGACAGAAAAAAGGTCTGATATTGCTCGCTATCCCATCTGTGACAAGAGGCTGTAGCAGACACTTAGAGAGAAAGCATTAAAAGTTCTCCATGTAGAGGGCGATTCTTCCCCTTAATAACGTTCAGCAATCAGATTACGCTCTTCCTAATTCAAAAACTATTGCCACTATTGTGCCTAATAATAAAAGGATCAAAGAAAGCAAGCAAGGTTGATCAAAGATGTGGAATGGCCTTTTTTTAATGAGAAATGACTCAAACTCTAAATCCAAAAAAGAGACGGCAGAGGAGATATGAAAGACATCTGTAAAGTCCGAAGTGTCCTGAATTGATTATTCACTCTTTTTCAGTACACGAGACCTAAGAAAGCAATTGAAAACGAGAGGTTCAAAATACTACATATACATGTGCTGGGAAATTCCTTCCCACTGTATTTTGTGGATACTGAAAACACAACGTTGGTTTAAATTGAGACCGGAAAAAATCAGTGAAAGAATGCACAATGCAGTCAATTAAATAAATAGAAATATATCTAGCACAATGTTTGCGCGAGTTTTTCCAAGCGTGCAATTTTAGCCACTGTTGGAGAGGAATATGGCCAAGTATAACAATGCTTTTATTCTTATAGCTACCATAGGTGGCTTTAGCCCTCAAGAATTTATCTAAATCTGTTTATAGCTATTCATATTTTTGGCATCTATAACAACCACCTGTAGGCGACAAATTCAATGTTTGCCAAACACGGATACTAGTATTTCCTTTTTTAATCTTGTATAATTCAATCAGTAGAGCAAGATGTATGGCAGTTTCTATTATACTCAGCTTACAGGGGTGCCTGGCATGGGGACAACTTTTAGAGGAGACTACAATATGAATTCTAATAAAGTGAGGTAAAATGAGGCATCTCTCTCAAATCTTTTAAAGATGGCCCCAGTCTTCATTTTTGTCATCAGGATGAAACAGAGATTTTTTTTTTATGGTCTAAAAAGAATTTTAAATACTATCACCACTAAAGCAGAGAAAAGGAGATTGTGTTTCTGTAATAGCTAAAGCCCAAAGGCCCAGACACTGAGTTACTGCTTCTCCTGGCTCCAAAAGGAACCCAAACCTAGGCCTACCACATTCCAGAAGACCATCTTAGCCACTGACATGCTGAGTAACTTATAAAGGGGAATTAATTCCCTGCTTTAAGCCCTTTTTCCAACATTAAAATCTATTTTCACAAATTCCCTTTTCATTCAATGAGAATCTGTTTCATTGAAATATTTCTGAGCAGCTCCAAATATGATTAATGAACTCAAAAAAACCCCAAACCTGATAAATTAAAAGGAGTAAGGGGAAATTCCAGGGAGTAAATTACTGTAGGGAAAGAAAGCAGAGATATTCAGGTTCCAAAGTAAATGTAATAATGGATTTTCTTCCAATGGCAGAATTAGGCAGGAAAGAGGGGAAGGAGGACAAAAACAAGGGAAAAAACTGCCTGTCATCTTGAAATGTTTTAATACAAAGGCAAATAGTTAAGAAAGAGACAAGGTTCCATTTCAGAAGACAAAAGTTGGTATAGAGAGAATCGATTACACGCTATAATTGCATTGATGCTTAAAAGCCATTAGCATGAGAGCTCTGTGCATGTTTCAAGAGGGAAATGAAGTCTTCTATTTATTCATTTCACTGAATACCCACATAGGCCTTTGGGGGATTATTTCAGAATTAAGACCAGAGGAGGGTGAAGCCCTAAACTACTTGGAAGGAAATTTCTACTCTTACACCCTATTATATTCATTGTCAATCAGCAGCTCTTGCTTAAACACGCAGTTACTGCCGGTGATTTAGAGTGGACACCCAGAAAGGGTGAAAGGGTCAATTGGAGAAAAGCACTAAGCTGTTCTGTGCCTGGCCTGCTCTCGGGCTCGCTATTCAAACACTCAGCGACATGCAGGAGGCTCTGGGCTTTGCCAAGGGACAAAGATTTTAAGTGCTGAGAAGCCATTTCTGAAGCAAATTTGGAAAGCCTGCATATCTACAAGTGAAAACTTGCTTCTGAGTTTCTCAGACACCTGATCTTCTGTGCAAACCAGTGTTCCAGCATAGCCACTGGCAGCTAAAAGTGCCACACTCAACACTCTCAGAAAAAGAAGGAGCACGCAAGAGGAGACTATGAAAACATGCCACTTAGCCATTAGGATCCTACTTTGCAAGATATATTTATGGTGATGCCTTTCTGGTTAAGACCCAGAAGTTTCTGAAGGATTTAGAAATACCCATAAACTCCAGACACACAGAGTATTTCCCAAACCAGTAATCCGAGTCTCCACTTGAACGTAATTCACCCAACTCTGTCTGAAGAAAGAATGAAGAGTAAAAATATCACAAAAGGCAAAGTTGAGAAAAGCTGAAACGAGAGGTCTTTCCTTGGGAAAGGAACTGCATCCTGGGGGAAAACTGGGGGTGGAGGGGGAAACATAACAACAACAACAAAAAAAGGGATTCGTGTGCTATATACAATAACCAGATTGCTTATTCTGGAGCTCACTACAGAATATAAAAGTGAAAAATTAGCATGCAATGAATAATTTATTTAGCACTTTACTGTTGTTTAAACAAATCACTTTCATGAAAGCAATGTGTATTCAAGCAATAAATCACTGTTTAGCACTCTGTCACAAGCAAAAGATACTACTTGACAGAATTATTGAATGATGTTGCATGGTCGCAAGGCAACTACAACAGAGATAAGGATGATGTCCTCGAGTAATAGACTGCCTCCCTCTCACCCCAGGGAAGAAATTGAATCTTTGAAGTAAAACTTTCATCCAGGGGCAGCAGGGGTAGTGAAACTTATGACCATAAGCGCCTTTCATCTTTAGGTCCCAAAAGTGCCCTGAAAACATTAATTGATCACTCCTAACAGCAGCTCTGTGATGTAGGTTGGTTTTATTGCCCACATCAAGCATACAGGGTTTAAGAGAATTTGTTATAGGAGGCAGGGAGGGAACACTTATCTGATGAACTCCTGGGTCTTCACTCTTGAAATCGTTCTTCCCTGTCCTCTAATGCATGGAGAGATGGACTTCAAAAGGTCCTGACCTGCTCTAACTTTAAATCACAGCTTCCACCCTGTCTAGCTCTAACAGGGCATGAGTTAAATTCAAGCTTTCTATTCCTCTTCCTGTAATTCTACTATCTTTTTGCATCAACACAGATGGGAACATATACTTTTTCGACTGATCTTCAGTCAGTGATGAACAACGCTATACTAACAGACACAAGGTATGTTTCCCAGAAACTGAGAAAAAAAAGCAAGCTTGGTGCAAAGATGGCTTTTATTCAGTGCAGTCGTTTGTTACGCTGTGTTGGGGACATCTATTCTCCCAAATACCGGTTCCTCTAAAAGCGCTCTCCTAGCACTCCCAACACATCTTACACTAACAAATGACAATAAAATGCATAACTCTGTAGACAAATGTGGTAGGTCTCATCTTATGGCAACCCTTCGTGAATGGACTTAACATAGAAATTAATTTACCTCAGGCCGAGGATTCAGAAAGTGTCTTATGTGCTCCTTTGGCCGCCAACACTATTTGGTCAGTCATTACTCCTCAATAGTGCAAGATGCAAAATCAAGTCCTTGTGTTCTCAGCTTCTCCCAAATCAGCAGAAATCTCACACTTGAGCACAACAATTGCTTTAGTTTGTGTATAATCACATGAACAACAAAACAAAGCAAGAATTTACTGCTCTTGGTTTGACACAAACAAGTGAGACAAACCATCCATTCAGCTTCCACTCGCTGGTCACCACAGTCAAGGAAGTGGGAGGATTCAGAGTAACATAAGGCTTTCTAGCAGCAATGAACAGAATCACCACATGCTCTAGAAGGAGAGAGGGCAGAACGTAAGGACCACTAACCTTAACCGATTGGATGTCTTTATTACAGAAAATTAGATGACCCTAGAACTCCAGAGGAATGAGGTCAGTCTCAAAAAGAGACATTTCAGCCATCACCCAGTACCTTTTGTCATCTGAGATTCATCTGATTATATGAGAAAAGTTCTTGGGTTCCTCGCATTCTTTCACCCACTCCAGCTGCAACAAAATATGCCAGCAGCAGCTGTTTGTAATAAGCTGGAAGGCATCTTGAGACCAATTGTAATGCAAAGGTCATATTTTCTGAGCTGTTTGTAGACAGTAATTTGTAAGGTTGTAATGTCACATGTTGTCAATAATTCAAGGTGGGAAATTGAAACAGTTAATAGGTCATCAATTCTTCACTCTCCCACCTTATCTCTTTCTCCCCAAAGAGCTGTTAAACCATGTTTCATCTGAGCATATTCCTTGAACCTCAGACTCAAAGGTTTCATTTGTTTATGGAAAGAAACTTAGGATGGTAAGATGTAAGTAATCCCTTAACAGGCACCCAGGGATCATAACAGATATAAAGCGCGCGTTTCAGACTTGGGATATAAATTCCTGTTAAAGGTCTGTTCTCACTGGGGCTTTATATCTGTAGAACAGGTTGGTGCTGTCAGAATGAAAACTGTTGTATTTTAGCAAAGAGAGGAGGACTTAGTCAAAAACAACTTGTTAAAGGAAGTGAGATATGTTCAAAGAAAGATCCTTCCCCCAGTTCTTTCAGGGAAAAAAACCCCACACCTTGTCATTAGAACATGAATTACAAGTTTTTCCTTCTTCCTCTTCCCCTTACCCCCCCCCCAATTTTACAACCACCAGCTAAAAATGAACCAGGTCCCATCGGTGTCATCAACTCTGACAGTCTTTTGGGGCAAACCTAGTAACAAGCACAAGCATTGACAACAGCAACGTATATAATTAACACTTTGGGAAGCTGCACCCACTGAGTGGAACTCTTGCTGCATTCCCACCCAGGATCCGCATGAAATTAGTGCTGGCAAAAAAATACTTTGTGAAACTAGGAACATCCAACGGCCTGTAGCACTGATGCGAGCTCCCTCAAGGAGCAGATCACACAAACCTTGAAATGGAACTGTATGGTCACATCCCCATAGAAAGACTAAAATTGTGTCTACTATGTCAAAATAATGCAAGTGTCCTTGGTCACAAGGTAGGATTCATAGTCCATCATCTGAGAAGCCTGAAATGGGTATTGTGACAGGGAGACGTATCCACCTGATTAGGGAAAATTCCTCCAGAAAAAAATTGTTACATCATTCTCATTCTCTTGATCTTATTTAGAGCATAGCCACACACATATAGAAAATGCTGAAGAGCGTAGCAGGACTGGAAGAAAGATAGAACCGTGCAGGACAGAAAACCTGTTACTGAGCCTTCCGTCAAGAGATCAAATCAGCTGCCCATGAGCGAGTGCACAAGTTATCTGCACCAGCTGCAGACCCACCACGGACTGAAGCGCAAAGACAGCTGTTTGTATTAAACTACACCCTCCGTATATGACGAGAGTGCCTGATATTTACCTCCCCAGGGTTCAAAGCACATTTAGCTCACGTTCCCATGCCTTAGGGAAGGAGTCTGACAGAAATGAATGATTCCATCTTTTAATGGGCCATACTGTTTATGACTACTGTGTAAGTCAAGACATATTAACGCTAAATATCTTTAGGGAAGGTATTAGGCCTAAGATACTTTGAGCAGCGCTGTGGCCAAAATGACAGCCCCCTCAAGTTAAAAAAAACCATATATCCCAAGGGTTTTATTCTTTAAAGAGGCCCTCAGGGCCCTCTACACCTTTCCCTCCCCTGCAAACTCCAGTCTCGTATTTCTCTTGCTGCATTTTTTAACCGTGCTGGAGGGGGACGGGGGGGAGAGATTAGATCTGGTGGAACAGGTGGAGGTTTTCCACCAAGCAGTGAATGATAGGAGCTGCACCCCTTCAGGACTCTGAGCAACACAAGGAAGGATGAGGGGGATAAAAGGAGGATAAAAGAGAATAAAAGAAGGATAAAACAATCAAGACTTTGTAATTAACAAGACATTCTGACCTGGGGTCCTTCCTATCTGTCAGGAAGAGGACTTGGCTAGATTTTAGCTGCCTTCTAGTTATAAATAAGAAGAAAGGCACATGCATATCTCCTGCAGAGAGTTCATTCCTTAAAATTAAGAGGCAGGATGGTAACTTGAACCTCACATCTCCTCTTTCTCCCAGCACACGTTTCATCAGGAAGCTAACTCAAAAGGAGGGGGGAGTCAAAGCATATTACAAACTAATGCACAAAAATCTTATTAACCCACTAAGATGTATGACTAAGATCCTATTATCTGAAGGATAAAAAAACCTAAGCTGCCTTCTGCCTATATCCTCAAGGTTTTGGAAGAAAGTGTAGGAGAAGCACGGTAGTCGCAAGTGACTGGTGACCTTCATCTTAATTTCTCCTCCTCCTCATTTCCTGTCATGAGGGATGATGAAGGGGAGATACTCTCAGTTACTATGTATCAACTATTCTAAGTTTGGGGTTTTCATGGAGTCTTTTTGGAGTGAAAAAGCCAAGTCAATTCACGACTTCCTTTGTCCACAGAGGGTAAAACCAAAAAAAGATTGCTGGGTGGAAGCCTGTTACCCAGAACTGCAGTACCCAAATCACTCACTGTTTTTGACGACCCTTTACCAGTGCTGTCTTCCAGGTGAAACAATGAGGATTTATAAACTTTCTGTGGAATCTGATGTCCTTCTAAACATGAGGATAAGAAAAAGCACTGATTTGGTCATTCCCGCTAGTGAGGTTATCTTTGTTCTGTAAATAAAGAGTAAGTTCCTTTGTCCCTCCATCACTTCCTTCAACTCCTTTAGCTTTGCTTTGGGTCAAACCTCCAGCTCTTACATTAAACAAAAGCAGACCAACACACAGGTGCAAGGAGGACAGGGTATCATTTTGATCCTAGAACTTGCCCACATATCCCAATCTCCCTAGTTAAGGCTGTTAAAATAGAAAGCACTGTATTGACTGTAATTTTCAAAATTCCTATAACTTTAAAAAGTCACTATTAGTGCTTCTGAACAAAATTAGCTACCCTGCCTGAACAGCATAGCATAGAAAAATGGCCCATTCCTCTCAACACACTACAGAGAAGTGTATTGTTTCATCAGCTGTATTCCAAATACAAGTGAAAGCTGGCGGAAAGAGAATTTATTTTGAGCTCTTCTGAGAATTTCACACTCTAATACAAATGGTTTTATAATGAAAACATTGGGGTTTCAGGATTTCTGGGTGTCCTTCCACAACATGTTAACAGCGTGTGAGTTCCTTCCTACAAATACAAAAGTACTGATTAGCAAACTCTATGTGCAAGATTCATCCCCTGAAGTCTGACAGGAGATCCAGACACTTGAAGCCGTGACAAGTCACAGATAATCTGGGAACACTACAGCATTGGTTTAGAGATTTAATTTCAGAAGCACAGTTTGAAAATTATTTCTCCACTCTCAGATACCCCTTTCCTACAAAAGAAACACTATTTCCGAATGCAAACCTCCAGCCAAATAAGTATCTCTCACACTTATACCATGTTTCTGATTTCCCAGCATTACATTCCCAAATTCTAGTCCACTTGTCTTTACACTCAACCTTAAACTTCATCCTGTAGCAAGCCAATCTGCCCTTGGCCTCAGCTAAGAAGGCATTTTAGAGATCGGAATTTTGCCCTAAGGATAGACTTGGCTTCCACTCCTCTCTCACCTGCAAACCGTTAGCCCCCAAAAAACACTAGAAAAATATTATGGATTCATTTATTATAACAGAGAATCCTCCTGAATTATTTTAACAAATTTTCAGCCCTATCACCAGTTCACTGACCCATCTACTAAACTAATTTGTCTTATGCTTAGAGTCAGATATTTATCAAGACACAGGTACAGAATGGAGCTTTATATTCTGTTCCCTTTGACTTATGTTTTACATTTGACACGTGTGCCTCCAGGGAAGCACATACAATTTTTTCCCCAGAATCCCTGCTGCTTGCTCAACACCTGTCCTCAGGGAGAATGGTATTTCCGTATTTTTGCCTTTGAGCTACTCAAGCAACGGAACAAATAGGTCTTATGGAAGAAAAATATTCTCATTGTGTCACCTACCACCTTTATCCTCAGCTGCCTGTTCCATAAAACTCAGTAGGGAAAGTAGATTATTAGCCTTTACCCTTGGCTTGCTATTAATCAAGTAGCTCAGTGTTGTACCATAAGCACCACTAGTAGCGTATATTCCCCTGTAGTGTATAAGAGTAGTGTATAAGTAGTGTGTAAGAGATTAAAGAGGTAGGAGACAAACTGATGTAACTCAGTAAGTTTCCAGTGGAGCACCAATAATTTCCACCAGTTGGGGATATCAATCAGGTAAGGAAAGACACTCTGAGAAATTCCTGCAACTGGGGCAATGCACTCTGAAGACCAGATCCTTAGCTAGTGGAAAGCAGCAGAACATCATGAATTATTGCCTCCAATTTCCTTCACTGAAAGATTTGCCTCACTAAGAAATACACACGACTGGGAAAGCCCAAATGAAAGAGATGATGTACCCAAGGGCTGTGCTCTTCCGCCTCACTAACTGCACTGAGCCCAGGAGACCTGGAAAAAGTTTATAAACTGCAGGAAGCTCAACTCTCCAAGGGCTTTCCCTAATTTTTTTTTTCCACTGCAGAAAAAGTTTAATGCATACATTTGAAGGCTACACCCAAACTGGAAAAAAGAAAGAAATTCTGTTAGTACTGAACTTAGTAAAATTAAATTTGTCAAAAAGCTAATGAAAGCCACATCCTACTTTGCAAAGGACAACACCGATGCTGTTTGCACCATGGTCACTGAAAAAACATACCTGATAGTGGAAGGTGAGTGACTGCAGAAGCAACACTGTACGTACCTTCACTGTGAAAAAGCTCCCTGAATTTTATCACGGGTCTTGCAATATCTGCTGTACTAAAAAGAGTTGCCTGACACTGCAGCAGAGGCTTCTGTACAATTTTATGAAATTAAAAAAGCTTGCTTTCCCATATGACTTAAAAAGATCTTATGAATCAGAGATAAACATATACATCTTTCATCTGGAAAAAGTCTCGTGAACTGTCATTATGACTGTTATATGACTGTCATAATGATTTTTTTGACTAGTGAAGATGTAATACCAAGACACAGCATCACCAGGCAGCAGCCTCTCCTTTTCTGGGCTAAATTACAGTCAGCATGAAAAGGTATCAGCTCTACAGATTTACTTGTGACAACCAAAAATAAAATTCAGCTCTAAGTAATGAGCTTCCTATCATTTTAAAGGGGATTATCATGGCACAAACGATCTAAAGATTAAAGACTACTCAGTTGTAACTGACTGACATGTCGTTAAACCAGTAAAATCTTTCCATAAAAACTGTCTTATCCTTATTCTTTGTAAACCTTATTCTTCTTTAGTAGAAAAAAAAAGTGTTAAGCATTTTGGAGGATGATTAAAGCAAAACAAGGCTGAAAAAGAAAATGTCATATTATTTCCCAAAGAAAGAACTTGTGTCCTTTGGCTTTAATTTCCTTCATAGAGAAAACATGTTATTTAGTATTAGCTCTGTGTGAAATTTCTAACACAGTTTTGAAAAGGTGCAGAAAATACCAGCACGAAATGAACCAGATCATTTTGCTTGAGAAGAAATAGATGAAGAGGCAATAACTCCGGTTCACCGATACCAATGTCGCTAGGAAAAGGCAGACACCCTTAAGTCAAACAAGTCAAGCACAGAGCCAAAGAGTTTTTTGTTGTTTGTTTCCTCCCAGTTTTCCCTGTTCCTTCCTCCCTTTGCATGCAGAAAGCAAAGCGATTGCTCATGTCAAACTAGCGCAGTGACAAGGAACTCTACGCCTGGCAGAGAGAAAGGCACAGATTGAATGCAACCCTTGCCGTCAGCAGCACAAAGCCCAGCTCAGCCTGGCCGGCCACAGCAGCACTGGAAACACAAAGGGCAGCCCGATGTCCCTGCACCCAGGAAAACCCCAGTAATCACCCCTAGTGCCTCTGCAAAGCCCCACCGTGGGGTTACACCCTGTAAGAACTGCCAGGTGAGAGAACGGCAACACGCTGATGTCTTCATTCTTGTTCAACAGGAAGCATTAAAACGCCCACATCACTCATGGGTGAAAAGGTACGCAAGCTGGAGCTACTCAAGAAAACACCTTTCTCTCTCAACTGGGAGGATGTGTGCAAAAAACCGGGAGGGAAGAGAGCAGCTCCTGGTTGAGCAGCGCTGACTGGCTTAGAGGAAAACCTCTCCAATATTCAGTTGTCTTATCAGACCTACTGCGTTCGCTGTCCTTTGGCTTCTGAAAACACATCTTGCTACAGCAAAGAGCGATTCGTCCCACTGTGTTCATCTGCGCTAAAGGACAGGCTGCTGTGGAAAAGGCCACTTTAAGTAAATAAAGGGCAACCGATTTTCATTGCAGCTTGTGCTGACGAGGAAATCATGGTTATAATTTCCACACCCAATTACCCAGCTTGCACTGGCAATTACACTAATTCCACATACAAGTTAGACATGGCACTGCTCAAGCACGTTGTTTACGCAGTGATCTGCATTTCCAATTATCATTTTTTTAATCTGGCCCTGAAGCTTTTAATGGCTGATACTGAAAGACTGGTAATCGGGAAGGGCAGTAGACCATGTTTTTTTTCTGGAGATACGTGTTCATTTCATAGAGATACTGCTGTTTTGCTGAATAACAAATTCACTTTCTTCTTTTTCACTTCCTGAGGACCAAAGTTCTGATTTCTACCTTCGAGTACTTTGAAAAAAGCAGCGTATAGATAGCAAGTGGATATAGCATTATAGTGACAAGCAGTTTGCATTAGTACAGGAGCAAATTACTGCTTCAAGTCTAGATGACTAGCAAAGCTGATTAATACACTTCTTCCTTCCATATGTACAACCAACAATTCACAATAGAGATTTTCAGAAGGTTTTGGGGTTGGTTGGGGTTTTTGGTTGTTTTTTTGGGGGGGTGGTTTTTTTTTTTCCTTTGGAAGGGAGGGGCTGAAGGTCAAGATGGTATGAAACAAAAAAAATCTGTATTTCCAATCAAATGAGTCTCACCACTTACAGGAAACAGAAAAAGATTAGTCACGGTGCTTTGCCTTTTTAAAACTCTTTCCTATATTACTGGGTAGAATAGAAGATAAACATAGGAAAATTAAGTAGGAAGAGGGAGGAAAGCCCCCATAGGAAAATTAAAAAAAAACCAACAAAACAACCAACAAAACATGCATGCAACAGGCAGGAGAAAAGCTTTTAAAAATCAAGCGTTACCATTCAAAACTGACAGTTTGTTGGTTTTTTAGGTGCAAATCAAGACATTTATATCTTCTGAATTTTGACGGAAAAAAAAGCAGTGAAAAAATATTATTTTTCTCAGTTTATCTTAAGATCTAATCCAGAGTCTCAGATACGTTTATCTTTCTGCTTGCCTGCCTACACTGACCAGCGATGTGACCCTGCATGGACAGAGGTCCCCAAGGAAGCACTTAAGAGCTATATTGATTGTGTTGGTCAAACTTGGTCAAGGGACAGCAGCGCTGCTTCCATCACAGCAGCGCAAATTCCTGTTGTCAACACAGCCGTATGTCTTTAGAGAGTACTTTACCACCACGATATATAAATGTATCTACAAAGGACTTTTAGCGTAGACTTATAGCCTCGGTTATGTGAGTACCCTATCAGCAGTCTCTAGACTGAGGGCAATTGCTCTGCAATTAAAGAAAACACTTTCTACTTACTAAATAAAATGCCATATTTAATTTCTTTTTTTCTTCTTAAGTAAATAGACTGTTATAACTGCAGGTTCTTAAATTGCTTTTAAATGCTGATGATTTGGCTAGAATAGAAATAAGCAATCTAAGCTCCCTTCAAGTGCACTGTTCAATCTCAACTGAACTTGTCTATTTTTACATAAAAAAAGGCACAGTCTCATTCAATATTCCCAAAGAAAATCAAATTGAATTATTCAACAGCTTTAAAAATCTCCAAACAGCTGTTTTCTCCACTTATCCGTTTTCCTCAGAACTGCTCCTTCCTTCCCTCCTCCCCTCTATATAAAAACCCAACAAAACACGAAAACACACAGCAAAATCCCCTGCAGCAAAGGCTTCACAATCAGTTCTCCTCTGAGCTGTCTAATTCTTAACGTTGCAAACAGCCATCTATTCCAAGGTATCATTAGTTATTCCAACCACCACAGTAACAGAGACCCAGACCCTCAGCAGGATTTCAGTCCCTAGTTCTCACTAGTCAATTAGGCAACTAAAAACATTTAGGACTGGAGAACTGAGTTTTTCTACCTCGTCCTAATGTGTTAAATCAGGAAATATTTTATTGTCCTTCACTTCCTACTTACAGGACAAATCATCTCATTTTATGCAGGGTAATAAAGAAATAAAGCAAGCTACATAAAATACATAGGTTCACCTTTCATCCCAACGGTAAGATCGTGTCTTTTTTTTTCCTGTCCAAATCTAGTTTCTGCAAGCCTCTCATTTGCACTTATGAGTCACCTTCTATTGGCAGCTGTTATCTATCTTTCTAAGGGAACGAAGGAATGAGATCCCAAAAATTTGTTTCTCAAAGAAAAAAAAAAATCAAATCTAGTCAAACGGTCTTTCCTCTCTCCCTTTTTTGAAGGGATATATCTTTAGGTACCTGGGAACAAAAGGATGGAGATGTCCACATAAAAATATAAAGTGCATAAGAACTCAGCATATGACACCTCCTAGGTGACTTTGAACTCTTCAGACATCATGTAAAAGATAAGGTGAGATGAAGAGTTTTAAGTGCTGGTGTTCAAGGAAAACAGGGGGCAGCAACATCAAACAGAACATTAAACTGTATTTGTGGACTGTTTCTTTGTGTTTCATTCCATGATATTTTCACCGGCTATAACATTGACATTTATTAGCTCTTGGCCTGTAAAGCAGACACAAGACTTATCACAGTCCTAAAATCAAGTATCAGAAGTAATTTTTCTCCCTGGTTTAGACTGAAATCACCTCAGAAGCTGTACAGCAGTGCCAGAGCCCCCACTTCTTCCAAAGGCAAATTTTAGAGAATGCTACTGTCTCTAGGAAGCAAACTATCTTCAGACCTGCAGCATCATTGACAGGGCCCTTGGAGTAACACAAGACAAGAAGGTCATTTTTAGGCAGCCTTTTCATCTAAAATCTAAGCAATGGAAATAAAAATCAGCCACACAAATCAACACTGTAAGTTCGCACTTCAAACACCCAGTGTCTGTCATCCTCTCCAAACAGGGTGCTGTCATTAGTTGAGCCTCATTATTTGCACATTAAGATGGATAGATGAATTATTTCCATGAGCCAGCAAAGCATTATGAGTCTCATGTGGGAGACTCTACTAAATCCTTAGTTTGAAATGCAGTAGTGGTTAAAACACAAGCCGACGGTTCTCAGAAGAGGCCTTGTACTTCATAGTCTCAGTGAAAGACAGACATTTATTTTTTTTTTAAACACTGAAAGAGTTATTAAACATTGGAACTGTCTGCCCAGGGAAGTGTTTGAGTCACCATCCCTGGAGGTATTTAAAAGGCGGGCAGACATAGTGCTTAGAGATATGGTTTAGTGATGGTTTTTGTCAGAGTTAGGTTGATAGTTGGACCAGATGATCTGAGAGGTCCCTTCCAACCTAGACAACTCCATTATTCTACGATTCTATGTCCGTACCATCTTTATGGCCAAATACATTAATTTTCACATGCACATTAGCAGTGCATGTGCATTAGCTTAGGTTCTACTTCATGAGCTGTAGTTTTAAGTGCACCGAGCAGCAGAAAGTCTTCTATAACTTTTGGCTATTCCATGTAAAATTCTGTGGAAGTGGTGCTGTTTTGGTGTGCTGCCTGACATGAAAAGACACAGGAGGGGATATCATAGAGCTGCCTACTCAGCCCACTGCTTGCAAGACAGACACGCAACTACCATCTATTCCCAGTTTTCTTTTAGACACCATAGTGCAAGGTAGCACGTTATCTAACTACCCTTATTTATTGGCCATAATTGATTTGCCCACAGTAAGCAGATCAGAAGCTTCACTGTGAACTGGAAACCTCAGGCCAGATGTTCCAACCCCTGCCTTACAGCCGAATCATTGCCAGGTCTCACACCAGAAAACTACATTTCTGTAGTTATGTAGCTCTGTTGAACAGGTGTCTCTTAGTAACCAGCTTTTTATTTTCTGTGCATCTGTTTCTTTGCAAGCTCACACCTTACCTGCTGATGTTGTTATTATCGCCCTAGCCAGAAGAGAAACAACACAGTTTGTAAGTGGTTTATGTGAAAAGTCCTAAAGTTTTTCATAACAATTAAACCAGACAATTTTTAGAAATTTTAATATGGTGCTATGTGAATAGGTTAAAAATCCCATAAAATTTCAGAAATATTTCCTCTGGACTGAGTTTTTGCAAATACTATACAGAAACTAGCTGCACGGACAAAATTTCATGTTAAATTCTTGGTATTAGTTAAAATACAACTGATTTTTTAATCAGTTCTTGATACTTATGCGTTCATGTTTATCATAGAATAAGATTGATGTCTTTAATAATTCATTAAACTGCATTCCAGTGTGCAAGTTTTGTAAATGCTGTGATAAACTGTAATCCAAGTAACTTGTTTACAAACTAGACGCAAATCCCTCCAAATTGTTTGTTTTGATTTGGAACAAGAATAAAATACCAGGCACCATTTTATTTAAAGCAAGCAGCCAAGACTCAGTGTGATGTTATGACCAAGCAGCAGTCATGCAACCAAGCCCTGCTGTGCTTTCAGGAAACCACAAGAAAGTATTTTGTTGCAGCTAGAAAAGGAAGACAGGTCCATAAAACGGTGAGAGCCTAATGCAAGCACACGTGAAACCACATCACACAGGAAGAAAGGCCAAACAGGTCATGGAAAAAAAATAAAATTGGTCAAGCTGTTATAAAGGAATTGTTTTTTCCCCAATACAGCATCAAGCTGGGGCACCAAATCACAACAGTATTTACTTCAACACCTTTTATTAAGTTGTAAATGAGAATGGACCGCTCATCTCCAGACCTTGTCAGTCTCTGGGAGATTTTCACACGCTACATCTCAGCACATACTCTTCAGCCTCCTGTTCTGGCAACTTTATCTGCACACACACAAGTACTTACAGAAATCATTCACACAAACTCACAGAAAGGACTTTTATCTGCAGGCAAAAATATGTTACTCAAAACGTGTTTCTCACTAATAGCGTAACAACTGCTTTAGCAACAGAGGTGGGAAGTAACATCTCGAGAAGGGAAAAATGACACAATGACAAGTATTCCCGAGGTGGCAAAGCCCTGTGCTGACTGGATTTGGCACATCACACAGTAGAATACCCTCAAAGGACCATTCAGATTCTCAGAGACCATAATATCTTCTTAGTCAGAAACCAGCGTGGTGTGAAGGTGACCAGCTGGAGGTGAGGGGATGAAACAAACACACAACATGGTACGAGGATGAGCGCATCCACAAGGCTTATAGCTCTATATCATACAGCTGCACTTGCTCACCTGGTTACCTCTGGTATTTCTAACCCGGCATTGCTTGAGAGATGCATTCTAAAGGACTCCGAACTGGGCTGTCAGTACAAGCTGGCAAATTTTTCATTGATGATGTTTTTTGGATCAAACATGCAGTGACACGGGGTTATTTTGTTGATCCATTTTCAGTGGAACTGTTCGCTCTTTTTGTATTCAAAAAAATACCAAAAATATAGGAGGGATTCCGTGTAAGTAATATATGTTGAGTGGGGGTTTTTTTTGTAATAATTCTTTGGCTTGAAAGCTCCTTCAGTTTTGCAAATTAACACGATGATGAATACTTCACACTGGGTCTGGTGATCCATCTCAAACAAAATAATTTAATTGGATATCAAGTATTTTGAGGGAAGGACGTTTCAGCCTTTTAATGTCCCTAATAGTCTTTCTCAATCAACCCATACGATGCCCTTCCCTGTGTTGTTTGCCTTTAAGATGACTAAACAAAAATATCAAGTTACCCATACAGCTGCACCTCTTGGTGCACCAACACCAAAACCAACAACAAACAAAAAACACCACCACCAAAAGCCACATACCACAAAAACCACACAACTTCCACAGGTTCTCATGGGCTACGACCCTGCAACTCTTAATTATTTTAAGCAGAATTTAATTCTTCTAATTAGAAGTACATAAGGGCTTTATTTACGATGTTTAGTAACCCTTGAAAAAATCTCAGAGGATGAGAGTCTGGCCCTACCTTGGGACTTAAGAGCTTAATTTTAGGTATCATAGTTTGAAAAAACTAGCCATAATACATAGATAACACAAAACATATAAGGAAGCACTTCAGGTTCCTCGAGCAGAAAGGAGCAGCTGATTTATCTGTCAATGACACATTTGCAGCCATACTGGATGCTGCATAAAACATTCTCTGGGCACATATAACAAACAAGTTTATTTCCCTGAATTCTGTACAACTTTACTTTATGGCAAACATTGGAGGAAAACTTTGAGGGGAAAAAAAAAGTAAAAAAATAAAGAAGCTTGACAGATTTCTTCAGCCTTGACACTACAAGTTGTAGTTGGAAGGTTTGAAATCTGTAAGGTCACATTATCAAGGAGAGAAAGGAAGGAAAGCAGCAACTGGTATGTGAAAGCATTAGATCACTGCAGGATTACAATAAAGTTATCTCTATGATGTAGCACAGCACTGCCAGAAGTAATTAGTACTCTATCTGGAAGATGTATATTACCAGCAAGAGATCTGTGATTACTTTTAGTTGGGCTAATGAAAGACCTGTGCTTATCCTTATTCCAGTTCATTTCTGTTCTCTCTTATCCAGCTTTATCAGCATTGGGATTAACATCAGTAATAGGGCTATGTGCATATTTACACATTGTAATTAAGTGGTGGGGGAAGACGGAAGGGAAGCTTTTTAAGATCATTTATTAAAATGCAGGCACACTGATAATCAGAGTCAAAATTCAGGTAGAAGTTATTAGAAAATAAAAACTCACTCCAGGATGAGAAAACAAGAGCTCTTGGGAGTTCCCCTTGGGTAGATGAATTAAGCCGGATTCACTGAAAGCATCAAAGGGACTCCATGGAAAATGCTAGAGTACCCATCTAAAAACCTGTGTACCCATCTGAAAACCTGAAGGCTGGCTCAAAATCTCAGTGTTTCAAGCAGAGGAGGAGTAATTCACCTCGTAGATGCTACCCATCATATCAATGAAAGGTAAAGATCTTGGCCATTATGGCCTGGATTCAGCAAAGCACTTAAACACATTCTTTACATTGAACATCTCCTTGATATCATCCCAGTCTGACAAACTGCATAAAACTGCGCTTAATTCCGAGGGCAATTTCCCTTGCACTGACAAGATTTAAGCCTCTGCTTAACTTGACCCACTGCTAAACCTGAGTATTACTGGTTGCAACGCACAATTGCGTGTGCAGGTTTGTTGTCAGTGGGCCCCTCGCACAGAGAATTTGTGTTTGACATCGTAAGGCAACTCATTCACTGCAATATGTTTTTCACCAAGATCTCACTCTTGTGCAGATTTGCATAAATTCGCTCTCCAGCAAACGTTCTGAAGGCTGGGGCACATCATTACGTTTCACTGGATTAGTGTAACTGATAGAAAATAGTTTGGCAGAGATTACAGAAATCCAGTTAAAAAAAGAATCCTCTGGTCATTACACCAAGATACGCACTTGTGTTTGTTGTATATCTATTGATATGATTTTTAGCAGGTCTATTGATATGATTTATAACATCTTCCACTTACTAGCATACTGTATTTCAACACGTTAGCACTGAAGTCAAACAGCTTTTTCAGTCACTCATGTACACAAGGTTTCAGGTGAGCTGCGTTGAGTGTCCTAAAGATGTCTTTTTTCCAAGGGCTGTCCTTGAGGGTCAATTTTTTTTCACCCTTCCCATTAAAAAACACTTTAAGCCTTCTGCCTTGTTCTTTACCTTCTTGCTTTCCACAGAGCAGTTACATTTTAGTAGCAAACCAGTACCAGCTGCATTAATGCTTTAAAAACTTCAGTGATTAATTGCATTTATGTAAGTGCCAAGGAATCTTGTTCTTAAGACTGCATCTTACTACCCTTTCTGCTGGAGCCAACCTTTGTATGCCACATGCACACACTCAAGCCAAACCCCAGAAATAACTGTACTCAGCTGTTAACAGAGCTACAAACCTCATCAGGGAAACCAAGTACCTTATAAACGTTAATTAATTTCAGCTGCATGCCCTCCCCTGTGAAGTGGGTAATTACTCTCCCCATTTAGCGCAAGTGGAAAAGCTTAAGGAGAATGACTTGCCCAGGTCAAACAAGGTGTACGGCAGAGAACAGAGCGTCCATAACTCCAACCCAGCACTCTAGCCAGAGCACCATCCTTTTCTTCATATAACCCACGTAATTAAATGTTTTCAGTCCACTATGCAAATTACTAGAAGTTAATATGATAAAAGCAAGGCTACAGTTTCTTCCTCAAACATAAATAACAGGTCCATCTTCTCACTTGCCTACTTTTAGTATTCTCATGAATATTCACGTCAGAGTTTCCTCTCTCAGAATGCTCTGGAGGAAAAAAGATAACAACGACCTACTAAAAAAAAAGAAATATATCTGATGACCTACTGCAACTTGGAGTCATTTATTGGCTGAAATGTGATTAACTATTTACATACAGCCTAAAAGGCAAAAAGGAAAGTCTGTGGACTGAGTCCAAAGTGAGCAACCAGGTTCTGAAGATAAAGAGATCTCCTCACAGTAAGTAGGTTGAACTGGCAACTTGACAGGAGCTTAAGTGAGTCACTTCATTTACATATATATTTGGATTTTTTTTCTTTTTTTTTGGAGGTAAATTATAAACAAGCCTAACTTCCTTGCTATAGGAATAGCAGCAGTTTGTTAACCGATTTCACCAGCAATATACCTGCAGCTAATTGTTTCTCTCTGTACCCTGGGGTTACAAGAAATAATTTAGCTGATGGGTGAATTCAGTAGGAGAATTAACCCCTATAAACAAAGTTAAGCGAGGCGTCCGCAGCAGAGCACCGCCACACGTGGGTTCTGTCTCGATAGACTATGAACCACCTCAATTACGGAGATGAGCGCGCTTTGCGGGAACAGAGCAGATGGCGCTTCACCCCTGCTCCCTTCAGGGTGGTGCTTCCCTTCAGCCTGTCTCAGCTCCCTCATCGGTTAAAGGTGGCAGCACTAAACTTTCTTCTCTGAGTCTCAGTGGTATCAGGATAAAAACTGCCCTGAGCTCTCTCTGAAATCGCTGGAGGAAGGCAGGGCCTGCAGTGCTGACACTGAGTTTTCCCATCGGCCTCAGGAACCTCACTTCATACTCCCAATATCACTGCTCTTCCTTTTCATTTTGGTTATGCGTGGGGGTTGGGGGGGTTTGTAGGTTTTTTTGTTGTTGTTGTTGGGTTTTTTTTTTTCTGTTTTGGTTTGGTTTGGGTTTTTTTTCCCCCCACCCACAGCTCTAGAGAGAAACTCCTTCTATTCAGGTCTTCTCAGAGCTTACTGTACTATTTCACAGCTGAGCTGCAGATCACGCGTTGCCTCAGCAATACTGTCAGACGTGACTGAGGAACGTGGTCATGACATCTTGGCCCATCAGCCCCGCACTAATGCCTTCGCATGTAGAGCCATTTCTTATTTACAATATATTCTTGACACCATTTCTATTTACACTGAATTAAAATTAATCAGTCGGGCATTTGCCGCAGCAATCCATGTAACTCAGCTTGGCAGCATGACATTATCACTAGCTAAGCAATATTAGCTTTGTATGATTAGGATTCTCCTGGGAACTCATTCCATGAGAGGACTTCATGTGCTGCAGTCATAAACCATTATGCTCCTTCCTAAACAGCGTATGACAAGCTCTTCCAAGGACAGCATCAAAAACTGGAACAGTGACTCAAACCTGATTTATTAGTGAGAACGTCAAGGGTATGCAAGTCCTTAAATTATCATCTCATCCTCCAGCAGGAACTCTTACACTACGTTAACCCTTTCAGTAGACGTCGTAGTGCTGACATCCTTACTGCCTACTGTCAGAGATCAGACAACCTTCAGGGAGGTGATGAAAAGCATGACTTTTTCCCTACTTATTCTGCCCCCAACAAGTTCAATTCTCCAAACCTTTGATGCAAGTTTTCCCCGTGTGTTTACTAACATGTCCGTTCTTTCTACTGCAGGAGCAACCCTGCTTTGCTGTTGCTGGGACAGCTGCCCACGTTGGGGCTGATGGGTATTAGGTTGCTAGGACTGACCTTAACATCTTCTGGTGATCTGCTTGTTTACTAGAAGTAAACGTGTGTTTACTTTGAACACACATGCCAGAGAGTTCAGATAAGGCACGTGTTGCAGGCCTCCACCTCTGCCAGAATCTTCCAGCAGAGTAATACAGAGACCAGTTCTCCTCCTTCTGTCATGTCTTCCGAGGGCTGGCCAAAAAACCCCACATTCCTTCAAAGCTGTTTGCTGACAGAGACCCCAGCAAACAGGTACAATAGTCGCAAGTCTCTGGGCTGTTCTTTCTTTGTCTATCATGGCTGAAGACCAAACTCAGCTCTTGACATACTAACCCTGGCTTCAGAAAATGCGTCTTCAAAATCTCCTGAACTGCCTAAATACGCTTTTAAGGAAATCTTCAGTAAATCTTGAATAGAACTGTCTTCCTGACTAAAAGGTGTGCCCATCAAGGAAGAACTGCTCTGAACATACAGTCACTAGCTGGGGGGGCCTTCAAGAGAAGTGGCTTATGTGAATCCGGAAAATTAAATCTTGCAAATTTTAAATGCATCACTGACACGGACAACCAAGTTGGGCAGGATTTATGTTTCTGATGTTGGCCAAGTCATGGGGCCCAAAAGCCATTACTTACATAATTAATTTGGGCACTACTTTTACATCCATTAGGGAGGAAAAAAAAAAACAGCCACCCTTTTTATACAATGCACTGCTTTGCAATTTGTCATAAGTTTTAATCACAAAAATAATAGATGTCATAATATTAGTAGCAAGAAAGATGTGTTAGGCAACAGTTATTCAAATATTCCCCAGTGTTTGTCAAAGATTGGCACAAAACTATGCAAAAAGACACCAATATATAAAATCAATGCTTTAAAAACTGAGTTTTCTGTTTGCACTGCAGTCTTAAGGATTGGGATGGGAATTTTGGACCCGTTTAAGATGCATCAGAATGGTCAGAACAAACAATGACAGTCTGCATTGCAGACCCAGACAAGCAGATTGCTCCAGCTACAGGAAATGCAGCCTAAAGGTACAACTTTTGTCAGAAGAGAGAGAAGCTGTTGTACAGTAAACATAATCAACTTCACCATTAGACTACAACCTATGTGACAGGCTTTTGGTTTTTTTCCCTTTACTTTTTCTGTTAGCCAAAGGACATTTTTGCGCTTGTGTGTCATCCCATCTAAGCGATCATCTAAAGCTATTAACGGGGATGATTTCCCAGGAAAAGGGCAAAGCACACACACAATTTTTTTTTTTCTACTAATTTCAGTGCAATCAGAAAAATAAACAAAAACCCAAGCCAGCCTCTGCATGAATCCTTTTCTTAGCAACAGATATGCTTGACTCTTGACCTGCAAAATTACTAGATTTTTCTAGATAGTTATGCATGTATGTGTACAAGTTTGTAAAAACATTTCTATAAGTTTATACTTGTATACGTGAAAAACAATCTTGTTAAATCAGTGCAAAATCCAGTGACATCCCCCCTCATTTTTTCATGTATTTTACTGAAGCAGAAAATTTGTAGAAAAAGGTAATTTGCCCACCTGAAACAATTTTTTTCCCCTCATATTCAAGCAGTACTCTTTGTTTGTTTGTTTTAAATAAAGCTTTTTGTTTTGCTGGTGTGGAGAGATCTATAAAAATTTGGTGAAATTAAATGGCCTTGAGAAACCATGGAAGTTGCCGGATCAATACCATTCCTTGGTGGAAAAAGTCAGGAAGAGATGAATATTTTCTTCCAGCTTTACTTGGAAGTCTGCTACCTCATTTTCTTAATTAGTCATATTCCAGAAGGTTGGATTAGTCATGGAATCTCCAGAAAGCTGCCAGAAAAAGTCTTGCAAATTTTACTACTGATTTTACACATAGGTTCTAAGAAGATTGGAAGAATTTGACATTCATAGTCCATATATTGTGGTGCTGGGTAAAACTCAAGACATTACTTGTGATCTTTAAGAGAATCCTATATCTGAAACAGGACCTGTTCGTTTGAGAAAATGTTTGTTAATGTCAGTTAAATTGGGCAAAGGAAGAAGGGATGTTAGAAGTGAATTTTTCAGCAGGATCTGAAGAAGAGAGAGAAGGGCCAAATTCTGTGCTTATGAAAAACAAGTGGTTCACAGTCATTAATTTTTAGGCATCAAAAAAATCCAGAGGATAACTTCTTCATTGCTTTCACAAAGATCTCATTCAATCCCATTCAGTGGAACTGCAGAGGCTTTTTTTTTTTTTTTTACTGGTGCTTGTGCCACTGAATATCCAGGTGGCTGCAGGGGAGGAGGCTGAGGCTGCACTCTTCTAACCTGAGGGATGTGCCTAAAACCTTCTACATTTTTGCTGTTGTCACAGGAATATCAAGGTCTAAGCCACTGTGCTGCAGGCACCCTAAAATAAGAATTTCAAGAAACACAAGCAAATCAAGCATGGGATATAAATCACTCTGCGTAAAACCAAATACTTTTGTTCTCACTGCTACAGTCCTTAACAGCTGGATCAACTCAGCGGGTGCTTCAGAACGTGCGCAGGAATGGTCACAGCCATTTTTATGGTGGTTTAATTGCAACACACAGGGGATTTCAATAAATCATCCACAAGCCCGACTGCTGTGAAAGAACAAAATGCATCAACGCAGAGTGCAATGACCAGGGAAGGTGAATACACGGAACAGGAGGTAACGTGGATCACTTGTCATGAACCATGCTGAGAACCCTTTATTGCTTCCAGATTAACTGCACCATAGTGATCTTTCCTAGCCGTACTAAGAAGCGAGAGGGATGATGAACATGAAGGTATCCTCTTCATTCTCCAGCACTGTCCCAAATATTTTCCTACAGCAATTGTCAAGACAGTGTCCTCTGTCATGACACTTCAGTATATTATTCCTCTAAATATGGGTTTCAAAAATAAACCTGCCAGTACCAACAACTTGTGTAAGCAGCTGTGGGGGTGAGAGAGTTAAGAAACGGCAACGGGACCATAAGAAAATAAAAGGTGTCCTTTTTCGAGTCTCAACCTATCCATTACTGACTGTACCTCATGGAAGCGACATTGTCCAACAAACTCCCTGCCAGCATGTCATATTCCTTTAAAATATTAAAATAGCAACATGGCAAGTACTGCAAACCCTGAGTGGATGTGAAACTACCAGCAAACTGCATTTCAACTGGAAGAGGAAAGAAAGCGATTTGTGTTTGTCCATGCAACTGTGGGGGAAAAAGTAATAATATAATCAGTGTAGCACATTCAAAGCCACTGCATTTTATCATCTGAGGCTCCATTTTTGCAGCCAAAGAAGGATTTATGCTGATTGATTGAAAGCATTACCTAGAGTTTGTGCTGTGCTTTATTTATTTATTTGCCAAGGAAGGAGGCTCAGTGCTCATTAGGTATTTATTGCATTGACCAGTTTTATCAAGGCTTTTGAAGTGCTATAAAAAGGCTAATCAGGTGAGCAACATTTATATTCATGCTTAGAGAGGTTACAAATGAATTGATCAAGTCTGAGGAAGTTTTCAGTAGAGGAGGTTTTGCAGTCCAGTGCTCAGAGAAGCTGAGGCTCTTCTACACATTACCTTCTTAAGGATGTTAAATGGGAACTTCCCTGTGTGAAAAATAAGCTACTTAGCACGTTTGTTTTTCCCCACAGAGGGATGGAAACTTGCAATAGCAGGATTCCAGTAGCCATGCAACGTAACTGGTACATCTCTAACCTGTGGGCAGTGGGAGCAAATTAGGTTTTCTACTGATGGTGGTAAAAGCCATCTCTACAGCCACCAAGCATGGGCAGACCAAGGCTAACGAATGACACATCTGCAAGTGCAACCGTGACCAGGTTCAGCTATGTTATAGTATTTAGAAACAGGCCCATAGGGAACATTCCATAAGAACACGCAACTGCGAGCCCAGGACAGAGCAAAGACACCATGTATGTCTAGCTCCCAGCTGGGACTACTGTATGGCAAAGAAGGTATGGAGTAACTCACTTTCTGTACCCTTCCAGTACTCCACTGTGCAGGGACAGCCAGTAGAATTTTTTATTTACAAAATAACAGGGCAGCATTTTTTCATCTAATACTGAAGCAAAGCCATCTTGTACTGTGCTTCAGGAATTGTTACCTTTCAGATCAGCTGTAAAGCCAAGGTCCTAACCCTGAGAATCATTAAAGATCCATCCTCTTGCATTTTTTCATCAATGTTAATCCCAATGCCCTGGCCACGTTCCCATTGAGGTAATTGCTATTTGCCTCTGCAAATTCCTCCTGTTGTTTTAACAGGGCCCAAATTCATCCCTATGTAACACCACCAGCATGTTTATCCCGTTCTTCCCGCAGGTTCTCTGCTTGCTGTACTGGGACACAGCGTACTCGTGTCTCTTCTAGCAGCAGCAGCGCTACGTCATTTCAGCAGTGGATGGTGCAACGACACGTGCGGAGTGGAAAGAGTTTTTCTGTGAACACTTAGGTTGAATATCATCTTAGCGCTAAGAATTCCCTAAGTAAGCTGAGACACACATTATATGGTAAGTCAGAACGTCCTTAAGCACAAGAATTAAAAAAAAAAGCTGAGACCAACATGACTTACAGCAAACAGACGACAGAAGCAACCTCCTTGATGAGGAGTGCCTGGCAGACTGAGCGTGCCGACACCAGACGGTGCTTTGTGCAGGACTCCAGCACCAAATCCCCAGCTTCAAGACGCAGGGACATGGTGTAGGTACCATCTCCTCTCCCGCAGTCTAGTTTTTAACTGAAATTATTGTACGTCCAGGAAGGCTGTTATTCACTAAGGGTAAGCTTCATCTCTTGGCAATTAAGTTAAATTTCAGGAATTTAAGTTGGTCATCCTGACACCTTCTCTGCACAACGGTAAGAATGGCACTTCTGGAAGGAAAAATCATCTATTCCTACAAAAACATTTAAGACATTTTCTGGCTCATGCTTTGGAGGTTGTATCGTCTCCTCTCTGCCCAGCAGGAGCTCAGGCACTAGCTTCTACAGCAGGGCACATTTTTCTTGCCTAACTTTAAACACAGAAGAGGTGTTTTCATTTAAAAGGGTATTTGTTCAGAGCAAGCATAGCAGAGACTGATCTCTCCGTTCTCCAGAGATGACAGCACAGTCCCTCCAACAAGCATGAGAGATCTGGGAAGTATTTAAAGAACCTTTAGCCAGCTGCATACAGCACATTGCATGAAACAATATTCGTCAGGCTTGCAAAAGTATTTCACTCACAGAGCAAGCAATCAATTGTACATACTTTCAGATGATTTAATCACCCACTTCTGTACCCTGAGCTTCCCAAGTTCTCCCTAGATGCTGATGCTTGCCAGCTATTCATCTTCAAACATATATCATTAAATACACAGGGTGGAACGGCCTTTCCTTGACATTATTGTTTAATGGCACAAGGTAATAATCATCAAGTTACTATATGAAATCCCAAAACATTCAAAGAAGAGAGGAGGAGGAAGGGAGGAAGCATACAAACTGCGACTTGTTAAAAGGATGTTGGCTTCTGTTCAGGTTGCAATAATCCATAGGCACAGGGGTTTCGCTTTTTACCACTTTGGGCTGTCCCAAGTCAAAGAACCCCCGTCCTCGCCCTCGGGTCACCAGGCTGCAGATACCAAATACTTCTCAGTTTCTGGGCAAGCAGCAGCTCTCTAATCTGCACGCAGCGTACTCAGACTGTTCAGTGCATAATGATGTACCTACTTTTTGCAACCTCATCTCTCCATTAAGTAAAGCACGGACAATTTTAAGGAGCGATCGTAAGATTTATTTTTTTCCTCTCGCTGCTGAGCTAGCACAGCTAATGCATCATCACTCACGTTTTCCTCTTTTCCATCACTGCTTGCCAGTCACAATTAGAATTGCTGCTCGGTTCCTGGGTTGTATCTTACGAACAAAGACAACTTTGAAAAACGAAAAAAAAGCCAACTTCAAACCATTTGATCTCTCCTTTCATCCCCAGCCAACAGCAAACAACACTAAACCACAACAAAAAACAGATGTTCACACATTCAACAGAAATGATCAGAGCGTGTCGCTGTCTTAATCCAAATATTAAAAATGCAACAATCAAAATGAGGTATTAACAAGGGACAAAAGGACTTACAGAGTACCCAGGAGTTTTCCTATCATTACCCAGAAATTACTTTTAAGGTTGTGTTTTTTGAAAGTTTAGTTACAGATCATTAATTTGACACAGAGCAGAGGCTTTCACCCAGAGACACACTGACTCCTACATTTTTTTTTTTATGGTATTAATCTAGCTATAAAATTTATCAAAATTTATCAAAACAAGTTTTTCACTACATTCCAGGAGATGAAAAAAACCACTCTGCAGACTGAATGTTGGATTTAATTCAGTCAGTAAAGATAGTCATGTTCGTCAAAAATCAAAGGTAGCAAATGAGGTTCAGCTTCGCACAGGATGGGTAGAAAAACGTCACTTGTCTAAAGGGAATCGCGTAGCTATCACTCCACCTAGCAGCACTTGCAATTTGAACGCAACATGACAACTTGCTTTTCATCGGTTCCCACGAGCATTCCCGCTGATGGGACTACAGGATTTGCAGCAGTAGTTTATGGCAATACATGGCCTCGGATTAAGCCATGTAATGGCTTAAACATGGCCCCGGATTAAGCTCAGCAGAGACATGGGTACCAGTTTAACTTCTCTCTTTAGACAGTCCAAAGAGGGACCAGAGATGCTACAGCCTAACTGCTGAAACTGAAGCAGGTGCTACTGAAGAGGCTCACACTGCCTCTGTCACTTCTACAGCAGTGACATAAGTTTCAATAATTGGTTCTGGTTGATGCTAGTGATCATCTAGATGATCTTTAAGGTCCCTTCCAACCCGAACCAGTCTATGATTCTATAATGTCACAATCCAAGTTTCAGTGGGTACCTTGTTCTTTTTCTCTTTCCCCCCCACCCTCACCAAAATATTAGTCCATGCAGGTCCTATACATGGTCTCCCAGTTCAAAGAAAAGGTTAAGAGAGAAATTAAGCATGGAAAATGTTAATTGTCAGGAAAAAAAATTCCTTACATCCCAACTGGCACTAACACATCAGGGGTAAAACCCAGAACTACACACGAGTGGTAACCAGTACACCTGTAATTTTAAGATTATGAATATTTAAGATCTTAACTCAAAAAGGGGGAAAAAACAAAACAATGCTGAGGGGAAAGAGAAGGCAAACCAAGAAGTTCTTTGGAAGCAAATCAGTCTTGATGCTTTTGCAGTAGCTAAGATTTTGGGATGACTACTGTGTTGATGGGCAAACAACATCAGAGTTCAGAGATGCTCTGTATGCATGTTGTTACCTGCAACACCATTTCATTGCAACTGACATATCTACAGCAAGGACCTCCAGCTGCCAATGTTTACTGAGCTGAAAAAGGTCAAAGAAATAAAACTGACCTTTTCACGTAGGCCTGCTGGGTAAACATGAGGCATTGCTAGGCTTGAAAATGGATTAAAGGGGGCTGAGGGGGATGAAAGCTCTTGCAAGAGCCTCAGTGGGTAAAATCCATCAGTGCTTCCTCTCCATCTAGTGAGATCACAGTGGTCACTGGATTTCAGAGGGATTTTTGGCCCAGTGTCGCATCTGACAGCAGGAGCGGGCCTATGCAAAGACTGGAAAGCTTTCCTGCTCAGTCAACCAAGGAAGGCACATCCAAATGGGGCCCTCAGGCGTATCGTCTACCTTGCTGCTGCCACTACTCACGAGGCACGCAGGGACAGTGGCATTAGGTTCCAATGCTCCCCACAGTGCTTCCCTTCCGGAGAAGGCAGCACCTAGCCTCTCGAGGTTAGGTACAGAGGCCACCTCAAGCTTTGCACAGCCAGGCTTTTATAAGTGAGCTCTCCCCACGCTCCAACTCTTCTAGTCATCAGAATTACCCAGGCACTAGCTCTCATTTCAGCACTCAGCACCACAATATCTCTTCTGTCCTTAACACCACTAAGACTTCTTTAAAAAGCATCAACAAAACAGGACTACAGAGAGTCATGTCTACCGGATACACAGAACAAGCCAGACCCACCATCAACATGCTGCTTCTCTGGCTTTCTACAGAAAGCACTGAGCAACTCCAGAAAGCCCAAGTTACCTAAAGGCAAGTTTAGGCCAACCCTGAGTGCTTCTGAAAAATCCCAGCCTGAGAGTTAGCATCCAGATTTTTCAAGAACTGGGCACCCACAACATTAGAGACCGCATGCAGTATGATAGCAACTGCTGGGTGATGTCCTCCTTGGAAAATCCTGACCATGGTTAGATACTGGGAAAAGAGCACAATGCCAGGAAACTCTGGCTTTCGGATACAAAGCAGTTTTCCTCTGTGCTTTCAGAAGCTTTGTCTGATTGCTTCCAGATCGTGGAGGATATGCATAGGGTAGAATTAAGGTCCCTACACAAACATGGGACCATCAATAGATGCTGCGAAGTGGCAGGGTCAGTGCTGAGCAAACACAAACCCTGCACTTCTGAAGCTATAGCAGGATTTTGAGGAGGACAACTACCCAACTTGTTGTGATCATATCAGCATGAAGCAGGTATTGTGAAGCCACAAATAATCATGGACAGCAGCCAACAATATGCAAGTTTCATAATTCCTTCTATTTTTTTTATAGAGCAAAACACTGACTCAAAACACATTCCTCATAACTGTACCATTCTTCAATATTTTGCATTAACGTTCATATTTTTTGTTACTTTACAGTCTGTGGGTGCAAGTGACTGTCACCAGCTCTAATGCACAGAAAACAAAAAAGCGGGAAGAGAAATACAGGCTGATCGGTAACACATTCACCTTTACAACTGTCTTACTATTTGAAGAGCACGTCCTTTCATAAGCCAGAGCAGTATTTCCTTTTGTGTGGGGATTATTTTTTTTTATTTTACTTTTTTCCTAGAACATTCAAGTGCATCTTTAATGTATTATTCAAACAGAAGCAATGATTAATTAATCAAAACTCCGTTGTATAGGGAGAAGAAAACTGGGCTCTTGTGCAACACCCGGCCAGATGCTCCAACTTAAAGGGAATCATAAGGGAGGATGTGTCAGCAATAGTGCTTAATTATGCAATAAAAAATGATGGGATTTCAGAGACAGCTTTTAGGTTTTTAGCAGCATCTCTTTTCAGTACTTCTCTTCACCATATATAGGCTACGTGCCTCCTTCCATATCCCATCTATCAGAGTTAGAGGAAGGAGGCAGGAAAGAGTGCCTGCTCAAATCTCATGCAATCTGGCTTACATAAAACCACCAGCACCTGGATTCAAACCTGACCAATGCACTGTCCCTAAACCAGGTTGCTTTCAATGACAAGCGTCCCTCGTGCATGCCTCAGTACTTTTAGGCAAGGAAGACAGACCTCTGCAACAGACAAGGAATCAAATCTGGAGTCAGGAGGGCTGATCTCTACTTTTGGCTTTGTTGAGCTATACACACGAGCTCATTTCCTGGTGTTTCTCTTTCCTCTCCCATACTACATCTTTTTAAGGTTGTGAATTTAAGACCTCACAAAAAAAAAAAAAACAAAAACAAAAAACCACCAAACCAAAACCCGACCAAACACAACAAAACACACCTGTTTAAAATGTTTAAAACCATAATAATGCGTTACCCTAATCCTGCCTGGGAACAGGTTGGAGCAGGGCTGTTTCAAAGAGGGAACAAACTGTTCTCCAGGTTTGTGGTGGGCACGACAGGAATCATAATTTGCAACATCTTAAAAAAACAATAAATGCAAGCTAGATACTAAGAGAAACATCCTTCCAGCAATAGCTATGAAGCATGAGAATAGGTTATTGAGACCTTCTGTGGAGCATCTATTCTCAGCAGCCTGGACATCTTGAAGAAAAGGCCGGATGCACTTCTGTCAGAAACAGTTCAGGTTGAGTTGTTCTTGCCACAGGGCAGACATGAGCTACGTGATCTCTCGTGATCTCTTCCAGCTCTACTTTTCTACAACTCCATAGTTTTTAAGAAGAGAAATTTTAACGTTTTAAATTGTCATATATTTTTCAAAGCACTGAGCTCTTCACTGTTTCCATTCATGAAAATGTCTATACTTGTCTTAGTTAAACTATAGATAACAAATAGGTTTTTGAGATTTTTTTAATGTTCTGTGCAACATAACATTTTTACCTTCTGGTTAATATTTCCAATCAGAAGTTACAGGAAACATCAGCCTGAAGAACTGATTATTTTTTTGCTGTCATTTAGAACATAAGGCAGGGTTTTAAGGGATTAAAAATAAGGTAATAAAAATAGAGAATGAAACAACTGTTCACTGTTCATCAGCTCTAGAGCTCAAAGGCCATCAGCTCAGCTCCAAAAAGTATCTTCAGAATCACTATCTGAAGCCCGTAAGTTAGCAGAAATAAAGTCAGTAATTATCTGGTTCAAGTACATGCAAAATCTGAAGGCAGAAAACATATTGTTTTGAAGCTTCATATTTTATTACACTTCCTTATCATCCTCCCTCCCCAAATTTCTTTCTCTAACCTACCGCTTCTTTCCCAAGGTTGCACCTTTCTGCCTCCACAATCACACGCGTTGTCAAAACACAACCTCATGACACGGTAATGATGCAGACAGCAAGGGAGGCAGACTCAGGGGAGAGTTATCCGGGAGGAACAGAGCACCATAGCAAAGGTGCAGAAGGAAATGCATAGCAGTTTGCAATTTATTTTTCTCTTGTGCTTCTTGAATGTAAAAACACATGTAAAACTTTTAGATCTCTTCTAACATTATTTCATTTTTTAGATAAGAGCTGAATGTTCCAGAAACCTCCATAGTCCCTTAGCCAAGCTCTCAGTTGTACCAGCACTGGACACGCAGGAGGCTGAGATTCTCACTGTCTACTGAACCATTGCAATTTAATCAGATCCACAGCCTTTAAGGTTATTGTGATAGTGGTATCTGCCTTTTTCTGTAATGCAGATCAAAGAACATCCCTCAGACTCTCACATTAAACCCAACAGATCCTTTGGGCTGGAAAATCTCTTGTGGAGAAGTAGCAATCTTGATGAAGGCGTCATGAGATAGCGAATCTACCACATCTTTTAGATTACTTGTTCCAATGATTAGTTAGCCATACTGTTAAACATGTTTCTAATTTACCTACCTAAATAGGAAATATGATTTTTGCTTTTCACAGAAAACCATAGACCTGTATGCACAAACAGGTTATTACCAAAAAAAAAAAATAATCCCCAATAATACACAATATGAGCAAAGGTAACTGCTCACTGGATACTCTCTCCAGCTGGGAAGTAATTGGCAGAGACAAACATCTCGCACTAAAGATGCAGCTAGCTGTCTGTCCTGAATTTAAAGAGGCAAGATCCAAGAGATTGCTCTGTTTAGCTCCCTCACAACAACAGCCAGTGGAATCAGAGTCTGTAAAACAATGAAGCTAATTACACGTTGTTTGTTGTTTTCCTGAAAGCTGACAATTGCTAAGGGCAATGGTACAGAGGTATCTGAACCCGCTCCACCTGAATTAGCCAATATGTCCAAAGGGCCTCAGCTGAAAAGAAGGCAATTGAGACCCTGGAGGGTAGGTAGCCCTTCTTCCTGACTCTACTCTTGAGCTAATTAGACCTTTCAAGAAGCCGGAATAATTAGTGCAGTTTCAGTGTCATGCTACAAAGGGCGCATTACTTCCAGGCAGCTCCGCTTGGCCCTGCAGCAGGCACACCGCGAGAGCTGGGCAGCCCTGCTCTTACCAGAGTCGTGTCTGTAACGTATCAATGCCAGCAAATTGTTAGATCCTCTTCAGAAATTTAATTTCTTGCTTATTGCTTCCACATTTGCTTTCTGTTGTTAAAGATTAAATATTTTAAGACCTATGCCATCAGGGCTTCGACTAGTTTCATTTTTAACACTCATGCTGACAGCATATGATAATGCAAATTGGGTTGTTACATCATCCTTCTTTGGATCTAGGGAGATGAATTTCACCTAATCCTAGTCATGACAAAAGCTACTCTATATAGTTACCTATAACCCGATCTTTTCCATGCCACTGAGTCGGAAATGCCCGGTTAGCAAGTGCTAGCTACACTGGCCCTTTTGTTGTTTGTGAACACTAGCATGTCTTAATCCAGCTAGTCTAAACTTTCTTTTTTCAGCAGTGGGGGATCTCCCTTAAACCTCTCCACTTCCCTAGGAAGAGAGAGAAGGAGACAAGCCTAATCTAGTAGGTACCTGGTTCTGTCCTCTCTTCCAAGCATCCTTCCTGCTGCCCAAAGATATGAATGAGAAGTTAGCATCAGAGTCCAGATAACCCTCCATTTAGATTTCTGTTGAAACTCCTGCTTCTGACACAACATCACATAACTGTCCCCAGTATGGGTACTGTAGGGGCCCGTCTCTGCACACCCAGATACAGGGGGGTCACAGCTGTGTACAGTCACACTGCCAGGTATCTACCCCAGCCAGTTAACAGCCAATGATTCTCTTAATTAACTTGCCTGATCCCTCCTATAGCAGCTCCTCCTCTTTCCCTTGATAGCTCTGCAGCCCAGCCACCAGATTATCCTTGGAATTCTGAGGATCGAGGGGGGGATTTGCCAGCTGTACCCAGTCTTGCACCCATTCATCACCTCCATTTCCTCTACCAAAGTGTTTCAGCCAAGGTAATGGAAGGGGCCCTTCACACTGGTCAAGGCTGAATGTTTAAAAACACGTCACTTCCAAGCTCTTTCTCTAGTATTTCCCTTCTGAAAACCCTGCCCAACCTCAGTATCTGATTTCTGAATAGAGGAGGGTAACCACTTCCCTGGATCTGCTGACTGTGCTCCTGTTCATACAGCCCGGGATGCCGTTAGCCATCCTCATGACCAGGGCACACAGACGGCTCACATTCAGCTCACTCTCTACCAAGACTCCCAGGCCCTTCTCAGCAGACCTGCTCCCCAGCCAGTCTGTCTCCAGCCCAAAATTCTGCAGGGGTTTATTCCATCCCGGGCTCAGGACTTCATATTTGCCTTCGCTCAGTTTCATCAGTTCACTGTTGTTCCACTCCTCTGGCCTGTCTAGGTCCCTCTGAACAGCAGCCCTGCCCGCAAGCTATTGACTGACCCCAAAATCTGATATCATTTGGGAAACGTTACCTGCAACAGCTTTTAGTGTCACAGCCCGCTTCTGTTTTCCTCTACATACACAGCTACCAAGAAGTCTCATCCCAGTCGTGGCTTAGCTTCTTCCTGTACTGCCCGACAATACAACAGGAGCCATTCAAAGTGTTAAAATATTTATATTTCACTCTCATCCTCCAGGAGCATGAGTGAAATAAATCACAAACCCCTCTAACTGATTTGCCTCGATGAGGCAGAAAAGCAGCATTTTATACATTGCCGTGTAAGGTAAGGGCTCACTTTCTCGCCGTGCAACACCCAGCCTCAGCAGCCAAGGAACACTGGACACAGCCTTGCTCAGAATTTTTTGAACATACCCCTCGGTCAGTGGCGTGTAAAAGCACAGCCATGCCACATCACATCACGCTAGCAAGTGGCTTTGACTGTCTCTCCTAGAGAGGTTTATCAAGGTTGCCCTCACTTTGTTCATTATCCTTTTGCCTTTGTTCCTAGTGCACCTGACTGCATCACCTTTTCAGCACTTAATTATTCCCTTTTCCACCCAAGCTGAAGACTAAGGTTTGGCCTCAGACCCCTTTGTCTGCTCCACACTAGCTCATTAAAAAGTTGGCGTGCTACAAATGCAAGGAAGAGAGGACAGACAACACGAGATAAAGAGGTACTAAGAGATAAAACTAGAAATTATAAAAGCTACTCAGTTTACGCAAACAACAACAAAAAAAAAAAAATCAGTGTTTATTTCTAACCCTTCCACACCAACACTTTTTTGCTCATCTACCTTGAAATGGTTAAGTGTGGACAGCAAAAGCGTTCTGCTAGTCAGCAGCATTTCATGAACTTCCTAACAGAGTTTAAAAAAAAAAATACCAAAAAAGGCAGGAGTATTTCTGTTAGACTCCCTTACAAAACAAGCCTGAGCTTTTCTCCATTTTCCATGTATTTCTTCTCTAAAATGGCAACAGGAAGCATTGGGATACCTCTGAAAGGACCAATACTGAGCTCTCTCAACAAATGCTTCTCTGTCACAGTGAAACCAACTTCCTGAGCATAAATTATTCATGTTCAAGGATAAAAGTATCAGAGTGGATAACCCAGAAGATTAGGACATTTCTTGCATGGCACTTTTTTCCTTCTGCAGGGCAGGCTGTTTCTGTTATTTGTAGCTAAGATTTGCCAAGAAAGTTAAACCCGGCCAAGACATCTAAAGGTCTTTTTGGATCACTGTTTTGCTTCTCTATTACTATTCATCATACAAAAAGCTGCTTTGACATTTTCACATTGTTCATTCAGACGCGGGACACAAATACACAACCAAAGGTTTCAGATAATCAAACATCAGCGGACTCCAGAGTGGGATTTCCACCAGCTGGGAGATGGGCGCTTGAACCCCCTTAGGACCTTCTTAAATGCTAGTCATGAGTGGCATGATAGAACCATCTTTGGTTTTGTTTTTTAGGGGGGCAGGAGGGGGTGCATTTTTCATCATCTGCCATGTTCTTTGAGTAGCTTGGGAAGTTTTTAACGCTCTAGAATTGATGCTGTTACCCAACGTTGAAAAGCATAGCTGCTCAGGGTTACACATACAGGGGAAAGGAAGAAATAACCTGAAATGAACTGGGACATTTTTTTTCTAAATTAAAAGATGCCATTTGAGGGAAGAATAAGTTACAGATTCTCCCTTTATGTGAATTAGATCATACATTTGTAGGTAAAACAGTGAATTCTGCTTTCACTTATATGCTCCTATTTAAGATGCAGATCCGCTAAAGCAGCCACAGAGATGAATCAGTTTCACTCTGAATTAGGGATCAAATTCACTCACTTCTGCATTTTCTATAAATCTAGACATTTCCTATAAATCTAGTCTAGCCCCTGGCTAAGACACGTGTTCAGCTGTCTGCAGCTAGCCTCTGGGCTGCTTTTTCAAAGTTTCTCATTTTGTATTTTGTGGCATGATTTGTGCAAGATATGATCTACCCCTTCATTAACTTGCCTCAAGTAGAGATGGTTGGATGCTATTAGGTCAAAAGCATTTGAAAAGTTTCCTTCTTTTTGGTTGATCTACTCAGTGAATCAATATTCTTCCTACTCAACCAGTTCTACTCTCAAGGGAAGTCAGATGTTCATGGCCCTGACCTTAGATATTGGCCCTTAGCCCATCACTTAAAATGATAGACAGTAATTACAGAATTGGTGGACAGAACTGTCAGTTGAGAATAAAACGAAAAAAAAACGGAAAGAGGGAAAGTCAAAGATGAATGGAAAGAAAATACGGATACACTGAAATGTGGCTAACAGGATCTCACTAAGAGGGTGATAAATCGTAGCTTACCTCTCATAACAAATACACTGGATCTGATATTTTCATGAAAACCTACGTATGTTTCAGGCTGGGAATTCCGACTATAAAGAACTTTGATTCAATTCCTTGTATGACAGACACGTTACCCCTTCCTCCCTCAACTCTGCTGGTCAAACCTGTGGAATCTCAAGAGCTCTGGTGGAACTGCTTTATTTATATTAGCATCACCAAAAAGATACCGCTGCTAGCTGGTATGAATTCAGACCCTGTATTCCTAAGAAGAGAGCACCCGGCAAACTGTGATTAGCACTATTGCCTCGTTTGAGAGGAACAGGACTGTTTGCTTTGTTTTCCCCTGTTCTTTTTCTTGAAGAAAGCAAGCACTAGAGTGGTCACCTGAACTCTCCAGTATCACAGAAGCCACGTTTGCACAGTTCAACCTTCAGAAATCTTCAGTGACCCTGGCTAACCACTTCATTAAGGCCTAAAAAGGACTAGGCTTGCATAGGGCTTATACCTCCCAAAAGTCACACAGCTTTGAGATATTTCCTTCTGTGCTTCTAGTCTTTGCTTTTGAAAAAAATTAAATTGCAGCTACACATTTCTAAACCAAAACTAAAAAGCATTCTCCCCCCAAAGCATTTCTCCACCTAGTTAACGTTTTCTTGGCATAATGTAGTTTGCAAAAGAGATAGCCTAATCCAGTCTACAAAGCAAAAGCTGTGCCTCAGTACTGCTAGAAAGTGCAGTACTGCTACAGGCATTTTAATATACAGCAGTTCTTTTATGGAGCTACCTGCCTCTGAGACCAACAAAACTAATCAACGAAAATATGAAGCGTGTTCAAGGATATATTTCCTCTTCACCCTCAACAATGTATGCCATAAAATGCCCCTCACATAATCCACGCCAGATAAACCCTTTGTTTCCTACTGGCCTGTCAGCTTACTGTCACACCAGCAAACAAGGCTGTGGAGCGGTACTTAAGTCAGAAGCCGAGGCTTTAGAGAAGTCTGCTAAAACATGGCTGAAAACAAATCCCATTAGCAGGATAAGTAAGTTATTTCAATAGGAAATGACAAATGTAGACTTTCTTGTTTTGATGATACCTCGAAAGAAGACAGTTACGATTTCCCCAAACAGTTCTCCCTTTTCCAAGACATGTTCTGCACACTCAAGAGAATCTCTTAACAAAAGCAATTACTCTGCGCTCAATATTGGTAGCGCTATTCCTGGTCAGAGAAGAGCATGGAAAACTGATGGCTTTCAGTATTCAGATGAAAAGACATACGTTTGTAAAGGTGTCTGGTTTTGCCATAATCGTGTTTTACTAGGAGGAGGGAAAAGGTACCGGTCTTCCAGTATATCTGAAAAAAATCTGAAGGTTCAGAAAATTCTTTGAGTCGAAATGGCCCATCGGTTCTGATTGGTTTTTCACTAAGCTTTTGGTTGTGACAGTAAGAGCTACAACATCATGAACCTCATTCACGTGGACGTCACCAGCTCATTCACCTTTTCCTCACCTCCCACAAATAGATTTGTACAGAAGACATTTTGGCAATTAAACCAAACATGAATATGAAGTCCCCAAACCCCTCCTGACCCTTGCTACAGAAAGAGAATTTAGCAACAGTGAATTTAATTTGCTCTTTCAAGTGTTCAAGGTGAATTGAGGATGACAGGCGGGGAAAAAGATATTGCTTTGCTTAAAATTGTTCCCCTGCAACTGCTGAAAGCTCTTCCATGGTACTTGTCTCTGTGCTTTGGAACTAAGCAGACAGAGCAACACTGGAGACTGAAGCACTCGGTTGGCCCATGAGGTACTTGTAGGCGAAACACTTGTCATATGCTTTCCCCATTTACCTTTTCCACAATTTGAGCACATCAGCTTTTTCAGATAGTTTGCAATTTATTCACCAAGTATCCACACGTCCTCTCCCTGCCGATGGCTGCCACGTCATTTATACAAAATAATCAAAGTCTGAGTTCTTTTCATTGGCCGGGTGTGTCCTGTGGTACATCTCCATACCCTTGGCTACATAAACGCAACTCCAAGGTCTCCTCTGCACATATCATATCTCATTATAATTATGTTTTTAAATCAATATAGCTAAAGCAAGAAACTCCCTGTGGATGTCATTGCAGCTCAGCATAAGGGTGTATTTTACTCGTCTGTCTCATTGCAATACATCTATGAAACTATGCTACACCAGTACGGGTGCATTCCAATTACTATTTCTAGAAATAGAAGAACTGAATTTGAACTATTTACCAGTCCAGGGTGATGGGTTTTGACCCAATGCCAGGCTTACTTTACCATGTAAGTCCTGTCTAGCAGACAATATTTTTATTTCAGGGCACGAAGACTGTTGGGTTGTTGGGGTTTTTTTAAATAAAATTTAAAAGAGAGACATGTCATTGATAAGTTATTTTTTTTTACCAGTATAGCTGTATGCTTCAAATACCAGTTATATACATATTTTTAAATACATGGAATATTTTAAGTCTGTGATTAGTGCTGCATTAAAAGTTACCTTACCTCTGGCACGCTTGTCCTAAGTAACCACGTACTAACAGAGTAAACAGTAGGGTTAGCACAGCAAGTTTGAGCACTTTTTTTTTAAGTCTTTGACACTTGTGTTAAGGTTTATGACAGCTCCAGTTTTTCCATCAGAGAGGATTTTTTGATTCAATATCAAGCAAGTCTATCACAGGTCAGCTCGAGCATGGATTTGCTTTTAAAAAGTGAGCAGAACTGCTTATTCATAACAACTGCCAACTCTGTTTCAAATATCTTTAATATTTACCTTTACATGGCAGTGTTATGGGATGCTGGAAAAGTACCATCCCTAGCCTGAAGATGTATTGCTTGCCTCTGGACTGCTGTCAGCCTCAATGATGAGCATAGGAACAGAAAACCTCAGTAAGGTGGTAGATCTTTGATGACCCCTCTCTTCCAACTCTGCATTTAAGTGGGTGATTTAAAAGTTGGACTCTGTTACAGAAAGATCTCCAAGGATCCAGATATGATAGCGATTGATGGCCCTTTCTCTTCCTGATCAAAGAGTGAAGTCAAACTCTTCCTGTCTTTCAAGCAGTTGATTTTCCTCAGCTATCCACTACATGAATAAAAGCCTTTGAAACAGCTGGTCCAAAAGGAAGTACATCTCACCTGTCAAGAGAGATATGGCAAGAATAGGTCTGCAGACTGCACAGGCTTTTAAGTGTTCATGAGCTTTTTGTGCAAGTATGAAAACATTATCCTCAGTTTCCACATCAAACTGCCGCACAGAAAAATGCTATCTACATGAGGGAAATCATACCTGCAGATTTTAAGAAAGAAGTCTCCCCTACCCTTTAAATTCGGGAACAAACAAAAAAGCATGAAAAAATTCAGGGTTAACGGAATCACTGGTGACAGTCTGTCTCCAAGGATTGTATCAGCAGCTCAGGGAAGATCTGTGTGGATGCAATCTCCAAGAGATCTTAGGTCATTTGGAGTGTAGAAGTCACTGCTTGTTTTCCACAATAGATGCTACTTGTTACTTAAGACAGAATTAATCTGAGATCATTTTAGTTCTCTAAATGCTCGTTGTCCAGTCTGAACTCACCGTAGACTCCCGTTAACGCTCAATGCAGAAGGACAAGCAGCTCCAAAGGGGGCTCCCCTGTGCCTGCTGGCAGCCTCTGCAGCAGACTCCATATCCAGCCTGCGGCTAGCTAAATCTCACATGTCCCAGTGGAATACAGGCTGATATTAAATACTGAATGAAATATTTCTAAACAAAAAACACTAGCACTTTTGAATTGCAGAGACGTTGCTGGTTATATATACCTGATAGTTACACTTGTCGGGTTTCCCTGTTGTAGAATTACTACTTCAGGCAGCATTCGGCCAGACTATGTGGAACCTGAAACCAGTTGCACATCAGCAGAAGACAGCACCTTAAATATACAGTTTGGTCTAGCAACAACAATATCTGAAGATGAATAAAAATTTTTTGAGGCCAAGAGCAATACCCCAGCAGAGGACAAGGAAACAGGCTCTCCTGGACTTGACCTCAACTTGCCTTTTTCACAGCCTTGGACAATTCAGCAGCATTGCAGCAAGAGTGGAATCAACGGAACGTCAACACACACAAGTTAAGTCTGAGAAGAATTCCCAGCTCCCACTGATGTTAGCAAGAAACTTCTCTTACAAGGTTAGCTCTTCCTGCAGCACATAGCTGCACAGAGTGATACTAAAGCCTCATTACCTCAACTTGAAAGTTTTGATATACTTTTAGTTTTGTAATCAACATAATGAAGACAATTACATTTATTTCACGTTTTTTAGGGAGCTGTGGAGAGTCATTAATTGCTCTTTACCATGAAGCTGAACACTGTGCTCTCCCAAGTTTGAGTACAATCATGAGGCCAAGCGGAAGCAGCCTTATTTAACACAGCTGCAACTGATCAGAGTACACTTACAGGAAAAAACAACCTCCTGTTGGATTACTAAAATAGGTGCAACACACAAACATTTGCAGAAGACGGGGGGGGGGGGGGTGGGGGGGGGGGGTGGGGGAGACGGGGAAGGAAGACAGAGAAAACAGAAAGAGAAGCCAGTCCTGCTTTAAGTCAAAGACTACGTACTCTGGAGAACTTGCTTCAATTCTCTGTTTGGCTACACGCTTTCCTGTCACAGCTTAGTTCATCTCGTTTCCCTGTACTTCTGTTCCACCTTCCACTCCTGGGAAGATGACAGCGCTGCCTTTGAGTTATCCACACTACAGTGGAGGATAAAAATGATTAGCCTGAGTTCACATGAACTTGGACACTCATTGCAATCGAGCTATGACTACCTAGAACTCTGCATGAACTCATTTTCTTCAAAAAAAAAAAAAAAACACCTCATCAGTGAAGGGGCATCTTTGGTTGAGTTTGTTGTGTTTTGTTTGTTTTTTGATTTTTTTTTTTTCCTGAACACTGCACACTCCTGGAAGAAGGGTGTCTAACTCTGTTACCTGCAGAAGAGCCCTAGACAAAAAACGTGGCCCACAATCACAATGCAAAGAACAAATCCAAACAGGGGCCTTTTGTGCATGAGAACTTAATTCAAAGCTCCTCGAAACCTGAGTGTGAATATTTCATTTCATTCAGCAACACTTAATTCAGCAGCAGATAAGAACACAGTAGGTTTAACTCTGCAAATTAGACAAAACTTTTTATTATTAAGTGATAAAATTACTTTTTGTCCCACTTTCCTCCCATCACTCCTGTCTCTGCCAAGACTGAATCCCTTAGAAACATTTCTTATAAAATGAATCCACTCTAAAATAATTCTCCCAAGGCATAATTACTAAGGAAGAACTTCCATCTATATTTAATTAAAGCTGAAAAAAAAAATCTTACCATAATCAAAGGTAATTTAGAACTTCCACTAAGAACTTAGCACATGTTGCCAGTGATAAATTTAAGGAAGTAGCCTGGGTTGGGTCCATCTTCTTAACAAATAGAAGTGCGGGGAACTCTCTATTGTATTTCAAGAAAGAGTTTCAAGTGAGAAGCAGACTCAACAATGTTGCATTCAGCCTCTTAACCTAATGAAGGCCTGATCTACAGCTCATTAGGAGACAAAAATCATTCCAATAATCTTTGTATCAGGTTCTTTGAGAAAGCAGTAGTTTCTTTTTGTGGCGTACTTTCAGACTAGCAACGGTAAAACCATCTTGCCATTAGCATCAACAGTAACGTTTATACTCTTTAATGAGGACTGGATTTCAAAGGATGTTTGTTCCTCACTCGGACTTCAGGTGTCTTTGTGGAAAAAAGGCTGTTGGTAATGCTTGACATAAGCATTGTGGCAAAAGGGGTAACTGACTTTAAAAACGCTGGTCTCTTCATAAGGTGTAATAGCTGCGTGCCACAGCAAGGGTAGCCCTGCGTGGTGTTGGTGGAAAGTGTGATAATGGACGGAAGGAGGTGAAATCATGTACAGTGCCACATGGACACAGTCCAGCTTGCCCGGCCATCCTGGAGGTGAGCACTGCAGTCCCCAGGAGAAGAGGAGCTTAAGGCACAAGAACTACAAAGGCATTTTGACATCCTTTCAGATTGAACCATTTTTACCAAAAAACCCCTAAAATTTTGAGAGCATTTATTTCTAGTTATGTTTGGGGGTTCCCCCGTCTATTTTTTTTTTTTTTTTCATTAAGCACTACATTTTCCTTTGGGAAGTTAGCACTTTTCACATACGCTGAAAGAACAAAACACAGTTAAAAACGGCTTTGTCAAACAACCAGCCAGAGTCCCTCCATCACTGTGCCGAGTTCCCTACAGCTCCGATAGCCAGGCAGACCTGGTTCAAAACCATTTACCGAGCAGCACTCCTGAAATATGCACAAATACCTTTTCGCACGTTTCCCCACATAATAAGTCCTTCTCCAGTACGGCAGAGTCCACCATGTGACGCGTTCTCTGGGCTTACCGTTGTCAGCTCACTTATTTGCTGGTTTAGCATTATTCAGCACCTCACACCAAGCTGCCCTTTCTTCCTGTGAAGTGCTGCTGGATTTGTGCTGCCGTGCTACTTGGCTTCCATTTAAAAAAAGAAAAATAAAGAATAAGCAGAGAGTGAGGGGTTCGTTCTGTTTTTAAACAGATAGGCTGCTTGTATCTTCAGAAAACGAATGCTTGAACACCCACAGAGGCAAGTTTGCTATTTTCTTTTTAAATAGCAAAATAGATTTTAGTAGTGTTTTGGTTTTGGGTTTTTTGGGGGTTTTTTTTGGGTTTTTGTTTGGTTTTTTTTTCCCCCCCTAGAGTTCAGAAAGAGCGTTCAGTGCTGCAGCAGTGAATTCAAACGGCTTGCCTGGCCAGCAGGGTGGGCTGGATGCAGAACGGGAAAGCCAGGGAGTAAGGGACCGCTCACGATTCTGCTGGCAACCTGGGCACATCGCTCCCCCCACCCTGCACTGCTTTTTCTTGATTTTGTCTGGATGCAGGCCCTTTGGGACAAGTTGCCTGGTCTGTGGATTTTCACCACCTAAAGGAATTGTTCCAGTTGTCTAACCTGACTCCCCGTAGGGAGTTCAAAGCCATCCCTTGAGGTACAATGCAAACAATCTTTATTAATCTGCGGGAATCTCAGTGTTTCGATCCCTCCTTTGAAAATTCACCCACGCTGCTCGCTCTTCCAGACCTTTTTGTTCCCTCCCTTCCCTCTTCCTTCTGCAGATTGTCCCCCTGCACGGGTCCCCTCAACAATCCCTTCATCTCCTGCACGCACCCGGGCCACACATCCCTTCAGTTCCAAAATTTATTTTGGTGGTTGTGCGTGGGAAGGAATGGAATGGTGATATTTACAACCCAAAGGCCCGTGGCAAGGCACAGCCAGGCCACGAGTCTCTGGAGATTGCTCTCCCACTGTACAGCCCGCTCCTGTTTTATTGCCAGCCACGGCTTCCTTTTAAATGGCTACAGCAGCTCACCTGCAGCAAGCTGTAGTGCCATCTAAGGCAAAGCGCACGTATCGCGGACAGCATCTGTGGATCCCTTGTCACATTCGGTAGGCGATATTTATAGGCCAATTTTCTGAGCAGTTGTTTTGTGGGTAACATTTTGTGAAGTAGGTTGTATTTTCCAGGTTAAAAAAAAAACACACAAAAAAACAAACCACACAAAACAAAACCAAGCAGCACAAATGCTGCTGTAGCACCACATTACATGCTTTGGATATAGGATTTGCAAGACAGCTGAAATGGTAACTTCTGCTCCTCAGCTATTGCATCGATTCAAGCTGTTAATGCTGCACACGCGTGAACAGAATCCAAAGCTAAGGCCAAATCTGCCAGAGCCAAGCCAGCTCCCCATCAACAGAGGTGGGATTTGTAGCAGCTTAGGATCAACAGTTTGAAGGTTTAAGTTTGAATGAGCAAGGTTTTGATTTGGAAGCACTGGAACTCTAGGGGACACAAGAGATTTTCAAACCAAACCCCCAAATCCTAGCTCTTCAGGCTAGGAATGATTAGCACTTGTATTACATTTGCATGGCTATCCGAAGGCACGGATGCAGTCTTCCCTATTCTGACCCATATGGTGAGGTCTTCCACAGCCACCTAACAGGAGAGCTCCCTGCAGCGTGAAGCCTCAAGCCAAGTAACCCGGCTCCTGCTCCACGTATGCAATGCACTGCTTCCTTAAACAACTCTCCTCCTTTGCACCCACACTGCGCCATCCTTATGGGTGAACAGCTGCTGGGACACCAAATGCTCAAAACCAGCTTCTGGGTAGCACATACCTCCAGGCCCTCCCGGCGAGCCTCTGACCCTGCTGAGACTGTCACAGTGGTGGTACCTGGATGAAGATATCTCCTGATGTGCAAGGCCATGGGGGACAATACTGGTCCTGCAGGACCTGAGCAGCGGTCCTCTCCCAAGGGTATAAATCAGTCCCTGAATAGGACCAGACTGACCAAGCTGAGTGCTTTTGCAAATATTAAGTTCCTAAACAGTGCTCTTCACTGGGAATCTCAACATACTTCAAGGCTGCGTCGTAGCCTTTTACCATAGATAAATTGAGGCACAAATACAAACCAGCTTGTATTCTGCCATCAGGCATGTGTAACTGTAACCTAGGTCCTCTGACCACTACAATAAAGCTCCATCCGTCAGAATCATTGAGAAGAAAGCATATTCTCCAGAAAACAAAACGAAACATGTGGTTTTGAGGTATGGGGCATTTCTTCTACCAGAATGCAGCAGCAGCTTTACCATGAGTGGTCTTGACTTCCTCACAGCCGACCCTCATTTCTTTATTTAGAACATTGCTGAATAATTAGTGGTTTGTCTTTTAATTTAACTGGCTGAGGTTTTAATTATTTTGTACACTGTGTCCAGAAATGCCTATCTTTAGAAAACGTGGCATCACTTCAATTTTCCAGGAGGACTTATTTTAATAACAGAAGAGACTATTTCCCCCATCTTGAGCAGGATGGGCCACCCTAGTCTCTATCTCAAGCTGACACAATAAAGAAAGTGAAAGCTGACCAGGCATTTGCCTCGTACCACATTGTACTCGACACCTATAAGCTCTCCAAAATATTTCCCTTCCCTATATGCAAGGCTCCACACAGCAGCTACATGATGAGTACATGACAGAGCAGTGGGCCACCTGGTAATCAAGAGTCCATGGCAAGGCCAGACTTTTATTAAAACCTATTGCCTTATGTCAGGTTTCTGGGGAACATCTGTGGTCTGTTTCCCCACGATAGATTAACTGCTTCAGTTACAGCAGGTCAGCAGACCCCAGCTGTCCAGATAATGGCAGTTCTGTGCTGAAATGCATGAGGCTGAGGTCTGGCCCATTCAGACGAGTTCAACCCATCCCAACAGACTTCGCTGCAGGATCATTACACCTGCTGAAAGGGGTTTCGCTCAGAAAGCGGCAGAAAGGAGCAATATGGCAAGGGCTCAGTAGCCTGGGAAAGACCATGGGACGGTCAGGGCAGCCCAAGCCCCCCGTTCCCTGCTGACCCCTGCCACAGCAGCACGCACGGGTATGAAGCAGTGCCCTCGGGGCTGCAGTGCAGCTCTAGATACCAACCTCCGAGTGCCGTTTTCCCTTCCAGGATGCAGTGCAGGACTCATCCCTGCAAGCAGACCTGAGCAGGTAAACTTGTACTGAACCACACCAAGATTGACAGCCTGGGCAATCTCTGCTCCACAAGGTGTTTCTTTAGACAGACACACCAGTCAATGTCTGCTTCCCACTGCCAGAAGTCCACTGTTTTGTAGGGTAACCACCCTGGTTTGTCTAGAAAGGAGGAGTCAGGCACTGTCACATGCAGAGACCCAACCTCTCCCAGCTTCCTTCCCCACAAAGTGAAAATGCACAGTCCTTCTGAGACACAGGCTCACAACAGTCTCACTCACACCACAGAGCAATTAGATTAAGCGCAACGACCAAATTACCTGCAGATAACCTGCATCACCCCGGAGTGCAGACCAGGGCTACGTCTCCCCAGCACCACCAGCTCATACGTACATTTGCAAACCAAGATTCCTGCGCTGAGCCAAGTTCAGCAGTTACATTAACAAAACCGGACAGTCTAAAGGCTACTGAATTTAGAGAAAAAACTCCCAGGTAGATGTACAGCTCTGAGCACAGTGGAGACCTGTTCTGAGGCTTCTAGTTATTTCTCTGACATCAATAACACTGCCAAATGCAGCTATTCCTGCTCTGAGCATAACCAAATTCAAATTAATACAAAGCGGTTTCTGCTGCTTCCAAGGCAGAGACACTGCAAGCAAATCGGAAGGGAAACTTTCCTGCCAAGTTACTGTGTTCATTTACAAGGAAAACTTTTTTCCCCTATTCATCTTTCCAGACTTGGTGGGCAATCTGGCACTCTCTGATCCAGCTGTCCAGCCTGCGCGGCCAAAGGGAGGCTCAGCTCTAAAACAGCAAAGGGATTTAATAACCAATTGCAAAATGCTTCTACCAAATACAAGCCTGCCCCTGAAATGGCTTGAAACATTTTTCATGTGCAGCTTCAGTCCAGGAAATTAATCAAAACAGCACAAACAAAAGGAGATTCAGGTTCTGAACAGTCATACAAATATATGCAGGCAATCCAAATAATTCTTGCTGCTTTAATTCCCTGGAGACACAACTGCATCTATTACACAAAGCTTAGATATCAAAAGTCCGTGTTTCCAAGCGATGAAATTGCTGCCATAAACATCCCTGGATCCGTTTTTAGTACTACTCTAAATAGCCCATCTCTGTCTTGTTCTGCTGTCAGATTTCCAAGCGCTTTTGTGAGCATCTTGACACTTTCCCACCTCTGCCCTTACCTGGGGCATCACTCAGGATTCCTTGGTCTCAACAGCCAGGACCATGTTCCCAGTACGCCTTGGTCACCCTGCCCACATTAGCTCCCACCTCTCTTCCCTTTACATCCTTCATGGCTTTACTTGAGACCACGCGTACCTTCCAAGTATAAGCTGCCCCTTGTCTAGCATCTGCCACGTTGGGTCCCTGTTTTAAGTCCTGGACGCGTCTTCAATTTAATTACCAAAGCAAGTCTACGCCATGCTTCTGGCATTTCTCAAGTGTTCATTAGCATGGTGTCCAGATATCAAGCAGTTAAAGAGCTGTTCTAACCTTCCTCATTGTGTACTTTGAGCCTTATTAAAGCAAAAGCCTTTCCTAAGACACTTTTTGTGATTGACTGCTCTGTAAATATTTGAAGAAAATTACAAACTAGTTGGGAATTTTGTGTCAGAATAATTTGCAGGTGGAAACACTCTTAAAATAAGTTTTCCAGAGATCATTTTCAGATCCTCTTCCTTCTCTGCCTTCAGCACCTAAAAGGGATTTTCTACCAGGGAAAAATAAAAAAAAAAAAAATAAAAATCAAACCAATACCTGCCCAGTGAAGCAAACAAGTGGTATCCAAGCAGGCTGATGGAATTAGAGTGCCCCAATTTCTTCCTCTCACCTATACAACCTCCTTTCTTTTAAGTACACTCATGGCTTTCAGTGGAGACAGCCCTGCCTCCTTCCATCTCTGGCAACTAGTTGGAAGGCTCTTCTTGGCCCCACTTTCTATCTGTGGACACACTGGGAACGGGGCATGAAGCTTCTAAGCAAGCAGCAAGAGCTATATTTTGTTTCAGTTGTCCCCCAGATTTTTTTAACCCTTTGGAAAAAACCTTTTAAGATACTGCTAATTATTTTTATATTAATGAAAGAAATGCCAGCTGACAACTGATCCCAAGCGGTTCGTATATTGGCTTGTTTAGGATATTATCAATAACACACACAAACCAATTGTCAGGGTTTCTGCTCGGTAATCACATTTTGCATTAGCTTATAGGAGCTTTTACGGTCAGAGGCCATCAGCAGCTACATCATCGGAATACTAAAGTGTTATTGTGCTGTTTTCTGTAATCTCCCACATGAGAAAACTTCACCTTCTCAGTAAAATGCTTTCCTGTTCTACACTTTTGACCAGTGTGATTTTCTAAATGAAAGCATTGACGCTACATATTCATAAGACAGGGTATTTCAATATGAAAAAGCTGAGCAGGTACAAACTACCAGTCAGCAACTCAGCCAGTAGGAGCATTATTATTAACCACATTATTCTTTCAAGGAATGAACCCCTCAGCCCTGCAAAGAATTTCAGCATTCTTAAGTAGCTCTATTCAATCAATAGGAACCCACAAATATTTATTTCTTTTCCTGACTCAACCTTTACTCTAGGCATCCCCAAAAAAATTTAAAACTTCTTTTGCCCAGACCTATAAACCCTTCTTTATCCAAGTAGTCCTTCCTGCAAACCTATTCTCTAAAATTGCACTTATTTCTTGAGACAAGATTAGCAGAATTTAACTGGCTCAGTGAAAGAATCGGTTTTCCACCGCTGATTCATAGCAGCAGTTTAACAGTGACGATCAACAATACAAGAAGCTGGCATCAAAAAAAAAAAAAAAATGAATGAAAAGCATGACATATAAATTCAGCTGGAAGAGGGAAAACAAACAAATATTGAAAACCAGTTGGGTCAAAGAGGCTGACTTCAAGTGATCTCACACAGATTACACATAGGAGAAAAGGCAAGACTATACTGTCAGTAAATAGCTACTTTAGCTTTCAATTAACTGCCTATTCATTGCTCATTTTCTCTGCAGCTGCAAGCCCAAAAGCCAGACTCTGCATCTGCAGAGTAATTCTTGCACCCATGGATTCCTCCAGCAGTAAGCGATGTTACTTTGCATTTACACCCTACAGTTGGTTTATTCCCAGCTTCAGCTGAGCAGCACCCAAGGAAACAGCAACGTGGCTCAGAGGAGTTTCTCACTGTGCTTCATCCAGGCTATCACTGCAACAGGGAGAAAGTGTGAACTCCTGAGCCGACTTGATAACAAGCTTAACCACGGCAGGAATCCTGCCTTAAGGGTGCAGATGTAGCGATACATGCATTCACACACAAAGAGAGGGTACCAGATATGCTCCCCATTCCCTCATCCCCATCTCAAGCCCTCTCTTCAGCCACCCTTCTTTGCAGTGAGCAGTTCCCCAGTTGCTCTCCTACCCTCACAATGCATTCACCCGCCTCATTTAAGGGGGGGTACCAAGGTGCATCCACGTTATCTGCAGGAGTCCCAGAAGGCAGCGTGCACAAAAGCTGGAACAGATGAAAATCCTACAGAACTCTTCCCAATCAGGCAGCCTGTCAGCAGGAAGGAATCACAGCAAGGGGAGCTGCAACAGAGCTACCAACACAAGAGACCTGGGATCAGCTAACAGGTTTCGAGGGGCTCTACTTGGCCTTAAGCACTGAGGAAAAATCCATAAACCACACTTTCCTTACAGGAACGTGTCAGGAAGCGAAAGGAAGGATTGAAGAGGAGAAAGGGATGTGGGCATCCTTAGGACAGCATCACACTAGAGCAGGTAAACCAAGCGTCCAAGTGATTTGGGAGCCCTGATCACAACTCCTCTTTCCAACTGTGCCCAAGTTAGGCACTTGAATTCCACCGCCTGTCTCAGCTCCATCATTTCTAAGCAACAGGTCTGCGCTATCACACTCTGATTTCCACACGCTTTCCAAAGCAAGCAAGGCTTTCGCAAGCTGCCCCTCCTGCTGCACCGCTTGAACCTACTGGCTGACTTGGACCAAGTTTTACAGCAGCCGTAACACAGAAAAATCTCTTTAAAAAGCCAGGCAGCTAGGCAGAAAAGAGACATACAAGAAACATCCCCTGGGAGTGCCCTTTCTACAGGAGAGGCCAAGCTTACCTCTTATTGAACACCTGTGAATCCTGGAGAGAGAATTAGAAAGAGAAAGAAAACCCTCATGAAGTCCTGGCCCAGGGGGAAAGTTTCAATCAGAGCTGGCAATGAACCACAAGACAGAGCCATTGGAAACCAAGCTCCATTACTTCTACCACACACAGAACTACTTGTCTAAAGTATCTCTTACCTGAAGATCTCAGCAATTTAATTAAGTAAATGGCCCTCAGAGGTAGGTAAGTATCATGATGCTTATGTTACAGATGGCTTGCACTGAAGCACCGAGCGGTTAATTGAGTTACCCGTGACCACACAGGAGGCGCAGCACAGGAACCCACGAGTCCTGCCTTTTGGGTCTTTTTCTCAGACCAATAAAGGCACTCAATTTGATTCACATTTGCAGGTCTTTACAGCAGTCCCACAGTACAAAACCCAGATAGCCCCATCTGCACAGGAGGCCAGTTGGCATGCCGTGATGAAACTGCCAAGTCCTGCCTTGTCCTGAGCCAAAGTGGGAAGAGGCTCACTCTGACGACCATCATGTCTCACAGCCAGTGTGCTCAGCTGTACTCCTGCTCTGGTTTTGCATGAAGGACCACCGCCTCATCAAGGTCAGGCTTTACTGCTGGGTGCAAGAGCAGTTGTAAACATGGGGCACTCGGCAACTCACCCACCTCGGACTGTGAAGCCGGTGCCTGGCTGTCCAGCTTCAGCCATCCCAGTGCGCAGGCTCTGGAAAGCAACCTCCAGGGCCAGCCTTTCTGACTCGCCGTGCATATGGGCAGCGAGGCTGGCCTTGGATACAGTCCCGAAACTCGGAGCAGATGCAGTTCCTCCTGCAGATGTCCAGGAAAGTAGTAACAAAAGCTTGTCCATCTTTCAATCAGCTGTCCCTGATAATTAGGACTTCATTTTCAATTTAAATAATTCCATCATGTCGGGCCTATTTCTTGCCAAACTGTGTTTTTCTTTTCAGTTTCCAGCCCCGTGATTTTTCTTGAGCTTCAAAGTACTCAAAGCTGAGATTTACCTGAAGTTAGAGCATTGCTTCCCAGCTGGCTAGAGGTAGGTGGGTAGCACCTCTGAGACCAAAAATGAAACTATAAGAGGATGAAAAAATAAAACAGATCCTCCCATTCCTAACTTTACATCTCCCAGTGCTATAAAAGATGTTAAATGCTAGTCACAATCTGCCTCTTCTAGCAGCTGGAATGCACAAAACTAAAACAAGACATCAGATATGCTTGCATGGAATAATTGCAGTCGTCATGAGAAATCAGAACTATGGAAGGACACACCTCCAGCTATGAAATCTATTGTTCATTAAAATAGTACTGCTGGTAACAGCATTACGGTTAAATAATAGTTTTAGCAAAGAAAACAGCAAGGTATACAAATAGCTAAGGGATAAAATCAAAGAAAGGAAAAGGTCTGTGTATTGAGTAAATATGGGAGTGTGTCAAGTTAAAGATGAAACAGATCAGAAAGCCTAAATGAAAAAATAAATTTTAATTCTATTAGACTGCATAAATTTGTCACTAAAAAGGGAGTAATCTATAGCTGGACTAGGCAAACTATGGGATGACTGACAGTAGAGAACAGGCGCTTGTTGAGCTATTTAAATATTTGGGCTCTGTGAGGCCACAGAGCTTCTGCAGCCCATCGGGGAAGTTAACTGCTGGGTTCCAACCCTGCCCACAGATCTGGAGCTAGAGACATGTCCATCACCCAAAGGCAGAGCAGAGCATATCAGCTTCATTATTTGGTCCCATGACATTATGTGAGGCTCTTCTGACAGGAAAAGCCTATTGCTAAACCTGTAGTGTTTAAAAAAAAAAAAATAAGTGAGAGAAACACATCAAGCCCATTCTCAGCCTTGTGTGGTTATTTGTTTTATTAAAGTATTAATAAAAAAATAATTACAAAGTCATAAAACCCCAGTTGGATAAACCCTAGTTAACACATCCATGGAGATTTAACACTGCTGAAGTGAAATTTGTTCAGCCTAACGCACAGCTTCAATTAAGCACAAGGGATGATGGTTTCTCTGCAGCTAATCCTCACCTAGCTCAGTCATTCAGAAGCTAAGGGGAAGATTATTTTTAAATTTACCAAAGAGAGAATTTTACAGCATCTTTGAGAAAAGGAAGAAAGCACATGCGGCGTCGCTTCCAAGCAATGTCAGTAACAAGTGGATGCAAAGGAGAATTTCTTATTATGTTGAAGGAAATACACAATCACATTGAGTAGCTGCTGCTTAAGACTCAGAGACATCTCCTGGATTATCAAATTTGTTCTTAAAGACATTCCAGCCATCCTCCTCCAGAGGAGAAGAGGGATGAATAAAAAGCTCCCTAGACCGGGATCAACTCTGAGCATAGAAAATGTCACTCAGCGCTGTTAAGAGGGGTCTTTTGTTATTTATTAATTTATTTTGTTTTGTATTACTGTTACACTGGTGCTTCAAACGGTGGCAAGTTGATAAGTGCTCAGAGAAACTAGTCTTCTGCATCAGGGTGCCTGAAGGCAACCTTACCTTCTGGACACATGTAACACGGGCAAGTCCAGGAACCGCGCTCTTTTTATGGTCTCACACCTTGTAACAAGAGCCCAAAATTCTCAACAGAGGCTGGGGCCCAGCTGGCTGGGGAGCCCCTCACCAAGGAGGCTGGGGATCAGCCCTGCATCTCAGAAGCCTCACAGGGTGTAGGAACAAGAGCCTGGCCACCCATCGAGGGAAGAAATTATTCCCTCTGCTCAGCACTTGTTAGATAGAGCGTACAGTTTTAGGACCTCCACTGCAGGGAAGCCTTGGATAAAGTGAAGGGAGCTCAGGGCAGAGCTGCCTGGACAGTTGGGCTGAAGCACCTCCACAGAAAGGCTTCAGGAGCAGGCCCTGAGCCACCATCATGAGCTCATCAAGAAGGGGATGCAGGCTCACCACAGTGGGGCATGGTGGGATGACCGGAGAACAGGCACAAATTGAAACACAAAAGGTTCAGCCCGGACACAAGGGAAAAGCATTTCCCGCTGTGAGGACAGCCAGGCAGTGGGACAGGTTGCCCAGAGAAGTGTCGTAGTCTCCATGTGGAGAGGTTTTCAAGATCCAACTAGGAACAGCTTTGATCTGCCTGGCTGGACCTCAAACTGTCCCTGCTTTGAGCAGGAGATTAGATTTGAGATCTCCTGAGGTTCCTCCCACTCTGAATTTTGGGGCCACTCTGCTGAAACCTCAGGTGGTTTAGCTTGTGTAATTCTGACTATTTGGACCCAGAGTTTTATTTGCCTGAACAAGCATGTACGCATTTGTATCCACACAGCGGAAGTGGAAGCCATTTCATGTGCGGGTTTTTTTCCATTTTAGCATAGCTGGAACTATTGCATGTTTTGCTTACTGCAGTGCAAGACTGAGCCTGCAGCACTGAAGGCCACACTTGTGCCTGTAACAAGGACCAGCCCCTACGTTAGCCTGCCTTGTCTTTGTTCTACTTGGTCCACAGATGCTCAAGTCATTCTTTGGGATTTGTTTTTCCATGTATCCCGGAGTACTGCATATTAGGAGAGAACTGGGCTTAGATTCCAGACCAATTTTGTGATTAGATGAGTGCTTATCGCTCAGCTCAATAATGCAAAACTCCAAGTTTGTCAGCCAAAAAAGACGGGTAACTTTGAAGTAGAATTGATCATCTGGACTATCAACACCTGTATACGAGCAACTACACAGACACATTACAATCATAGCTTGTGTTTCATTTGAAAATGACACCAACAGCATCAGAAGTGGCTAATCAGTGCAAAGGAAACAAAATTAAGTTAGTTGGAGACAACACTCCTCTTTCTCTGGAGTGAAGCAAGGGAAAACCCAGCTGTCCTTTCCCCAAGATGCTCTGAATCATCTGCTTCTACTGATAATTCAGAAGTAGCGAATAATCTCAAATCAAACTTTTTCCTTATTATTCAACAGCTCATAGGTTACTTCAGTTCTTCAGCGGAGTCTCTTCCCTGGCACATTCCTTACCACCCCTTTCCAGCATCACCCGAGCAGCCTGCAAACCACATTTTATTCCATGCCTCCACTGCCAGTCTTCATTTCTGCCTCTCCGTCCTCCACTGAATGTGGGGAGGGGGGGAAAAAAAAAAAAAAAAAAAAAAAGTAAGCCACCAGGAGCTTCGTGCAATTTGTGTTGATCATGAAGAACTGACCTCCCACAAAGAGCTCAGCTGCTCCGTAGCTGGGAGGCCTGCCCTCCTTTCTGCCCATTTCATTTTGATAGACCAAGACTCCCCGGAGTTTTACTAACATATTTATGCACCGGGTGGGTTATCCCAACAGCCACCAATAAATCTTATTATCTTTCCTCTGCAAGTCTTGATAGCACTGAGTGATTGATGCACTAAAACTTGGTATAAACACGGAGATAAACATCTGCCATTCCTTTCCTTCCGTGTCTTTACAGCACCAACAGTTTAGAAGTGACAACCCATTGTTTCACTTTTAGCACAGCTGTTCTAAAGCTGCCTGAATAACAACAGAGACTATGCAGGAACGTTAATCTTTACTTCTTGAGGGAAATAATGGCTTTACAGCTCATCCCCCACCACAGCCCCCCTTCTTTTTGAAGGGGAGTGCACAGATAGCGCTCTTAAAATTAGGGATGATAGATGCCTAACCGCAGTATCTACAGCGGTGGTACCCAACTTCTGGCTCACGTAGACTGGTACACGTGAGACTAAGGCCACATGAAGTAGCGATGCCCTCCTTGAGGAGGAGGAAAGTATTCAGCCGCTCCAGAGTATTCTGTGCTCTGTATTTTCACCTACTGATCAGCAAGGCATGCAGACCACTGACCCAGAGACTCCACAAGAAGCATAACACACCCCATGGAAAGCTGCTGCCTCAAAGAACCGGCAGTACAAATGGGTATCAGTGGAACAACTTGCTCGAGGTTGCCCAGCAGGGTCAGCAAGCTATGAACCAAACCAGGTGCCCTAATTCCATTCCCGGTAGAAACAGAGATATCCATTCCCCCAGCATATAGGCACCTGAAATCCATGATCACTTGGGTCTGCTAGAATAGAAATTACTTGGCAGAGAAGAAAAAAAAACCTGAAGGATGTAGTGAGAGCTATTGTTTCCATTCGAGCACTTTTCCCCTGCTACTGAAGTTTTCCTTCAATAGTTTCTTAGGCTCTGTCCAACCCTGGGAACGGGCAGGACTGAACATCCCTCCCCACAGCTCACGCTTAAGAAAAGCTGCAAGCGTACGCATACATGTAGTCCTTCAATGTCCTTTCTCAGCTGACTTTCTTTGGTCCGCAACACATGAGAAAAGACGCCCATATGTTGAAGTGAACTCAAAGCATAAGAGAGCGCACAGCAAGCAGTAAAGACTAGTTTATGAGAAAGGATCAAAAAAAAAAAAGATATGTTTTGCCAGAGCAGGATGCTGCACTGCTCTCCGTAGGATTCAAAAACCTGAAGCAGAGTAAGGAACTCTGGTGTGCTGGCTGCAGGATAAGCCTGGGTTAAAAATACATCCCAGCTTGAAAAATTAATGTGTTTGATCCCAAACAGGAACACTATGCTAGGACAGGAAATTGAACCAGAGCATCCCAACTTCCAGCGCTGGGAGGCATCAGTCATTAATCAATCTTCTGACTCAAAGGACAAACAAAGAAGTGGAAATTAAGTGAAGTATCAATATCATTTTCCCTTCTGATAGGCCCTTTTGTTATTAGTAATGAGAGTTGGGCAGAAAACCTATGGCTTTCTTTCCCAGGAAAACACATCATAGAGAAAAATAATCCCTCTCTGAAAATGTTTATTGAAATTTCTTGATTGAATTTTGATTTATTTGATTTTAGACTGAGTTTTCCTTTGACCTTGTTTGAAAAAAAAAAAAAAAAGGTGTTTCTTTACACTTCATTTCAAAACAGCATTTAGAATATATGTGGAGAGCACAGGGAAGAAGATGCGTTTTCTGTTTCTTAAATATTTAGAGTAGAAAAACTTGAAAAAAGGTAGGGGTAAAAAAGAAAAACAGAAAGAATAACAGGGTTAGGATGATATTGTTTTTTAATTGAAACCAGAAACAGGAGTTTTAGACAAAATAAAAAAAAGGGGAAAAAGTTTAACTGTTTTCTTCATTTCATGTGACTAAAACATACAATGCTGTCAAATCAAACATGATTTTGCAGTGAATGCTCTCTTCACTTCCAAAAAGTAAGTATTAGCATTTGAAATACTTAATATTGGAAGAAAAAAAATCTAATAATCTTTAAATACCTAGATGTAATTAAAACAGCGATTCATTGGTTTTACATGGTTTAAAGGAAAGCAGATGTCCAGTATGACACATTAGTTTATCACACTGGAGAATGAACCATGAAGACAATAGGAATTTATTGGCTAAATACCATCACCACAAATTTGCCTGCCCTTTTACCCTGCTGATAAGTTAAATACACTAAATTGAGAAGATTAAGGAGTGCCTTGAAGTACACAGGAGGGCTAAGCATGGAAGTAGATCCGCTTCACCTCACTGGCAGCTTGGCTAAAGTCAGAGGTGCATCAGGACAGCAGGGGATGGTGTTGCATCATGGTAAAATCCATCTCTGCTTTTCCTCAACCATTCTAGGGCCACAAAACCTGTAGGTATGTGCTATAAACTAGAGCGATCACCAGAAAAACATCCCAGGATCAGGAGGGAGCATCAGCTCCTCTCCCACCGTAGTGGAGACAGATGACTGCCGGTAAGAAGCCAGCACAAGGCAGTGTTACCCAGCCTATCACTCAGCATCCTCGGTAATAAAATAAACCCAGGCATCACAGAAACCCCAAAGAAACTTATTTTAAAAACACCACAGAAAAGATTCTCATCCTGAAGTGTTTATTTCTATTTAGCTGCTTTTCAGATTTGCTCAGTTCCCGCCACAGACTCTAGAGCAGCAGGGAGAGAGCACTTAAACTGTCAACTCTGATGTGCCGTGCCACACTTACACCTACGAGAGCCACGGGGGTGCACAGCTTGCCGACAACCTCAACAGAAACAAACAGGGCACCTGAGCCGCTGGGTTTAAAGCGCTGGTGGCTTAGGGGTCATTTCAGCAAGACCCAACAGGTTTGCTTTGACATCTGAAAGAAGAAAAGAGCTTGCCAGGAGCATCCTCTCCCAGAGTAATCATCCACGGCATTAGCAGAAAGTTAAACACTTCGCTATTCCAGCCCAACACAGCATTTTAATCTATTAGTGGAAAATGAGATGCCTCCATCCATATTACAGGAGCACACACATTCCCCTGCCTATATATAAAGCCCTTTCATTTTACGATCGGTACAATAGTTCTGTGATAGAGTAGGCTATAATATTTTATTAATGTTAAACTTGTCCACCTGGGAATCTATACAAATCACTGTAATTTTGTCTCACTAATGTTTGTTATCAATCTTCTCTTCTCAATAAAATGGAAGCAAAATATTGCAGAAGTCCCTCTTACAGAATTTATTCTTTCTCTTTTTTTTATTTCCCCCCCCTTCTCTCTCCCCTTCTTGTCTGGGCTTCTGTCCAAAGTCACAATGAGTTGAGAATAGGATGTTCAGAAAGTATTTTATAATTCTTTAATCACCACACTTTGACACACTTTAGTCATTTGGGCCGGAGCATTTTGATATAAGCAGATCCCGTGTAGAGACAGAATCAGGTCAGCAAGGCAATTAATCATCTCTGCATTTACACTCTCAGCAAAACAATGCAAAAACAAAGGAATAGGTAGAGAAGAGGGGAGGAGGGCCGCCGTAACCACGCTCTGATGGGCAAATAATTGGCTTGGCTTTGCTTCTGCAGTCACAGCGGAAAGGTGCCCAGCTCACATTTATGAATATACTTACACAGCCACCCTCTGGGAACACACAGCAGCACCGTGTGGGTGGCTCGGCGTCCACAAGCATTTCGGCAGCAGACCACTGCAATTTTCTGCGCTTAGCTCTTCTCCTTGCATTGATAGGGGCTTTGTATCCTAAAACAGGGAGTTTGATACCTCAGCTTGTAAATACCGTGTAGCACCTAAGGCTTGATAACTACAGTTTTGTGCTAGTGTTTCAACAAACTCAATGGCAGAAGTAAGAGCACAGACTAGTATATGCTGGTTTTCCACAGAATGGCTGTATTTCCCAGCGTATACTACCCCACCCACGCTCCCCTACTTTCACCTACATGGGAAAGCTTCATCAGTGGTTTTGGTTTTAGAATTCTTATTAATCGGGCCCCTCTAACGCTTCCAGAGGTCAAATACCGACGAGGTTCCTTCTGATTTCAGGATACCTGCTCTGACATCCAGCGGCCTCAGGTATTTGCACACAACATGACACACACAGAGCTGTACAAACTCAAACATCTGAAGACTTGGGGAAGACTCAGAAATCACTTTTCACCACTCCATATGGCCATTCAGGAAGTTTACTGAGGGACACCAGACTCTTTCCCTACATTCCTCTCTTCCAGCCCCACGGATCAGAGAGCCAAGAAGCGAGCTCTCCCCAGTGCCACCGCTGCCCTGGTACTGCCAGAAGTAAGTTCAGTCAGTTAAGAATTACTTGTACAGAGCCAAGATCAATAAAGCTGTAGCGTGGCAGAGGCAGCTCAGGCAGACTCGCAGGGGGCATAACTAGGAGTGATGGGCTGAAATTAAGCAGAAGGAAAATTTTGGCTGAATAGCAAGAGAAATTTGCTTTGCTAATGGGTCAATCAATTAGACCGAGCACACACCTCTCAAGGGAAGCATGCAGGGAAACCTGTCACTAGCATCACTTAAAACTGCAGTGAAGGAGCTCTGGAGGTTGTCACTGCATAAGCAATTCTGCAGTTTGTATTTCGGGAGCGCTGCAATTCCCTCTAGCCCATGGGATCAAAGCTGAAGCTGCCCAGCTTACACTACCTGCAGAGGGCTTAATAACCCTTTCCTATCTATAACAAGTCCACGTTCCCAAAGGTAATACAGCTCTTTTCTCCCTCCCTTTATATTTAATCCTCCCAAACTCTCAGAATAGGATTCATCCAGCTAACGGTCATGCAATTTTAGGGTATTAATTATCTGAACCATAGCTATCTTATCAGCTATCGCTGATAGAGCAAGCTACTGAAATGGGATTTTATGATAGGAAGTACTTAGCTCTCTACATCCAGAGAGTCTGGAATAATAATCGTCCTGTTTTTAAAAAGCCAGACTTTTACTGATTGAGTTACCTGCGAGACCTTAGCTTCTTAAAATGCTAATTCAATTAGCTACAATCATGTGGCCATGCCATAAAAGACCTTTGCTTGTTTACCAAGCAAAATAGAGACTACAAAATGATAGGATTCTTGTTTCTAAATAGAAAGCGGCAGTACAAATACCACAGAATAAAAAAAATTAAAAGATTGTGTTGGCAGAACAGCAAATGGATAAAGATGATCTAAATATAATTATGTTGAGCATTAAGGGAAGGTTTTTTTCAATGGCTAGATCAGAAAAATTTAAGTGTTCTCCAGCCAATATTGTAAAGCAAACCATTTAAAACCAACAGCAAAACAGATCTTGGTCCATCAGTGCAGGGGCTGTGTGTTTCCCACAGCAGCAGGGATCAGACCTTGTCAACTTAAGAGACCATTACCTGCTGTGTTCTTGCAGCATCATTGGTTATCAATAGGGGAATTTGAACCTTGGCCTGCCAGCACGCAATTACTTGTTATTGGAGGAGGAATGCAGGGAAGACAAGAGCACCGGTGATGTACAGCTACGGGAACAGCACAAAAATGCAATGAGAGTACAGGAGAAACAGGGAAAAGTCCATAATGTAGCAGAATAAGTGAGAGCTGGGAGATAATCTAGATGTCTCAATAGGCCTTACACATGCAAATTTCCTGAAATGTGCTAGGGAGGCCGCTAATCTCATCAGGAGTCGCCACACTGATCAAACCATGCTTGTCCTGAAATTACTTCAGATCATGACTACTCTCCAGCCCTGAGGTGCGCCTTGAAGTCAGTCTTCTGCTAACAATGATAATTCCTCTGCTTTTTCTTCAAGCTATAGAGTTTTCTTTGTCCTAAAAAGATCAAGAAGGTCAAATATCCCATTCTTCACCCAAATTTCTTAGACACGCTAGTCTAGATTGACTCAAGGCGCTAGACGTGCCTATCTCCTCGGCCACAAACGGTTTCTCGGCTGTTGCCCTTGTCCTATTGATGTGACAGAACCTGCCATGGCGGAGGTACCACTTTGACATTTGAATCTTTGTCTGCTTGCCCCCTTTTAAATGGTTCACTGCATTTCTTGAAGGTACCTTTTGAAAAGAGGCACAATCCCCACACAGACTCCAGGCTGCTGTAAGTTAAAAGACAAGTGGGTTGTCTAGGCACATTTTCCCTTTAAACTATAGCTAGAAATCAAAAGAGCAGGTGAAAAAAAAAACACAAAATTTTGCATATTCAAATCAGCAAAGAAACCAATACCTCTGTTTCCCCAATAGATGGTGCTGATAATTTCTCAGATATTCATAAGTAAAAAGGTGGGTTTCTTTTGTGGCAATGCTGCAGTGAGAGAGCTGTGAAATGGGGCAGAGAAAGCAAAGAGCAGAATCCCAGCAGGAGCCCTGGGGATTCCCACAATAAAGATGTGAAATGAGAATTCTAGCTCGCTCCAGCTGTATTGCTGGTGCTTTCTAATATTTTTCATTAAGCATTAAGTTCCTGAAACCTTTCCTGAATCTTTGCAGCACCCTTTTCCTTATGTAAGGATGGAAAGTGTTAAATTGTAAAGGCTTTTGGGGAAAAATAAACTGCTTTTGAAGGTAAAACCGCAGGAATAACAGCTTCCACCTTCTGTCACTCCCCTGGAATGACTACAACATCCAAGTTGTAGAAACAACAGTTGCTTAGCATTACTGGTTATCAATCGGTAGAACAGCATGCTTTCACTAAGGACCTGTTGGGGTTAAAAATATTTTCCAGATTTCCCTGTTTCCCTGCCCACCAAACTTCATAAACAAGAATCTGGTTAAATATACCTCAGAACTAAGATAATTAAGAAATAAATTAACTTCCCTAATTTGGACAAAAAGCAAGACAATAGAATGCGTAAGTAGAAGACGACTACTTCATTGAGAATAATTGCAATGTTAACAATTTCAGATGTTTCAAGAGCTCTCAGGAAAACTATTACCCTTGGCTGTGTCCAATTATTTTTATTTTTCTTTAGCACACCAGAGCTGTTGCGTTTGTCCTACAACTTCTCATCTTAGGCTCAGGCCATTATCCTACATCCACAACATATTTTGTCTCAACTTACATTCCCAAGTGGCTGTCTTAAAACTTTACTATTCCTGCTGTATTTTCTCAACTACAACTTCGTCAGCCACAAGGGCTCTTCAGTTGTTCCAGACCCTAAGCAGTGCCAAAGCAGATGTTAAGAACAAACGACATGGTCAAGTCATTTTTAAGCACTAGCTAGTTTACTCAGCTGCACTGGTTTATACATTAGGACTAGAAAGTAATGGGAAACCCCAGCAGTCGGACACAGATGGAGTTTTAACAGCAGAAGTGCCATGCTCTGAAATGTAATGTTTTCTTCCAGGAAAGTGAGAGCAGGAATACGGCAGAAAACATCCCTGTGGAGCACATAAGCAGAAACTGCATTCTGTCACTCTTGCTCTCTCCAGATGAGGCAGCATTCATGGACAATACCAGAAGGATCTGGCCAAAGACCCTCTCTGCAGAAAATTGTCAGCACAGGATTAAAACATGGGACAAAGCCATCCGTTGTCTAGCACTTCAGGAAGGAATGCTGTCTTTAGAGACACAGGCAGCAGGTCTTCCCTACCACATATGTATGTGTTAAGCACTTTGTAGCCAGTGCCAGTGTTCCTTGTACTATGCATGGATGGAACAAACATAGGGGGGAAAAAAAAATATGAGGAAGACCAGTTGACCCGGACAGTCAGGGCATTCCCCTTGGTACATGCAGTATTCCTCATACCACAGGAATTTCCATTTTCACAACTCAGCCAGCTGTCCTTCAGCAAATAAGGCTACTTCTTCATTAAATCCTCCACAAGATCCAAGTCTGGAGAGACATACACTCCTGAAAGCGCTATGCACAATAATCTCCGCTCACTAGTCACCTCCCACTCCCACAGGCAATGCTCAGGCTGGGAAGCTTAAATGGCCACACCAACCCACAGGCACGGTCCCAGGGCAGCCTCCGCCACCCCGTCCCCTGCTGAGGTCCAGCTTTCCCTGTTGCTCCCAAAATACAATCCTCATCCCTTCCTTGCACCAGGAGGGGACAGGACCAAGACAGAACAGCAGGAGGAATTGCTTAGATGAGCTTCATGGAACTAACTGCTGCAGAAATGGTCCTTACCTAACTCAGTGGGTAATTCTGTAAATTAAAATTAATACTTGCTGAGCTCTGTGCAAGCTGACTGTCATGCTCAGAGAACAAAAACCAAGGGAGTCGAAGCAACATCCAGCATGAGCCTTTGGAAAGAGTTACATGTGACTAGAATAGGTGCTTTGCCAATGAGCACTAGGAGAGCTTCCCCCTCTACCTTTGCGTCTTATTAACACGCTATTTTAGTGCGCCCCAGCCGCTGAAGAGATTTAGATTCATGGGTCCCATGGGAAGCAGGGCAAGGATTTTAATATGCATGCCACAATTCAGGAAACTGAGTCACAACCAGGCACAGGGATTTTTCTGGAAAACACATAGGAACTCTGCCGCAGAGCGGATAACTGAACTGAGATTTCCCCAGCCTCAGCTTAGGCCCACAAGCACACGAACTGTCCTACCTCCCTTCTGCCTACAAGACAGCTCTCCCAAAGTAAATACACATATACCTTAGGTATGAAATCAGATGCAAATCCTTTGCTCTACAGAACTAAGAGGTATTCCGAAATTAGCGTGGGGGAAGGGAAGAATACTCTTGAGCTGCAAATGAATAGAAATCAAGCTAATGTACAGCATATATTGCCGATTCTCACATGCTTGAGTCTAAGCTCTGATCCACAGAGAAAATGGCTCTAAAATATTAACCACAGTCATTATGGAAGGCTTACTTCTGACAACGTGTCTTATGGTTCATTTGCCAAGAAAAAATGGATGCAATTTTAGCCACTGTTAAAATTAATCTGCTTTTATCAGAGAAAGGAAACTAATCCCACCTGCCCAGCTCTTCTGTTCTCTGCTTTCAGGAGACTAACACAGAGGCAGTAGGTTTTTAAATAACCAGGCTTTTCACTGAACCTGGGATTCTGTAGGTTTTTACTCATCTAGTTAGAAGCTGTGGATGCCCCATCCCTGGAGGCATTCAAGGACGGGCCTTTGACCAGCCTGGTCTAGTGGGAGGTGTCCCTGCCCAGGGCAGGGGGGTTGGAACTAGATGATCTTTAAGGTCCCTTCCAACCTAAACCATTCTATGAAAAATCTTCATGAGAGTGAGGCCAACCACTTCGCTTAGACAAGCACAGCTCCTACAAGGCCAAGTTCATCACCAGTGCTGACCCTGACCTGACTCAACTTGGTTGTCAACAACAAGACTTAATTTCTTCTTCGGGGAAGGTCAGTTCTCAGAAGCCAGTCGAACCTGCGATATCTGGAAGGAATAAAGGCAGCAGTAACATCCTACTGTACACTCAGCATCATCCACACAGTCCCCAGAGTCACAGGCAACCCTTCAAGCAGCTTTATAAACCCTTTCACGCACACTGAGTTCACTCACACCTCTCTCTAAGCTCTTGAACTCCTGCACCAGCCCAGCTCAAGACAGAGATAAAAGTTCAGCTGTTGCACATCCCCAAGTCAGAAAAGGGTTTCCTGGGGAAAGAGGAGAAAGACAAGACGGCCAGGAGAAGGCAGAGTTCCCATATAAGTTACCATGCCTTCAGAGCAGTGCTCTAAATCACACAGGATTGAGCAGCTGGCACATCCCCATTGAAAGGGTCTGGGGTGGAGCTGAATGACCCATTCACACCACGGGAGGAGCTGGCGTCGGAGACTGAGCAGATCCCTCTCCTTCCTGTCTGTCATCTTCAGCCTCTTTGTGCGTCCAGAAAGCATTAAAGTTTAGCAGCAGAACTGAAATATCATCACTCACTCTCTAGGCTTGAGTTCTCTTTAGATTGTTGCTATTGACAGCAAACCCTGGAAGAATTATTATTTTTTATTAGTATTATTATTTTCCAGTCCTGCATGCATAACAATAGCTCTCTAGATACAGCAAATAGATACAAGCAAATGAATGGAACCGTAACCGCTTCATGTCTTTCATTTAAAACAGACTCTGATTTTAGTCCTTTTGTTCAGAAACAAATTTAACAAGAATTTAGGAGCTGTGTGTTGGGGCTGAAATAAATCAGGTGAATAGCAGGAGAGGGAAGCTTGCTATGACTTCAAAGTACAATGAACACAATGATGGGACTTGGTGGAATAAGAAAACTAAGGCTGAATTTAATACAAATGGCTCCATTGTTATCAAAGCTTCTGTACAAGCTCTAATGATAATTCAATTGCATTGTTCATTGGGGAGAAAGTAGATGGAGATCATTTAATGTTTTTTAATTAGCAAAATATTTCATCCTGGCTACAATTTACCTTCTGTGTGAGGGAACAGGACTGGTGTCAATAGCAGGTTGGAGCTAGCTGCGGCTACGTGGGCAGACCTGCACAGGGGAAACGCAGTGGATACCATCAACCGGATGAGTCTTGTCAGTATTTCTGCACAATTCTCGTGATGTCTCCACTTTGCACAACAGAGGGGATTGCTGGAGCATTTAATTTCTGGTAATAAGCATTTTTCCCACATACCTTAAATACTGTTCTATTCCAAAGTAAACACTTCAGATTTATTTAGAAAGTTAGGGGTATGTTGACCTGGATTAAAAGGCAGGACAAGCATCAAGTCTTGTCTTGAACAAGTCAGTTCCTGACCTAAAGAGGCTGACAAGGAAAGCCTGACACCTTAGTGGAAATGCAGCACAAGATACCATTCCAGACCTCCACCAAGATGGTCCCTTTAATCCAGTATGATCAGAGCCAAAACAAACATACCAGAACTGCTCGTTCTCATCTTTCTAATGGCAAAAAGTAATGCAAAGCCTAAAACTCAAAGCCCAGAAGGGAAACAACAAAACCCAAATCAACTGATTTCTGGAAAATGACTTCCAGATTAGTCCAAGAGCTTATGCCAGCAGAGCAGCTAATGCCCCCTATTATATCTGCATAGCACAGTCCTATACAATAAGCTCTTCCAGCAGACAAGCAATAAGCAGATGATTATTGTGACCAAGGGATCTGGACTAGCTGCACGATGCTTTGTCCCATGCAACTGCTGTGCCTTAGCCTTGCTGGACTGACAGCCACATCACCATCGCCTTCTGGGAAGACACGATTTGTCACTTCCTTACACATGGTTTGGTGATACCATTTGTCCTGTGACACCAACAGGAGTGGTGTTGGTGTAGCAGGTGGAAGAAGGGGCAGTTGGGATGCCATCATCTGCCCATTATCATTCACCCATGGAAGTGGCCATCCTGACTGCCATTCAATGCACACAAACATGCCAAGGACTAGACTACACCAACAACCAGCATGAGCCAAATGCATCCTTAGTAAAGACCACCAAAAGAGTGGTATATCTAAGTACAAATTTGTTTTCACATATGCTACAAAGAAATCACGCACAAAACTCAAAAACCTTTTTGGCGTCAAGGCACATATTTGAAAACATTTTAAGTAGAACCATGAATAGCAACGTGAGATCTGTTCCTTCTACTTTCCAGAAGGAACTATGCAGTTTGAAGACAGAAGGTCTCCTGCCAAAACACTGGCTATCTTTCACAAGTTAAAGGAGCTGGAATGAAGGAGGGCGGGGGGAGCACATGGGGCAGGAATTGGTGGGAATGGGAGAAATCACCTTTGAAAGAAACCGAAAGGAGTCAGCCATTGGTAAGGGGGGTTGTGATTCTTGGTCAAACCAGAGACTCCCAGCTTCCTTGAGATGATATTCTGCAGGATATCAGGTACTAGAAACTGCCTCTTTGTGCTTCTTATAACATACAAACCCATTTAAGACCAACCTTTTGCCACAGGCTGCCAACACCAGCTTAAAAAAAAACTCACCAAGCAGCAATGCCACAGTACAAGGTTCTGTGGGCAGACATGCAAAAGCTTCAGCTGGAAAAATCTGAGGATTTAAATGAAGTACCTCACACAAGTACAACTTAAGGAGTTGCCACACATTAGCCCATCTGTGACAACTCTCCACATGAGGGCTCCTCATCTTGAAGGAAAATTCAGTTTAAATGCCTCTCGGCATGAGATACGGTAAATACAGGTACACTTCAGGCAACTTGCTGCTGCTCCCCCCCGCCCCCATTTCAACAGTGACGGCCTCTTGCACTTTGGGTCTAAGTCTCAAAGCCAAGCTAGGCTGCAACCGCATCGTTAGCCTCAGGAGAGCTTGTTTCTAAGGCTGCATGCTCAAAAGACAAAAACGCACCCCTAGAATTCCCCACCGAGACCAGAGCAATCCCTTGTCTATATTAGCTTTTGACACAAAGATACAGGAGGGCGCAGAGGCCTCTGGTTTTGCTTACATCATCCTCCTAAAAACATAAGCTGCTAGGCTACAGGCTGTTGTAGTCCCCAATTATTTAACTCCTTTCTGAGCCAAGACAGCAGCTCTCCAGCAATAAGAACTTGTACCTCTACAAATAGCAAGGCAATTCCCTGCCAAATGCAAGAATGTAAACAAAATACATCTCTCTGGCAAAATGTCTCCACACCAATTTGTGTAATTACCTACATCCCTTAAGAGGGTCTTGTTCACGTATTATACCTCTGACTCTAAGCGTTGAAATACAATTAAGCCAGATGCGCCAGACACGACTTGCTCGCTGGTTCGTGTCAAACCACCACAGGTGGTGGCTGAGAGAGACGACTTTCATTCAGAGATGCTGAGAACAAATAGGACAGCGCACGCATGGAAAATCACAGCATGGAAGACTACTTTTAGGTAAACTCCTCCATCTATGTCCCAGCAACTATCTCTGCCCACTGAGCATTAAGTTTTGGCTAGCAACGTTAATGTCTGATGACTTATTTCCTTCCATGTCAGTCTGAGTCCTCCTCCAAGCTGTTTCACCAGTAACACAGGATTCACCTGTACATAACCAGGCTTCATTGTTTTTATCGTAGCTTTTATTCTCTTTCTGCCTCTTTGTTACCAGACAGTACTTTACATCACCTAAGTCCAAAATCCCCAACAGAAAATCCACACTGCTTCTCGAAAAGCTCTTGCTCTTTTTGCATGAAATCAATCCAGCTGTCTGCACCTCAACTTTTGAAGTGTTCTTTCCCCTCTAAAGTCTCATTTTAGCTACTTCTGAAACTGAAACCACCCTTAAAACCAATTGTTCTGATTGCATTACTCCAGTCCACAAACCCTACCTGTTTTCTATTGTCTGCTCTTTCACTTCTCAAGGCCATATCCCACAAACCTAGTTTTCCACCACTATCACATTATTTTGCTCTATCAGCAATTTGCTGCTCTGTTCCCTGGGTTCTCCAGGAAACACCTTAGCATGCTGGTTTTCCAGCTCTACCCTTCCCTATTTTGCCAAGTCTTCTCTCATTCTCCACCTAGCACCACCCACAACAGAGAGGCCTCCTACCTGCTTAGGACTCGTCTCTTCCTTGGCGTCTCTTCACTGGCAGGAAACACTTCAGACCACGGTGTTTTTCCTTCAGTTGTTGAGGTTACCCAACAACAGTTTTTTTCCAAAGCTTACCAACAACCACAGTTCAGCTTCTCTACTAGAAAAGCTGTTCTTCCACAGACTACTTACAACTTCATACAGTCCCACAAAAGACACTTACCCCTCTTATCTCCTCCTCCTCCTCTTTTATCACTTATTCCTTCCACCTGGGAAGACAGGGAATTACAGCCAGCTGGGTCCCCTGCCCTTCAAGAGACAATTTACACCTTGAAGGATTCCTTTAAATTGCCCTCTGCTGCCTCTCACCACACGCTAAAAATCAGTGCTTCTCTCTTGTGTGTTCATGCCTGTCTGTACCTTCATTATTATTATTGTTATTTTCATTTTAAAATTATCTAAACAACAAAAAAAACACTTTTCTAGGCTGAATCAAGTGATCGCATAATTGATGCATTTGTAAACTTCCTGTTTCTGACGTTTCTTGTTGCCTGTTCACACATTTAAGGAAGAACCAATTATCTAGTCTACCTCCTGCCTAAAGAAGAGACCATGACAATCAAGTTACCTGGCTTCTGCATAAAGCAATCCAGAGCATTCCTTGCAACTGTTTCTGCCGTGGAGTGGCTCTAACTGCCTCCCAAATCACGGCTAACTGTGCCTGTCCGTTCTTTGAGCCAGGAATCAAATATTTGTCTTTAAAGCATTTCGGTGCTGTAAGAGGAATTTTGTACAGGATTTGCAATTATCAGGGAGAAGACATCTCTTTGTTCTGCACTAAAACGATGTCAGCAATTAACACCCTTAGGAGGCTCCTGCTTGGGTAGAAATCTCATTCCTTAGGACCTCAGCTGTCAATCTGCTTGGCAGTGAAAGGGGTCAGAACAGTGAAAAATACCTCTTTGGGTTTTCAGATGTTCCTCTTGCAATCTGTTCTCCCCTTGAGTTTCCCAGTAGTTAAGAAATGGCCAAGCCGCCACACTTCTGACTTTCCACAGAGCTATCCTTAGTGAAGCTGAGACTGTTTCAGGAACAAAAAGGAGTATTTGATATTCAAGTTACCTTCACCTTAACTTTATAACAGCCACTAAGGAACGTTTTAGAGAAAGCAAAAATTGCAGAGGTTCATTTAAAAACCACCTTCGGAGATACATTCTCTATCTGAATGTGTCAGAAGCCACAATTTCTGTTCTGTGAGGGATTCAGACAGGCTGATGCTTGGTTTCTGCCCCAAGAAGGAAAGGCAAGACCATGAAATTTCCTATGAAAATGACTATCAGTAAACATTTTTCAGCCAATAATCAATAGCACCAAAGCATTTCCTTTTAATAATGTCATAACATTAAACGATAATTAAAACATATATAGAGATGTGGTTCCTGCCACTCCAGGGGTGTCCATTATAAAATACCCACAAGTACTGGCTCAGAAAGGCAAACACTGTGTTGCCTGTGAGACTACCCACCTACTTGCCTCCCTGCAGTGACTTCACTGCCCAAAGAACCTGTTACTTCAGCAAAAGTCCTTCTGTGGCACCCACCATATCACTAAGGAGATGTAGGAAAGAAGAGAGAGCTGGAAACAAAATCTCTCCAGGAGGCAGAAAGAATACAACTTGTTCATAGGGCCCATTCCCAGAAGGGAAGCTGGAAGGGGATGGAGGGACAACAAACTTTAACACCTCCTGGGAATGAGGTGAGGTATCATGTAGTGTCCCACAAACGCCACATACTCTCATATATTCAGTATAAAAGATGTATCCATGATATAGCATTAGTATCCTGCCACAATCTTGGTGCCAAAGTAAAAGCCAACTGGGAATGTTTCTCACTAGTTTTTGACACTATGAGAATGCAGACAATTTTGGTCGATATTTTAGTGTAGCAAATGTCACTGAAAATGACATACTCCCGAGAAATTTTCTGATTTTGACTAAACTATATTTTCTAATGGAAAATTCTTCTGACAACTTTCTTTCCCCAAGTGGCTCTAATACTCATGGTTAATGACTTATGTGTCTCAGCGGTGTTTGCAATTTACTGACATCATCTGTCCTTTGTAAACTCAACACAGGTGGTGAATATTTAAAACCGTGTCATCTATCTTCTTTTGTCTTTATTGTGATACAGCATTCATTTCCCGTACTTTATTATACCATGTATTTCTGCGGCGAAGTATTTTCATCTTCTAGCAGCTGCTACTGTATAACGTATTTCTGGATCATCTGAGTAGCTTGTTAGGAGGGCAAATTTACTAATGGGTTAAAATTTAATTCATATTAAGTTCAGACGTCAACCATACAATTCCATATATTTAAACAGGAGCACCAAATTACAGAAATCTTTCCTGTTCTCTGAACTCTCTTCAGCAAAGATCTCCATCTGTTTAATAATACAGTATGTCCTTATTTAAACAAAATGCTCTCTATATAGAGGATTAAATGCAGGTTTCCTGAGTAACGTTTCATAATGAGATGCTGATTCCTTTGTACTATATTCTCTGCTCCTCATAAAATTTCTCAAGGTATCTCTTTGCCCTGCTTGCTCATAAAGGTTTGTTCCTCACCAAAATCCACCTTGTCAAACACAAGATTTCTCAGAAATTTTTCTTCCTGCCTGGTCTTGCAGTACCTCATTAGAAAGGAATAGAGATGGATTCTCCTTCTGCTTGCCACAAAGCGGTTCTTGGCTTCATCTAAGTGAATCCTGATTTACATGAGCAGAAAAGGAGCGCAGACACAGACTCAACATTCCTCCTCAACTATTTCCTTCTGAGATGGTGCCAGACGCAATGGAGATATGGAAAGGATAGACCAGCTAAGGCGATGAAATTTTCTTCTCTTTATGCGTGCATGATTCTCTTTCAGTCTGACAGGAGTACTGGTGACTTCTTAACTCTTTTTGGAAGGATTTTTGTAAAGTAGTTTGGGGTTTGTTTTCTTATTTCCCTTTAGAGCCATCAGTCTCACTGATAAAGCTGCCTTAAGAACTTGAATAGCACTGAAGAAAATCAGTGCTGCTGTACTAAGCACAGGCACTGATAGCAATTTTAAAAGGACATGAGCAGCCGCCAAAGCATAGGCAGATAATCCAGAGCACAAACATTTCCTAGAAATGTTACTTGCTACACTTAACATCGCTTTAAAAGTTCAAAGAAACATCAGAATATCTTTGGTTGACTCTGCTTTAAGAGAAAGGTGATGTTGGCCTGCACTGAAGCTGTACCTTACCCCCTACTCTTCTTTGTGGTGAAAATACAGAGGTAATGATCTTGCCAAGACAGTGCTACTTCCCTGAGGAGGGCTGAAAGGGACCAGCACCCAAACAGGACAGGAGAACAGTGGAAATGAAAGCAATTCTAACTTGGGATACAACTCAAAGGAGAGGTCAAGAAGCAAGTGGGAAGCACCAGGAACATTCATTTCCTTCCTCAAAGTCCATGCACAAATCAGACAAAACATCAGTATGAATATGTTATTTGCTCCATTGGATCTTGTGTGTATCTATATCTTGTGTGTATGGGAAAATCATAAAGACAAGCTTTAACATTATGATAAGTCCTGGACAGTGACAACACATTAAGTCCCCTAGAGCCTGTTACACTGAAGAACAATAAAAAAATAACGGAAGGGATGTAAGCCTACCATTTCTGGGCTTCAGACAAATGGTGCAAAACTGCCCCACATCTCTGTAGTGTGGGGATGCTGAATTTTGTCAGACCCCAGGTGTGATTGTGTCCAGCAGCTTCTCAGCTATCCAAGTAGCCTATTGCAGTCCCAGCTCAGGGCCTAATTCTGAGCTGTGTTACAAGGAATGCAGTCAAAGGAAGCTGAGGAAAAAGGGAACCAATATGCTTTCTGTGGAAGTTTATCAGGAAAAAGGGAACCAATATGCTTTCTGTGGAAGTTTTTCAGGAAGGTTTTGACAGTGTAAGAGGGAAGAGACTAGAGGAACCTGTGCCTTAAGGAAACTTTCATGACTAAATCTACAGAGCCCCGATCCAGTTGTTGCAGAACTGGTCTGTTTCAAGCACTCAAAAAAACAAACAAACAAAAAAAACCAAACCAAACAAAACAGAACAAAACTTTCATCCTCTGAGTCCATGAGTGGGGCTCTCTTAAGATTTCTCAACTAGTAGTGATCCATTTCTTCATAGTGTCCTGGTTTAACCAGGTGCATCTTTAAAGTGCTTCTGGCCTTGTTTTCAAGTTTCTTCTACAAGGACAACATTTGGTGTCACCTGGATTTGGAAGGAAGGCAAATGGGGCAGGAGCCTCCCAGTTGATGCTGGAAGATGTGATGCACAATCCCCTAAGCTGGGCACTGTGGTCATACAGCCACATGCATTCCCTGTCGGGGCTGAATCCACCCTGCATCCTTATGCCTACACTGGTCTCGTCCATCTGGAAGGCAGGAGGAGAAATGGCAGGTGGACCCAGAACACCTTCACGCCAAATCTTCAACACATTCCTCTCTGTGCAGAGGGCATTCCTGCTAAAACCTAACACCTGCAGCATCCCATTTAACTGCTGCCTTGGCCCACCAGAGTAGCCGAGATGTTTGACAGAGTTGATGCAAGCTGCACTGGCTCATGGGCTGGCCTGTTCATCGTGACAATTATTAGGGTTATGTTCACCTTTCATTAATAAAGAAACGCGCCTTCCCTGGCCCTTCTGCATCAAGGGAAGGCATCAGCACTCGCACACCTACACACACACAGGTGTGTGAGGCCCTTTCCTCGTGTGTTTATTGTTTTTCATGTTTTTTTAAGAATCACACCCAGAATGTGTTGCTGTCTCAGCCCTCCCTGCTTGTCACATTACAATAACGATCGCTGCTTTCAGAAGCCTGTTCATGTTCTTTAATCATCGCTTCCCTCCAAGCTGTCCGTCACAGGGTGGTCGCCAGGCAACAGCATCAACAGACAGGGCTGTAGGTGGCTGGTGAGGAGGAGGAGGAGGAGGAGGAAGCACACCAGGGTTTGCAGGGAGGAGGAAGAACTCACGTTCCCACGGGAGAGGGAGGCATGGGAGCTGCTGAGTCTATCTGATGGGATCCCAGCCTGCGGCACCATGAAAATAACAGTGATTTTGGTGACTGCAGAACCCAGTGTTTTGGTGGAAGAAGAGAAGATGGCAGGACCCTGGCCCGTGCCACAGGAATGCAGAGCTGGGTTCCTTGCTCCAGCTCCCATAGGTGTCCATGGTCCAGCTCCCTCCATCCCAGGCGGGATGGCAGGGCCCTGCCGTCCTGCCCAGCTCACAGCCACGGGCACAGCCTGCGGTTAGAGACAGCTGGATTTAACCACATTCATTCCTTTAACAACTTTAAAGTGAGTTGTTTGGGAGTGGATGAGGAGTTTCTGAAGGAAAAAAAAAAAGAAAGACCGAGTGTTAACTTATAAAAGTTGAAAATAAAATGGAAGGCAACACTGAACTTGGGGTTGACAACACTCCAGATGAGCCGGAGCATGTTTTGTTTGGTTTGTTTCATTTCGTTTTTCAGGAGATACACTGTTAAATTTGTCATTTAAACAAACAGAGAAGGAGCGACAGCTGCACCTGCCCAAAGACTGCAGGACTGCATCAAAGCATCTTTGGGTCACAATAACCTAAATAGCTACTAGCACTTTGCTGTGGAGATGCTGGGTCAATGGATCCAGGCTAAGCCCAGATCTATATTCTTCCTATCTCTAATCCAGGCTCTGTCCTGCTTAACACCTTTAGGGGAGTGTGGAAACGCACACACACGAATGAAGCAGAGGAGGTGTAGCGCAGTCCCTTCCCACGGTGTGATCCTCAGCCAGAATACAATCTCAGGGCATTAGTATCCTCAAAATTCCTCTAACTAGTGACGTTTCACCACAGACTTACGCATTTTGGTATTAAGTTTAATGCATCTGCTGTTTTGCTAGTATATTTTTTATTTACCTGTTTACCCTCTCCTATATAAAAAAAAATAATCTATTAGGTTTCATGTAATCAAAGTAAGATCGAACTTTGATTTGCAGATAACCATTCCCAAAATTTGATTTTGTTTCCAACAATGATCAATTTAAAGCTTTTATCTTTCATCTACAGAAAAGTTTTGTTTTGTTTTTTTTCATGGAAGCCTAGACTAAAACTCAACAGAAAGCAAATTAATTTTCCATATCATATTCTTTGGCATATAAAGCTTGATTTCCACCATAAGTATGATTTTTAACCCAGAAAAATACATTTACACTTATACATAGGTAAATTCTTCAAAAAATAATGTCCTCAAATATTCATTTGAATAGTCAGTGGATTTCACTTCTCCCAGGCCTGGTTTCAGAGAATATTCAATGAATGGTACCAGCAACATTCTTGGCCAAGGCAGGGAACATTAAAGGTTTATAAAGGTTTATAAAGGTTTATACGGACCCAGTCACACACACTGAAAGGGAGCATATGACCTTTTTCCTCTACTGAAAATACACCTTGGATTTAAAATAAAAATCTTCCATGCAAAGTCTATTCCAAATGATTAAATGGGGTCCATTCATTTTCCACTGATTTCTGAATCAGGAACTTTATGATTACTCCACACACACACACACCCCCCTCCAAAAAAAAAAAGTGCACCTGAAAAAATCACATGTTGAGTAGGGCCAATTTATGAAGAGAAAAACAAGCCTATATTTGTTATATAAAATATTTCCCTTGAATTATTTTCTCAACCTTAAATATAGTGGGGGAGGTGAGAATGAGGGAGGAAAAGAAACATTTGGGGAAAGACAAGGGATGTCTCCGTTAGGTTATCTAAATAGCCTGAGTTTTTCTAACGAGCCCTTCACTTCCTCCTGAAAGCCTGCATGAAAATGATCTGCAGGAGCTCAAGGCATTGCTGTCCTTAAATAATCACCAGCAAAGGCGATATAAAACCTAATACAAATGTACTAAATGCACTTCAGCTTTTTTGCCAGCCCAGACAGTGCAAGAGCATCTTCCCTACCTTGCTGCTTCTGCGTTAAGGAATGCAATACTAGCGGCAGGGAACCTTTTTTATTTTTTTTTAATAAGGGCAACATCTCCAGGGGTGAAGGTGGATGATATTTTGCTCTTACCATGTAATTAGCTGCCTTATGTACACTTTGTGGTCTCCTCATCCTGCCCTGAGGTTCCTCAGCCACGCTTCCCATCAGCACAGCACGGGGGGAATCCCTTCATCCTGCCTGAGCCACTCGCTTGAGGTGGGCTTTGTATCCCCTGGGCTATCTCTGAGTTTTCCCTCCAGGAAAAGAGAAATCACAAGGCCCGTGACTCCCTTCACCTTCCTGCCCCTGCAGAAGCGGTTCTGCCCCTAACCCCAGCACAGGGGGACAGCACGGGAGGCCCTGCCCCAACACGGGCTACTCACGGCAGGGATACCTGGCATTGACATCCCTCTGTAGCAGCACAAATAGGTCCCACTTCCCACCTTCTTCCCATCCCGCCCCAACCCCACCACCTAAATCTCCATCTCTTTTCTCAGCCTTCTCCTCCCCGCTCGCCCCACGTCAGGGGGACCTCAGCGCAGCCTGCCCCCCGCACGCCCCTGGCATGGCAGCACACGGGGCTGAAGTTCAGGGGCAGCTTTGAGTCCCAGTGTGCTATCACATGAGAACATCACTCCCCTATTTAGGGGCGCGACGTGAAGTCAAATTAAGTTCTTGGAAACCCTCTAAAAGAAAGGTATGACATTTTAGGACATATCCTAAAATACCCTGTTCCTTCTCAAAGTAGTTTCCTTTTATGTTCCTCAAGGAGAGGAAGGGCGGTACCAAGTAAAAGTGTTATTATGTTACCGGCACTGAGAATTAGGGATTAAGGGCTCTCATGTTAACTGTTGTTTGATTTAAGAGACAGCCAAAAAAATTGCAAGCGGCACGAAAATCATTTTACTGCATCAACTTTTATATGCATTTAAAATTCCAAAATAATTAGTCTGTCACCCAATGCTGCCATTTGAATTCGAATCAAGGCCCATTTTCATTTAACATAGAAATGTCAATTAGAGCTGCGGGAGTCATTGATTTTTTGGTTTGCTGGCCAGATATAAAAATAAAATGAGAGAAAAGAAGTGCCTTGTGTCAGTCTGATTTTTTTTTCCTCCTCCTATGAAATGAAAACCTGAATGTAGATTTGGTTCTGGACGAACAGGATCCAGCACAGATAGATTTTATGATAACGTCGGTTACCCAAACTCAGGCAAATATGGTTTGAGGTGCTCAACCATTCCCAGGCCTGGGCGTCAGGTAGGACGCGGGACCCACAGGACGCCCTTGCCCTGTGAAGCAGCAGTTAGAGGCCAGACCATCTCAAATATCACTAGATGCCTCCGCGTGGGACAATTAATTGAGGCTTTTGTGTCACTGGTTCTTTTTTAAATACAGAATAAAAGAATTGGAAGCCCAAAAAATGCTGCCTTGAAACAAAGCAATGAAAAAAATGTTACATTTAAACTTTCAAGATTTTGGCTTGTTTGGGGCTGTTTCTGAGGAGCCTTGGGATCAAAAAGAAAACAGTGTGAAACTATGAAATGCTCTGGCCAAGCTAGAACAGCATTTTCCAGGGGAAGAGGTCTTTGATGGGGCAGTTGCACTCACCTCGCTGGAGCTCTGCACAATGTGAGCGTTGTGTTCAGTCTGGCATAGTAAGAAAGGCCCAGAGGACACAAGACTGTCCAAGGCCAATGCTAATCTTGCAGCCCTTCATGTGTAGAGCCGTAACACAACAGGACGGGTCAGAACGGTCTTTCACCTCTCCAGAATGAGTTGAGGACTCCTGACCTCCTTGCTTCCCCCTCTTGGACAGACCTCATCATGATTGCCAGGTCAGAGAAATACAAAAGTCTTATTTGAAGTTGGGAGGAAAGGCAGAAAACCCTTTTCTGTTATAAAGTACAGTATTAAGAAGATTGAAAACTGTAACCCTATTGCTTTATACCGTTTATAGCCTCTTGGTATTGCGTGAATGCCAGTTGCAACTGTCAGAGCTCTTCCATTATTCTCCTTAATCTCCCCTCGTGATGGGATTTGCATATCCCACATGTCAGTCCGGGTGGAAGCTCCACACCATCTCCAGAACTCTTTCCCAGACACCAGGTTCACACAATGACAAGGCTTTCTTCTACTCCTCACGGATTCTCTTTCACCCACTGCTTTTTCTCAGCACACGGCTATTCTTATGAACAATTTCCCACGTATCCTATTTCATATTCTGTATATGAAAAGCCTACATTGTAGCCAGTTAAGAAATATATCTAGAGATGGATTGCAACACAGAAAAAATACTACAGCTTTTGACTAATTTTTGCCAAATCATACACACACAAAAAAACCACTCAAAACTTTCTGGTTAAAGAAATAAAGTCCTACTCAAAGTTACAGGAAATTTTCTGGTGTTTTCTCTCACTGAAGGCTTGTTTTTAAAGGAAGACTCATATCTAGAATGGATGTAAACTATTTTATCATATACACAGTAAACAATCTAGTTCAGAATATCAAAATTTGAAACAGAAGGGACTTTTAGCAATACTTTAATTTGACTTGATTTTTTTTCTGGTTTAAATCTCCATTTTTGTTTCCTCTCTTTTTACTCAGCCCCTCCTAAATATGTTCTCATTAGCTGTAGCAAGAGATTAGCCTGAAACAGTCTCAGCATCTGGTGCACTTTACTATTAATACTGATATATTGTTGTAATATGTAAGCAATACATACTACATCTCACTGAAGCATTTTAATGCAGGCATCCTTCTCAGATGAATCTTTTTTTGGGACCTGTTTCCTGCACCCTAGGAACCAATCTAAATGCAAAGCGACTGACAGTGGGGTCATTCCTCACCATGGGTCTTACCACGCAGCTGGCTCTGGGCTCCACAGTTATATTCATTTCCCTAAAACTCCTCCTTTATAGTAATGCAATTGCCTTGGGAGGAAGCGAACAATGAGCGCAGTGTCATACAGTGTGATGTTGGTCACTCACAGGCTGATACCGGCAGGTTCTTCCTCCATCCCTAGTAGTTTCACATTGGAGCCACAGCTCTGCCAGCAAGGGAGGGACAGGGGGTACCAGCTACAGCCAGTTGCATGAACTCAGCATCTGAGCAAAGAAGCCTCAGAGGGAGAAAATGTGAAAAGTAACATTTTGATTTTGACACCCCAGTTCTGGTCTGGACAGAGGAACACTGCCAAATTAAGATACTTTTGCCATGCCTTTACTGCCTCACTTGTAAAAGGGAATACATTCGTTGTCATCTGCATGGAATTGTGTTCATCAAAAGCAAAAATCTGATTCAAATTCAAGCTCTCGGGGGCCTGACTCCTAGAAATTCACAGTTCACTTTCCACAATCTGTTTTATACGTGGATACAGAAAGAACAGTGCTTGGTTGATTTAGCAAACCAGAGGCTGAAAGGGAATATGATCACTGCCTGTAAAATAATTTCAGGGGGCATAAGTGCCAGGGACGGAAAATAACTTTTAATTAAAAGGCACATGTACAAATTAAAAAAAAAAAAATAAAAAAATTTAAATTTCCCAACAGAACAGAAATCAAACAGAAGTTTCCAAAAACCAGAAGACTAAGGCTTGGAACAGCCATAGTAAAAGGAAGAAGGCAATAGGAGGGTGGGTTGAAAGAAACCCAACTGGTTTTAAGACGCAGTTTGATCCATTTGTAGCTGTAGGATGCAGTACCTGCTGCAGCCGTCGACCCTTCTTGAAGTTCCTTATTTATAAAGTAGGTTTGAATGCTTCATCTGAAAACCCAACAACAGGTTACAGTGCATTGGACATATATAGGTGCTTTGTTATTTTGCCTTACCTGTGCTCGGTTTGTTCTGTCAATAACATCAAGTAAAATCTTTCAAGTAGTACCTAATGTAGAGTCTCATCTTGCCTAAAAGCTCTCCCATAAGAGACCTAACTCTTCCCCTGATGTCTAGTGTAATCGCCTGACAACAGCAATGACGACCTTGCAGGCTTCATCCTGCACTGGACCCATCAGTTGTATTGATTTTCTACTGTGGATGGAATATAAAACCTGTCTGGCCATGGTTGTTTTGCATCTGGTCCAGACTCCATCTCCATCAGTCTGTTGAGGATCTTCCGTTGTGGAGGACCTAGGAGAAGCTCAGCTTTGTCTTTCCAGCCACGTAAATCACAGACGTTTGAACCAGCTGTTTAAAGGTACCGTGGCCATGTAAAAGCCAATCCCCAGCTGTGCAGCAGGGTACACGCTCAAATTCTTTGCCAAACGCTTTGAAATCTACACCAGCCTAGGAGACTGTTCTGTCCAGAGCAAGGCAGAAGTAAACTGCCTTATTAAGTGAATGTGAAACCCATGCTGCTTTCCTCACACAGCACCACATATAGCACATACGTGCACATACAGCACAAGCTGTAGCATCAAGGCTCTTGCTCAGACTCCCTTATCTTCTGACCTCCTCCAATTTATTTGCTATTTCTCCAGGGTACTTTCAAAGGAACAAGTAAGGCACTAATCTCACCCCAAGCCAGCCTAGGACAGAAGCAGGCTTGGTTTCTTGTAAGGTCTGAGAACCATCTGTATCCCAAATGCTCATAATGGACATTTCCGAGCGATTTGCTTCTCTCCATTAAAACCAAGTCTGTCTTTTGCTCCACACACAAATCTCTGCTAGCTGTTTTCTCCTAGTGTAAAACAGAGCGGTAAGGGAGCTATGGGGACTCCCTTCTACAGTGTTTGGATAAACCACACCAGGAAGCATGTTTGATATCTCTGCAATCTAGGAAACCTGCCAATTTCCACACCGATGATGACATTTATCGGTGGTGCAAAAACGCAGGAGATCCCACTTGTGTGTCTTGTACCAGAGATTCGAGGAAGATTTTATCTCATACGATCTTTTACTCCAGTTTCTACAGAGACAAGTGGAAAGACCCAGGATGTATATCAGTGCAGGTAAATTAAGCAATACCAGGACACAGCCACAGACTCGGTAGTCCATACTTTTATTATACTGTCAAAACGGTTCCAGGCAGAGTGCTGGCATGGGCCAGTTAACACCTTCCTGGATCATTCCCAGACAGTCTGGGACTAGGTACAAGCCAAAGACCATTTCCAGCACCCAATTTAGCTGCAGCCACTCTCTGTTTTTCAGACTGAAAGAGCTCAGGATTGTGGAGATGACAGATGGCCTTGTGTGGCCATGCTCACCTCCACTGGAGTCAGAGAGAACCTGAAGCCCACCTGTGTTTTAATACAACACTGGATACACTCCCGGTTTCATCCTCATCAGTCACCTGACAACCCAGGCTCTCTACACCTCTGCTCTCCTCTGGGGAGCTCCTGCTGACTCCACCAGTGAAAAAGCCAAGGTAGACAGGAGGGATTAGTTCACAAGTGCGACCCTACAGATGTGAGCTGGGCACACTCCAAACGTCTGGATATTGTGCTGGACGGCAAGCTGTCCAGAGCGTACCTAAAGTCATTGATGGGCCAAAATAATCCCTGATGTAAGACAATTTATGTTGGTGGAGATATACCTGGGTGACTTGGACTACGATTTACCTGTGGCCGAGCATACAGCGAGTTCATCCTCAGAGCAGAATGCCATCGGTTAGATGGTGCACACGCTCAGCATGAAATCATGGCCAAGCCTGAAAGAAGCTTCAGACACAGAGAACAACCCCTTACAGAAATCAGGAGTCCTTTCAGGGGTCCCTTCTCCACCGTCAGAACCATTGCAATTATATCCAAACCACTACCAAAATAAGGACACAGGGAACCACTCTGAGGCTGGCAGAATCAGGTACACTGATTCTTGGCGGTGACAGTGCTTTAGTTTTCCAGCTTTTCCATCTAAAGGGATCTCAAATATTTTGAGCTTTGTTTTTGATTTTTCCTGTACTCACACAGATACTGCAAACTATGACCATCTTCATGGTGCCCCTGTGCCTGGGTGAAAGGAAAAAGCTGTTTAACAGCAGCACTTACAGAGCACATAAGAATGAAAATGTGAAGAGGTGTGTGGCATCCCCCTGCCAGGGCAGGGAAACACAGGCAGGAACCCAGCAGCTATCAGCCAGGGCACTGGGGTTACACAGCATCCCTCGCAACCAGCGTCATGGGATCCTCTGCCACCCTCACGCAGGCAGAACTACATACGTTGTACCCTAAAGGAAGGATTTCACCTCAACCCCCTCCCAGTCCTGGCTTCTTCACAGATGAGCGCCCCAAACCTCCAGGCAGAGACATCGAGTTGGTGCCACTTTGGGCGACCTACTGAACACACACCGTTGCTTCAGCTGAGCCCGGACAAGCCTGTCGTGTATCCAAGTCCTGCTGGACTCCAGCTTCATTTAGCACGGCGAAGGGGATGCAATCACAGCGTAAGATAGCACAGCACTGCCAGAGCCCCCAGCAGAGAGGTGGGAGCATAATCTCCCCGAACGCAATGCAACCCGCAGCTCTTTGGGAAGGACAGCAGCAAATTATTTCCCCACAGCTCCCTGAAAGCATTTGTACACCAAAACGCACAGAAAGTAAATCAGTCTCTACCATTAAAAGTCCATACTACCAGAGCGGGCAGAAACACGTATACATGTAAATGTATACCTGAGCACATGTATAATAAAACGCATATACAATAACAATATATGTGCCTTGATAAATGTACAGATTAAACATAATTGCAGTGACAGACCAGGAAACCTGATGCCTACTGGGTGACTTTTTACATCATGTTTTTCTTAGCAAATGTGTCACTTTAAACCAGCATCAGCCTCAATGCAATTTGCATGAACAGACCTGAGTTCCTACAAGGCAGCTTCTGTTTGCACAACTACGTAAGAGACAGGCTAGCCGAGTTGTGAAGAAAGGGGAAAGTCCTTCAAAACGGAGATGACAAGTATTCCTCTGTCAATTAACTGATTAAAAAGCTTCGCATGCGACCATAAAACCATGTCCCAATTAACTAGGGCTGAACCCCACAGCGAGGTGCTTATGACATCCACTGTAATTCTAAATTGTGTGGCTGTGATATACCTCAATACAATCTATACCACAGGGAATTAATAATGATTAGACCATTATTTCAAAATGTTACTAGGCTCCTAGTACTAAAAGCTGAAAGGGAGGCCCAGGATTTCTGCCAAGCAGCCAGAAACCTTCTGGCATTACAGCTGCAGACACCTTAGAGCAGAAAAGCCTCTAAGAAAGGAGTCCCCCTTGCTCCTGGGAAGTTGTATGGGCAACGACTGTGTTGTGCCGGCATCCCTTTCTCTCTTATTAGCATTCTGCTTGCCGTCTCTAAGAGGCAAAGTGAGGGAAGTTGGAGCATTCAGACAGATCCCCCCACTTCTGCTAGTCCAGGAGCAGAGTTAACGGCAGGCAGAAAGCATGCCAGGAAATTCACTCTGCCTTCCCCAGGCCACAGCCCTCCGGCTCCAGGTTACCTCTGCAGTGGAAGCTGGAGGGATACAGCGCTCAAGTTAACTTGGTAACTTTGATGTCACGACTATTGCTCCAGCCTGGAAACCAGTCACCTACTTCTCTGCCTGGTTTTGTTCTGCTTGGCTCAGGTACTAGCCGTTCTGCTGCTATTCACGAGAAAGGTCCAGGTTACGGGGAGGAGACGAGCGCTCTCTCATTTTAACACCTCAGTGACAAGAGGCAAAAAGCAGCTTTATCCCCTGCGCAGAAGCACCGTGGAAACGAAGTCCACAAGCCCTCCAGCATCTCCCCATCAGCAGGGCCTGGGGATGAGCCCTTGCGCTGACGTGGGCCACCAGGGCCGGGAGGAGGAGGAGGAGCAGCACCAAAGGGGCTTTCCCAGGCCTTGCTCGCACCTCAGGCTCCCGGCAGGGGTTACCCTGGGAGAAGAGGCAGGGTGGGAGGATGGATCCCCCCCAGACCGACCTCTCGCCTCCCTGCCGCGGGCAGTGGCAGTGGTTTATCCCTCTCTGCCCCTAGGGGTAAGGGGTAAGGGAGAAGGGGGCTGTGCTCTGGTTTATCCCTCTCTGCCTCCAGGGTGAAGGAGAAGGGAGTTGGAGGGGGCTGTGCTCAGCGGGCGGGCGGCGGAAAGTTTTTTTCCTCCGGAAGAATGGCCCTTTTGAAGCACTTCTGCCCCACTGCACACTGCTAAGCGAAGCCAATCCCCGGCGCCCGGAGGCGCAAAATTCCCCCCTCGAAGAAGAAAAACCCAGCATCCCCCATCCCACCCCACCCCCCGTTAAAAAAAAAAAAAAAAAAAAAAAAAGAAGGAAAAAAAATGGAAAACGAGGACAAAAGCTCCCCCCCTCCGCCCGCACCCCCGCGGCGGCGGTACTCACGCTGCTGTTGTGCCCCGACCAGTGCACCATGGCTTGGTTGTGCGCCGAGTCGCCGGCCAGGGCGAAGGTGGTGCTGCCCAGCCGCAGCTCCTCCAGCCCGAAGCGGGCGGCGCCGGCTTCCCCCGGCTCCCGCCCCGCCGCGCCCCGCGGGATGCGGCCCCGCCGCCGCCGGACCGACCCCGGCCGGCCGCCCCCCGGGGGGGACCCCCGGCCCCGGGGGGGATGGTCCTCGGCGGGAGCCGCCGCTCGGGGCCGCCTCGCCCCGGCCGCTTTCTCCGGCTCCCTCGTCAATCGCCGGGTCTCCCAGCCGCTGAATTTCGTCCCCGCCGGAGCAGGGGCGAGGGTCTCTTGCAGCCCGGCATCCTCCGCCTCCATCCCGGCCCCTTGCCCTCTCTCACCTCCCTTCTCCCCCGGGAACCTCCTCTGCTCCTTTTCTCCTCTGTCGGTCCTCAAATGCATTAATAATCCCTGCTGCGGATGTTGCTGCTGCAGCTTCACCTGGGAATGGCAGGATCTGCAAGTTATTTCTGCACCGGTAAAGCCAAAAGTGAAGAGGAAAAGCCATGTCCAGTACAGGAGAGCAACGTGCCAGGCTGGGTACCAGCCAGCAACTTTTTCCATCGCTGCTGACTGCTGATGAGTGCGAGGGAGAAAGAGCAGGAAAGAAAGAGCAGGAGCGAGCGAGCGAGCAGGGTGCTGCCGATCTACCCGCCGCGGGGTAAACACAGCGAGAACTCCATAAAGTTTCAGACTCTGCTGTATTAGATGCAGCCGGAGGGCAGGGGAGATTGCTTTCTTTCCCCCTCTTTTTATTTTCCTTGTTTTCTTTTCCTTCTTTTGCACTTTTTCCTTTTTTCCTCTTTTTTTTCCTCCCTCCTCTTTTTTTTTTTTTTTTCACACCCCCCCTCCCCTCCAAGACTGGCGTTGCTGATGAGGCTTTTGATGGAAGGCAAAGCCACAACCACACGGGGGAGGAGCTGAATGGAAATCAGAGAGAGAGGGAGAGAGAGAGGAGCAAATCCTGGCTGGTGATTTCTGCCGGCTGCCTCTGTCGAAGTCACCGCTCGCTCCTCTCCAGCTCGCTCTCTCTCTGCTCCCTCTCACTTCGCCGCTTCTGCATCACACCCCCCCTCCCCACCCCCCCGCAGCCGCCCCGCCAGGACGCCCCGCGTCTGTTTCCTGAGTGATTGGTTACTCACTCCCCCCCTCTCTCTCTCACACACACACGCTCCAAGAAGGACTTACCCCAAGTTTTAAACTCACATCATCTGATTCCTTCCTCCCCTGCGCTTCCCATCAGCTCAAACCCCTAAAAACTGCTCCCCGACATAATAAAACCACCGCATATGAGCTGGAAGCACATGTGCGAAGTGAAGGAGCAATACATACATATAAGCACACATACAAGTATGTATAGTATTTCCAGGGGAAATATTTTAATTCCATTAAGTGGCCTTAAGTGTCTGAGCAGGCTCTGAAATGTCCCTTTCTTTCCCCCTGTGACTGATGTAAAGGCACCGGAGCTGTTGGGAATAGGCACCTGTGCTTGATTTCACAGAGGGAAGGGCGCATTTCTACCCCTCTGTTCTCTCCTCCGCCTTTGCTTCGCTGTACCGTCATTTGCAGTAGGTGCCGGTGTTTAGATAAATCACTCAGGCGCGGCAGAGATGTAGTCACATAAATGCTGATGGAGACAGGGACAAGCTTTTGGAAATGAAGTGACAGCAGTTGGTGGTGGGAGAGGGGGGAGAGAGAGATTCCCCACCACTGGTTTATCAGCAGAAAAAAAACCCTTCCTGCTCTAGCTGTCTCACGTTTTCAGGACCAACAGTTTCTCCCCCAGGAGCTGTGCTCGTCTCTCACCAGATCTCTTCCACACAGAGCAGTCACTGGTGGTGGCCAGAGGAGATCACCAGACCCTGATTGCAGGGGCTGGTCTCTGCCGGCCGTGGGACCCGCTGGTCCCTTACCGTGGGCAGCACCGTTGGTGACTGCCACGCAGCAGGACAGGGGTCCCAGCTTTAACAGGCACTTGCAAGTGTCCACGGGCTTTAAAACTGGAGGGAATTAAAGGCTCTTCCACTGGAATTTTATTCAATCCCCATCTACCCTCTCGCTCATTCCCATTTGATTTCCAGGAGAGCTGATTTTTTAATTAATGTTTTTAATGTTTCCTTCCTGACATGGAAGACTTTTTTGTATTTTTTTGGCAGGGCATTTCAGAAAGAGATTTACGGATTTGTTCCACATTCTTCTAGAGATTTCACTGAAATACTCACTGGTGACACGTCTTGGGATATTAGCAGAAGACCACAGGCGAAGGGAGACTCACAGCAATTGAGGAAGGGCATAACTTCATGCTGCTTACAACAATGATGGATTGTCTGCAATGTAACCACCAGACCTCAGCTAAATCTACTGTAAACCAATTAACGGCATACCTGTTTCCATATCTCCCAGCTAAATGGTTACTATTAGTTACAACCTGTCGGTAATAATAATTAACACTTTGCACTTAAACAACTTCTTTCCTTTACTAAGCCCAAAGCTCTTCACAAAGGCCAGTGAATTTTTCTCTTCTTGTATTAATGAGGGAAACTGAGTCACGGTGCAATCAGCAAAGCAGCAAGGATTGGAGATGGAGCTGCCTTATTATCAACCCAATCCTTCATCTTCTATACAATAGATTGACCAGATGGATCTGTCCCAAAGGATGCAGTAAAGAGTGACACCTTCCTAGGACAAGTCTCTTAAAGAGGGATGAAATTCAGAGATGAGCAGGAGAAACAGAAAAAGAACTTGGAAGACGGAAATTAATAAGAGGTCAGAGGAAATTTCTCCTGGGATTGTATTAGAGATTTGCATGCCAAGGAGCGTCTAAGGCTAATGAGAGAAAAAAAGTCTACCTGTCTCATTTAGGCAGATGATTATCTCTGAACCATGATGAGTGACCAGTGAGTGATATGGATGTGCCTGGTAAAGCACACCTTACACACTGCAGGTGTACTACAAGCCAATGCGCACAAGCCGATCATGGAGAGAAAATACCTGATCCGACCTGAGGATTCAGTGACCACAGCCATTTTTTCCAGCATTTCCCTTGTTGTGGGTGGATATAAGACAGCAATGTACAGTACAAGCCTTTCTCTGATCCTTATTTCCATGAATCATCAGTTTTGGAGATTTTGGCAGCAGAAATTGCACCTGATCCTGTATGTTTAATAGCTATGGATAGACCTGTCTTCCCTAAATTTGTCTAATCCTTATTTATACTCTTGGTGTCTGAGGCATGCTGTGGTAGTCAATTTTACAGTCTGATTGTGTGTGCTTTTGAATACCCATGGTCGGCGCTTATCTGAGAGAGACGTTTTAAATCGCCATAATCTAATCTTGTTGCCAGCCATCTTTCTGCCACGGATGATGTGATGATTGAGCCATCCGAGATACGAAACCGGAGTCTTTGGCACAAAAGAATAATCCCCTGTTTTTTGATGTAAGGGATAGCTTTCCGGGTTGGGAGCTACAGTAAGCCCCTGTGCTGTCATTGGAGAGGGGCTGAATGCGTGTACTCAAAAAGAAGCACTGGCGCATAGTGACCGCAGTCCATGGCTGTGCTTACGAGAAAGGAAAGGCTGTGCCCCTGGGTAGCCTGGCCTGAGGTTACGCCTGATCTGATGTTACACCCCGTGTCCAGCTCCAACCCCTGACGAGAATGTGTTTTCCAACGGAGCTGCTATGCTACCTGATCAGAAAGTGCTCTTCTGTTTCACACAGCCAATATTGCCTTGAAGGAGGGGAGAGGAGCAAGCCCTGGGAGCTGTGGAACAGGAGACAATTGTTGGCACTATAAGACATGATGATATGAGAGCTAATGAAAAATACAGGTCTCAGCTGGCCTCTTAAGCCTCTACTCTTTACCAGGATAAGCAGTGGCAGGGTGACAGGGGGTGTTCTTCTTTGCCAGGGAGGAACTGCCAAGGCAGAGATTTGCATAGACATGAGATGGTTTGAGGACATTCTCATTTTTGGGCTCACAAGCAAGAATCTAGTGAAAGGAGTTGATACCAGTTCTGGGTAGCTGATGCAGTGGAGCAAGCGTCTTCTTAAGGATTTATATATCCCTGAGAAGAGAAGCAGGAACAGAAGGAAACGCGACTGAGTACACAAATCTTCACTGGGGACCGGGTGGGTTCAGAGACAGGTGGAAATATGGGCTTGGTCAAGGATATAAATCCTTACAACAATTATTTCAATAATTCTGCAGGAATCCTTTCCTCCAGGGTGTTTCACACTCACAATCAGAGACTACTTTTGAAAATGTGGTCCTGAGACACCTCCTGGCTCCACAGGATTCCTGTCTTCTGAAAAATGCTAGATGATGGAGCCTGCACGACAGATGAAGTGGAATGGGAGAAAGAGGAATGAAAGAGGATGGAGAGAAAGAAACAGAATTGGGTGGGTTTAACCAGCTGAGTTTTCAATATAGGACAGAGGCATAACATAGCCTGGTCTATCTTGCACTTGAATGTCTTTTAGGCTAAGCAGTATAATCTTTCCCTAGTAAATATTTGTATAATCAAGATTTTGTGAATCCACACTCATTTTAAATCATGAGTTTTCTCTGTAAAGACAGCGTAATGAAGGGAGCCCAAGAAGAACACTGCTCCATTGATTCCTATCAAGCCACGGTGTGTGATGAATACTGTAGTTCGACATTACACATAATTCCTCCAAAAGGAATCTCTGAAAAAAAAAATAATTACAAATCAGGATACAACAGGGCTTGTTGCAGTTTCCCTTAGGAAAAAGAAATGATGGCTCTCAACTGTAAATATCACAAAGAGATCTTTTTTTTTTTTCTAAATAGGTTCTGAATACTTTATTCTTTAAATAAATTAGAGAGTAATTATATACATCAAAACATCTTATTTCACTGAACAAATTGAAATTGTTTACCTACGTGGCTTGTTTTGTAGCAATATTTAGATAATTGTTATATAGGTATTATCAGAAGTAAATCCTAGGACCTCACGTAGGAGCAATGCATTTGGCACACAAAAATTATTTGCAAAGAATCCGGAACTGAAATAAAATCTGTAGCTTCTTTCCACTGAATTTCGTTTCCCTCCCTCCGATTATTTTTGGAAAGGTGATTGAACTATTTATTTTTAACACTAATAATCCCTCTAAATTAATTAACATGAAAGCTCTCCTTTGTTATTCCAGACAATCAAGCCCCAAACCAGTGCCATCCCAAAATTAAGCTGCTGCAGCTTTTAACAGGGGCTCCCATTCATCTGCAAATGTGATGCGATTTTGCTTTAGTTGCCATAAATATTAACAGCAAGGGCTTTTTGTTCTTTTACTCCCTCTTGCTGCAGCCTGTTGCAAAGACTGAGGTTTAAAGTAATCTCAAAAAAAAAAAAAAAGTGCAAGACTTTGCCACTTTGTAATTTAAAGAGCCATTTTGTTTTGCTGAATCCTGAGATGGAGATTTCAGAGAGCAGTTTATCTGGCAAGGAGAGCTGGGTGGCAAGGAGATTTGATCAGCATGATAGCTTCTAAGTACAGAAAGGTACTCAGCCCCCATACCTGGTGCCAATTTTTCCTTAAAACACTGTTTATACTGAAGTTTCTGGTGATGCTTATCAGCCAGCAGCTCTCTGGGGACAATAGGAGTTGTCTGGATCTTTCTCCTCTGGAAAATCTCTCATGTAGGCTCCTCTGTTTCACTTCCACTTCTGGTTCCAAAGGGTTTTCACATCATCCCACCACAGATGGCAAACCTCATACCCATGGCACAAACTCCGCATCTTACTCTGTGGGTCCGGACCTCCTCCCTGCTCTTACAGCTGCGGAGACTTCGTGGGCCAGCTTTGCACAATGATTTCAGTGATAAACCAAGGGCGGTTTTGCCATGGGAGGAAGGGAGCGCGTGATCCCCCCAAATAAGCTTGTATTCCCAGTCACGTGCTGAAGCAATACTCGCGTGGCTGCACAACACCCACACTGACGTTGAATCCAGCCCTCTTTCCCACTATGCCTATAGATCCTGGGATTTCCCATTTCTTCTCTAGTGACGTCTGCTCCTCTGTGCTGGCCTTGCATTTCACTGGTCCAGTGATCCTGTCCCCTTGTGATCCAGAGACATCAACCCATTGCCACCCTGCGCTCCTGAGTGCTGCTCCCCTGTCAGGGATTACCAAGGGATTTAGGAGCCGAAAACACCCCAGGCCACAGAAGACGGTCGTTGAGAAAATCTTCTGCTTGAAATTCCCAGCTGGCATTCTCTCTTGATCAGCTTTTGCAGCCTAAGAAACCTGGAAAGCTGCCCTGAAAAGCTGGTCTTAGATTCTGCTGGGTTTCGTAGTTTAGTTGAGCGTAAAGCAGAATTGCAAGGACTGCACTTACGCCAGGACTGCACGTACTCAGCTGGTGCCCTGAGCTCCCAGCTAAGGAAAAAACTGAGCTGGAACTCACAGCTAGAATGAGCTTCATTACGACAACTTTTAAACTAGTAAACATTGGTTGAAGGAGGAAGCCTGAGGTGTATCTCGCAGTCAAGTCATTCACCACCACCAGTATGAATGATAACCACAGGGATGACCCAGCAATTGTCACATTTCATCCTGACTGTTTTAAAGCAACCCCATAATACCCAGAAGGTTTTTGCCATCAATAACTGAAATGTATGCTGTGGATATTTCCAACCACACGAAAGGCAAGAATATAACCAGGAAAAATGAAAATGGCTTTAGCAAAAGCAAATAATGCTTGACCAACCTGCTTGTCTTCTGTCACTAAATAGCTGACTGTCGTAACCCCGGCTCCCACAGCAGTCTCATGGTAAACTGAGGAAGTATGGGCAGGTCGAAGCAATAGACAGAAGTTTGAAAATTGGCTGGACAGCTAGTCTCAAAGGTTGAGAATCAACTGACTGGAAAAGGTCTGCGGATTGCACTGGGGGCCAAGAAGACAACAATGTTCTCTCTGAAAATAAGGCAAACTGCACGTTCGTCTGCCTTTGAAAAAGCATCATCAGGAGATCAGAAGAAATTATAATCTCCTCCTTAGCACTGGGGATGCTGAACATGGAGTAATGTTTCTGGTGTGGGCTCCCAGTTCAAGCGGGGTTCAAGCGGGACATGGGGAAACTGAGGAAGGTTACCAAGTGGAGGGCTACCAAGGTGGTGAGCACACAACCTACAAGGAGACAGTTGAGAGCTGGACTTGTTTAGCCTGGAGAAGAGGAGGCGAAGGGGCAATCAAATGTTGGCCTACAACTACTTGAGAGGGAGTTACAAAGATGAAGTAGCCAAACTCTTCTTGCTTGTGGCAGGTGCTAAAACAAAGCGAAGATGAAATCTGTGTTTAAAACTTTCAGACTGAAAATTAGAAAAAGCTCACTTGGGAAGATAGTGCTACTCAAGGGACAGGTTCTTTAGGTTATAGAATCTCCCTGAGGAAGACAAATCTATGGCCAACCTGATCTAGTAATGATGGCAGCCTGGCTTCGAGTTGGAGACTGGTCTCTCCCAACCAACATTTCTTCAAACATCTGAATGTGTGAGAGGTGAAAAGCTCAAGAAGAAGACATGTTTACTGCTAAAGGCAGGAATAACTCCCATCTCTCCCCAGGATAAAGCCAGTAACTTGTTCCAATGACAAATAGTTACAGGGTTCAACATCAGCTTAGATACCATCCTATAGTGAAATTCAGATTCTTCCAGAGACCAGTCCAGTTCTCCTTTCCTTAGATGCCTGCATCTCCAGCAATAGTTTAACAAACCAGTGGGGACTCTTAGACAATTTCATCATGTTGCGCCTCATCCCACCTACCTTAAGTATTGTTGCCAAACCTTTGCAGAGTCCTACAGGACTCCCAGCATTTATTTGAGAGTGGACTAAACTGGAGTTCTAGGTCTAATATAATGCTGCTACCCGTGGTGGCATCCATTGGCAGACTGTCGGGGACAGCTGCGCTATAGCATCCTAGATTAGGCCATAACTAAAAAACTTGGGCTTTGCCTTATTCTTTCTGTTGTTCCCCCAGGGGTGTTCTGTTTCTGGCTCTCAGCATGTTCCTTTCTCTTCTTTTCCTTGGGTGGAGATGCAAACCTTCCTTTCCATGACCAACAGAGGGTCTTTGCAGCTATTCGCTCAGCTGTGTCCATCGAATCATTTTCATTCCCTCATCTCAACACCTGGACGTGTTCCTGTGTAACCTGCTCTAGGTGACCCTGCTCTGGCAGGGGGGTTGGACTAGATGATCTCCAGAGGTCCCTTCCAACCCTATGATTCTATGATTCTATGATCTTCTAGGCCTTTCCAGTTTTTCAAGAGAATAGTGGCTGTGGGATGCCTCTGGTTGTCTTGCAACCTTGAAAATCTGCAATTTGAAGCATGCTGATCAAGTGCGGATAATAGTTTCCTGTGAACAATAAATATCACTCAAAGCATCTTCCTTAGACTCAGGATACTTCAGTAACATAAATCTTCTTAAAAGCCTAGCAGGCATAAAAATCATTTGTATTTTCTCCCTTTTTCAGAGATTACCGAACTTTAGTCATCACTGGGGAAGTTCACCTGACATTCTATCAGCTCTGGGTTTATCTGTATCGACAGGATAATAAAAATTCTTGTCTATCACTCTACCGCTGTCACCTTTGGCTTCTTCACTTGGTTGTGGAAGAATTTAATGGAGGTAAAAGAATAATGATTAAGAGAAAAAGATTACAAACTTAATGGCCTGTGAATGCTGTTTATAGTTTGTCATCATTACAGATAGTGTTTTCTTGCTTGTGCACCTTGCTTGATTTCTCTTAGCCAGAAGTGTTGACAAAGTAGAGTTTCAGGTACAGCTAAAGATAAAATTTCAACTAGAAGAAAGAGGAGACAGAAGAAAAAGATTATTCTTCTATCTTCCCTATTTACTGCAGGAAAAATAAAAAAATGAAAAAACAAGAACCCTTGAGGCTGATTGAAGATGTGAGCTTGCTCATTGACAGGATTTTATTTCAGGACTGAAAAAATGACCAGGCAAAAATTTCTATGAGGCAACTCTGTCCTGCTTCACTGATGCATCATTTCTTAAGTCATGGTCAGAAATCCTGGTCTAGAGACAGCTGCATCACTCACAGATCAACCAGCAGAGCTTTTCATACACACACTCACATGGTACGGTATCCATGAGGAGAGACAGATCTGGCCGTCAGTTAAAACTGTTTTTACTCACCCAGCTCATTCTGCCTAAAACAAGTTAGAAGATACTCACATGACTTGTTCTGCAAGTTGATAACCAGTGTGATGCTTTCCAACAGACATCCACAGCTCAGCGTTACAATGCACAGTCAGAGACACCCGAACCATCAGGGCAGCTGCTTGGAAGGTTAATGCTTTCATGGGATCCACCTGGCCAGAAACGAAGGCAGATGAAAAGAGGAAAATTCCTCTGACCTTTTTTCCCTCCAGCCTGGTCGCTTCTTCCACAGCTTCTCAGATCTGTGGCATCCATCTTCCATTTTGTAGTTTGGTGGGACAGAGAGAGACGCACCTTCTAATGAGGGCACAAGAAGTAGCCTTGATAGATAGCATGTCAGTCCCACCTTTGCTGAGAAACTCTGGGCTTCTGACCAAACTCTTGGAAGGAAGGATTTGGAGTGGGTAGTGGGAAATCCGGAGAAAAACTAAATCTATATTTCTGTGTCGTCAATCTTTTCATTGTGAATCATGTAGTGAATTTTGAACTCCTGATGTCATGGGGTTATATGAGATTATCAACTCTCTTCTTTTGTTTTCTTTTCTTCATTTAAAAAAGAAAAAAAAGAAAAAAAGACTAGTCCTAACTATGGAGAACAGCATGAAGACAAGGCTCCTACTGGCTCAAAATATAATCTTAAGTGTTTCAATACAAAATACAAAGCCAAAGCAGTCAAATTTAAATATTCCATTTGAGCACTTTGAAAATGAAGGATTTTTCTTTTCTTTTTTGGCTTAAAAATTGTTTTCTGGAGCTAATTTTGCCTGCTTGCAAGATTTTAAAAAGTATGTATATTTTAAATATATATGTACATATACATATATATACATAAAAGGAAATACTTTTTTACAAGCTGGACAAATTGTTGCATTTAGCTTGAAATGAATCTCTGATTTCTGATTTCTTTTGTCCCCTTTTTTAATTCAATTTGGCCAGGGAATTAAAAAAAACCACAGTTATTCCTATGGCTTCAATTACTTGAGACAGCTGCCAGAACACCTTGCAATATAAAATAATTTCTTCCTATAAATCTGGTATTGGGTTATTTTCTTGGCTAGACCTCTTAGCAATTTATCTGGGACATCTGTGGGTGTAGCACCTGGAAGATTAAGCTATAAAAAGCTCATATACAGATTTTTTTCCTGGTAAACAGGACCCTGAAAATGATGATTTATTTTAGGGTTAAATTTGATATTATGTATAAAAGGACCGTATGAAATAATTTCAAAATTAATTTAAATTATTTCTGTTTTCAGTTAATCCCTTAGAAAAAAAAATTAAATCCCCTTATCTTCAGTCAAAAGACTTTATTCTGAAAGAATCAGATTTATGAAATAAGGGCAATGCGAAGCAATAAACCTGACTGTTTAATACATGTATACACACACAAAGGTTAATAAATAGCCCAAGCAGTGTAAGGAACACATAAGCGATGCTTCTACTGATTCCATTGCAAGCATTCCCTGAGTTTCCATTTATTTTGGGGAGTGTTTGAGTGTGGATGGCTCTGCGTGTTTAATATCTATTCTCATTTCAAGGAAGCATAGGGGGAAAACTCCATTTGGATGTATTTTCATGCAATTAATAATAATTCAGGGTTTGTGCTAGGAAAAGCACAAACCAAAACTGTGCTTGCCAAAACTGTGCTTGCCAAGGTTTGGAGCCCTCCAAACACATAAATTAGTCCAAGTGTGAATCACTATGATTTTCTCTTTCTTTTGAAACAACGTTTGTTCAAAAGGTATTAAATGTGCTTCACTTTTGTCTTTGTTCAATCCGAAGTAATTTTTAAAATTTTTATCAAGACTCTTTGATATCCTGTTTTAAAAACGGTTTCAATTTTCCAGTCTGGCCAAGTCTCCGTGTATGTTTCAGTTCATTTAAGTCTGATTGCAGTCAGTGGGAGTCTTTTCATTGATTTCAATGGAATTTGGATCAGGTTTGTTTGCAGCGTAACTTACATATGTTTGCTGTCACGGAATAAGCCATCTATCATCCAGCAATCTTCAGAGAACAAGAAATAAATCCAGTTTCTCACATCCTGTTTGGGAGGAAGTTAAGCAAGTCCTGGTTTATTAGTGGCAACTGCTCTATATAACACGTCTTGAGCATCTGCCCCTTCGCTGCAGTAAGAGCTTCTTTTCGGATTCGGTCTCTCCCAGCAGTCAGCTCATTTTAATATTTAATACAGTTGGTGCCTCGGTCTCCCACAAGATTCCCTCATCGTGATTTCAAATCCTCATTGACACACTCCGGGCATTTTGCTGCCTTGAACATCTGCTGGAGGACTCTTTGAGATGCAAACTCAACATCTTTTATACAGTTTGGTTCTTTTTGCGGTTTCCAAAAGAGGCAAAAAATTAATAAACAAGGCATGGGGCCTGGACGGTTTTCCTGTTTTGTTTTGTTTTGCCACATAGGTGCGTCTCTGCGCAACCTTATTTTGTCTTTGTTGCTGTTGTTTTTGCCAGACAATGTAATTATCTTGATTGGTGGGTGGCCAACAAAGTTTTAATTAGATCCAGGGGGATTTGAGCAGGACTATGTATTAAAAAAAAAAAGGCAAAACAATGTTGCTCGAATTAACGTTTGTTTATGTTGTGAGGCATCTTCTGTGAAATATGACGTCGCCTCTTTGCATTGCCAGTTCGGTCCTCTCTCCTCCTGCCTTGCTCTTTCGCGTGGTGGGCAGGGAACGGTGAACTGGCGTTACCATCCCTGAACCGAAGCACCGCTGCCAAGCTGTTGCTGCTGCAAAATGCCCAGCAGCTCGGCCACTGCCAAACAGAGCCATTGATCCTCCGGCTTGTGCCAGTTCAAAGGAACGGAGGATGCATATCCACTTCTGTGGAAGCGGTGACAAGTGCTTTGGAGCGGGCGATTGGCACGGACAACCGAGAGCAATACTGAAAGCAGGGGAAAGACTGCACCGGGGAGGTCTTTCTGGCTGGTTATGGTTATTAATTTTTGACTGAAAAAGGGTTCTTTTTGTTTATTCACTTGTCTAAAAATATCCCGGTAATGAATTGACCTGAATAGGGGGAGGGGGACAGAAAAATGCATATTGATTTTCTAAAAGCAGGCAGGAATGCTGTTATTTTCCAATTAATGTTCAGCATTAGAGAACAATCCACCTGGAAAGAACCAGCTAAGCAATACGAAGCTTTTTGCTTTCTGCACTTTTTCTAGTGATTTTTTTTTCTCATTTAACTTCTTAAAAAAGACCCTAATAACAACCTAGGCCGTTTCTATGGCTAATGGGAATTAACTTGTTGTGGACTCCACTGGGGAGACTATGAGATATCTGTGGTGGGGATTCAAAGGTTCATGCTGAAGCAGAAGGCACGTTTATCTTCTAAAGCCCGCCCCTGCTCCAGTGCGGGAGGAAAGTGTGAGAGGAAAACCATCTGAGTGCAGTACTGGTGATAAGGGCGCTTTCCCATACATTTCAGAGCAGGTCTGGGGTTCTGGTGGGGTTGGTGACAACCTGTACTCTGATTCTGGCAGAGTCAACCTTTTCTTTCCTCTTCTGCTTTTTATTCTGTCTGTCTGTCATACTGTCCATGCCTCTGCCTTCTTACGGCTTAGCATATTTGAGGTTCACCACATTCAAAAGCAAACAACGACTGAAAATGATACCATCGCATCCAGCCACCTTCCAGTCCCCCGCAGTGACGGCTGACTGAATGGCTGCGTCTGAATGGTGTGACCAGGAGTAGCCTTCAGTACGAATCCAACATGCAGCTCAGGGTCACCCCACTGGCTCTCCAGTGAGACCCAGCAAGCGTTAGACACTGCAGCTCATGTTACGTACCCACAGCAATGAGCGCTGGTAACAGGAATGCTGATGGGAAGCAGAGGAATTACCACACTTCTGAGTAAATACATGCGCACAGAGGTAGACCTACATTCACATACATTAAGATTCTTATTTTTTTAACAGGTTTCTGAGGCTTTATCTGAGTTTTCATGTCTTCTAATCTTCATGATTTTTATTTTTCTCTCTTGCAAGTTGCCTGTTTCAAAGTGTTAACTTGCGCTGGGGTGAACTCTGCTGAGTTCAAGCAACAGCAGAGCTTGTCTGGCCAACAGCATTCACTGAATTTCCATAGAATTTGTCCCTCTCCTCCCAAATGCTCAGGGGAATCTGGCTGTAGAAAGTCCACACTGGGACTTTCCCCTATATACAAATTATGGAAACAAGAGTCGAAACTGAATCCTGCTCTTGTCCATCCTGGACTTGGTAAAGCTTATGGAAAGCTACAAGCAACCTTTACTACTGTACAGAGATGGGAATTCTGCCAGATATTTCTCAACAGTTTTGCATAAATTTCAGTATATATGTTCTTATTTAGCAAATATTTATTTAGCTATCACTGCGGTTTTCCTTTAAGGGTCTAGTAAGGACCCAGGGAGAGCGACAAAACCACCAGCTTCTGCTGAGAAACGATACGCCCTGCAGCCATACTATGTATTTAGAGTCTGGAGACAAATTTTAGGGCCTGGATTTATTTATAGTGTCTAATAGATGTTTGATAATTATGTGCGTGGGAATGGAAAACAAATTCTCCATATTAAAAAGCATAAAGAAAGCTTGTTTGTATTAGCATGATCAACTGAAAGCATCAATTTGATTCTTGTATATATATAATTTACTGATCTGCAAAATAAACAAACTCTGCTGTTCCTCTGCTGAAGGCTCCAGCTGTAAATATTTCATTACTTTAAAAATGCATTGCTATTAGACAGGTCTTTTAGTATTCAGCAGAATCAAGTTTTAAGTATAAAATAAAACTGTTTCTATTTCCTGAAGGACCTTTTTTAAACATACTATTTCAGTTAGGTGAAAATTGTTCTGCCACCTGTTGGGTGCAGGCAGAATCGTCCCACAAGCAAGTGGGGTTTTTTTAATTGATAGGACGAGAGGAAACGGGTTCAAGTTATGTCGGGGGAGGTTTAGATTGGATATTAGGAAACATTTTTTCACTGAAAGGGTTATTAAACATTGGAATAGGCTGCCCAGGGAGGTGGTGGATTCACCATCCCTGGAAGTGTTTAAAAAAAGGGTAGATGGGGCACTTAGGGGCATGGTTTAGAAGTGGCTCTTGTCAGGGTAGGTTAATGGTTGGACTTGACGATCTTAAAGGTCCCTTCCAACCTCAACAATTCTATGATTCTATGATTCTAATTAGCTTTGATGGCATAAATCAATTCATGCTCTCATGAGCGCACAGTATAAATCACAGAAACCCCAAGTCACACCCAGAATATATTTCACTCCTTTTCTTGCTGAATGGCACCGTGGGACTCACGGCTGCAGGAAGCTGAGAACTCATTTAACATGTATAGAACTGCTGACAATATACGTGCTGAAAAGTCACAGCAGATACATCTAAAACAATTTCTACGAAGACTTTTAAGGCTTACCTCTCAGGGCATTAACTATCAGATATCAAGATGAGAAAGGGAGACCAGTATAAGTACCAGTCTACGGCTGGGGAATTCTTACCTCTGCCTTTGAGGAGGTTGGTGCTGGTCACTGTCAGAAAGAGCACAGGGATAATTATATCATGTCCTGGTCCGTCTCTCCCTGTCCTGCTTGCAGGTCGTCTTCTCTACCGAAAATGGGCCTGCTCCTGGATGGTGTAAGGGAACAAAGACTAGATGAGGGAAGGAGGACGTTTGTCAAGCAAACGGAAAGATCATCCACTGAAAAAGAGAGAGGCAGAGTGATTTAGTGATGCCATCATTACAGCTTTGCTTTACACAACCGGGACACTTCTGGTGATCTTCCTGCCTTTGCTTGAAATGGCCAAAAGACAAGCTTTTGTAGAGGATTTCAGGATGGCTTCTTCTTGAATTTGGGGGGGAAAAAAAAAGTATGGAATTCTTCAACATTTTTTCCACTGTTGGAATGCTTAGCAGGGAAAAAAAACCCAAACATCTTGGGCTTTTGTGGAACAATTTGCAAGCGTTGGGGTGGCTCTTTTTATCCAGAAATAGATGGGTTTTGCTGTTCAAAAATCTGACATCCTAAGCACAGGACTAAATGTGGGTGCATAGATACACAGGAAGATTTTTCTACTGTATGTGATGTACGAAAGCCACAAATAATCACAAATCTGGAAGGAACTAATTTGCTGCCCATGTACCATTTTGGCACCAAGTAAACTGCTTCCATGACTGTTTAATTTCTCGAGAATAGCTCCCCACAAAACAAACAATGTGTCTGAACATCATGAAGTAATTTTTTTTCCAATTTATTATTGTTGGTTTTGAAATCCTTAAGGAGCTGAGCACTGAACAAAGACCACAGTCCTTTCCCATATGAAGTTACAGTCCATGTTGTCCAAGTGTTGAGAGAGGTTAGCCTATGCACAGAGGATCTGAAAGCTGTCCCACATTAAATCAGTGTAAATTATATGGAAGGGGCAGGACTTCACCTCAAAAAGTTGCAGAATTAAGCCTTCATATTGTATTGTTAATGTTGGTTGTTTTCAAAACATGGCAACAGATATCCCCTCTTCCCCCACTGAGCATTCAATCAGGAAAACACCCGAGAAAGGCATCGCTTCGCAGACTTGCAATATCTCCTGAAACTTGTTTTCTCTTTCTAAGAGTCCTGAAGAACTGTTTTGGAACTCAGCTAAGAATTAACTTTGCGAAGGAAATTCCTTATTTAGGAACAGCTGTAGAGGTTGGAGTTTCTAAGGTTGACATGAGAGTACTTTGTGTCACTTGAAGAGCTGTTGAAAACTCTCATCAAATACTGACATTTCAAGACAGTCGCTTTTTGCAGAAATCTGAAATAACTTCAGCCAATTTTACATCTCATTAAAACTCAAACACAGATACCCTGACTGCTGCAATTTTTATCATGATTTTCTCCTTTCTAAACAGTACTTTAGCTTCTTTTGACAAATGTTGAGTCGTTGTAATAGTTTGTTTCATATCAAAATGTATATTGAGTTATATCAAAAGTTTCATTCCTGTGGAAAATTACATACAACCTTCATGTGCACATTCTGAATCCTCATTTGGAATAACAGTCTGAAAACAAGATAATTTTCCCTCATATACTCATTTATGCAAATTTGGCACAGGGTACCTGAGCTGAAATTATGAACTGGGAACTGATAATACATATCACATATAGTACAATTCATTCAAAAAATTAATATATTTATGGAGCATTTAGCGAGTCTGGAAGGGCTGTCAAGAGGATGCCTGCAGCTTTGTTTCCTGTGGCAGTATCAGGTAATTTATCACCATTTCAGCTACATCCTGTTCACCGCAACACTTCTCAAAAGTGCTAAAACAGATTTCTCAAAAGGCTGTTGAACTGACTTTTTGGATTCCTCTACTACTCTCTCAAGAGCTGATGTTACATCGCATTGGAAAAAAGTGATGAACAGAAAGACATTATTGCTCTAACTGCTCTCAAGTCTGGGTCCAGCTCGCACTCTACCGCTTCTCCTCCAGGTTCAGCTCAGAGATGGTTACTTTATTCTGTCTCTATGGTCCTGTAAACCTCCTCATAGCAAAAAAAACTGAGGATGTAGCTTTGGGAAAGGAGTAACTTCATGAGCTAGCTGAACGCTCATCTTGTTACCCTGTGGCACTGCAGCTAGATTATAGAATCATAGAATCATAGAATGGTTTAGGTTGGAAGGGACCTTAAAGATCATTTAGTTCCAACCCCCCTGGGCACCTGCCACTACACCAGGCTGCTCGAAGCCCCATCCATCCTCGTCTTGAACACTTCCGTGGATGGGGCATCCACAACTTCCCTGGGCAACCAGTTCCAGTGCCTCACCACCCTCACAGTAAAGAATTTCTTCCTGATATCCTGATATATTATGTCCCCTGCGTGATCACTACAGCAGTCTGGTGAGCCCATCTGTGTCAACAGCACCAGAGGTTCAATCTTCAGCTGAGATAGCTCAAGGCTGACTCCAGTGGGGCCACCCTGGTTTTCCCTGGGACATGACCTCATGAAGACCTTCTGAGTCCAGCTATGGTACTGCAAAAAACCACACTTGGCCTTAGCTCAGCCTAGCACTGAACAATGCCTCATGTGAATATCTACTGCCATGAAAGAATGGTCTCCAGAAAGACCATGATCTTGGCAGCAGGCCCTGCTCTCCTATCCTGGCTTCTGCCGGTGGGGCTGCCTCCTGTGGGCTAAGGAGGAAGGTTGATCACTTCCAAGCAATAGGCAGAAATGATATTGGAGTGTGCATGTGGCAGGGTAAACATTCCAATGAAGAATCTCCAATCCTGCCTAAAATTATGGTGATTCTAGTCTTGAGGCCGGTCAGCCGGTCATCTTTACAATGAACGTAATGAGTCAAGGCCACCTGGGATCCCATGCCTAAAAGCAAAAAAAAAAAAAAAAAAAAAAAAAAAAAAAAAGGCAGATGCCAAGGAAGGAATATAAGCCTTGGACAGTTATGTAGTAATACTTCTTCAGAATACTCTCCAACCTCCTGCAGTTTGCAGCTAAAGGACTTCCCAAACCAAACATGGTTCTTACACATGCAGTAGTTCTCAGTGGATTCCCCTTCAAGAACTTGTCCAGTCTCTGCTTGAATCTGTGCAATCTCTACATATCCCCAGTGTCCTGCAGCAAGGAATTTCATAGCTACACCCTGTATGAAGAATTACCTTTTTGGTTTCTTCTGAATGTGACGATTGTTGGCTATGCATGTATCAGAGAAGAAACAAAACATATGATCCAACAAGAGAAAGAACATTTCTCTACTTGACGTTATACACTAGAATCTAGCCAAGCACTGGATAAACATGACATAAAACTAATCGCCATTTCATACACTTCCAGGTGAAAGTTTAGAAAATCTGAAGCATTTTTTTCACTCCAAATCATCCCAATTTCAAGGGCATTTATACCCTGACTTTCCACACAACACTCATCTAAAGCATGCCTCATTAGCTCACATGCAAGCCTTCATGCCTCCATAACCCAAATTTCTTCTCTCACCTTTCTCAGATGGTATTTTTTCCCTCACTGCTGAAGCTTAAATTGATTTACTGCCCCCAAACACAATTCAGATGCTCTGCAGTTTCATGGCCCTTTTAAACTCTCCTCAAAGGCAATGGATATGGAAGCGCTGTTCAGGTCCTTGCATTTAACATCATTTGATTCGTCTCTCCCTGTCCTCCATCTCCCTCACTTCCCCTTATTTGTATTCTCATCAGTGTCACATTAAATGCCGTGGAACACGCTTTTAGGGTAATAACAGGCCTGAAGTTTATGAAATAAAAGATTGATATCAGCTTCATAAAACTCAGGGGAAGCAATATCTTCTCTGCGTCTTGCCATCCCTTTAACTGCAGATACCTTTATAGGAGGGAGAGAACAGTTTTAAAAAAAAAGAGAAAAAGGGAGATATCTCCAAACAGCAGTGGGATTTTGGAACCTGGTGTGCCGTTAATTTCTTTATCGCTTCAACTGCAAGGAAGTTGCACTTGCTTCTTTATGAATTTCAGTGGTGTGTTTCTTTCAAGGGTTTGGCAAGCTTTTTCCTTAAATGTCACTAGATTCTGAAACGTTCAGGCTTTGTAACCAGTGGTTTACAGCCGTCACACACTGAAAGGGCAACGAATGAAGAAATTGTCTATTATTGTAGATAAACGGAATGTTTGCCAGTTATCAGGATGGAATGAGAAACAAGGCAGTGAAATCAAGCTGGAGTTTTACACCAATGCCCAAGGTGGTGACATCTGGCTACCACCTGTGAAACCCTCAAGCTGAATGATCTCCCTCACCTGTTTTACCAGCAAGCTGGTTCCTCTGAATACAGACCCGAAGCCACTTTTGGATTAGGGTCATGCTCACAGCATGCATTAGAGGCTTTTGTTACAGGACTTGATTCGCCGTCCATCACTTGCTTCAGTTTCCACTCCACCATACCTAACCCCTGCAGAGCAGTACTCGTGTCAAACACAGCCTGCTGCAGCTGCAGGGGGTGAGGATCGACTAGATCTGACAAAGCTCAAGGGCTCTGGCATGGTACACCAATTCAACAGCATGAAGCTTTTGAGCAAAACCTGCCTGCATTTATTCCAGAAGTAACTGGAGAAGCAAGAAGAGGTAGTAGACAGCTCGATCACTCAGCCTTACAGTACCCGGGGACACTCTCTCACAAGGAAATTGCCCACATGACTTAAAACAACATCTCTCATGTCCCTGTATCTCTGAAAAACAGTGCCATCTAGACCTTACCAATGTTTTTTGCCAAAGATTTTATCTTTCACTGGCCTGTTTTGCCATTCCGAATTCACAGCTGAAGCCTTAGTTTTGCAGGTTGGAAGACTGACACAGGTACATTTAAGATGAGGAAAGCTTTTTCCTTTTTATTTTTCTTCCTCTTTTTGGGGCAGTAATTGTTTGTGGTTTTGACCCTTGATAATAGGTTTTACATTCACCAAAAAAGTAAAAGCCATTGCGTTTCATCTTTCTGCTTAGCTGTCTCTGAATACTGGATTTTTTCCCCCTCTTTTAATTATTTTTAAAATGATGCCAATTTAGCAAAACTTGCTGAAATGGACAGATGAGGGGTGGGAGAACCTGAAGAAGCAAGCTACCTTGCCAAAACCCTCCCACTAAACCCACCAACTTGTCAGTGTTTGCTAGAAGCAATTGCAAAACAACAAACAGGCTTTTTATGAAGGACAGCAATTTATTTTTAAAATGGGCCAAATTGTACTGGCTCCACCTTCCCCAAGCGTCAATGGGCAAATTGCTGTAACACAGCTATCCTAGGAGAGACATGATCCTTAGCTTAATAAACTCCGTAGGAGTTTCTGCACAGGCTTTCTTCTGAGCTCTGGAACAGGCCCTATAGGTGTTTAACCCACAGCCCTCCACAGGGATATGCCAATAGACGTTCCTATAAAAGTGGTGTACAACATCCCAAGATGGGAAACAAGGAGATGATTTTGAAATCTTGAGCTCCAATAATGCATTTGTCCGTTTTTGTCTGCATCTTTCTCCCCTCTTCCCTTTTCAGATTTTTTTTCTGTCCAAGGGAAGGGTTGTCCAGGTGTGAGCCCACCTCAGCTTGGTGGCTGATGACTGACCACGCGAAAAGGGAAGGCAGCCACCAGGGTTACAGTGTCAAAGAAATGGGCAGAGGATTAATAGGTATCAAAGAGCTGTGTTGTCATATAATCACTGAATATAGTCTCTGAGTATAGGCCTTTCCCTGCAAATTCCAACGTCAAGCCCACTAAGGTGTGATCTTAGGCATACAGATGTAAAAAGGAAGTCATTATCAGAAAAGTGCTTAATAAACAGATGCTACCTGTCCCAAAGGACTTTGGAGCATAATTGAAAAACTTTCACAAGCATCACAGCTTGCTCTGAAAGGGTAATACAGCCACAGCTCTTAGGCAAAGCATGCTTTAGGTTGCAGTGAAAAGACATGGCAGAGCTGAGTTAACCATCAACAGAAACGGAGTAAAAGAGCCCGAACTGAGTGAGCAACCGTTAGGTTCACAGCAGCTCCTTCCTTTCTGAAAAATATTAAAGGATGAAGTATTTTTTCTGCCCAGGTGAGGAAACCTCTCTGGGCGTGGCACAAGTTGACCCAAGTGAAATCAAATAGTTCTGTGAACACCACAGGTTTGTTATTGGAAGTTAGCAATGCCCGAACCCAAAATCAGATCCAAGTGTTGGGGAAATACATAAGTAGCTTGAATGAACCTTGTTGGATGGAGAAATACCTCCACCATGAGACATTTCTCATCACTAATTAGTTGAATTAATTCACCATGAACTGGTGAATTACTATTGCAGACCAGAAGATTATTCACAGAAAAGCTAAGGGTGTTTTGCTTTAGTGTGTAGCTATTGGTTTTAATCTCTAGCCCGTACTGCCTTTGCTCTCCCAGCTCCTACAGCTGCTGGGATGTGGCTCTTTCTCTGCTTTACAGTCTAACAGAGTTAGAAGCATATCCAATAGCACTTCAGGAGCCACTTCTGGCACTTGATGAACGGCTCTGGATGCAGAGTTGTTATTGTGTCTGGAGACACGCATTCGGTGAGGGTTGCCTCAGGAGCAACCTCTGTTCCTGGGTGTGCTTCGCTCTGTCTCGGTACATGGGCTGCAGTCTTCAGGTGTCAGAGGCAACGGCTGTTTAATAACAAGACACATCAAGAGGGAGCAGATGAGGGGAAGATACACGGTTTACTGAATAATAATGCCCAAATGCAGTGCACCAGAGCATTTTGATTTAGCTATTTCAGGGACTGGTAGCCCACAAAGCAGCACTTCACGTGCTACAAGAACGTTGCAAATCTGAGTAAGGACAGGGAGAAAGTACAGAGATATCTTGGGACGTGGAGCAGACAAATATTTAAACACTTATCCAACTGCTTCTCAAAACAGTCCTTCTCCTGCCACCACAGACCCTTCCCTCACTGCTATTTATCTGAAAAAATGAGACAGTAAAAATAATTGAGAGGATGAAAGACGTTTGCTAGCTCTTTCGTTCATTGACAGTGGCCAGAACTAGCAGAAGCAATCTCATTTTGATCCCAGCTTGATGGTAAGCAGATGTGGAGACCTGGAAGTTCAGCAAATCTAATTGCAAGTATGGACAAGGAGGGTGTTTTCTCAAGGGTTGAAAATCACTGTAATAGAAGTTATTTCTCCCTAAACGGTGAGTTTAGTCACCTTGAAGCAGGGTGATTGGATCCAGTCCCATATTACTACCAAAGAAACTTGAACCCAGTACGGTCATGTAAGCACTTAGCTCCAAAAAATGGTCAAAAGGCCCTGGGAAGGCAGCACAGAGGAACACTTAAGACCTGGCTCTTCCCGAGAAAGCCTTTGCAATTATTGCAGCTCAACATCAAACTATATTGACTGCAAGCAATTCTTACTTTAAGACATTTCTACTCTTCACTTCTACATCCTGAGGACAGAAACACTGTCAGCCTTTGACAGCTCTACAAGGAAACTTGAGCAATTAACTGTTTGTTTTACTACTCTGTTCAGAGTGGGTAAAGATTTCAGATATAAACTGAAGGACCATCCATGGATGCAACAAAAAGCAGAGACATGAAGATCACGTCACAATTCACCGTGGTGACCTCGTCCTTTCTCCCAGTTTGACCTTTCAGAAATGTTTCAACTCTGAAAAAAAGTAAAAATCTATAGCAAATGTTTCCTCTTCCCCACTCCTTGCTACCCTGCTTTTTGAAGGTTTCCTCTGCCCAGATTTTATTTCTAGTGCTCTACATCACATGTGTGCTATTAACATTTCCATAGAGGTTACAATTTTTCACCAGCTCATAAAAACACGCAGTCTGATGCAATCCAGTAGGAGCCCAGTTATATAGACGTACAGAGGTCAAAATGAACAGGAAAATCTCTTTGGTTCATCTGAAGCTATAAATCATACCCGGACTCCTAAATTTCCATAGCAGAACATCTACATTACTTTTTTGAACATTACACATGCCTCTCTCTATATGTATAAACACACATGTACGATATGTATAGATGTAAATACACCTACACCGTGCATGTTGATATATAAAGTATATGCATGTTAATGACTCTCCTGGTTCCTCTGATTTTTCAATGTTATCACTCTTTTTTTCTGACAACAGCAGTTATGACCAGTGAAAATGGGTATTTTTGAATATAGGGCATTCTACCTTCCCAAATGTTAGTCTATATAAAACATATGTGTGAATTTATAGCTGTTTGCACCTTAATAATTATACCTTTAATTCTGCAGTTGAAGATCTCTAATCCGGTTTTGCTTATGATCCGATAAGAACTCATTATGAAAGAAAAAACCTAAGAGCTTCTCCTTCCTCCTTCTTTGTAACAGGATTCTCAGCAAGCACATCATAATTTCCATCAAGAACCCTACAGGCATGAGCTTGACTTGTCTGTTTCCTTACAAAATTATGCTGGAGGCAGCTTGATTACAGAGAAATTTCCCTATGGAAGGGAAGAGACACCAAAGAAAATGCTGGAACCTGACTGCCCTCTGCCAATGTCCATTGATTAACTCAGTCAGCTCCATGGCTCTAGGATGTTCTGATTTCAGTGTACCACTGCAAGATGATAAAAAGTTAGGTTACTGGTATTTATTTATTTATTGCTGGTGACAAAGAGGCACCAATGCAGTGCAAGGAGAGGAAATTGTGTCTAGGTAAAGATTAAAACTGTGATTTGGGATATTGTTCGAAGACATGGTCTAATTAAAAAAAAAAATTCAATTAAAGAGCTACAAAAAGATCTATGTGTCTAGTCATCAGTCATACATTATTAAAATAGTTCAAGATACTGTTTGCTCTTTTTTCATACCTAGGAACTTTAAAAAGAACAATATCCAAACCCCAGTCCTATAATGAAGAAGTGGTCAAAAGTTTTTAAGTTTAGTATTAGCAGCATTTTTTCTAACATTACTTTTTCATGACAGAACATTTTAAAATACTGTTGCAACCCACAAAGAGAGAGAAAAAATTAAATAAGCCTTGGGGATCCAGTTTCACAGAATTGCTAAATAAAGCACCTCAAAGGTCCTGCACTGCAGCAAAAACGTTGGTTTTGTTGGCTCCGATTCTGCAAAATCTCATCTCAACACTAGATTTTAGGAGATTTCATCTCAGTGTGTCAGAAAGCCCATGAGGAATTCCTGAGAGAGAGCCCACTTCTCTGGTACTCCAGGCAAATATTTGACTGTTTTGGTATGGGGGAAGAAAATCTCAGGCAGATACGTTCTAGCTTAAAGTCTAATTTTACCTGTGTACAATTTCATGCAGTACTGGTCTCAGTCTGTCTCTGCTTAAGGATTCTGCGTGTAACTGAGTAAATAGCGTACATGAAAATCCTATTCTCTCAATCTATAAAGAATAGGAAAGGTTATAGCCTCAATATACAGATGTTCTGCTGCTCAGATCAATCTGTAGATCTGTAGCTCTCCAATCCAACTCCCAGCAGGTAAGTCAAGTACCCACACACTCTGTGTTACAAAAGTGTTGCGGGAAAGGCGATCCTACAAACTCGGTGGCTGAAGCCAAAGGAGAAGAGAGCTCCCTTATGCCGTCTCTCTTGTACTTCATGACCAATTTACAGCCTCCGTACTTCTACATTTGCATGGTCAGGGAGCGTGAGAATTCATCAACGTTTGTTGCATTTTATACACTACAATACTGAGATTGTCCGTCCTGTGGTCAAACCTTTAAGCAGCAAAGTCTTTTCTTCTCCCCTCTATCTGAGGACTGTTGTGACTTCTGTTTTGGATGTGACATGCATCTGAAGAATTATACACACATACCATGGGCTGTCTCAGACACTTCTCTTTGCACCTTCAATTCTCCACCAAAAAAGAATAAGAACACTCTACAAATGAGCCCGATAGAAAAGCCTACAAACGATACATTGATCAGGAAGGAACAACCCTATAGCATAGATTAGAAAACAGTCGCTTTCCCATCATTTGCCAGACCACACTAATGGAAAACCTCAAAAAAATCAAACTTCAAATGTCAGACGAAATTATGTTTATGAGTTTTTTTCCTTCCCTGGAAAGCCAGTTTTATTTCCACTAAGTACTATGTTCCATTTTTTTTCTTTAAAAACAGAATAAATAAAAACTGTACAAGAGCGCAAAAGCAGAGTTAATTAAAAAGACCAAGATAATTGACAATTCAATAGTAAACTGCTAGTACAAGCGCTGAAGTTTAAATTGGAGTTTAAAATTCCTTCAGCTTTTGCTAATCTTTGATGCTCAAGGGAACAAAGGAAGTCTTTGTTTTGGAAAAAAATTTATTATTTTTACATGACAATCCCCTTTTTTTTAGCCTGATTTCCTAAGGAAATAAGGTACCTTGTCAAACTGTCCGTCATTCCTCCTTTAATTACTTTTGAACGTGCTTGCCAATTTCAACCACATTTGAAAGAGGGAGATAAGTCCCAGGAGCAGTAGCGTTTTACAAGTTTCACTGAACCACCTGGGTTGAGAAGTGAGACGTGAAGGACTGGCTCCATCAGAAGAGGGGAAGGAGCCCTCAGCTGCTGCACATCCTGGCTGGGAAGATGGGCCAGCAAGTCAGCGCGGGCAGAGATCCACAGAAGCCACAGGCACACAGACGACCGGAGTGGGTAAAGGGAGCTCCTGCTGTTCTGGTGGGAGAGGCGACAACTACAAACACACACATAACCTGACTGCTCAGGCTCTGCTGCTTGTGAAATTCCCAGCTCATTTTTCTGATCCCAAATTTTGTCCCCTTTTTTTTGCCTTTCCGGTGATTTTGTGCCGCAAATTCAAGATACCAGAAGTTTTATCATAGAATCATAGGATGTGTTGGGTTGGAAGGGACCTTTAAAGGTCATCCAGTCCAACCCCCCTGCAGTAAGCAGGGACATCTTCAACTAGATCAGGGTGCTCAGAGCCTCATCCAGCCTGGCCTTGAATGTCTCCAGGGATGGGGCCGCCACCACCCCTCTGGGCAACCAGTTCCAGTGTTTCACCACCCTCATTGTAAAGAGCTTCATCCTAATGGCTAATCTAAACCTACCCTGCTCTAGTTTAAAACCACTGCCCCTCGTCCTATCGCTGCATATCCTTGCAAACAGCCCCTCCCCAGCTTTCTTGTAGGCCCCATTCAGTTTTCATTCAATCAAGGAAGAAAAAAGCCATTTCAAGGAAAAAAATGCCATGTCGTATGCAGAAGGATTATTACTAGGTTTGTTATTATTACTACTACTACTACTACTATTATATTATTGAGAAGTCTCCTGTTCATATTCAACTAAGATACGATTATTTAAAACAAAACAAAACAAAGTTTTGAGCAAACTTTTCAAGTCTTTGTGTTTGTTGTTGGCCAAACCCACTTCTGCCTTACTGCAAGATAGATTAGACTGGCAAATTTGTAAAATCCATGGAGAGCAGAGGCTAGAGGCAGACAGAGAAGAGATAGGAAGACAAAATAGACGTGCTCTAGATTGAAAAAAACATAACTCCTCATATAGAAAATGACGGGTATATTAGAGGAGAAAAAGGATTAATTTCGTTAGCTGTAAAGGGCCTCACAGTCTATTACCATCAGCTTGTGGAAGCCAGTAGCCATCATGGCAGATGTCTTTTCTTTTCCAGTACTCCAAGAAATTAAACTGTCAGTCTTCATTTCAGCTGGTGGTTTCACCATGATATGATGCTGTGCTTAAGAGAGTTTGAATTCAAAACAATTCCCTTGGCTTCACTGTCTCCCATACCAGATAGGAATCTCCTGATGAAATCCAGGATATTGCATTCAAGACATCAAGGCAAATGAGGGCTGGCAAACATGAGGCTGGATTGTATTTTTGGCGATGCAATACTCCTACTGGAAAACCTGTAGGGCATCCAGAGCCTAAAGTTCTACTTTACCATTTGGGTTGGGGAACAAGTACTTTAAGCAATTTGAAGATAAGACATGCCCCACCCCCCCCCAGTCAAGTAGAGACAACATCACAAGGGACAAACTCCTAGCACAGCGCGACATAGTTTGGCAGAGTTATACACAAGATAAATCTCTCTTCTCTGCTTTCTGAGAAAGGCAACAGAAAATGGCTATTTAGAGTGTCATTACAGTACAAACTTGCTTCTCTTGGTCTTTCCATAAATTTTGCTGTACTGATTTAACACCACAGTTGTGCTAACTGTTACTGACTCTTTATTTCCCCAGGGAGTGTAACCTTGCAGGGGCAAGAGGAGGAGAGAAGGAGCCAGTATCTGGATGTGGAGCTCGTAATTCAGGTGTCTGTGTGTACAGCTGGAGCAAGGGAGGACTTTCCTCCCAATGCTTCATGATTTAGTGGTGACTCAGTAAAATGCTCACCAGGCCAAAGGTGGGAAGTCACAAGGTTTCCTGCATTTAACTCTGACGGAAACCTGGCAAAGACCCTTACCACGCTTAAAAAAGAGTTATTGCCCTTCAGTTGGCAACAACAATTCACATTTCAGTGTTTCCTAGAAAAACAGCCAAATTGTTAAATCCTTGCTTCAGGACTAGTTGAGATCAGTGGGAATTGCCACCCCTTATGCCTTTCTAACCTCCTGAAGAAACTCTTCCCACCTCACCCTGAGTTTTGTTGTTCCTCTCATTCCAAGTCACTCAGAGATGCTTTAAAGGCTGGTGTCATATATTGAGACCTCTGAGGATTATGGGCTATATAGGTAGGAAAATATTTCTTCCCAGAAATGGGCCCATGCTCTGAAGCATAAGGATTGATAACCCCCGTAAATTTTCTCTTTGCCAGCGCAATTGCTGATGTTATTCATATTCATGTAAGTGCCTAATCCTTTCTTGAATTATTTGCCTTACATCAACTTGAGTTCAAAAAATAACTTTATAGGTAGCTGCCATTTTCAGCTCTAAACTTTCCAGAATGTTCTTGCCAGTGGACTTCTGGCAAAGTACTGATTTAAGGCTGATGGGTTGCACTTTGAAAACCACAAGCTCACTTTTGATGGAGAAAAGAGAGCAGACGGGTTTGATGGTTTGCATTCCAGTAACAGCAAAACTCATTGACCAGAGACAAATATGATCTGATTGCATAGAAAAATCCAAAAGCAAAAAACTGTCTTCTAAGGAGATTTAAAAAATGAACTTGAGAAAGCAGTTGAGACTTTGAACTCCTCCTGGACATACCCCTCCCTGTCCTGCAGATTCCTCATCCATCGGTTGGAGTAGATGAGAATAGGCTGCTTTTCCTTTAAAGGCTGCCATAGATTTTTCTGGACTTCTAGAGCAAGGAAAAAAAAAAATTAAATCTCTGAAATCACACTGAGTTCTTCAGATCCTAGAAGAGGGAGAAGTATATGCCATATTATGCCATTTCTCATTGCCTGTCCCACTGGATAGCACTCACAGACTCATCACTTTTTGCTTCAAAACCCAATAACCCTAACCCTGCCCTTGCAGCTGTTTATGAAATTGCTGTAGAGCCCTATATAATCAGCAGAGCCCCTCATGTGCTTTGACACAACACACATCTGCATTTTGTCACCTTGTCTATTACAGTGATATTTGCCAGCACTAAATTTACTTCAGGGAAAAGGAAACAAGCAGAAAGAGTTAACAGAAAGTAGGTTACCATGAAGTGAGGAAATCTGCTCATTTAGCATTTCAGGTATGTATAGCAGCTCCTAGAGCACAGGCTCTCGAGCAGCCCAGAGCAGGCAGCGGTTAGCAGTGTCTCCATTGCAGGACTGTCCAGATCTGGACAGGAACTATTGTCAGACGCAGTCTTTGGTGGCTTTTTTGAAAATAAGGTAGCTACAATACATTTTTCTTTTAAAAAAGACTTTTAAAAATGGGATTTAGGAACAGTCAGGTTAGATCAACAGAGATATTAATCCTGGCCTCAAGTACTTCAAGAAGATCAGGGCATGGACTCCTTTTGAAGGTGTTTGGCATCTTGAAAAAATAGCTTTATTGGGAATGAATCTGCCCAATCCAGAAGATCTATTTTCCTTGTGTCTTGGACTGTCATCCATTATCTGGTGTGCTGGAGGTTCGTTTGCACTGAGAAAAGAATAAAATCACCAGTAATACGAGACTGGTACTCTCTTCAGTGTATACTCTTCTATTTTAAAAAGCACGCACCCAGGCTCTTTTTTCCTGAGCAGTGTAGCAATAAACCAAAGTAAGTAGTGTCCTTGGTCAAAAATAACTGCGAGAAATCAGTAAGCCTGTCAGTTTATGGTTTTTATCCTCCCAAAATTTCGTCTTACTATCCCCTTGCTAGTCCTCTTCTTACTTTCTTGTTTCCCCAATCCCTACAGCTTGCAGACCTGAAATATCTTCGCCGCTGTTTCTGCAGAAAGTACACCTCACTCCAAATAATTTACCCTGACTTACCTACAGTCCAATGCTATGGATGGTGGTTTCAGGGTCTGAAGCTGCTTCATTGCTTCGAGCGGTTTACCTGGCTACTCCACTGAACTCGACTCCCCGCAGCATCCAGGAGCCTGTGACTGACCAGCTCAAACACCAGCATGTGTCCTTCAGCATCACAACGTCTACCAAAATGACATTTTGAGGTGCAGGAGAGAGGAGTGAAACTGTTTCCCTGCTCAGCTAGAACAAGCCTAGAAAGGACATTCCTGTGCTGTCCATTTTTCATCTTTTTACAAAAGTCCGTGAGGGTTTTTGCCAGCACTGATGGATTGATCAGCTTCTAAGACTGACATTCTTCCTCATACCCAATTAAATTTGCACATGCACTGACTTCTTACACCTGCCTTCTTTCTCAGGCTTTCTTCCCTTCTCTGTAGGTAGGTCAGAGAGAGTGAGATTAAGATTATACAGAAGAGGGAAATTATTCCAGAAAGGGAGGTAGTGGAAAAATCCGTTTGCAGGAATATGACTGTTCTTTCTGCAGATATTTACAGAATCCTAGAATGTGATAAACTGGCGATGAAAAACACCTTCTGTCTGAACTACTCACCACAGGCAGAAAGAACAAACAATTAGAGAATTTACACTAACACAATCAGTGGCCCAATCAGTGCTTTTACAGAGCTCTCTATGCTTGTTCTTGAAACCAGAGCCAAAAAATGCTCCAATTAAACATGTGAATTCATTTGTACTTTTCCTCACAAAGTGCCATAATGAAAGAGGGGAAATGACATGTAACTTCACTGTTCAATCAGTCAAAGCTGACAAGCAACAATAAAAAGCATTAATCTAAATTAGCAGCATAGGAAAAAAATGACACAACGCTGTCTCCAGGATTGGATGGAATTGGTACCTATCACCAAAGGCCACCTGATGAATTCTGAGTCACTGTTAATTTGCAGGGATCATGATTGCAATTTACTATTGCACATGATACTTCCTGCTTTTCAGAGCAAATTGTCCAAGTACACGTCACCAATCCGAACATATTTTTAGAAGATGTCAGCTGAGAGCATCAAACCTTTTCATGGGGCAAGTAGTCAACTCTTAAAAAATCAGGTATTTTTCCATTACCCTTGTATTTTTGAATGTGCTGTCTCTGTTGCCAGTGTCCTGTTGGACAACTTTCCAAATCAATCTTGCTCTCTTCCCAGAGCTTCTGTATGGCAGACAGTGATCAGGCATCTCCTGGTCCTCCATGGCCATACCACTGGGTTGGTTTAGAAGTTTGCTTTCCTTAGGCAAAAGCAGTGGGGGGACAGACCACTTCTTTCTAAGCTCTCTGACTTCAAAGGATTCTCCAGCGTGGTCCTGCAGCTGCAAGCACCTTAGAGACTCTCCCAGCGGCATCCTGTGCAGTTTCTCACTGCAGCATTCTGTGTTTGGTGAACCCAGTGGGATGAGGGGGGGCTGCCTGCCTGACAAGCTAGAAAACCCTCCAGGCAGTCCAAAAACTAGGGGAGAAATCCAGCAGCACCTTCTCATCTAACCCTTCCCTCCTCCTTCACAAGTAGCACAGATCTCTCTCCCTCTGCACCAAAATCCTACCTGTGCTCCTGTATGACTTGCTTGTAATGACCCACTCAGACATGCATTACTCTTTGAAATGCAAACCTAATAATTTAACGTGCTCAGCCCTGATGAACCACAACAAACGTTTCAACAAATGTTTGTTTGTTTGTCTCTCTACAAGAAAATGTTGTTTCTCTACAAGAAAATGTACAGTGGAAATCTCCTGTGATCTAAGTGCTTTGATTAGAAGGTTAAAGAACTGTTTTTCAATTTGATGCCTGCCTGAAGCTTCTGATCCCAACGAGTATTTGGATCCTAAAAAAAAAAATAAATATTTTTTTCATAATTAAAAAGAAATAATTATCATTTGTAAAAAAAGATTAATGACAGAGACTGGCGAGACAACCTTCATCTCTCAATAGTACAGAGTATTTAGGCTCCTAACCCCTGGTTAAGAGCATTAAAACTATCTGTGACATAAGTGGAAATTAGTTGCTCAAGATGTTGTGTAACAAAATTTGTAAGACTCAGAAGTTTGTACATGGTTTGTACAATGTGAGAGACATTCTTCTGTCTTTATAACCAATGAAACCTGCCCAGTATCACCCCTGGAGTTTGCGAAATTATTTGCTGCTTCCTGAAGTGGATACCTCTCTTAATTTGTGGATGAATTGATGGATCACACCCGACTGACTGCACTTAGAAGAGCGCCACTGATTTAATGGGAATCTAGGCGCTGGGTGCAGTTACAAATGGTTCATTAAGCTGGTGCAATGAAAATCATCTTGGGTTTCAAACTGATATACTCCTACTTTCAAATTACTTGTGTAGACTCTGTTTATATACCCTGGAGAGAAACAAGTACTTTCTGATTATGATTTACTTCATTTTAAACTATTCCTTGAAAGTAGAATGGATAAAACACATTCTCAAAGTACCCCTTTCTGTCCAGGGACTCCAGAGGGAGGAGAGGATGTCAAGCTTAAGAGGCAGACATCTGCAGTGTAGATACTTAGTATAATATTTGTAGATGAATATTAGATTAATACCATTTCAAGTGTTTTGAGCCAAGGACCATCAGAAAGGCCAGGGTGGTAAAACCTTAGAAGGGATATTCAGTTCCAGGTTAGAGGTGGAATTTGGTACCAGGTGGAATCATTTCAGCTACTCTGTGCTATCCTTCCTGGACTCCTGCTGCTGTTCCAGGGTGGTGCAGGTCTGGTTTTGTACCAGCTGCATTTGGATGTCTTGAATACCCTAACATCTCAAATGCATCTACTTCCAACAAAACTGGATTGACGCACGAGCCAAGACCCTACATTTCCATTCGAGTTGATGGGCATCTAGGCAATAACATCTGTTGACTATGGAAAGGTGCTCAGGTCCCTCTGAAGTTTACACCTATATTCAATCAACGGCACAGCTCTCGACTCCACTCCCTGTAGTGACTACCACTGACTGCAGAGGCACCCGGTCAACATCTAGATGTGCAGACATCTAAATTAAAGTGTCTTAATCTGGAACTGAATCCTATCCCAGGAGCATAATACTTTCAGAGGCCTTACAATAGGCATTATGCCTGGGAAATCCAACTGTTCTAACAGATGCTGTAAAAAATAGGGGCAAAACCTCTGCAGACTTCCAGGCAGAGATTCCCTTGGTGCAGAATGTTTGGAACATCTGTGATTTCTGTAATTATTGCCTGCTTTTCCTGCTCAGATGTGCCCATGCCCAGATAGACCAGTTGTTTGCAAAATGATAAACAGATGAATAAAAGGCTGAGAAGATACTTGCTGTTAATTATTTACATTTAGGGAGGGGTGTAATTAGTTTTACAATTGCTAAGGCATTGATAGTAAGCAATTGCTATCTCCAGTCCATCCACAAACGAGCTTCTGTGTTAGTTAGTAATTAGAAGAGATCACACATGCCACAAATTACTGTCGCTGTATAATGACACAGGCTTTTCCTTTGCTTTTTGGTTTTGTTTTTTGTGTTTTTTCAGTGCTTTGTGATTTCTTGCTCATCCATTCCAGTTGGCACTACAGAATTCAGAACTTCCGTTATTGGAAATAGGAGGTTCACATTGATCGTAACATTTGAAAGAGATCATTCGGGATGACAGCTAAGGAAATTATAGAGGTTCTTAAATTAGAATGCAGACCATTCCCAACAGAAAAAAAAAGTCAACACAGCGCCAATTCTAGCAAGGTGACAGTCTTCCAAACATCATTAGCTGCAGAAGCATGGATTTAAGTGAGAATTTGATGGACTTCTTTCTTAAGGTTCCAGTTTGACATACATTTGTCTTGGAAAGTACAGACGCTATTCAGGAGAAAGAGTCTGGTCTTCTGGAGGAAGCGCTAGCAGTAGGCAGTTTGGTTTCTAGAATTCTCCCCAAATGTAAGGAGGTGCTGGTAGAAACGACAAAAATGTTAAGATGAACTCACAGTGAACAACTGCTATTCAAAATACAGAGGATGACATTGCTAGTATTGTCAAAATGCAAAGTGACTCCATAAGTCTGCAGAAGGTAGAGTCTCTTCACTTTTAATTATTTCTTTTAACTCTGGAGAGCTCATAAAAAAGGTCTTCCTATCCTGGGCAAAGACAGCTTTTTAAGTGGCGCAGAAATAGAGAACCCTTCTGGCAGGTTCCGACTGTACCAAAAGAGGCCATTTCAACCTCTCATCTAGCAATGGTCAGAAGTTGGTGTCAGTAGTGCTTAAGCAGCTGCTGATATTCCTTCTCCATGCCCGTCTACTTGCTCTTACCCCTGCTGTGCACCATCCATGGTGCCAGCATGAGAATTTGTGATGCCAGGTAGAGAACCAGAATGGAAAACTGGTTCAACTGAAAAACAACCAGATTGTCAGTGGTCCCAGGGGACAGGAGACAGAAGCTACTCGTGCCACCAAAGCAAGCCAAGGATATGTGTTACCAAAGTATAAATGCGTTTCTAAGTACCACTCTCATTCCCAGTAACCAACACTTGTACTGAAACAGAACTTGGTTAACAAACATTGCACCTTCACTCTCTGTCTGTATACACTCATTTCCCAAAATCATATATTCCTGCCTTTTGTTTCATGGCCTAGTGAGTACTCCAGGACGCCAGATAAAACCGCCCAGGCTGCAGAGCAGGTGATTTGTCATCCCTGCCTGAAGGGATCCTTCTGAAAGCAGTAAGGTGCCTGTCACTTCTTGCCAGTGCAAGACACTTCTTGTACCCCATTGCTTGCCTTCAACCCCAACCCCCAGTGCTTCTTATTTTAAGATTATTCTCCACAATCAGTGAGTTCCTATCTTCTTTTTAGACTTCCTCACAGCGAAGGTCTTCTCTTGTATCTGAAGTTGTCCTTCTTCAGAAGCTCCCTCCAGCACCAGCTGGCATGCCTAAATCCACAAGGCACTCACAGGCACAGCGAGGATGTTTCCCTTATTCACACCCATCCTTCCATCTGGGCAGAGCTTCAGCAGAAGACATCCACCAGCTCCCTCTGCAAATGCATGGTGCAGCGACAGGCTCGGTCTCTGCTTGGTGTCTCTCTCTGTACACCTGAGCTCTTTCTGAACCTTTCGCCTGTTTCCTCAGTTGGTAATTTTTATTTGTTCGTTTATAATTAGCTGTATCCTGAAACTTTTTTTTGCTCTTACTGTCTTCTCTGTGTGAATCACTGATGCAATTTTAAGGACCCCTCTCTAGTTAATTGCTGGAAAGCTAATGGCACAGTGTTGTCACCCTCTAGAAGCGTACTGATATGTTTAACATACACACAGACACATACACAAATGCTTCCACCACTATATGCAGACATTATATCATGTCATCTTTATAATGCCTACATAATAAAGGAGCAAGTGCCCTAGAAATATTCAATTACAAATACGTCTTTTTTATAGATCTGAAAGTTTTACAGTTTTAAAACTTTCACCTTTGCTCATGCAGATGTTTTTTGTTGTTTTTTTTTTTTTTTTAATAAGTTTGGGAAAACTAATCACAAAACCATGAGAAATATATCTATTTGTTAATTTTCCATGGCCTGCTGTCAAAAGACTGGTGTAGGAACAAGTTAATAGCCCATGCATTCTGTTCTGGGAGATTACAGTTTTTTCTTACAAGAGGATTAACACAAAGGCATGATTATCCTTTCAACTGCATTATTACGTATATCATAGCATAATGTAGAGTTCTTCAATGGAATTGCGTATTTTTTGTGTTGTGTTTGGTAAGCATGGAGATTACAAAGGAACTTGCTGAGACAGAGGGCCACAGGTTAAAAGAAAAGAAGCAAATTTGCCAAAACCACACAAATTGGAAGAGTTAGGAATGGATTGCAACTTTCTCAGTTTTTAATTTACTGTATTACCAAGTGCAACATGCTGTTTCCTCTCTGTAAGCATCTTTATGACCGCTACTATGACAGTTCACTAATAAAATAGTCTATTTTATAGATGCAGGCACCCCACCTTTTGCCTTGCACTTGTGGGTCAACTAATTATACAAGGGGCACTAGCGCTTATTTTCTCCCTAGTATGAGATGAGAGCAAATTCTTTGGAGCTTGTTTTTTTTTTTCAATTTGCAAGAACTTGGTCTCATATTCTGCATCCAGAACCCCAGGTTCACAGAACAATGAATGATCATTTTTATACTGTGTAGGAAAATTATGCTTTTTACATGCTGCTGGCATATTTCTATGAAGAGAAACGTATCCCCAGCTTCGTGTAAATATAAATGAGGATATTAACTCCCTGCCTCATGAGCCAGTCCTGCACTGAGGTGGCAAAGCATGTCAATGCTCCATAAAATATCAGCATGGGAAAGAATAAACTCTGCCCTGCAATAATAATCAGCATACGACTGAAACTGATGCGAACAAGGAGATGACAGGCTTAGGAAAGAAAATTGGCTGCAGTATACTACTGCTAGGATAGATGACAGGTGTATCAACTTAACAGTTCTGAGTTGGTGGGAGGCAAAAATATGCTGCTTCCCTCAGCTTCCTGAGTGGAAGTGCTCTGGGTTGCAAATGGAAGATCTTTCTTATTTCCCTGGAGCCCCTCTGGGGATGATGCTACTCCCTAGTGACGGTTTCACAGTTCCCAGCAACGTGGTGGTTTTCCAGTGGATTCGTATGGGGCAGATGGTGGTCACAGCCACCCAGCTCTCCTGATGAATCATTCCTCGTTTAAAGATGCATGACTAGAAAGCAAAAATACTTGACAGCAACCTCCAGGCTGGAACTGAGCAGGTGAAAGATATTGCACAAGGGACATCTCTTTTCTCTATGATGAAAAGGTTGGGTTTTTTGCCTTCATTATTCTGGAAAGTGAAGAGAAGGGGGCAAAAAGTAATAACGAGAAACAATATCTCCATCTACTTAAAAAAATTCACTACACTCAAAAATCTATTACGGTTACTACTGCGTTGGTTGCTGTGCTGTCCAAAGGACCTTTCATGTCTTTTACCACCCTCAGCTTCATGCTCAGCACTTCTAGCATCTCCAATATTTTATCTGTTATTGAGTTTGTCATTTGCACCTACAATTTGCTTCATTTCGTCCTTGGCTCTGCTCATTGCTCACTGTCTGCCAAAGCAAAAGTGGAAGACACAGAGACATCTTCCTTTCACCATTTTCTTTACTATTACTGTTCCTTGTGACTCCTGTCTCCTGTGTGAATAAGTTAATACCTTCTATGGATGGATTTCTTACTGTGTTTTCCTTTATGCATCAAATCTCATCACACACTTGTTTTCATTGCTACTGTCCCATGTTGTGACTCTTGGAAATATGTCCTTACCCCTACTTTTCAAAGATATTCCAACACAGTCATCTCCCTGTAGTGACCAGGAAGCCGGTTTCACCAGGAGAAAGGATATTTCCTTTGAGAGCCTTAGCACAGGAAATAACCACGATCAATCCGTAGCCCTTTCACAGACCTGGTCATCTGAAAACACTTTACAAAATCAGAATTATGATTCCCATTGACCAACAGAGAGAACAAGACACAGAATGTAAAGGTGACTGCTGGACTAAGCCAGATCATCACAGGATGAAAGTTCCCTGTCATCCCAGTGCCCAAATGATCAAAATATCTACACTGAAAAACAATGCAGAATTCAGTCCTTATCACCTTTCTATATCAAAAGGCCAAGAGAAAATTCCTCACTGATTTTTAATCCTTTTGCAAGTGACTAGAAATGCTTGTAGCAGGTAGATGTCCAGTGCTTCATGGGAGGTGTATTTTGGCCCAGACACCATCCCTCTGGAATTACTGGGATACAAAGCACTTAATTTCAGAAATCAGTGAGGCCCCACAGGTGGAGAAAGCACAGTTGGAATGGATGAGAACCAAATCCTCCCACATTCAGGCATCTAAATTAAGTATGTGTAATCACAAACACTGAAAAGTGTTATGTTATTCAAAATAGCCCAAACATAGAATGCCACCGTTCCTAAGTAAGGATCTTCAGAGAGATCCTTAGAGATCCTATAGAGGTATGTGGCCTCCTATAGAGACCAAAATAAAGGACGCCCACCCCAGCAAAAAATCCTAGGTCAACATGTCTCTCTGATCTTTTTTCTCCTGCAGTCTATAGCCCAATTCTGCTGCTCACGTTCAGATCTCCCTTTGTGAGCACAGATTAATCTCATAAATAAAAAGGCAGCTCATAGCAGATATTGCCCACAAGACAGAAGCCCACCATATACTACTTATTGGAAGAGAGAAAGAATTATTTTTAATTTGTAGAACTCAACTAGGGAAAAGCAGATACATCTCAGTTAGCAGAAACCGGTGCCTGCATATTAAAAATACATTAAGATCAATAAATGGATAACTGAAACATCCGTTAAAATATTTCCACCTAATACAAAAGACATGCATAGATGTATAATTGAAATATATTTTCTGTCCATACTACTACGAGATAAAGAATTTCAATGAAAATATAAAGCACAGAATGATATTGCTCACTGTTAATTACCCAGCAAATAGGATTATTATTTTTCTTTTTAAGTGATTTTTGTATAAGCGTGCACTAATATATGACTTCAGATTTACATCTGGACGATGAAAATCTCTATCAATCTGCCACCTGGAAAATAGATGGAAAAAGGGAGGGTAGTTTCCTCTTACTACCGGTGATCTTCACCCTTGTTTGGAAGGGACCTGCTTTTAAGGACTACCAGCAAAATTTTATCTCCGTGACTCTTCTCACCCTTAGTCTCCTTATCCTTATCTTCCCATCCCTACCTCCATGATCCTTCCCATACTTTAGTCTCTGAGGCACTAATGTTCTGAGCATTTCCTTACTGTCCAGAAAATGGAGCACAGTATCATTTTAAGCATATCGTGAAGCAGATTTGTGTTCAGTGCTGGCATAATCGGGAAAATAGAAACAGAAGGTTTCCTGAGCTAAAAATAGAATTGTACGTTATTGAGCAGACAGTCTTTTGTACTATATATAGTTCATAGAGACTGAGTGTAAAGGAAAATATTTAGTAAACTAACATTTTAGGATATTTTAAATATGAATGTAAATGTAATGCATGCTTTGAGAGTATCTCACATCCTTGGAACTGGGCTTATGCAGAGACGTATTTCTCACGTACAAGCTTTAGACTCCAGCTCTGCTTCTAATCTTTGTGGTAGGAACCTGCCTCTAAGCATGCTCAAAGTCCAGAATGAATCACAGAACAACTTCCAAGAAGTCAAACTTAATACCAAAAAGACATAGGTTTCTACATTTTTGCAAGCACCACTTATTTTCAGAGATGGATCTCTATTTCTGAGGAGACTGGTGGGATACCCTGTGAAAAAGGACAAAGAGAAAGGTGCAGAGCTTTGGGGAGCTCTGACATGATCAATGCCTTAATTTTCTTTCCTTTGCAGTCAAGGAGGGTTGCAAAATACAGTATGGCTTACCAGAAGCTGTCAGCTTTTCACTGTATCACTCCAGAAAACATGAGTATTAAGGCTTAGAGGGCTACATTTAGATCTACCCCCGAAACATCACCAGAAGTGCCAGGACACGAGGGACAAGACTCAGGATTGATGTGTATTACACAGAACACTTAACCACAAGAACCCTAAGGTGGGTGATCAAAGGGGATCCTTCCTGGTTCTGCTCTAACTGTCCTGGGTGCCCTGGGGAAGCTTTGCAAAGCTGGTCCCTGGCGTTATGGACAAAAGCCACCTTAGAAACCATGGTGCTGCCACACAGCCATCATAAGCTGCCTGCTGGGAGGGGAAATCATATTTGTTTGTTTGACTTGGGTGGCCAAAGTGAAAGAAAATGTGAGAGGAAAAAAAAGAAATCAGCTTGGCTTTGGGAAGATTTTGATGAGTCAGAGACGTGTTTGCTGCAGAGACGCTGAGAGGGAGCCGAGAATACCCTGTCCTTGAAAAGGAATTGGCTAAAGCTCAGACTTTTAAAATATTTTGGCATTGCTGCACTCCACGTTGCAACATCCTACTCCCTGAGGAGCTTCATCCTCGCTGAGATGATGTAAATCACATACATTTTAACTGCACAGGGCAGAATCTCCTGAGTTACCATGCAGGAAACCCAGAACATCCCCACAGAAAAGAGCTCCCAGGCAGGGACCCTGAAATCAGCCATGCTCCTAAGCTGACTGTTGCAGGCTTGTTGGTATCTAAAACCTCACTTTTGTCCAGAAAGAGGATGGAAAAATATTCAAGACCACACCTAAGTGTCACCACTGTCTGACAGGTATTGAGTTACACTGATTCTCAGCTAGAGGCAAATCCAATCCTAATGCTGGGGTCTAGTGTAGAAGGTGACCTACCCCCCTGCCACGCTGAAGTGACTTAAACATGCTCTGAAAGGGAGAAAAAAGAAATCATTCAACACACAGAGACTATAAGCCTTTCCATTTTTTCCCCCTTGAGGTATTACTCAGTGCTACTTGGGTTTTCTTGTTCATAAAGACCATGTTTTTTTGGCTTGGGATAGAAGGAGAGTTGGCATTAGCCCACGATGCAGTCGGCTGTGGTGAGCGCTCAGAACATGGTGTTAATGCAGCAAGCCCTGCACTTTCAATTAAACCTCATCAACAGCAAGTTACTACTGTAGCCTCAGTCAATTAGCTGCAGAAGTAAAAGCACTGTAACTTCCCCTGGAGCACAAGCCAGCAGAGCTCAGCAAGCTCAGGAGACCAGGGTTAAGGAATACTAGTATCTGTGACTTACAACAAATATTGCTCAGCACTTCCTTAATTCAGGAAATCTCAGTCGTGGTTAAACTCCCAAGTCCCTACCCACAAGTGTCCCATAGCTTTTGGAAGGAGCCACCAACACCAGAATCCCTAAAATTCAGACAACAAGTGTCACAGCCTGAACATGGATTATAACACCACTGATTATTTTTTCTCAGGGAAAAATAGCCTTTTAGTCTAATATGTAACTTTGTTGGGTTTTTTTTCCTCCTCCAAAAGAAAAAACCAAGCAGACAGAAACCTAAAGGTCTGGCAATTTATGTTGTGGGGATCATAAAAACTAAACATGTTTCAGGCTTTGTGGTCATAAAGCGGGTTTGGGAAAAGACATAGGTTTGCTCCTTCTTCAATTTTTTTTAGGGAAATTAATTTTCCTCTCACCACAAAAAAAAAAAAAAATAACCCTGCCTTTAACATGCAGGATTTGGGGAGTTTTTATTAATTTTGAATATCTCAGCTTTCTGGTACACCAGAATTTTCACCACTTTATATGCTGCAACTGCATTATTGCTGCCATTTACTTCTATGTCCAGGGTCACCATTCTGCTCTGTGATAAATAGGAACATGCAGGACTCCTATTAGTGAATTTGGATTTATGAGCGGGTTTGAGTGACAGACGCTTGCATGTCATGAATACGAGAGCAGTGAGTTTCTAAATATGGCAGACAGCATTAGACTCGTGGATTTATACTGTATATGAAATACACAGCCACTAGAGACCTCCTGAAGTAGAGGAATATGTAATGCAAAGTTAGAAATACAAGTATGTTTCACAGTAACATGCAACCGGAAAGAATCTCAGCCACACCAGTTCTTTGATACTGCAAGTGATCACTCGACGAAAATATCATGATCTGTCTTAAAACTATTTAGGCTTTTCCCTCTTCTAGATCCTGCAAGCCCACTGCAGAAAGTTGGTTGTAGAAAATTTATACCCATTTCTTTTTGCAGGAATATTTACTTTTAACTGAAATAGCCTGTCTTCCTCCATAAAGTTTACCTATTGAGATATAGCCAGAGAGCGACCCGCTTCAGGCATTGTTCAACCAAGCTAAACCAGACACGTTCCTTTAACATCCCCCTAAAAGACAGGCTGTCCACAGAAAGGAAGAGATGGCATGACATGGGAAAAGATGCTAATAGGAACAGGTTGGGACAGGGTGAGAGGGGAAGATTTACCAGGAGGATAATGAGAGGGAGTGATTTTAAACAAACCCCTAGGTGACACGGGGCAGAAAAACACTCCCAATGTCCTCATGTCTCTTCCACATTTCTGCTATGGAGGTATTTGATTAGCTCCTCCTTTCAGTTCTTGATTTAATCTCTAAAGTGGTGGGGAAGAACAGTGGTCACTGATAGAGCCCAGAAAGGTGGGCTTCCCTTTTTCCAACAGGACAAGTATCTGGAACTGACAGCTTTGAGGAATGAAGCAAGCTTTGAAGACTACATTTCATTTCCAGCTGTGGCTCAGTTAAATGCCCAGCAGTATAAAAAAACAGGTTAAGAAAAGATGCCTGAGCTTATTAACCTGGTTACTGCATCAATGTTGAGCTATTTCTTCCTTTATATTTACCACCTTCCTTTAAAACAACCTAGTAAGGCCTGCCTCACCCCTACTTCTCCTCTTGGGAGACCATTCAAGAAATTAATGGAAGTCACAGCTAGAGGGTTTTACTTCATATTGTGGCTCTATTTCTCTTGGCTCAATTTCATCCCCTGAAGTCAGTACGGAGAAAAAGATTCATGGGTTTTTTTGAGGGCAGAGAGGACCCCAGTGATTATCTAGTATGACACACATAACACAAGGCACAGGTCTTCACGCCACTCATTTTGATTCCAAATCCATGAACCAGAGTGCTTTTTCTTGACTTTTCTTTTCTTTTCAGGAAAGATAAATCCGATGTTGAATTTAAAGTTTCCAATGATAGGAAATCTACTGCAGCCCTGAGCAAGCTGTTCCAGTGGTTAGTTTGCTCACTATTCAAATTTGCACTTCATTTTTAGCTGGAATTTGTCACGTTTGAACTAGCAGACATTGTTTCACCTTTGTTTGTTACACTGCAGAGCCTTATCAAATTTATTCTTTCTGCCCTTTCCCTTCCCCCTGCAGATATATTTAGATTGCAATCAGGTCACCCTCTAAGCCTTCTTTGATAACTAAATAGAGTTGCTTGGGTCTTTCACAGCAAGGCACGTTTCCCAAGCCCCTAAGCATTCATGTGGCTCTTCTCTGAATCCCTTCCAATTCATCAATATCCATCTGAAGCGTAGACACCAGAACCAAATAGTGTTCCAGCAGCAATCTCACCACTGCCAAATGCAGAGTTAATTTAACCTCACTACTACTGAGTTCTCTCACATTTAAACATTCAAAGATTACACTAGCTTTTTGAACCATGCTCAGGGAGCATGAAGACTGTGACCCCCATGACATCTTTTCTGCCACTGCCTTCAGAAGTCTTCCATGCTATGTGCATATCCTATATTTTTATTTTTCAGACACGTAAACTTAGATTTGGCTCAGCTGAAACATGCACTGTTTGCCTGATATCTTCAAACCACCAGATCACTCGGCAATCTGTTCCCTTCCACGGTCCCCCAAGTCTGTGTTATTTATGGACTTAATCCGTAATTACGAATGTAATTTTTATTTCCAAGTTGTTGATATATTTGCCGAATAGTGTAGGTCTGAGCAGATTCTTGTGGGAAACATAGACGTTTGACAAAAATTCTCTTTGTAATTAGACTTTGAATCCATAGTTTAACGAGGTTTCAATGCATTCAGTGTGTGCCCCATTGATTTTGTATCACTCTAGCTTACAAATCAATACCTCATGTGAGTATCATTTCAAATGCCTGAGAAGTCTATTATGTCAACGATATTACACTTATAAACAGACATGGATTTTCATTTTGAAAAAATAGTATCAATTCAGTTAAACAAGACTCTTTTTCATAAAAACAGGTGATTGGCATTTGTTATTTCCCCCTCATTAACTCTTTTATTACTAGAGTCGTGTCTCTGACATGCTTTTATTTTGCCCAGAACTGATGGGGGGGATGATAAACTTCTAATTACCTAAATCATCCCGTTTTCTTTTTTCAAATATTGGTATTGTGGTGATTTTATCCAAGTTCTTTGGGATACACTCTACCTTCCTAGAATCAATCAATATTAATAGTCTTTGACCACTGCTTTTCTTTTTGTTAGCTGCAAGCTGTCCATATCTGCTGATTTTAAAAGTTCTGTTTGACGCTATCCTTGATGTTGAAATGATTCCTTCATTGTGATTATCATCTGATGTTAATATTCATTGACTCTGGGGCCTGGAAAGGAAAACCTTATTAAACTTTATTCCAGTATTACTGAGAAGTCCCAGTAACGTAGCAATGCTGTTGTTATATTTCTCATGGTTTTGGTATGTTTTAAAAAAATATATATAAAAACATCAGTGTTATCTTTACATCTGCTGACTACAAATTTCTACATGTGCCTTTTTGCTTCCATTTGTCACTCATATATACATATATATACACACACACATTTAGATTTGGCTATTTTCCTTTTCATTCTAAGTAGAGTTGGGGGCTTTTTTAAGAAACGTAGTGTTTTCCTCAAAGTACGTGATTGTGCCTTTTTGGCATTTAGTAAAACGTTCGTAAGCAAGTCACAATTATTTTTTACATTTTTCCATTTAAATATTTTCTCCCTGCAAATTTAGCTCATAATTGTTTCTGTCTCTGAGAATCTGACCTTTCTAAAGCACGAGATATAAATGTAAATGATTTTGAATTTATTCGGTTTGCATTGAAGACATGACCAAGCAGACCTCACTCATGGTTGCCATATCAATTTCTCTGTGACTGTCAATACAAAGTATAATAGAGAATTCCCAAGTGTTGAAGCAATATAATTGTGCGCTACAGAGGGTATTTTGATACTACCAATGGGAAACTTTGAAAATGCCGGTCTCCCCACAATTCCCATCTCTATGCCTTATAGAGGGATCTTTAAGGAAGTGTTTACATTGTTCTCTTGTTCTTTGGTGTTTGGTAGCTGATAGCAGCAACAAATGTCCATCTTATTCTTTGAGTTTTTAATACAAACTGTAAACGTAGATTATTCTCAAAGCTGTCAATGGCACAGGTAATGATATTTTTGAGAAAGTCAACTTGGTCAATTTAAGCCTTTCTAAAATGGTTATAAATAGTGATTGTCATAATTTCAGCATGTAAACACTCTTTCTGGGCTTGAGCAGTACCCATCACAACAATTTGGGTTCATAAAAGAAAAATTGCCTTTGTTTGTTACCAAAGTTCCCAGTACTGGAGTATGGATAATTACACAGTCCAGCCTTTTTAACCCTCTTTGTGCTTCGTTTATTTTTTCTTAATTTCTTAATTTTGTGCCAAAATAATGCATCTTTGATCTTTTCTCTCCTTCTTGTGTTGTTTCTTAAATCTGTTCCTGATCAGCCTGGCCTGCATGACGACTTTTCGAAGATTATTTCCCCATTTACTGAGATAGAAGGAGACCATACAAAAATTGATCGCTGCTATCAAAAAAGCACAGTGCAAGTTTTACAGAACTCCCTACCCAGCCAGCAATCCCTTTCCAGAATCTTCTCCCTTCTGTTTTCTATCTTTTGAAAACTAGCAAGAAAAATCATCATTCTTTCTTCTCTGCCACTACTGCAAGATCTATGAATCACCTGAAACTCACCATACTAGGCAAACGAACCCCCTAAAAGGCCAATGCCCAGTGCTTGTCCATTGACTTTGGAGCCTAAGCTGTTCTGCTTCACTCATGAGCTCTGTCAACTTCATACTCCATCACGTGGAAGTCTTTCATATCTCTTCTAGGATAAATTCCTAAAATCTATTGACTCCCTTTCTTAGATTAAGATATTTTTGCAATTGAGCTTGCTGGTTGGGCTGATCAAGCCTTCTCTGGAGGGTTCCCAGCAATTCTCCGCTCTATTCTACCCACTGGAAAACAGCAATATTTTTGAGAAAGAAGTGGGAAGGAGCAATAAGGGGACCATGAAGATACAACACATGAGGAAAGACGGGTGAGGAAAATCTCAAGCCACTCAGACTTGAGCAATAATGGGACTGCCACAGAAGGCAGCCCAGAATCAATAGCAAATTCCCTTTTTACTTCCTAGCACTATCTGTCATGAAATGTGTCTTTTGATGTTTGTTTCAGTAATCTCTGTGGTTCTGGCCAATTCTTAGGTTGTTAACTTCAAATTGATATTTAATCAATTTTAAAATCCATTTCTACCCATGTTAACTTACCCATCAATGGTTTGGTTTTGAATGATTCTTGCAAAGAAAACGGGAGAGAAAGAAAAAAGACATACCCATGCTACATTGTTCCAATCCCTTCTGCTTCTTATTATTGTCTTAAAAGAAAAACCTTCATTTCTACTCCTTCCCCCTTGAGATTTTTTGCCTTTGAGGATCTGAGATTTTTCAAAAGACTAAAAAATATCAAGAGTTACCAAGTAGCAGTGAATGGCAAAAAGACTTTTTTCTTAACCATATTAACAATAAGAGAGTATATGTGTGGGGGGCTCTGTATGTCTATGGAAGTATGTAAAAGAATGCCATATGCCTTAGTATGGTATATTCTTTATTCTCTAGTATACTATATACTAGAGAAAAATATATTTATGTGTATGTAAACAGAAACATGTGTGCTGAAATCCATGATGGCACCATCTTACATAGCATGAAAAAAAAAAATCTGAACTGACAACCCCAAGAGCTAGAAACACAACACTCAATAGCAAAAGCCAGACATTGAACCTGGTGCTATAACAACTGGTAATACCGGAGTAGGTCTTACATGCACTGTCAGTGGGTTACACATGTGTGTGAAAGAGAACGTACCTCTGCATGAGTTCAGATTTGCTCATACAAAGGCTCGGGGATTAATTGGGAAATACAAAATTCTGTCCTAGATATTGGCAAGAAAAAGATTGTTTTTCTAAATATCAGTAGAAGACGAGTCAGGCTGATGTCCTAACAAGGCTGGGACAACTACAGTGAATGGATACCTTTTTTACTGCATAAAGAATAAGGAGACGTGGGTAGATAAGTAGTAGCACTTACCCTCAATAAAAATTTGGAATTATAAAACGTTTTTTATTCCCTGAAGTTGGAGAGTATACAGATTTTTTGCTGAAGTCTTAGTTGAAACAAACCCCACTTGATACCTCTGCTGCACTTTGTTGAATGAAATGCAGTTGTAATTCTGAAGCAGTAGCTTGGTCAGAGAGAGTGAAACGTGAAAGAGGACCAAATTGCCTACATCGTCCAAGTCAATGGGTTTCCCCAGGCTATGTCTGCATTTGTGCTTCACACTTCTGAAGTTTACTCTTGCAGTTGTGGCAACCAGACAGCCATCTAGTGCCAGGTACAGTTTTGGAAACCTGGGTCTCTTGACTCATGGGAGTCCTGAAACTCCCAAACTTGTTCATAGCAGGGAGAGGCTGACGCCGCCTAATTCATATCCATTCTTTCTGCAAGTTGTATAACTCCTAGGTTATCAACTTTAACAAGCTCTCTTCTTTCAGTTTTAGTTTCCTTATTGCTTTTGCTCTGAGCACATGTTTTTACTAACGCATCAGCAACATCTCTCCTTAGGATGGTAAGCGGAAGTATAGAGGTACATATGGATAATTATGATGATGTAGAAGATGTTCTTGAATTGTAAGAGTACAAAATTGCTTGATCGTTATTACGGCTTGGACTTAGATTTTTCACATTTTCTCTCAAGTCCTTGCTCCCCAGTGTTGTCTTGTGTATGTCAGTGAAGTCATTTGCAGCATGAGGACTCCAGTTGAGTCTCAATAGCAAGATTAAAACCCCAATCAGAGTTCCAGCTTAGCTGCAGAGCATGAGAACCTCCAGTGTAGAAGTAGAGGTTTTGATTCATCATACTGTGAAGTCACAAACCAAAAGAGGCATTCGGATTCTGGATTCAATGTTTTGTGCAGTTTCTGCACCAGGAGGTCTATTGCCTTGGTGCGGTTCAATCAGAAAGCTCCTGAGGTTCACAATCTAAATGGACAAGGTCAGCAAAAAGGTTACGATGGTTGCTATTTTACAGAATTAAAGCATAAAGATTTTAAAGAAGTTACTGAGCACCCTACAAGGTATCTGTGTCGCTGACTTGCTGCCCTGAATTGCAAAACTGTTTATAAAAGCCTCTGTAATGGCCATCCTGAGAACAAACTTATTGTTTACCATAAAAATGTCCATTGAGGTACATGATTAAAGGCTCAATCAACCCATAACTGCAATAATCTTTCAGGCGGCCCAGACCCCCTGCTCAGATGGTCCTTCATTGTTCATACTCATTCCACCTCCTGTGTTGTTTTTAGCCCACTACTGCCTCTCACTTACATTTCATTAAAACAAGTCAACATCTGATCTACTGCAGCTGTCATTCTGCGGGGGCTCGAGGTTTTAAATGAGAATTCGGACTTTCAAATTATAGCTAGTGACACAGGAAATGCGGAGAAGGTATCACTGTATATATAGCTGTTGAAGAGATGGCCCCTGAGGTTGATCATGTCTTTGTAAACCCTAACAATAGACATCCCACTCTATTGTGTCACACGCAGCCCAGAAGTGTAAGGCATGAAGCAGGAAAGGCTGGGAGGTCAGAGGAAGGAAGGCATTTCCACTGAATGATGAGAGGACACTGTAACAGCAGGACAAGACTCAAGAATAATAATAATAAAAAAGAAAAAAAAAGATTAAGCTAAAAGACAGGCAGGCAAGCTCAAAAATTATTTACTGTCTAGGAAGAGAGAGGATTTTTTTAGGCAGTAGAGCAGAACAGGCTGACTAAATTATAACCTTAGCCCCCAGCAGCATTCAAAGAACTAAAGAGGAAAAAAGGAACTCAGAGGGGAAGGAAGGAATGCGAAAGAAATAGAAATTCATAAAGAGCCTCTATTAACATGGGAAAGAAAGCAAGGAACTTGAGGAGTGAAATCAGAAGACAGAAACAAGTTAGAGGAAAATGAGAAATAGATCAAAAAAATGACAAGCCCTGGATACATTCAAATAAAGGGTATTTTTGTAAAAATTCTCAGAAATATTCACAATGTGCACAATATGAGGCTGTGCTGGTCATATGAAATGGAGTCACAAAAGGGAAATTACTACTGAAAGCTTTTATTTTACACATGGAACTTATTCAAAAGAAAGTGTCTTCACACCAATCAGCTCTTTGGGGATTCTTCAAGATATTTTCATACCCAGTCTAGGATTTGACTAGACAAATACGTTCCGGTAAATAAAACAGGAAAAAAATGGAATTGAAAATGGAGAAAACATGCTGTGGAAATAAAAACCCCAGTCACCTGCAAAAATCTGCACAAAATTCCTTTCTCAGCTGACTAGTTAAAAAGAGGTGTGGAGTTTAATATTAGCTTAAACTCAGCCTCTACTAAATGGCACTGTATGTAGACACTATGAGTGAACCCTTAAGAAAAGCTTTCAAGGAAAAGGCCCATACTAAGTTCCTACTCACCCCCACATTATAAATGGTTTAGCAATAGTAAAACGAACTCATAATAAGTAGCAATTGTCTAAAGTGTTTCTGAAAGGGATGTGGTGAACTTACTGAAATACATACGCTTACCGACAGCTAAATCATCAATTGTAATGGTATCTTTGGCCTTAAAATACTTGAGAGGTATCTTAATACTTAGTTACATGCATGATATGGACTGGATGTCATTTAGGAGAATGGAGACTGTGTCTAGCAGATGGTTGTTTCTATCGGCATCAGTCGGTTAATTTTTTTAAACCATATTTATGGAGACCTGACTCTTTTATGGTTAGTGGATTCAGAAAAAAGTTGAGTCCTCCTAATTGAACTGCCTGGCTATGTCAAACCCGTAGCTTTGGTAGGCTATTGCTACCATGGAGGAGACGTTTCAAATACTACAAAGCACGTGCTCTGCAACCAGCTCTGTGCTCTCTTACCTTTTTTTTTTTTTCTTAAAAAGAAAGCAACCACAAGTTCCTCTAAAGAAGTCCCACAAAGTAGCATCCATCATGAGGAGCCATGAAGTAACTCCTTGTCATTTTCCAAGAAAAATGTTCTTAGACTCTCCCCTCACAGTTCCGCTTCTGCACACCCAGATGTGGCACTAGAAAATGTCAAATACTGCAAACAGATCCATATATGCAGGGTATGTGCCCAGGGGCAAATTAACACCTGATGTATCTGACAAGGTGAGGTCTCTCCTGTGATATCCACCAGACCTCTGGAACAATTAGGGACCCCTGAAGAATCCATATCATTTTTTATGGAAGAGTCCACTGGTGAAAGGGATGAAGAGTCCTCAGGGACTCTTTATGTCATTTTATTTATTTTTCACACCATAAAAAATGGATCCAATGCAGATCCCCTCCAGACGCATGTAAAAGAATGACAAAACATCAATTAACAAGACACAACACTTGCTAAGAACCAGCTCAAATAAATTCTCCTCACACCTGCAATATGAAATTCAACCTTCTCAAACTACCAGCCTCCAGCAAAAGCCTGAATGAGTAGATAAGGTTTACAGTATGACAAGGAAGCTTAAAAAATAACTTTGTTAGATCAATAGAATAAGAAAGAAAATCCCAGGACTGAAGACACCTACTTGGAAGGATGAGTGTACGGAGTAGAACCATTACAGAAAGCACTGGGAAGGATATCGAGTTCTTTCATGGTACCTCATGGGACTCGTAGCCGAAATGCCTCAAATGCCTTTGTAAATGAAGCATCTTGAGGGTAATGAATCTTCTGTAATGCACCATTAACGCTTCTCTGGAAAGGAAATGATCTATCAGGGGCTCATGAGGGTAGAAGCAGTTACTGGAGGTAGAGCAAGTGGTGGAGACACACGCCGGAGAAGAGAAACACACATTGGAGGCTCTGCACTCAAGGCAACATGGTTTCTTGGTCTAAATATTTAAGACTTTGAACTTTAAATGCTTTGACCAAAAGATTACATGTCCCCAACTTTGCAGACATTTTCCGACACTAATGTAGTATTTAATTGAAAACTGAGGGTTTTTTCATTAAAAAAATTCCTTTTATCCAGTTTTTACAGAAATTTGTCAACCAGCTATGTAGCTGCTATACAGCACTTGCAATACGATTAAAAAGGGCACGGGCTTGTGCTTCAGCTCCAGATCGCAGCAGGACTGATACCAAAAATACAGGAAATATCTCCACTGCTAGGAAAGTCAATAGTAAAGATGCAAACTTCAAAAGAAATCGATAGTATGACAACACCCCTGCAGAATGGACCTGACCGTTAGAAGTGATACCTCTTTGCCTGCTGACATACACGGTATTTTTAATCTAATGATTTCAGCAACACGGAATCATGTGTCTCAAAATCGTGACATGAGTTTAAAAGGAGGAAAGTTAAAGAAAACCATGCTTTGCAGTTTGGATTTTTGGGCTTTTTTTTGTTTTGTTTTTGTGGTTTGTTTTTTTTTGTTGTTGTTTTTTTTTGGTTTTTTTTTTTTTTTTAAGAACATACCTGTAACTTTTTGCTCACAGCTCACTTGTTTGGTTTTCGTTGTGACTATGAGGGGTCAAAATCAACTTCTTTTTTTTTTTAAAGAAAATTTATATTAGTCATAACAATATTTCAGAGATGACTGCTCAGAAAAATATCAAAATCAGTAAGTGAAATAACTTAAGTTTGCAATCCTGAGTATCTATTCCTCCATTATTTCCACTTCCACTGCTGTCCATTAGAGTATAAATTCAGGACATTCAATCAAAAAGGCACATATAAAGCAGTAGTGTTCAACCTTGGAAACGTTTTCATTAGACTGTTATTATAGCTTTTAAAGCTATTTAACCTATTATCTATTCTGCTGCAGTTAGCCTTTTTTTTTTTTGAATGGGAAGTAAATACCTCTCATAAGAGCAGAGGCCACCTACAAAATGATCACTGTAGAGCTGATCCGTTTGCAGTAAAATATGTTTGTTCTTGAGCATGCTGCGGGACTGGTGCTAAGTGCTCTGCATCAGTCACTTGCTAATAGCCGTTGTATGTGCTCCCCTCAAACCAGGGACAAGGAGTGCAGTTCTCTGATGGTCTGACGTCTTGCTGGGCAAGAACAACGGAGCAGGATCAGGTCAGCGTGCATTAGTTTTCTGTCATCTTCTGTGGCTAAATTCACTGTCTAGTACCTATACCCAAATCCTGCCCTCCAGAAAATATTTGAAAGGACGCAGACCATTTCTGGTTTTTGGAACTGCCACCTACGGCAAATGAAGGGATAGAGAAATGTTGACACCAAGGAGAGAGATCCGCAAAGCGGTCGTGAGAGTCAGTTAGGACAAAACTCAGTAACAAATCCTGCAGGGATCATAGGATGCCCTGTGTGACATTAACTGTGGATTCACTACAGTGAAGGATGACTTCTGGTAGAGACAAGGGGCATGGCGCTGTGGTTATGGACTGCCCTCTCTTCCATCCTCTCATTTGGGCAAGCTGCCTGGCACCACAAAGGCTGGGGTGGCTCCACTATGAGCTGACCAAGAGACTTCAGTTTCATCTTTCTGAAACTCAAAACCCTCCTCTCTGGGTGTTTCTTTTAAGGCACGTAAAAAGCCTGGCATACAAAGCTAAGATAGTGACCTAGAGGTATACCACATCCTGCCTGGTCTTAAAACTTCCAGTGACTGACTAAAATAAGAAAATATATTTCAAAACCATAGTGATCCTTGCTGTTAGATTGTTTTTTCTAAAGCCTGGCCTGGGTATCTCTCTCCCCCTGCAACGTAAGCCCACATCTCTTTGTTGTCTCCACAGTAGACACACCGATCAAACCCCCTTTCCTCTGCAAGGTGCTCTCAGATGTCTCTCAAGGCTTGTGTCTTCCCCATGCTAGCATCTCCATGCTGCTTCTGAAGCCACCAACCCAAAAAACCCCCCACCTAATGTCAGGGAGTAGCAGCCTGGGCTACCCTTACAGGGACCTGTGGGGTCAGTTGGTTGAGCTGGGCACAGACCCAAAGGCTTACTTTAATGTATGGGATATATTTTCTGGTGACTGATTGCTTCCTCAATAAATTAGGCAAACGCTTCTCCACTGAAACCAATGACTTATTGAGGAGCCCTTAAAACAGTAAATCTATTCCTCTGTCATTTTTCTGGACAGTAATGGTACTGCTGTAGTCACAGAAAAATATAGAGCTGCCCTTTGCATTGATGACATCCTTTTTTAAAGCAGAAGTTACAGTTGCTAGAGCAGCACTTTTGTGGACACAGTAAAAAAATCATTATTCTCGGCGTCTTCTCAGTCATTATTACCGATGAGGACACCAAACCAGGCTTGAGGGATGTAAGCATTCAAGAGTTCAGCATACTGTGGAGGTCATACATGAATAATGCTGCATTTCCTGAGGGCTTTTCAGTCTAAACCTTTCGGGTTCCCAAAAGAAAGCTAGGGGTCAGTAACTTATGTATAGGTACCCAAACTTTCATTTTTGTGTTGTCAGGAACATTAGAAACCATGGAAATCCCACAGTCTAACAGAAAACAAAACACCATCATGGACAGCAAAGAAATGTGAGAGATAACCACCAGAGACAGCTGAAAAATCATTTTGTTACCACATCAAACAGCTGAAAAACTGCGTTAAACAGTGACAGGGAGCATGCTTTCCTACCTATAACCTTCAAGTTATAGGTTTAAACAACTTAATTCAGTACTGTTAGAGAAGAATAACAGAAAAATGTATCCCAAAGGTCCTCTCTTCTCTAATAATTTTCCTTCCTCTTATCTCCCATGGTCTTCACTGTTTCCTCTAATAGTTCCCTACCTCTGTGTCTGCCTTGGCTCAGGTTGCATGAAGACTTTTCAAATCCTAATAAAAGGGTGTAGTGTGTCAGAAGTGCAGTGTACACACATGAAAATACATACTATTGCATTAAATGATGATACAGTACCCTCATGTTCCCTTCAAGGACCAATTTGTGGACCCTAACCAAGAGCAGCATCCTTTTGTGCCAGGCACGGAACAGATATATCAGCCAATACAGACCCCATAGCAAAGCTTTCAAAATCCATAGAGACACACACAGTCTGACCCATCTACCTTCAGGAGATAACTATTTTACCTTGAAAAAGGCACCAAAGTGTCTTCATATTTACCAAAAAATAAAAAAAAATAAAAAAAAATAAAAATCAAAGGGAAATATAATTCAGGAGTAGAACAATTTTCTATTATTCTTATGGCTAGAAAATAAGCTGAATGACTTTGAGTGCAGTTGAGTTCTCCTGAGAGAACGCCAGTTCTTGATTGACAATGACATCCTTTAATTCCCCTTTCCCTGACAGAGGGAACATGCAAGAGAGCAAACAATGGAAAATGAGAGCAGGTACAGAGCACACTGTGACACCTGAAGTGTCCAGTCACTCATGGACCAGAGTCCCTCCAGCATGACCTGAAGGGACTCTATCTAGCATGTGTTTCTACATGCATTCAGCCCAAGTCTGCCCACCGAGATGCCTAATTACTACTCTGATATTAAACCTGTAGGTACCTAATGAAACAGACACCCAGCTGAGGTCACCAGTTCTTGCCACTGATGAACAAAACAGACAGAAGTTGCTTGCATCCCTCCATCCCTACTGATTTGAGCTGGATTCAAACCAGGACCTACAGGAAAGGTGAAAGGCACCTGAAGCCATTAAGAATCTGTGTTTCTGAGAGCCTTGATTAATTAACCTAGAAGGTCTGGTGATCGCTCCTCTGTACGTGCCAGTGAGGTCAAATGAGGCAGGATTTATAAGCACTCCCCCTGTGCCTTTGTGGTAAAGTGGACACGATTCTCTTTCTTCCTGGTGACCAAGGAAAATGCTCTCAATTGGTACCAAAGAGACATCCGGTTATCTTCAAATTGAAAGTTCCTATGTGAAGGGCCTGCTTCAAGGTCAACAGAGGTAGAGTTTACTGTAATAGCTGGTCATATCATGGAAATAAACAGGATCCAAGCAGATCCTTAGGGAGGCAGGAATACCACGGGCCATGAAGGTCATAGAAGAAATAGTCTTAGTGATTTGAGAGACATGGACCTTTCCTCAAGGCAACAGCCCTTCAGCTGATATTACCAGGCATGATTCTGCCTGAAAACAAGAATAAAACCATGTACCTTTGTCCATATTGTTAACAGATTTTTAAGTGCCTGAGAATGGATATCAAGATACTTGTTGGTATAGGCAGGAAAGCTGAGGCACAAAGAAACCGAATTAGAGCCAGAAATTGAAACCAGGTTTTCTGAATCCAAGAATAATCTGCAGATTTCCTCCTATGTCTAGAAGATCCCCGATGTACAGAACAAATGCACTGGCGCAGGTACTACCGCCATTGAAGAAAAATTCAAATGAGGAAATTGTTCTACTGCTTCCATCTCTTGCCTTTGAAATTTCACCTGGGTACACTACCCTTCTTCGCTTCCCTTTTGAAATTGTTGCCTTCTGTTTTCCGGCAATTCCTTACTTATTCTTGTGTTTTAATGGTGAGTTAACTCATGAACCTGGGCTGAATACAGTGCTAAGTGGGTCGGCCCCCTTCTCTGCTAATAATTTGTATTACCTGGTCACTGCAGCTTGAGTCTTACCGAGACCCTGACCCACATTATCCAGAATGAATGTTTCCTATTCTCAAGCAACTGCAGCTTCAACAAAATGCCCCTCGACCCACCCAGCAAAACTATCTTGTGACTGAGGATCTGTGGGGACAGAAGTCACAATACAAATGTCAGGGATTGCATAATAATCAATAGTTCTGCGGTGAATTTCCATGAAGCAATAACGTCAGATATTTTTAGCAGTTACAACTAACTCTCAATTCCTACCACATGCATAGATGAAATACAGCTGTTTGCACTACGATGTGAAGTTAATCTCATCATTAATAATTCCTCTCATATTTATCTTAATATTGTTAATTACATGGGACTTGCTGGGTATGAGTACAAGAGCGTATGTAATTTGTCTTTTTTCCAAGAATTTCCAATGCAATTTACCATTAATTACTTGCTGCTTAATGCAACGACCTCCCCCAAAGAATAATTCCAGCATTATTATGGCATCTTAGAACAGTTGCTAGGGCTTCTTTTTCTGCATAATATGTCATTACCAAGAAGGGTAAAAAAAACCCTACAGCCATTCTTACATTCTAAATGGTATGCTAATAGGCAGCAAAATTTGGATAATTTAACAAGATAAAGGCTGTCCTTGAACTTTACTTATTAATGATAGATTCTATCTTAATTTTAATGATTTATGAGCATGCTTATATAGCATATTCTCTAGTGCGGGCCTTATCCAGTGCCTATTTGAGGCTTTGGATAGATTTTCTTTGGCTTTAATATCCTTTTAATAGGCACTTTATGACCTGAGTGCTAAAAAGGAACATGTTCTGGCCAGAAGCTGCTTGGTATTGCAGAGAGCGTTTAGCAAATTTCTGGAGGGAGTAGGCCAGCTCTAATGCCGGGGAACAGCAGGTTGTATAAAGTAAATAGTGCTAAACTTTGAGGTCTTTATAGCTTATAGAAGACTGAGGTCTTTGTAGATTACAGATGCAGTCATTGCGTGATAAAACTTGATTCTGTTTAAAATTAATAGAAGGATTATCAAAAGTAGGTTTATGACAGAAATTTCCAAGGATGAATTTTGAGAAATCACAGCTGTGTCTAAATAAAAAAAGTAAACTTGGGCACACATTGAGAGTGTAGTCCCCTGATGCTCCAGGCAGGGGAACTGATGGAAGATAATTCTGGCTCCTTTCAAATCCCCGTGCATGAACTTCCTGCCCGCAGAGACCAGCATGTCGTGCACATCATGTATGGAGGGTCAATGCATGTTCAGGGCTAACTCCAGTTTGGACAGAAGTCGTTGAAATCAAAAGCATTCTTGGGTCCAAAAATACAGATAAACAAGGTATGTTGGGAGCTCAGGACCTCGCCCTTGGAAAACTCACAGAATGTCTTTAACTCTAAGGTGTTTAACTATCTTGAAGCTGCAAGGCGAAAAAGCTTTCCAGACACCCAGGGGTTTTATACCCTGCCAGAAGGTACTCACTGAACAGACACTTACACAGGGAAAAGCCCTTTGTTTCTCTCTTAGCCTGGCCATTGAGCTCCAGCTTCAATCGCAAACAAATATCCTGGACAAAGGAAGAAAGGAGCTTTCTAGCATCACCAAAACCAGCCCAGAGAAACTGCAGCGCTGCCAAAAATCCAACCGGGAATTAACTAGCATGCAGGATCACAACACCATCACATACAACAGAGCAAGTTCGTTTGCCCATTAGCTCTGTTCTTAGCTCTCTGACCTCTTTTTGCACTGATTCCTCTTCCCCCCATGGAGCAATCGCTAGGAATAATTGTAAGCAGCAGTTGAGGCAAACACGAGAGTAGCAATAGAGCTAAGAGTGCTGCTGGGATTCCTTAAACATTCATCAGACATCGATATGGCTCCCAGGTTCCTCCAACTGCAAATGATCTAATAAACTGACAACCACAATAGATGTCAGCCTGACCCGTGGTACTTCATATCTCAACCATTCTTTTTTTTTCTTTCTTTCTTTTTTTAAATTTGCATCATAAACCTAACCATAGCTCCCTTCAGTCCAAGTGGCATTTTGTATGATTCTAAAATTCAGTGTTGAATTAGCAGATTGTAAATAAACTCAAAAGGCACCAGAATTTCACTTAACCTCAGCATGCCGTTAATCCACCCATGTTACAACTGACTAAAACTCAGTCATTTCAAACATGTGGGTTACTCCCAAAATTGAACAAAAGTGTGAAACTCTGAAGTTTTCCAGAAAGCAGAAGTTTCAAACTTTGGGGTAATACCACAATGCCTTTCTAAAAGTGCTTGCAATGGATTGGATTAGGCTGTGCTAACTGAATTGCATGTTATTATTCTGTGAAGCTGAAGTGCTGCTCCTGAGCCTCTCAGAAATGAAGCACAGGAAAGTTCCATGCAACCAAGACTTGTCTGTGAAACAGCAGCTTGATCAGATCCCCGTTTCCTCACACAAAACTTCTCCATTAGGAGAATACTTCAGGGGTACCCAGTTGATCCCACAGCAGCAGTGTGGAAACACAAGAGTGTCAGATCCTAGGAGAGGAAGAAACTGAAATGGAACAAGAAGAGTTGGACAAATATTCGTATGCTTACAGACTTCTATTGTGTATAAGAAACACGAAACACCTTACTTTTACTCAAAACTAGTCATAATACAGGGGAACTAAATTTGACACATAGGAAACTTGTTCCCTCAAAGATGGGATGGGGAGATCTCTGAATTGTAGTGATACCAAAAGAGGGAAAAAAAAAAAATAATCTCTATTTTGTTAAAATGACGTCAATATTTGTAAATTCTCCAGATGCAGACTTCCTGGAACAAAGCCATCATTGTCTAGGAACTTTTCTGTTGTGTTTAATGTCATGATTCAGAGGAACTTTGAAGAGATATTGGTGTGATGCTGAAATTATCCTACCTATGAAGCTCAAAAAATTGAGCTAAAGGGGAATTTCCAACAGTGTTCCCACTCTGAAAAGCTTCTGACATTCAGTTGATCTTATGATGTGAAGTTGATTGCTTCTGACTCCATCCATTAAAGGTCACTGGTTTGTATTCCCTCTCTCACTCGCTCTGTCTCACACATGCATGCACACACACTAATATTTTCTCTTATTGCCTGCATATTTTCTGTGGTATAGAGCAAAGCCAGACACCAGCTCAGTATATATCAGAGGATATGACACCATTCCTGAGAAGGATTATACTGAAATGTTGTTATCACTCAACATTTGTAGCATCTCTGGGTATTTGGTGTTCACTTATCACATTTTTCCTTGGGTCCTGCCAAGTCAGTTGCTACACATTTTGCATCTTCCAAATATATAAGTCATCCGCACTCGGTCAAGCGCTTCTCAGAGTTTCTTTTGCTATGGTAATGTCTTTCATGTGAGCTACCCCATGTTTTAGAAGCCATCCTCTCATCCCAAACTGCCACCATGACTGAACATTGAATAAGTGTCACTTAAAAAGTACAGCATGAACTCTGTAATTATTTATAATGGCCCAATTAGATTTACAATAAGAATGGAAGACTCCTATGTCGATTTCACAAAGTGGGAAGATATGACTATTAGAAAAACACGGGTTTCAATTAGTCAGGCTCATATTACACTTCATTCTGAATCAGAGATCCATCTTTTCTCATAAACAGCAGTCTTCATGCTGGATATTATTTATCTCTGAATACGTACAATTAATGCTTACATTTGTGCCTGTTGAGATGCATCAAAGTAGGCAGATGTGCAAAGCACACACTTCTTGCTAATGCAAAGGTACCCCAACTGAGGTGGAGTCCTAATCTTTTGTGGAGTATTTTACCTCAGAGGATGAATTAGAGATTGCCTTTTTCAGCTGCAGGTGGATAATTTTTCACAAAGCCATGCAGTCAGGAAAATCATTGAAAAGGGATAATTACAAGCCATGGACAGATGATGGGGTTTGTTCTCCATCAATACTAGATGCCAAATGTCCTTGTATTGAAGATCACTGGGCACATCACTACTTAATGGTGCTTAGACAGAAAAAGAGCTTTTTTAGTTTAACACAGAAATAACGTATTGTGGGTTTTAGAGGTATAATCTACAGTGGATGGTTATTAGTAGTGCATAAAATATATATTAATCAGGCTCCCAGTATCTATTCTTCAATGAGCTCACAGAGAGCATATGCAGAATGGTCAGCCTTTCCCAAAGTCCTTCCCAACAAGGAGCTTGAAAAACGGCGCTCTCACGGACAGTTCTTCCTATAGATTTTTTCTATTGAAATTTTTTTTACAACATCAGTGACCAGGATGAAGCACAATACACAGACAGATAAGTTTGTTTTGCAAGGAACACAACAAAGAACAAGAATATAACGTATGATTGTTTGTCCTCTGATAATGTTTTGTTGTTGCAAAGACTTTTCTTTATTCCTTTAGCCATGTAGAAACTTCATTTAGTTCTTTTTTGAAATGCACCCCAATAAAATACACTTTTCGCTTTGTGCTTTCTCTGTAGGCTTTCTTATTCTGTTGAGATTTCCCAAGGCTGATAAAAAGCCTGAATGAGCTGAAGCGAACTCTGATGTGATTGGTAACAACCAGGTTACACAGATTTGGGTATGTCTTGCCATTTTGTGCTGTTTTTACTCAGAGCATCTACTTAAGGGACATTCTGACTTAGTGTTTGTAGTATTTCTCTGTCCATAGGTGGTGTAACAGCTTGCTGTTTAATGCCACCAACTATGGGGACAGGGAATTGCGCTTTCATTGTGATCTGTAGGTTTTGTATGTGGGGGGTCAGGATTTAATCCCAACAGCACTGAGAGAGGAGTTGAGTCAGTTGCACAAGTGCCGATGTGCTAAGCATGCACGGAGCTGCCAGGTATGTACGTCAGACGTGTCCTTCTGACGGTTGGAAGGCAGGTTGGATGTCCTAGGACACCTAAAATGACACAATCTACTTGTTTAGGCAACTGAGACCCATCTAAGGTTACTATAATGCTAATTGGCAACAGGAGAGAGGGAAGTCTAGGGAAGGAAGTAACCTGGATGGCCTTCCTTTCCAGCTGCATTAACTCCAAACTTTGAACAGACAGAATTTACATCCCATCCCTTCTAATCAGAGAAGACCTTGAGTTGCAAAAGTCCGATTTAACTCAAATCCAAAGGTTAGGAGAGGTCTTTTAATGAAATAAATTCCACGGTCTCAGAGTCTCTCTAGACTTCAACAATTCCTTGATACTATTTACATCCAAATATTTGTTTGGCACCTTACAGTGGTTTGAGGCACGTCTTGGAGTTGGCTCTGGAAATCTGACTCTATGTATATTTCTATAAATGTATCCTTTCGGTCGTATAAATTTGATGCTTTCAAATGTTTTCTCATTGGATATCTCTCTGATTGATGGCACCAATTTCAGAAAGCCATTTCCTATAAGACCAATGCTTTTTTGATCTTCCTAAATGCTGAGGGATCACATCAGAGGACAGAAAGGAGGAGGATGCTAACAGTCCATTTCCAGACTCCTCCCCAGAAAATAAGGCACTGTCTTGCAAGCCCTTCCCTTTTTGCCTGCATAAATTTTTAAAATACAGTCTGTCTTTTGTGGTCTGATGGCATACAATTCTTTCAGGGTGAGAAGAATTGAGCGTCTTTTCTTGAAAACTTAAAAAGGCACAAGAAAATGCTCCTTGCATCAGAGTTACTTGCTCCTATGTGTGTTTCAAACTCCATACAACAGTGCTGCTGTCTGTTCTGTCACAGATTTCATTCAAGAAGCATTCACATTGCCAGTAGTGCATGACAGTGTCTTATCTTCCTTCTGGTGGAAAGCAAGTGAGGCCCAGCAAACTTCAAAAGCTCTGTTTCTTGCTTTGTGATAAATGTGGTCTATGATACCTGTAGCTACATCTTCCTGCTAACTGAATATACATCACACCACTTTGGATAATTCTTATGGATTCAGATGGAAAAATCTAATTTGCAATTCAAACTGAAAGAGCGATTTTGGGACTAGAAATGTTGGAATTATTTCTGTTTACCTGAAGACACTCAGGCTTGCCAAGAACTGTTGCTCATAAAAGAGCGAGCAAACGCACCGGCCTAGCGCAAGAAAAGTTAAATCCTGCTTTGCTATGGATGAAATAGAGGAATCCCTCTTCAATACCTGCCCTTACAACAGTTACTACAAAGCATTTTTACATTGCTAAGGCTAGTGGTCCTGCCATGATCACAGTGAATACCCAAGCATGCAAATTCTCTCATCCCAGCCTGCCTGCTCTTAGCAGCTGCCAGTCCAGGTCATCCATTCCAGGGCAGAACGCTTGGCTGTGTTATCTTAACACACATCCAAATTTCAAGGGAGAAACCACAAGGATGAAGAGCCCAGTAAACAGGCTGGAGCTAAAGACAGAAGCTGCGTTCTGAGACGCAGCAGAGAGCACTTACTGTCAGAGCACGCATACCCTGCAAGTTCAGTGTGTCCTTTCCCTTATACCTCAGTTGAGCAACGTAGCCATGTTACCTCATTTTATTGCTAGAAGCTAAAGCCGCTTGCCAAAGGTCACCCGGGAATTCCCCTCATGCCTTCATGTCTGCCTGCATTGTCTTTCCTTCAGTCTTTAGGTCACATTTCTATTTACCATTATTATTAATTCATTTCTCTCTTTGATGTACAGAACTTTTCCCTAGGAGGAAGTTTCATCTGCTTTCTAACCTGATATTTCCACCAATTCTCAACTCATCAATGCTCGAACAATAGTATCTGTTGTTCAGTGTCTCTAGTTTTGAGAGGTTTCATCATTTAGTCTAGATTTCCTTTTTTACTCTCTCTAGAGACTTCAGATTAAATGAACTCCCCTGGAAACAGCTCACACTACTGATTAATATGAACAGGGTCTTTCCTTTACTAGCACTTTGTTATTTCATAGATTTTGTCATTAGTTAGGACTGTGTTTGGAAATTTTCAAAGCTGTGTTCCTTTTGACGCAGCAAGGGCAGACAAGGCCAGTGGCCGAAGCATAAGCCCGTGAAAGTTGAGTACCTGACTAACAGAGGGCCAACACTGGCCAACTCGGAGACAGAACTCTCCATCCCTCAGTAGAGTGGTTACAAATGAAGAGGAAAATATTGCCTGAAAACCAGATTTGAGCAATATGGAAGGAGTTAGACTCCTTTTCAAATATGTTTTTCCAACTAATACTCTTGCGTGGCTTAAAATTATCCTGACAGAAAAAACAATTGAGGCAGCTTTTAAACTAATGATACAATCCCATGGATAATTTCCCCTAAATAGCTCAGAGATGTGACTGAATGAATCATATATCATTGCGGGAAGCAATTTTCCTCAATGAGTTCTACCTGCTGGATATCACAATGCATTACAGATTGAGTAAAAGCCTTCGTCTGAAATCAGATTCAAACTGGCTTTGGAGCAAAACTTAAACTCTGAGGGCGAGAGAGCTATGAATGTATTTAACACTTCCCTGTGATTCGCAGGTTCCACATGTCCTTCCCATATCAGGCAACTCACTTTGTGAGGCATTCCTATGAGCTACGTGACTTTCAGCCTGCCTTCACAGGTGTTACTGACCTTAATATGGGCTTTACTGCTCCCTGATGCGCTGCCCAGCATCTCACAGATGTCTCAACAGCATTAGTTTTTTAGCTCCTCAGGTTGCCACAACCAACCTCAGGCTGCTACACTTGACCACTGAAAATTTGCCCCTGCTTACTGACCAAATCCTGACTTTGGGGCAAATAAAACAGAGAACACGTGATTCATTTGGAGGCAAACGTGCAAGTGGCTTAGGCACTGAAGCTGAAGTAAAATGTTTAATGTAACTTAATTGTATCTACAGCGAGGATTTTATTCAAAACTCTTTGAATACAGAAGACTCTTGCTGATTTCCGTGAAATCCGTAGTGGGTCCTGCAATGGCAATTAGCGCAGCACAACTGATGGCAAATCCAGACTAAGAAGAATTACTGGAAGTCACAAAGTAGAGTTTGGCTGGTTTACATCTAACATAACGTCTGAATTTTTAGATAATCCTGCACCGAGTTACCTGAAGATCAAACTCCCATTACAAAGCTGATATTTGCACCCTCCTGAGAGGACAAAAAGATGGTAAATGAGGTTTTGACTACCAAAAGACAGCAAATTTTAAGCCTTTGATTGTGTCCATACACTTACAGGTGGAATATTCCTTAACATATCCTTGGCCAAAAGGAAATCCTATGCTAGATATCTTGGGGAAAGTTTCTTCAGTGATGGCTCCAAAGTCCACCTCAAAATCATAGGAGAATCGTTTCATTACAACATCCTTCTGGAAGAAGAAATATACGCTTATTCCACTCTGTGAGGGCAAAATAGACTTAATTGTACATGTCTATGTTCTTTCTATTCTTTGAAAAATTCCCAAAAATGTGAAAAATACCTGGGTTTGGTAGTAAACTGTCATTTTATTTTCCTGAAACTTAAATGTTTGTAAAGAACTTGACTGTTTCCAGATTACAAAATGTTCCTAAAGATGATGTCATTAAAATATAACTAGGTTTTTCTGTCCAGTTTCCAATCCATTTCATATCGCTAAAAGCTTCTAGATTGCCCTCACTGCAGTCTAATAGCTAACAAAATAGTAATAAGAATTATTTCGGTGCCTGAGTCCAAAGCACAGCGTTGCCAATAAAGCTGGGCTTGCTCTTCAGAGGGCACATAGGCTGAATCTCTTGCCCATTCAATCCTTTCCCATTCTCAGGTGGAAACATATTTATTTGTCATCTGTTAGGATGAAATTCACCATCTCACTTCCCAATTAATACACGCTTTCTTATGCGTAGCTGTTGCAATCTTTTTCTCAGCCAGCTCAGGAGAGATGACAACCTCCTGGATGATGATTTCATATACTGCAGAACACCACTTACTTCTTTATATACATTAGATATTTCGTCTTCCGTTGCAACAGTCTGGCCAAGCCAAGTAATGGAGACCTGACTAAACCCTGTATAACTGTCAAATCCCACAACCTTTTTGTGGGTTTTGTGCTTCTTTTGCCTTGGTCGCATACTCTGGCTAAATGGACAGGTCAGTTAGGCCCAGACCAGGAGAGTCGCCTCTGTGATGGACATCCTGCCATGCAACATCACCTTCACCAGCCTTTACCCCCATTCTACCATCTATAGACAAGTCTCTTGCAGCTTTGCTGCCCAGGGGAAGTGCTGCAGGCTGGATGGAAAAACCCTCCAAACTGTAGGTACGGGGTAGCAATCATTGATGGATGCTGGTGACCAGATCCATTTCAAAATGGGGTAGTAAACTGTCTTCAAGTAGTAAAGCCTTTTGTATCATAATCCACAACTGAAGGTGAAAAGGATGTTCATAAACCAACAGCACCAACTCCCAAGGAGCACCCGTTCTCCTTGAAGCGACTCTCCTGCAGCGCGACATGCAGCGAAACAAAGAGCCGAAGCATTAAGCAAGATGCTTATTTAAAAAACAAACAGGCAGGACACTGTTTGCCTTTCTATAGGCTGAAACATGAGCAAAAGCTTGGGAGAGCAAGGACAAAAGATAAATACACTGACTCATTTTCTGACAGACAGATCAGAGGGCTGAGACAGCTGAGCCCAAGGTTCTGCAAACGCACCTTTCACACCGCACGTTCTAACAGCTGTGATAAAAAAGCGCCACAAGCAAGTTTGCATCTTTGCCGGCCGGCAAGTTTCATTCCTGGACATTCTGTTTGAGTCACAAATAAGCAGTAATTTATGTTTCGAGGACTAGCCCCAGCAAATAGAACCATAAAAACAATTCCCAGCTGTTTGTTTGTGTATATATATATTTTTTTTTTTCCTAAGGTTAGCATTTATTTTAGATGACACCTTTTTCCCCCCTTGCCCGAGACGGGATATTTTCTCCACGCCTTTTATCAAATTGACAGGTGATATTGCTTTAAATTGGGCACCGCATTGTCAACAGAGGCTTTCTCATTTCAGACCCGAAGCGCCAGTCGGGTGGATGAGAACTCATTTCGCCTTTTATTTACTAAATGCAGATTGGGGTTTCAGGAGCAGGGAGAGCAGGAGCAGGGGAAAGAGATGCCCTGGGTGATAATGGGAATGAACGAGAGAAGACAGCAATAGAACAACACAGCATGAAGCAGGCGGGAATTTATTGTGGGGTGATTAGATGACATCCATCTTCTTGTCTATAAACCGTTCCCACAAGCATAGCTTTCAAATCCGCTTTGTCCCCTATGGTGGCTCTTTCCCCATCAACAGGGGAAAAGGTGACAGGGGGTTGAGAGGATGTTCCCGGTGCCCTGCGGATGTAGCTAAGGGATTTACAAATGAGAGTGGAAATAGGATTTCGGACTGGAACCCTGGATTCCCCAATTTCTCTGGCATACACCCCCCAGCCTGGGTGCCAGGAAGAAGCAGGTTGATGAAGAAAGGAGGGAGAGTGTTTGGCTGCTATGATGGCCTACCCGGTTGGTCCTCATTATCTACAGGATCCTAAAAGCATGTTACACAGAAAAGATGATAAAAAGCAACTCTTGAGCCTATACTAAAAGAGAGAAAGTTTCCAGACAGTGTGAATACACTCACGTATTTAAGGTGGAAATATATAGCACTTTGCAAAACAGCCTCTCAAAGAACATTGTGTTTGTCTCAGTAAAGTATCAACAGTTATCAACTCTGAAATTTTAACATACATTTTTAAGGGACTTTCTTTTAAGCACGTTCATCATGACTGTTTCTAAGATGCTGGCAACTTTAAGTCAAACCATGAAACTACACAAGCTTTGATATCCCTGTTCAACCATTTACTATCTAGACTCACTTTTGCAACAGTTAAACTTCATATTGAAATTACATATGTGAGCAGACTACAGATGCTGAACAGGCAGGGAATTCTGCTGCCTCCGCACATGATCTCCTGCTGCTAGAGTACCAATTAGCCAGAAGGAGGTAGGACGTTTCACTGCCATAAAAATGGGAGCAGGATTCAAGCACAGCAACTGTTGCTGAAAATTAAGGGGAGGGGGGGAGGAGAGGAGACCTGCCCTTGTTTTGGTTTATAGAAGTGATAAAGTAGCATCTGTGACAACACACTGCTGGAAACTAGAGACAGACGATCCAAATTCATGCCAAAAATCTTAGTGCTCTCTCTCCCCACACTTCTCCTCTGCTGTCTCTAACTGAATAAAAATCACCTGGATCTGAAGACAGGCAGGACTGTGTGTGATTTAGACGGGTTAAGTTTGTTTTTTCTTTGCCTGGTGATCTTAATATTTCCCTGCACCCTCTTGACATTATTTATGGTGACTGGTACCTATCTCAAGAAGGACTTTACGATTCACGTTTTAAGAAAAGCAGCCAGGAGTCTTCCATGCGAGAAAGTTTCAGAATAACTTCCGTGATTCCTCATGACTGCGGCAGGATGCCGTGGTTGGCCGTGCAGAGCTGCAGCTCTCAGGTGCCTTCTGCAGCCCTCCAGTGAAACGTTTAGCACTCTTTCCCTTGCACCGCCCCTACCCAAAGTCCCCTCAGCACACAGTGAAGCCACAGAGCATCCCGTCAACGAGCCAATGTACCTCGTTCTTTTCTTCACAAGTTCCCCTAAATGCTTTTAAACCAAAAAGTCAGGTTTTACTATAGGAAATAATTTTGTAAAGAGGCAACTCATAGTGACTTAATGAGAAAGGAGAGTTAGGGAGTTTTACAGCCTGGAGGGTTTCACAGGCTGGAGGGCAGGTCAAAGCCAATTGCTGGCGAGGCTGCTATCTGCTTCCTGGGAGGTTTCTTCTGTAACCGCAGGCGTTTGTTTGTGTGTCCGTGCCCACTTATCCTAGCGGCTGAACAGGGGTCTTGGCTCTAGAGCTGCTTGAAGGGGGTCTATTCTTCCTGCCCCGCCGTGAAGTCTGGGACCATCTTTCAACTGCTCCTGAGGGATGGAGGAATGTTTCCCTCCCTGGAGGCCCCTCCGCTTGACCCAGTCACTCTTTTAAGAAGAGCCACAATACGTAAGCGGAGAAGAAATAAATAAAATAGGTACTACCTACTACACAAACCAAAAGGAGTCAGTCAGTGGCCCTAAGAAGGGCCAGCCAGGTGAAAGAAGCAGCACTGGGGCTAGACCTTTAGTACACGTCATGTCTGCTGTCACATTCCCACATCACCCCTGTGCTCTTAATCAGAGCCGCTTTACCCGGATACAATTCCCCCAGCTTTAGGGTACTCCTGCTGGGAATCTCCACCTGGAAGAGACCTGGCATCAGTGCCTGTGGCACGACACACATAAGCACATAAAGGCTCAACATTGACATCCTATTGCTGTGCCTTTCCAGATGGCAGAGAGGTGTTTAACTCAGCAGTGACAGTTTTTGCTGTCATCATCTGTTGCTGGCCTTCCTCTACACTGCTTTCTGATAGGTGCCACCGGAGTGGGGAAGCACACGAATATATGAAGGAGCTTGTTGCCTGTTTTCTTAGTTGGAAAGAATATACCTGTCGTGAACATTACAAGACACTCAGTCCCCATCTCAAGTGAAAGGTGAAAGACAAAGTTCGTCAAGGTTTTGCTTCAAGGCAAGTAAACAATTTCACCAGAAAGATCATGGTTATGTTTAGCTTTTAATCTGCAGGTGAGCCAGATAGCCATTAGGAATTCACAGCAATTAATTACAAAGATAGGTGAAACAGTTTCCTAAAATTGCCTGAACTTAGAAAGGATCATGGAAACAGGGAAGGCTCTGTGACTCTGAAAGGTCTGCGATGCTGTAAGATCTTGCGCAGCATCAACATCTAGAAAGATTTAGGCACACGTAGCGTGAGGAATGTCAAAAGAATCCAAGTAGATGAGATGTCTTGTGTTATAGTAGTGATTATGAATAATTAAAATATCATGACAGGCAGCGAGAGAAAGTCACATTACAAAAACACAAAGTAAACCAAAAAATCAACCCAGAAAACTAAAAAGCAAACCTGGATGCCACAGAAACCCAGCAATGCAAAGAATACAAATGGAATAAGCAACACAATGTCATCAAATATTTAAAATGGCAAAGCAAAAATAGTTCACCTAATTCAAAACCCAGAATTATCCTGTTATGCAGAAGAGAGGCACAGAGTGATATACACGTGCAAGAGGGCTGCAGGGCACTCAGCACAATTCAGACTGACTCCTAGAGAGAGCTCTCATCCATCTTCTGGTCAGACACCTTTCTTTTTCCAGGTCTGGAAAAGGCGTGCTCAGAAATGCAAGGGGTTGGGGTAAGGACAAGAAAAGCAAATGTGATTTCTATCCAGAGTTCCAGATACCCTGTACATTGAACTTGGCCTATGTCTGCCACCCCAAACTTCTATTTAAATGCTACTTTGATCACGTAGTAGCACTGTTTGAATGGGTGGTTAACCCACTAATTTCTCTTAGCCAAGGACTCTCGAATTTTAACAGAACTCTTAGGAGAAACTGGTGCTTCCCCATGGCAAGAAGGAAGCAAAAGTATGAACACGGGTTAGTATATGTGATCTACCAAGGAAGTAGATAGGAGACACACAAGAGACGACACCTCTTCCTGACTGGCTCATGCCCCGGGGAGACCAGCCTCTGTGTCTAGGACAGCAGGGGACTCTTTGTAAGAAGCTTTAAGAGAAAACGTATGCTCCTATAATAGCTGAACCAAAACCAGGCCACTTGGCTACTCAGACTGAGATGACAGCAGCAAAGCAGTCTGGCCCTTCTTTCATTTTTCTTTGCTGACCTCTCATCTCCCACACTCAGTCTGTACCACACTGAATACCATCGCCTCCCACCACAATGACCCAGAGGCTGAGCTCTGCAAGCAAGGAACAGCCTGTCCTGGTCATTAGTAAAACCTATTCAGATGAAGCCTGATTTTTTCCTGGATGGCAAAGAACTGGCCGTGTTTATCAAGAATTGTCCCAGACCTAAACCAACTCATTGTTATGAAATTCATCAACACCCACTTCCTTCCTCCTCTTGACGTCTTTAGGGCCTTCTTACAAAATGCCAAGGAAAAACAGTCCTTCAGTTAACAATGTTTCCAATTCAGAATGTGGAGGATTTGGTAACAATAAGTTTTAACAAAGTGTTTCCCAACAGTGATTTACATATGCATTCCTGTAACAAACCAGATAATTTTCCATTCAGTGAACAGCTGCCCTACACATGCTTTTACAGGGATTGAACTTTTAAACTGATGTATTTCTACAGAAGCACAGAAAAGCAGAGTCAGGAAGACGCCGTTTAATGAGCACAAACTCATTACTGATGCTAGTCCTCAGGAGAAATACAATAGAATATACCTAAACTGGTGCCATTTCTTCAGTGACGGTGGAGCAATACTGCTTGACACCAACTGAGGATCTGATCCTGTTAGCCTTCATTGACTCAGACATACATTTCCACAAGCACTTACCTAACTGGAGAAATGAAATGCAGCTAAGGCCGGAGGATGAGGATGCAGCTCTTGAGGAAAGGGAGGGCAAAGGGAAATTACAGGCTGAATTTCTGCTCATCTCTGAAATGGCAATACAGCGGCATTGTTGCCGGGTATTCTTCAAACACATAGAGGACAAATATGAGCTGACCCTCATTGTTGACCTGCATCATAAACTTGTGCAAATTCTATGGTCTTTATCATCTCCTAAACAAAGGTACAGCGTACCCCTGGCAGTCGCCAAAGAGAAGGGTGGCTCTTAGCCTTACCCTCTCACCCCTCTAGCACTTTAACATCCCTCTGTGACACCTTTGCCATCCTGCAGTATCTCAGTCACTAAAGAGGTAATTCTAATAGTTAACCCCATGCAACCCAAGCAGAAAGCATCCAGATTTCAGGAAGACAAGAGCATGTAGTAACCTGGTTTAGGTTTTCATTAGGTGGCTTGGGTAGAGGTTTGGAAGGCCCCTAAGTTATATACAACAGTTGCCTCCAACTTTGATGAACTTTTAGGACCAGAAAGGCATAAGATAGACACAGATCACCTTTGGACCAAGTCCACGTCAGCTGTCATCTGTGCAACCCATTCTATAACCTGTCCAGTTACAAAAAATGAAAGTGGACTCATAAATCCTAAATCTTTCTCCAAACACATCCATAGGTTACCTCTGCCATCAGGAAGCACTCACAATACAAGGACAAAGCTTCTATTGTGCAAAGACTTCCTAAATCAGGAACAAATATTTAATTTTGTAACTAATCACCAGACAAAAAATTTGTATTAAATAAGAACTCAATAAAGTAAGAAAAGTGCTTTACAAAAACTTCATTTCTAGCCTCCAGAGGACTTGTGAGACAGAAAAGACCAAGCACGCAAGAGGTGAAAGGGAAAAAAAATATAATAAAGACAGGTTTGCTCAGGATCACACAGGAGTGGCAGGACTAGGAAGAGAACTGAGGTCTCCCAATATTTAGAAGACCACTAGGCCATACAGTCTCCTTAATATTTAACAGCCATGACTTGGAGGGGTTAACAATACCAGGGCTCCTGTTTCCAGGTGTTTTAGCAGGACACTCACAAACTTTTGATGTTTCCTTAGTTGGGGACTAAAGGGAAATGTTGCAGTTTACTCACACAGAACATCTCAGCCACGTTAGAGCATCGTAGGACAGAGGACTGCCAAGAAACACGGACAGCAGGTAATCAAAGATAGTTACTAATTGATTCTTCTACCATGGAAGTCCCCCCTCTCGGTATGGTAAGCTAGTGTGCAAGCCACTGTTACTTTCACTTTAAATAGTTCTTTGTTTGGGGTTGTTTGTTTTTGGTTTTTTTCCTTACACCACTGCAAGAGGGGATTGTGTGGGTGTTAAGTTTTAATAAAAGGTATTTCTCAGAATCAGTTTATCTGAGGGAACAAGGCTTTTTCTAATTTCAGCAGCAGTCTGTAAGCAAATAGCCCCAGTTTAATAAATCTGGTTTATTATGATACGTTTTTTTTTTCCCCTTTACAGTCTTGTTTGTGCATGAAGGAGAAACAACAATAAAAACTCATGTTCCACCAAAAGGAAATATGTTCATAATGTTAGTTAACAAGCTAGAAAATTGTTTTGCCTTGTTGTGAAGAGCACACCAGTCTGCAGTGTAACCAAACCATAAAAAATGGCTGTTGGCCAGACCTGCTGTGCCTCCTGAAATGGATTTTAGTTTCCTCTCTTTCTGAAACCAGTAACCATATCCCAGATTTTGCTATGACCTCTCAATGCAGTTGTGTCAGCCTACAAACCGTTCATTAGGACTCTGACAAGATAACTTTCCTTTTAGAAAAAGTAGCCTGGTGATTTTCGATATGAAAATCCAGACCAAGAGGCAATGCCAGGCTGTGGTGTTGCCCATCTTCCACATTCTCTTGCTTGGTTGTAAATTGAGCTTTAAGGGCAATCTACTTGCTCTCCTACGGGCAGATAATGAAAGGCCAAGGGAACACTCCCAAGATACAGCTCCCAGAAAGTCATTAGCAGAGGAACACTTTGAAGGTCTGCTCTGCTAGCTGAGAACATTGTTCTTTCACCCACCTTTGACAGTTGGAATTTTCAAGATACTTTGCTGTCTAAGAAGAAGTTTCGGGCATATCCAAAGTGTCGACCTACCTCCACAATGCTGAAGCTTTATTGGAAACAAACAGGGACTCTGGATTCATTGTAAGTACTGCAGATGGGCAACATGTCCTTTTTCCTGGCAAAACACACTTCTGCACGTTCTAAAAAGAAGCGAGGAAAACAACTTCATGCACATAGGCTCAACAAAATAATTGCTTCTAACAGCAATAGATCTACTCCTAATCACACAAGAAATTTCACGTAACCCTGTAAAAACTATCACTTGAAGTCCAGAGATAAACAGAGTCACCAAAGTGTTATTCCATGTCATATATTATTCCATACTTCCTTGATATGGAACATTAACATTTTATAGCCACTTAGAGTTGTATTTAGAGTATACATGAGTGCATCTTTTGCTGGATTCAGGCACCTACAGTTTTCATCTATGCTTAAGAGCATAATGAATGAGTCGGACTACTCACTACCCAGGGCCTTACAGATCTTGCCTCCGTATGTAATTTCACGGCATAAAGAGCATACCACAAAGTCTAAGTGTGAGAGTTTGCTTTTCTTTCTCTTAAAAAAAGCAGCAACCTACCTGATGGATGCAGCAAGAAGACACACTCCAAAACCCAGCTAGAAACAGCTGAAGAAAGTCAGGGAGAGAATTAATAAACTCAAACTCTCAAAATTGGCATCAGCTGAAGACATTTCTTCCTCGTTAACCACTTTTCATCCTGGAAGTCTTTCCTGATTCCCACAGCTCTTGAAGCAAGCTAACAAGGTTTTGCTGGGCCCCAAACCTCATATTTAAGCTGTGTTGTTCATGTTCCAAGCATGATCAAATTTTAGATTTTAGACTGTTCTCAGTCCTTGTTGCTTTTGAATGCATAGGACGTTAGAGATCATTTTCTCACTGACTTGCAGAATATAAAGAATGGAATGATTTCTGAGTACTTAAAACTGTAATGTTTCTGAAGGCTATCATGTTATCGGATTGTGAGAACAACTCAACTAAAAATATTACGCGCCTAGATGACGATTATAAAAAGCCACTATTCGGAGAGTGCAAACGTTTCCCTTGTCCATGGGAATACACTCTTCCTCTGGACTGAAAGGAGCAAGTGAAAAATATCAGCCGTGAAAAAGCACTGTTTGATATTTCATAACTAAATTAGGTCAAGGTCCAAACCTCAAGAGCAAAAACCCAACCAAGTCAGTGAGAAGTTTTTAAAAAGTTTTTCCCCTAGTACTTTAACAACATTTAGATCAGGCCTTCAGATTCATTCATTAGGCACACAATTAGAGATTTTGGTTGTTGTTTCTGTGCCATGTGAATCGACACACACAGTTTCAGGAAGACCTGGGTCTCGGTGGGTACATCTTCTGCCTAGTGCAATGGAAAGAGGGAAGGACCAGAGTTGAATTTGCTGAAATCCATTACAATTCTGGATCATATGTCTGCATTGTGTTTATTGCAGTGAAGTTTCTGCCGGTTGCTTTTCCCAGGTGTGTAGTGTGCATATTTAGAGAGCTAACTGGTGGAGGGCATGGATCCACCTGGCATCCAGGGTGTTTCAGATAGTGCTCAAGCACAGGCTTCAACTTTGGCTCGACCAGGAAGAAAACCACCCTTAGGGCACCAGCGCTGCACTCAAGCGCATATCAAAAGACTCCAAATATAAATACAAAGCAAATTCCTGCCTAAAAGCAACATCTTCAGTACATTAAATGAATGTACATGGATCCAATGAAAAATCTGAGATGGATTCTAACATATGAGCCATTTTTGGTTTCTTCTAACTTGGAATGTAGCCAGCCTAGTCTATACCAAGTCTTTGCACAGACACTTTTCAGAAAAATATCTCAATTGATCCAGTTGGCTGAAAATCCAGCACAATTCCTCTCTCCATCCCCTGAAAGAGCAGTGAGGCAAGCTAAAGAATCCCACCAGCTCAAAATAGATTGGTGCATATGTTCATTTTTCTCAGATTTTTCCTAAAGCCCACCTTGCAGGCAGAGATTCCCTTGGTTGTTCCTAAGAAGAACAATTTGCTATGGCACAGTAAGCAGTGTTTAGGCCAGGACAGATTGTTGGCCAGTGAGAAGGTGTGGGCATGCTGAAAACCATGTTTTTTTTCACCCATATGGCCAACAGATGGGATAAGAGGAACTTTTTCAAAAAAAACCAGAAGTCACTTAAGCTATGGCTGCTTGGAACAACAACAAGAGATGATGATACCAGTCACTTCTTACCAGGCTCTTGATGCCCTCACAGCTCCTTCCAGATTACATTTCCATCCTTCGCTCCCTCTGCACTGATACCAAGCTATAGATGTCCACACACCAAAAAAAAAAAAAAGGGGAGGGGGGCAGGAAAAAAGAAATAAAAAAAAAAGACAAAAAGTGGTGCTGAATCCTTGGGGAAATGGTCACCAGGAGTACTTAACAATAAGGTTACTTGCACACGGATCTGAACAGTTATGTGAAAAATAAAATGTTCATATCTCTAAGTTTTCACCATAAAGAATGCCTTGATTTTCAGGAAAAACTTAGGTAGGTTGGGAATTCGGATACATTGAGAAGCACATTGCAAAGCTTTAAGTAGTTTCTCTTGTTGGATTGGGGTTTGGTTATTTATTATCTCTATGTGTGGTCAAACCAAAATTTTCAGAACAGAGCCTCCTAACTGAAAACCAGTATTTATTGTAAATATTTACTAGAGACTACTTATCATGTAAGTAACAAATAGTTACTTACAAAACTCATCACAATACATTTCAAATGCATAATTCATCAAGGGATGAACATCTATATTCAGGTCACATTCAAAGCGTGTGATGACTGGTTTCAAACAAACTTGAGCTGAAATGGAGATTGGCACCAGGAAAAGTGGTAGGTCTGGATCAGAAGTTCACACCTCAACTTTGGCCTTTCAACTTTTTAGCTGTGTTTCAGTTGTGGATGAAAACCGTAAAATCCGTGTGGACTGGTACCCTGTCTCAGCTCACGTCCACAGATGCAGCAAATTGATAACTTGCAATTATGGGCAAACCAGTTCCAGACCAGAGTGCACTATCAGCCTGGCATTGTTTGTTGTGATATTTGCTTTAGTCTAAAGGAAACAGTCTTTAAGTACACAAACCCATTAAACGGACAGTCTCACAGAAGCCTTAACAAAGAATCATATGGCACAAACTAGTACCATATTTCAGGAGAAAACTATCCAATGCGTGTATTTAATTGAGAGTATCTGTGCAACAGAGTATTCTGCATTCAGAAAGCGGTGAAAGCTTCTGGTTACTTATCCAATATACAGCAGAGAAGAACTTCCCTGTAACTGTGTGGGGTTAGTCTAAGTGCAGCTGCAATTGGTTTTTTTCTGACAAAAGTATAACCAAACTGAGTTTGCTCCATTGCTCATAGGTAATGTGTAAGCAGGTCACTACAACTAAAGTCTGTGTTATATCAAGATTACACTGCAATGTGCTGAAATACAGCAGTGTATTTCATATGCTCAGATGTTAGACACAGGCAAGAAAAAATGCTAGGTCACCTTCTGTATGAGTATGAATCCAGTTCAAATATAGCCAAACCCTTATGAGTTCCCTTGTAGATTTGTAATACGGACAATCATAATAAGAATATGAAAGCATTAAAAAGTTTTAGTATAAATTAGAAGTGTTTTACCAAGGAAAATAGAGAAAAATGGATTTTACTATAATATTCCAAAGCTCACTTATTCCTCCCCTCCCAGACATTGTAAATATTTCTTTTCTATTTGAACTAGTGTAGATGGATGCTAGCTAAGCATTTAGGATCATAAAATCATCTAGGTTGGAAGGGATCTTTGAGATCATCAAGTCCAATCATCGACCTAACACTGCCAAAACCACCCCTAAACCATAGAATCATAGAATCATAGAATTGTTGAGGTTGGAAGGGACCTTTAAGATCATCAAGTCCAACCTTTAACCTACCCTGACAAGAGCCACTTCTAAACCATGTCCCTAAGTGCCCCATCTACCCTTTTTTTTAAACACCTCCAGGGATGGTGAATCCACCACCTCCCTGGGCAGCCTATTCCAATGTTTAATAACCCTTTCAGTGAAAAAATGTTTCCTAATATTCAATCTAAACCTCCCCTGACATAACTTGAACCCGTTTCCCCTCGTCCTATCACTTGTCACCAGGGAGAAGAGGTCAGCCCCCATCTCTCTACAACCTCCTTTCAGGTAGTTGTAGAGGGTGATAAGGTCTCCCCTCAGCCTCCTCTTCTCCAAGATAAACAACCCCAGCTCCCTCAGTTGTTCTTCATAAGGTTTGTCCTCCAGACCCCTCACCAGCTTTGTAGCCCTTCTCTGGACACGCTCCAACACCTCAATGTCCCTCTTGTAGCGAGGGGCCCAAAACTGAACGCAGTACTCGAGGTGGGGCCTCACCAGTGCCGAGTACAGGGCGATGATCACTTCCCTAGTCCGGCTCACCACACTGTTCCTGATACAGGCTAGGATGCTGTTGGCCTTCTTGGCCACCTGGACACACTGCTGGCTCGTATTCAGCCGGCTGTCAACCAACACCCCCAGGTCCTTTTCTGCCGGGCTGCTTTCGAGCCACTCTGCCCCAATCCTGTAGCGCTGCATGGGGTTGTTGTGACCCAAGTGCAGGACCCGGCACTTGGCCTTGTTGAACCTCATACCATTGGTCTCAGCCCATCGGTCCAGCCTGTCCAGATCCCTCTGCAGAGCCAACCTACCCTCAAGCAGATCAACACGCCCGCCCAGTTTAGTGTCATCTGAGGGTGCATTCGATCCCTTCATCCAAATCATTGATAAAGATATTAAAGAGAACCGGCCCCAGCACCGAGCCCTGGGGGACACCACTTGTGACTGGACACCAACTGGATTTAACTCCATTTACCACCACTCTCTGGGCACGGCCATCCAGCCAGTTTTTTACCCAGCGAAGAGTACACCATGTCCCTCAGCACCACATCTACCCATCTTTTAAATACCCCCAGGGATGGTGATTCAGCCACTTCCCTGGGCAGCCTGTTCCAATGCTTGACAACTCTTTCTGTGAAGAAATTTTTTCCTGTTTGCTCTGCCATCCAATAAAAAGTCACTTTCTTGAGAGCAGAAAGATACACTATCACCTTCATTTCCAGAAATGCCTGTTCTTTAATCCTAAATCTCCGCTTTGTTGCCTATTTCTTGTTTCCTTCCTTTCTCCCTGAAAATGCAACCCCAGGCAGTTAGATTGGACAGTGGAGACACTCCAGTGACATGTTCTCTGTGACATGCATGGATACCACTGGCTGTAGAAAATGGTGTTCCTTTACTGAAATACACCAACGATTCATATATGATCTGGAAGATCTCTTTTCTTTTTTTGGGGGGGGGACAACATACGCTTTCTCTGTGTTAGAAACTGTACCTATGGAGTGACATAAAACCTTTATATACCTGCCTATGCTTTGGGAGAGTGGAGGAAAGAAGAGATGAAAACTTTTGATTTCCAGAATAACAGCATCTTCTTAATACTTTGCTTCACCAATACATGATCAAGAAACAGACGCAAAGTAAAGGAATTAAATGTTTAGAACAGGTATGTAGTAAGTGTTAGACAAGCATTTCAATTAATCGTAACAGGATATTAAAAGAGTCGTCAGCATAGCAATAGCAACTGCATATTTATAGAAATATTTTAATTGTCAGTGATTTGGATTTAACCCTTGGCCTGGCAAAGCAAAACACCGCCTAGTAAAGATGTATCTCAGGTTAGGATTCAGTGGCAAAGACCTGTTATTGGCGTCAGCACTTGTCTCTCTGACTCTTCTTAATAGCGGTTTTCTGTCCAACCAAGGCAGAAGGTAGAAGGATGGGCTTAATTCACTCTGCAGTTTTCCTCAACGTGTCGACAGTCATTTCCCTCGATCCTTGAAGATTAGGATGACTGAATGCTTTCTGTGTGGGCCAAATATCCTTAAGAAACTTGCTAGACCACATATTTCAAGTGCTGATATGCTGCTTAGTCTCTTGGTAAACGCTTTTCATAGCTCCAGAAGAATATCTTTTTTTTAACTGCTGGTATCTGAAGCAAACCTATATATTTGATGACCCCGTACCTTTAAAGGGATACAAACCAAGGTCAGTGCCATCTCCCTTAACTCCAACTCAGGCAAGCAATTTTCTCTAAGCAGTTGCATGTTATATTTCACCAGATGCTTCTCATTGTACATAACTACTGTCCTTTTTCTAATTGGAGTGAAGCAATGCAATGAGAAATGCAGTGTAATATGCTGAAAGATCCAGCATGTCCCTGGAAGGGCATAACCCAGTAGTGGCCACTGCGGGGTGGATGGGACGTTAGTGTATTCCGAAGGCAGGCTTGCCGCTCGTGCCGTATACATAAGAACCAGCATTCATGCACACAGCTGTAATGGCAAATATTGCCTCTACGAGCTGACAACATGCCTCTTTCCTTGAGTTTCACTTCAGCAGATTTCCCAGAGAATACAGACTTGTACTTACGCATCAGCGGCTACCAACTTTCAGCTTTCCGTGCTGGTTTCTGTGCTAACAGCAAACAGGACAGAAGTGGGAAAGTCACCTCACTTGCCACGGGCAGATAAGATCCTTATTCTAAGTTATTCCCAACTTCCGAATCAAGTGAGTTATTTCCAGAGAGGTGATTCATACCCCTACAAGTTTTAGATATTGTACTCCATTGTTTTATCAACTGATGAATCCTAAAAAAGCACAGCAAAATTCAAGTCATACATAGTTTTAAATACCAAGCAAGGTAATCCTCTGAAAGTAAGCGCTTAAACTCCCTACCGGGTAAATGGAGAGAAACACTTTAAATGCCTCCTGAAGGAAGTCCTGTCGACCAAAAACCTCCTGCTTCCCGATGCTATCTGTACTTACCTTTTGTGTGATGTGTGATTTATATTGCCTCCTCCTGAGATTCAGAGAGACAAACGTGCAGAAAAATGAGCCTGTCATACAAAGCACTTAGATTTTCAAAAGCAGCAACAATTAACAACTACCCCCCACCCCAGGCCGATCAAATTTGTCCATTTGGCTATTGGTGGAATTCACTTGAGCTCCTGCATTGTATTAGTCTGTCATCTGTGCAAAGCAGAAAACACAGACTGATGGGTGTCTCAGGAACTGCTGCAGAAAGATGCTACGCTCATCCCTTAATGGCACTTAATGTGCTGCAGTGGGTCTGTTGTACTCTTCCACAGATTAGTGAAAAATGAAATGGCGTTACAGTTCTTTCCCTTGCGAATCAATGGGGCTGACTTGGCAATGGTGTCCCTGATGGAGTTAGAACTTTTGCAACGTCAAGGATGAAATATTTAAGCTCCCATGGAAGGCACTTCAGAAACAATCTTTTATTTACTCAATGTTATCCAGGTTTCCTTCTCACTTCACAGACCGAGATTTGAGCCTAAGTGATGTCCTAAAACACTGCTCATTGGATATTTATTCCCTCCAAATCTGGTCCTGAAACAGGAAGGCTTCACAGCACTTTGTTTTCTTCAGTGTGACTGGTAAATTAGGGGAAAAGAAGCTCATGCACATAGACATATTACACATATATACATTTTGACTTAAATAGATACATGTGTGTATGTATGCATTATAAAACATATTAATTTATATTTGTCTCTAAGGAAAGGCTCCCATCCAGGCTTCTACCCAGCATGCATTTATGAATGAAAAAAAAGTCAAACTATTTCTGTAGGGATTTTATTATTTTTTTTCCACGAGACTTCCGTTTTATGTTATGTATCCTGAATTACTTGTTGCTTCTAAATCAGGAAAATACTCACTCTTCAAACTAGTCACAGAAACTTTGTCATGTTGACAGTGAAGCCCATACTTCTTTCCAGTATTTGAGAACCATATCAGGGGTTGATTTTGTTACTTCTCCAAGTAATAGATGTATTGACAGTGTGATATACCTTACAGGTGATCGTTTGTGCCAAGGAAATTGGGATAAAACGGAAAATCAAAACTTGAAGAGAGGTATAAATAGAACCTCTAATGAGGTCAGCGATACAGCAGGGCAAAGGAAGTGTAAAGAGAATAAACTGGCCAGGAATCTCAGGACAGAACGATACTAAGGAGAGCAACCATCTCTCCTCTGTAGGGCAGCTTTAAACTACTGCTTGAAATCGAGGATCATCAAGCTTGGGAAAGTTTGGCATAAACACCAGGTTTACTTCAAGGCAAAAGGGGAAAGTTTTAGTGCCCTTCAGGCAACGTCTGATGATGGTATCAGATGCATCTGTTGAATTAGCCATTTTTTAATATAAAAGTTCCTAAATTACTAACTTTTTTCTAAAGTGATATTTGATGGGAAAAGTAATATCTGTATGAAGTATTAAGTGTTTCTTATGAAAGATCTGTATAAATCTGACAAAGCATAATAATTATGCTGTCAAATATACAAGATTCCATTTTCCCCGAACTATCTCGACCACCAAATTTCAGAGACTATCATCAGGATAGTAAGATTTATTTTGTCTCCAAAGGCTCAGAAGATGCTTTTGCTGAAAACACACACATCTAACAGTTCTTTTTTTTTTCCCCAGTACTGCTGCAGTTAGTTAGATTTTGAATAATGGCTTTCTCTGATCACAGGCAGGGAATTGTTAACGGGTGTTTATCCATTCTTGTGGTATCAGCTTGCCCAAGAGAAAGGTTGTCTGTAATTTGCAGAAGACAGACTAGAAGAGGATCTTCACAGTATGTACCCACTTGCAGCATGCAAACGACCACCACATCCCTGGGTCTCTTCCCAAACCCATTGCAGCCAACGCTATTCCTTCATTTGAAGTGAGAAGCCTTTTTTTTTGTGCAATAACGTGTCCAGGTGATGATGGAATTTTACCTTTGTACTACAATTTATCTGAGTCATTATCATGCTTATTTAAGGAGAGTGTGGGCAACTAATATCCCAAGTTATCCATCTACTTTTATCCCACTGAGTAGTTAACACGTCCGTCTCCAAAACTCCAAATTAGACATGGACAGATGCATTTTTATCAAGGACTGCCTAACTGGATTGCTAGATGAGTTACGGTAGCTATGGGAACTATCATTTCAAATTGTCTTGGATTTCTGCATGTTAATTTTCATCCAGAACATTGCATTACAGGAAGATTTTGCATTAACTATTTTAAGAAGTTGTGCAAATCATTAATTCCTTCATTTTTGTCATTTATATTGAAATTTAAATCCTTTTCCTACAAGATTTATCTAGAAGACTTTAATTTGTAAATGTCTTCAACACAACCGAATAGTGACTTACAATCTCTTCTCAGCCATCAGGAAAATGAAAGGGACCTGAGTTTAACCGCTGAAATAAGGATTCATTCTGAAATGAACCTGCAGCATCAGTTTTAGTTCAGCAGAGCTGAACTTTTACTACCTTATCTTTGGCCTTGCTTTTGGACATTATCAGGCTAGTATTGCTAATATCTCCATAAAATTAGAAGGATCTGGTAAGCTCCAATCAAAAATTTCTTCTAGTAGACATTTGGGGTCATAAAAGCATAAGGCAGTACTGTAAATGTGAAGAGATTTCACTGAAGAAATGGCAGAAAGTCAATGTCTTCAGAAACTGCCCTCCAAGGATAAGCTCTCTTTTACTCTAAAGACAGTTCAATTTCAATAGCTAGAGATATCTCAGATCCTCCCAGGTTTATTACCATTTCTGAGACTACAAGAACTAACTAGTCATGAAATACCTACCGTATCAACTGCTTCCTCATCCTCTATTTAACTTAATTGCAACTGAATTCTCATTGTACATAATGTTCAAAATACCCAGCTCTCACTAATATCGCAAAATTCTATGTACATCAAATAAGAAGGCATCAATCACATTTTAATTTCATATTCAGGTAAATTTAATAAACTATCTCCCTAAGACGACAGTTTGTGGGGGAAAAAAGTGTCTGAATTAATCTACTTCCTGCAGAGTAAAACCACTTAAGTAGCTACGCGTCATGTCAGCATTTACAAAAACTGTCAAATTGTCAGTTCCACTAATAACTTGACAAAACAATTTATGTTTCTGGAATTTAATAGTATGATTTTTGGTCTCTTGGATCTTAGAATTACCCTTATTTAGATTAAAAAAGCAAGATAAAACTCCCTAAACTTGCCTTCAGCCTTATTTAACAAAAGCTTCCATCATGCTACAGATTTCTAAACAATTACAATAATGGATATCCCTACTTTCATAGTAATTCACATTGCAATTACCATCGCACAGTCAACAGTTGCTATTAATAACCATAAATGGTGATTTTTTTCCTTCTGTGTGAGAAATGCAAGATCATCATGAAATCATGATAGGACACCCTTTGTTGCCAAGCTCTGTATCACTCCGTATATTGTAAGAGAAGACTAAGCACCCACAGCAGTGGTCTGTCACTAGAAGGCAGTATCTAAGACTGCATCTGCAGTAACTCATTAAAACAGAGTTTATCTCCTGATTAGCCCCACTTAGAGAATTTTGATTTGCATCACCGCATACCCTTGGAGCGTGTGAATTAGGCTCCTTTAGCATGAAACCAAGCTGCTCCAGCTGCTAATAGGCTTTCAACTCATGGGACACCAATAAAGCTGACCCAAAGTAAAAATCCCTGAAATACCTGCAAGATCTACACACCTTTTCAGCACCATTTCCTTCTACAGATTCACCCTTCTTGCAGCACACTGCTTGCTAGTGAACAGCTTCTCCAACATGTTTTCTTGAAAATTATACCACTGGAAGAGAGTGCACGCTAGTCAAGAAGCAGAGCAACACTGCTATTAAAACAACTTAATTGCCATCTTGTCATGGCTGTTCATGTGTGGGCGATTCCCAAATCGGTTCAGTCCTGAATAAGAGCAGGATAACAATGTTTCAACGGTTTTCATTAAGTGGAGAAAAATAACAGAAGAAAGATTCTCTTTTGAAAAACTGAAAGCAAAAGGTTTTCCTTCAAAAGCAACAATAAAAAAGAGGTAAGTAGCTGAAACATTTAATATCACATGAAAAACTTCTAGACTGTGATATTAACACACAGATGATGATAGGATAGGACAAGATTCAGGCACGGCAAAATGCATCAGAAAAAAAAAATTCAGAGCAAGATGCTGTGTCACAACAAAACCGTTACATTTCCCCAAGAAAATATTTCAGCCACCGTAAATCACAAAAAAACAGCCAACCAAAAAATTTGTCTGGCATCTTTCAAATGACATTTTCAAATTGGTATCTCACCGGCAATGAGTTATTTGTGTTGTGTTCAGTAATCTTACCAAGGAGCAGAAACAATGGTTTCTTACTTAGAGGGTCAACCACAAAATAGGAGCAGGAAGTATTTTGGAAATATCCCATAGACAGGTCATTTATTTCTCAGATGCTTAGGGAAAATGTGTGCCTGTGCCATCAGGAAGATGAGTTCATGAGTGACTCATAAGCTAAAACGAGTTAGGTTTGTTATGGGTGTTAGTCTGGATGAAAATGCTGGAATGATGTTGGCTGATGTAAACTCGTTCTTGAGGCAGTGCCAGAGTAGCCCTCGTTCCACGGCCATTTCAAGGGCCGACGGTGTCACAACTGAAAGGTTTTGTCACATCTGCCAGCCAGTGCAAGAAAATCAAACGGGGCAGGTCCTCAGCATTCAGATCTTCGTCTCCATCCTGCTCCTCCATCAGCGCAGACCCCAAGCTGCATTCAGGTGAGTGATGCGGGTGAAACAGCAGATCAGCAGGAGCACAACCTGTCCTAGCAGCCTTCCCTACACCTGTCTGCCACAGGCAGTGGACAGTCTTTCCTATGGATGGTCTTACTGTTAATGGAGGAAACACGCATTTTGTTGCCAGCATGAAAAAGAGAGATCAAAAGTTAAATAGCTGCTGAGGCTTGGTGGAAAACTTGTAGAACATTAATTTTAGGGACACTTCTGCTGAAATATCATATCTTGAAGGAGGCTGAGCTATGCCTCTTTTTAATTATTATTCTTAAGGACAATAGAAAGGAAAAAAAGAGCTTTGTAGCTCAGAAGTTCATCTGTCCCTGCTGCTTTCTTTCCTACCTGAAATCAATCATGTATGATTCCAATTATCCCCCCAGAAACTAATTGTGACAATACCAGAGGAAAAGAATACTCTTTTCATTAAAACTTGATGCTGAAAATTAGAGTAACTTGGTTTCACTTCTGATATTATCAGTTATCCTTGAGGTGACTTGTAGCTGATGAGGAAATTATTTTTTTTTCTTCCTCTTCACCATAATTTTGTTCCAAAAATTAAAAATTATTATTCCCATCCAGAACTTTCTTTAGTAATGTTTGGCTTGTCTGACAGAATCTCTCTATGCTTTGCCCCCTCCTCCAGGAGGCGACAGATATATGTAATTGTGATGCTAAATGAAGTTCCACTGCTATAAAGGCTGGTAATGCAGTGGAGAGTCAGACTCGGTATTTTAATTATTTACTAAAATGCTGCAAAGAGTCTAGAGATGTGACAGCAAATGGCAGATCTGGCTGAGAAATACATGAACTGTCAAACCACAAAATTCCCATTTTTCTGCAAATGCACTCTGTGTAATAATTACTAAACATATTGAGCCCTCCTGTATATAAGCAGAGCTCTCTCTAATGGGAATGTTTTCAAAGTTCTTTGTGAGGCTAAAGTACATCTTTATGTCTGGCAGGGTAATAGGACAAACTTCTTTTCCATTGTAGATAAAGAAGATGTGTTTTAAACTTGCCCAAGGGAAATTTCCAGCTGGCCAATTACTGCTAGCAAAGATCTCCTCTATAAAATGGTATTCCACTAGGGTCAACTGGCTACTAAATGTGTTTTCTGAAAACCAAAAGTACATAATTACTGAAAAGGACTTTTGGACCTTGCTGGCAGTTAGTGTTGCTAAAATAGACATTTTTTGGGTAGCATATAAACAGAAACAGATGGGCTGGCTCCCAAGACCTAATTATCAGAAGAGGTTCCAGTCCTTGTTGTCTTTTCACTTGGCAAAAAATAAATAATAATAAAAGCAACAACAAAAAAATACCCACCCCCCAAAAAAAATAAAACCCAAAGAAAGCAAGCCTTAAAATATTTATGGGGCTACACTGTCCTGAGACTTGGCAATAGCCCCCTGTGTGTGCGTCGAAGAGGACAGAGGGAGGAAAGGGTCATATTTATAGTCCCTTATGTAATGAGCAACCATATCAAAAGCATGTTTGTAAATATTCTCAATCACAGTAGTGTCTTAATAGCCTCAACTTCTTGAGTTACGTTTCTCACTGATAAGGCCACGCATTGCCAAAGGGAGATCTGAATAGTAAAGCTTCCCAGCTAGAGGGTATCTCATGAGGTCTGTCAAGGGAGCGGATGTGACCAGAATGCAACCAATTATTCATATAAACACCTGCATTTTTGGGCTGTTCTAATATTTCCTTCTGAGCAGTTTTGAGCAAATCAGGAAATTTTCATGCAGAGTAGTTCAATGGTTCCTCTCAGGTAAACCAGAACTGAATTTTTCCCTACTTCTATCTGGAAATTGAAGGGTAGCAAAGTAGAGGATGCTTTTGCCTGTCCTGCCAGGCTTTAAGGCTCCTGGGATTTGATTTCTTACAAAGAATAAACAATTAGGCGTCACAGTCATCTTGTAACTAAAAAGACAAAAGGTACCAAAAATTCATAATTCCACTAACTGCTTAATACTGTTGCAGCAGACTTCCATATGCTGCTTCCTGTAGGCATGGAGAGGAGAGGGAATAGCTAAAAGCACCCTTTTAACCCATCTAAACCTTTCACATTCACGGAACAAGCTGTGGGATCTCTCTTAACGTTCATGCCTGACTTTGGCACGAATTTTGTGTGCATACAAAACCGTGGCTAGACCAACTGCTTGGAAGATGGATGATGATGCTTAAATGATGCCTAGGTATTCCTTAACTCCCATATATCACATAAATCTTCCCCGTCCCTCCCAGCATCATCAGCCAAAAAAACCAGGCTTCTGATATATTTAAAATCAAAAACACACTTTGTAAAAAGTTCCACTCTTCTTTGTTCAAGTACAACTAGCCCAAAAGTTGGAGCAGCACAAAATCAGGAATCAGTATCTATTCTAAGGTATGAAACAAGGATGGAACAACTCAAAAAGACAAAGAAAACATCGTGAAGAAGGAAATTGTGTGTCTTCACGCAGTGGCCAAACAAGAGTCTGGTGATGTTTTTAAAAATGCACATTAGGAATAATTTCAGCTTTTTGTATGCTGAATTTCCTGTAAATTGCAGACTACATCACCTTGCTTATGCTGAGAATTTGTGGTGGCAACACAACTAAATACCATTTTACTTGTTTTGTCAACATCTCCACATTCTACTTTATTATTCAACCTAAAAGAATTGCTCCAAGCAAAAACTCAGTTTCTCCTTCACGTCTCAGAGGCTGTTTTACCCCTGCCTTTGTTTTTCTGGGGCTCCTTGTTCTTCTTTGTAAAATAGAAGTTTTAACAATGAAGGGAAGGGAGGAGAAAGTACTCATATTTTGGTGATCCTTCAATGGAGGTCAAAGGCACCCATTGGAAAAAAAACTATTAATATTTTATGTTTGGGCGAAGGGAGGAATGATATAAAATTTTTCAAAAATTGTGGGGGTGTTCCCCCTAAAGCCCTAATTTTATTGTTTCCAATAGCAAGATTTCCAGCTGCATTCAAGACACAGGAACAAAGCCAAACAGCATACAGAATGTGGCTTTCTAAAGCCTGTGCAGTCACTATCATCAAATGCTCTGGATATACTTTGCCCTTTCAAATCCCTTTTGGGTCTCCCAGAAAGGCCGAACTATTTTCAGGATGAAAAATCTTGATAAGTTTACAAAAGAAATTAAGTGATATGGCTGCCTGTGATACCAGGGGACAGCACTGCGTGACCTAGCAGTGCCTTCTGGTCACGGTTTTATACCTTCCTATGGCAATACCTTATTTTACAGACACTTAGTGCGATTCAGCAAAATTTGCCTTGAAGGTTAGGATATGGCCATCAGACTGAGAAAGATGTCAGAGGAACAGGCCAGGATATGTCATGGCTGGGAACTAGGTATGTGTTTTGAGATCATTCTGAGCCAGTTAAGGTGATTTCTAACACATAATACAACGCTAATGAGCCTTAGTCACCTCGGCAGTGTGACAACACCACACAGGCACAAATTATAACCATGAAATGGAGTGTATAATGTATGTAAGATCACAGGGGAAGTAAAGATAGGTTTGCATGACCACAAGCCAGCTCCATATATGAGCTGAATTGTCTGGGCTCAAGGCAGCTTCAGAACAGAAGCCATACGTGTTTGGGGCATTAATACAGTCTAAACAGCAGGAAAAAATAGGAGGGAAAAAGGAAAGAAAAAACCCCAAACTTGTGCATTATCTAATCCCACTACCTGAGGATATAATGTCACTACCTGAGGGGCATGACGTTATTTTCATGAAAAACTACTGCAAACACAGATGTGAAGAGCAAAGGCATCAATGCAGACAGTGTACTATTTCTCACCTTGCTTGGAAGCTCAGCTTCAGAGGTGCTCCTCCTGTGTCTGTGGCAGCTGTATTCTGTTGGTCCTCTGGTAGAGTTGTGATAGGGAGTAGGTAGGGTAAAAGAACAGAAAACAGGAAAAATCTTCCACTCCAACTTCTGTTTGAGCAGTTCCCCCTTCCAGTTGTATGAAGCTGGGAGGAATTCTTTTGCTAGACATTCATTTTTTCCACCCTATGACCATCCAGTCAGAGCCTAGCATTAACACATGCTCCAGTAAATCCAACCTAGTTCCATTTCCCATCTGAAGAAATAGCTAAATAACACAAAATAAGCCAAGAATGAAGAATCTTCTGACAAATTCAAGTGCTCCTGACCAACACTTGAGCACCACTTTGGAGTCGTCGTCTACAGCTTAGACAAATCATAGCACCTATTGCCTCAGTGAAGGAAGAAGACACAGAAACAGCCAGGAATGGTGCCATCTCTTGCCTGCTACGTTGTTTTTCAGTAGCTAAGAATTTGGCCCAGAATCTTTGTTTGGTAGAAAATTACTTCCCTGCTCTCTTCCAGTTCCTTTTTCTTTCTCTCTTTTTTTCTAAGATAAAACTGCAATAGGTGTTATTTTTGAAATTACAGGTTCAGTGGGATGGGGAAGCCAGCCCTAATAACTATCCTTCAAGAATAGAATCTGCCCTGTTAAAAAAAAGGAAGCTATTTGCACAGGGGAGCAATTCCTGGGGCTGTAAATGGGTGCAGACACTTTGGGGAAAATGAGTTTAACCTGCCAAGGGGGTTATTTGTGACTTTCTTCCTGTCCATGCCATTTGGGCAGTACATGCTACATTAATTGCTGAACACAAAGTACTGCCATCAAAAAAAAAAAGTCATTGATGCTATTGTTTCTTTTGTCCTTTTTTTTTCTTTTTCCTGGCACCTGCTGCTCCTCCTCCAGCACTGGTCTTCTGAGTCTCACCTCTTTGGCACCAGTAACTGGGCTATTGCTGCCAAAACACATTGAATTTAAACAGGCATGCCAGTTGGATGGGCCAATGCCAACTCAACCTCCTAATCACGGCTTGCTTGCAACTTGAAGACCAAGAACACATTTGCAAACAGCGTTAGCTGCAGAAAGATCCACCCACCCTAAACCCTCTTGTTACAGAAAGGAAAGATGGCCCGGTGACTCACCAGGGTATACAACAGGTCAGAGGTAGTCTCAGGTATTTGAAACTCAGCTTTCAGACCACTTCTACTCATTAGGCAGTAACATTCATCTGCTTCCCAGACTTGATGAAGGATCCTCATAAGCAGATACAGGACAGAGGAAGCTTCCATCACACTCCATAGGAATCCGTTCCCTCAGTTCATCTCATGTATGAAAACAGCTACCTACCTTTGAACTTGTCTTTGCCAAGCTACCTTATTCCCATCTTCTAAAGGAATTATGTGAAGCCTGATCATTTCCAGGTTATTGCAGCTCTGGAATGCGATGTGGTCTTTGCAAAGCACACTTTGCATAAGGTCGAAAAGTGTGAGCCAAATTTAACCAATTTTGTACAACTAGAATTGATCCCAGTACCTTGGACTCGGCTGAGGATTTAAGACAAACTCCAAATTGCAAAGGCTTGTGATAATATTATGAGAGCTGCCTCCATTAAAGATGACAACAGTATGAAGATGTAAGCAAGGACTAAAATAAATATAGGCAAAAACTTTGAGCTTTTCTGTGGACAGTGACAGAGAAGAAATATTAAGGGGCTGTATTAATAGTGGGAATGCAAAGGGAATGCAGTAACTCCCCTTGTCAAAGGGTTCAGACAGTGGACTGAGATACTCCTTTGCTTGCTCAAACTCTTCTGTCTTAGCTGCAACCTCTGCGCGGAGGCTGTTCTCTTGCCATTTCCCCATTAAAAGTTTACCCTGGAATTGGTAACAAGCTTTGGTACAACCACAATTGGGATCCTGAACTCTGTTACCTGACTCCTAACTTACTGTGAAAAAGTAGTGACAACTGACAGTTCCCTGCCTTTTAAAATACCTCAGCCTCAGTCAATGAAAGTCGAAGAAATAGAAAATGCTGTGCGAAGATCAGGTTTCTCGGGCTGATTATATATATGCATATGTATGTGTGTAAGCTCCAGACACTCCGTGTTTAATCAAGTGCAGTATTAAGTGAGTTAATGAAAAAGGAGCAGTTATCTTCTACTAATGTAGTAGACCATTTGGGGAAAGAGAAATATCGCGGTTACATGGAGGGGCTTGGAACGAGATCTTTGCTGCCAAATCACTTAGAGGCAAAAGCAAGGCAAAGCCAGCCTACCAGCACAAAGTCAGCAGAGATATGATAGAGGAGAATTAAGTTCCCATCTTTGTACAATAATACCCCTTCCCAATGGAATGAAAACCCTCCCATCTTGATCCTGCTCCCGTTAGAAATGGCAACAGTCAGTTTGCCAGGACTAGGACCGAATCCCAGCCATGCACTTGGGCTCCGATATGGCAGACCAGTCTGTGCCCCTTAATTTATTTTATTTTATTTTAAGCTTGAAAGCTTCAGCACCACCTGGCGCATGTGGCCATAGCACAGTGGTACAGCTGAGAACGGATGTTTCATTTTCTGAAGGAAAAGAAGAAAACGACATTCACTTCTCTGAAGTGGAGATGCATCTAGAAAAATGTTTCTATAGATCTCCGTTTCTAGGTTAAGTTAATATTTGGAAAATGGGGAAGAAGATGGAGAACAAGAAAAACAAACACATGAAAGAACAACAATTTCTATGGAAAATGGTAGTTATCAAATGTGAGTACGTATTTGCTATGGGCGGGGTATTTATTTATTTACTCCAACTTTGTCAAGAAAATAGTTCAGATCCTATAACAGCTGGCAGTTCAAGAGCAAGATGTTCAAAGAGCTAGCACTAATGAGCTCACAGATAATTCTCTCACTGGCAAACACTGAACTCCCCAAGTTGACAGAAGCGCTGGCATCACTAGGCTAAGACTCAAAGAGCAGTAAGGAGGTTAGTTAAGGAAGAACAGCGGCGCAGTCACAACGTTGTGCATCATCAGCTGTGTACAACAGGCAAACTGTGGAAGTATTTCTCACAGTCAGTCCTATTTATGTCAGAAGCTATTAAGACTCAACACTGTAACTCCGACGGTTCCCCAGCCCTGTGCCTGATACCAGCTGCTGCAATGAGAACAGTATTTTCAGAAGAGTTTTCTTTCCATTTCAGGACTAGACACGCAACCAGATTTTCAGTTCCTTTTCATTAGGGCCTTCCAAAGGTGAGAGAAAACAAAACAAAACAAAACAAAAAACACTGAAAGACATGTCAAAACTGCAGCCAAACCTATCAGTATTCTGGAAGCTCGACTATCAACTTTAACATAAATTTAATGCCTAAAGATCTTTCATTGTCTAGCCTGGGGAGTTTCTTCCCTCAAGCTCCCTTTCCTCTGGGCTGGCATTCCCTAATTCTGCTTCTGTTCGAAACGAGAGCACTGTTTGGATTTGTGACAGAATCACTTTAAAAGGAAATTAGACCTCTTTGGAAAGCTGAGGGGATATCACTCTTTAAATTCAAGATGTTCCAAGATGCTACCTCTCATTTCCAGAGCACTCCCACTGGCAAGTCAGTTCGGCATTTGATTGACACCTAGTTAGCATTAAATAGGCCAAGGCACAAACAAAATTCACAAATTTACAAAGCAAAGTAAAACATTGATGGATTTTTTTGCTAGGTGTGGGGTTTTCATTCCAGTTCGATGCCTTGCTTGATTTTAAATGGACAGAAATTTTTATACACATGTGCATTTAGTTAAAGGCAGGCTATGAAGGCTGCAGAAGTATCAGTAGTTGATTATAGAAATTTATTTATTCACAGCACAAATCCCACTAGGAAATGCAATCCATTTGCCAAAGAATCCTTTAAGCAGCCGTATCAAGCCACAGCCGCTCAAGAGGGGAAATTTGCAACACTTAACTACTTCAATCTAATTTCCAAAATCCCCACTATCTGCAGTCTTTAAAGCCCAAGAGCATGGATTTTGTATAATTGATCTTGGTGCTGCAGGATACCTAAGTAGAGGAGTACGTTTCTCTTTTGGCGTCCTGTCTGAAAAACAGATGCCGCTGTGTTGGTAATGAAAGGAGTGAAGCGATTCCTGTGTTGGCTGGCACAAAATTCTCTCGGCATCACTACCATACGGAGCTTCAATAGACAAAGGCAGGAAGAGCAGCTATAGACAGCAACAAGGTTATTTAATAAAAAAAGGAGGTTCAATCAATAGGCTGGAAGTTAATGTCTCTTACCATCTTTATCCAAGAGCACAGTAAGACGTTAGAAAGCCCCAAAAGCTAAGACTGCGCTGAATATTTGAAGCAGCTTTGGGGTGTGACTGATAGCTGCTCCGCAGCGGCTGCACCTGCAGAGGTGTCTCTAAATGCAAAATCCACATGGACACCTCCGGCAAGGGGAGCAGAGGGACAGCCCGCTACACACCCTTATGCGCATTGCTGAGTTTGCTGGTCTAAGGATAACAGTTTATCCTCCTTCACGCTGGACTTCGCTTATTCTATGGCCAAGAGGTTTCATTCAAACTTGGCTGTACAGTACCTTGTGCTTTAGTGCCATTGATTTGTCTTCATTTTCCTGATATTATTGTGCTACAAATAACATTATGCAAATCGGATGTGGTTTGACATTTCGGTTCCTGAAGTTTGGGTATCAGGCACTCTCATCCCACGTAATTCTATCAATGGTTAGATACTTTCTAAAATGCTGTATGGTTTTCTTCCAGTTTTCGGATTGAAAGAGTTTTTAGGATTGTTAGGATTTCACTCACAGAAAGCCACAATTTTTTCACTCTAAATTCAAGTAAAAAAAAAAAAAAAATTAATGCTGATTTTCTTTCAAGGTGGGGAAAGTTCAAGTTACAATAGAAAAAAAAATTCGAAAACCATTGACCTAGAGGCAGTATGGCCGGACATGGTTTTGAGATATCAGTTGGTCTGTTCCTTGATCACATTGAAAAATTACTGTATTTACATCTACTCTGATATTTTTTCTAACCTCTTCTTCACAAACTCCAGTGAAGTTTCCGTAATCCACACGTCTGGCTCTTTTTAGATGCTGGTCCCACTTCTATGGCCACCTGTAAGACTGTTTTCAGCTTTCCCTCATTTTTCTCAAAGTGTGGGGCCCACAAGCAAAGGAAGCATTGCAGCTGAGTTTATTTAACGCACTACACTCCTTCCTTTACATTTAGGTAAAAGCTCTCTGGGGTTTCTGCACCTGTGTGATATTCCTGGTTCTTGTTGTTTTCTAACCTCGCAGAAGCCTTAGATCCACTCCTGCAGAAAGCCTGCTGAGCCAGGTAATCCTCGACTTCTATGTGATACTTTGCATTTGCTCTCAGTGAATCACAGGCTTTTTTCTTGCACACAGTTCCTCTGATTTATGAAGTTCATTTCATATTCTTCTCAGTGTCTGTGGCATCTGCAGACTTCCCAGGTTTCATGCTGCCGTAAGCTACACTGTCTACATCACAGAATATGCTAATAAAATAATTATTAATTTTAATTTATTAATAAATTGTTAATCAAATAATTAGTAGTACCTGTCCTAAGGCAGCTCCCTGTGCGCACAGTGTAACACATCCTCCAACCTGATTGGGGACTGCTAGCAGGTACTCTGGGAGAGCAATTTTCCAATAAGTAACTTGTTTCATTTGGAATTTTTTTTCCTTCTTTGAATGTCATAGAGAACCTGTTCTTTTCCAAGGAATAGAGTTATTATTTTAAAGTGTTACATAAAACGGTGTTTTGTATTTTCACCTAATTCAGATAGCCAACCTGCACGTAGCATCCTTAACCTTAATAGGTTCCAAAGATCAATGACGCCATCCCTCCTGCTTCGTCTCACGAGGCAAGGAGGTGACAGCATAGCATAGCATAGCGAGGTGGTGGGAAAGCCATCACGAATGTGTTAGACTGATACAACAACCAGAACAGATGTCTCTCTATCTATCAGAAAAGCACAGCTGCCTTGAAAATAAATGACAGACTTTTTACAGACTAAAAAGAGATTTACAGCACAAAAAAACCCACATCATTCAGTTGCAACCATAGAGACAGGAGGCTAATTAGAGCTAATCTAGAGCAGATTTGTCCTTTTGCACAACAAGGAGTGCTCACATCGCTTGAAAACAGACTGGTCTTTGGTACACGCTCCATGTCATCCTGGGATCTGTGTTCCTGCAGCCCCAGGTCCCTGGCTGCAGTTGCTGTGGCTAGAACTTTTGTGGGTATAAGTGTCACTATCTCTAAGCAACCGTCACTAATTTAATCATTAAGGATCTGGTCTATTTTTTTTCTCCTAAAATTCATTGCTTTCTAACCCTCCCCCCAGTTCAATCTGGTGATTTTTGATAGTCATTTGGTGCTGTATCACTGCCCTGTGAAAGTGTTCTATATGAAGATTTAGATAATAACACAGCTAAGTATTCCTCACCATGCAGGACAATCCTTATTAATCCTCCACTGGGACTTTGTCCTCTCTGTAATGCTCCACACATTTATCTCATACAAGCAAAATATAGCTGGCTAAAAAGTACCCAGAAAGGAAAGGTCACATTTACAAAGCAGGACATATTGCCTGCTCCCCACGAACAACGAAGCATCCAGTAAATCCTTAGTAATGAAGAAACAATAAATTTCTGCCAGTATATACTGGCCTTATGAGAGAGGAAAGTTAAATTACTGCCGTCTGGCTTGGTGACATGATCCCCAGACGGCTGCATGAAGCCTTTGCCTGGTTGCTCATTCTCATTCTTTAGCTTCAGTGGAAGATGAATCGGGAACAGATGGGACGTCCAGTTTCAAATCCATCATTCAGCAGCCCCTTCCCGAACAAAAATCATTAGCTCGCCTTCAGGATTCATCAGCATTTGCCGGGTGGTCTGGAAGCCCAGTTGTGCTGTTTGGGAGTCACTCCGCAAGGCACCACTGTCGCCCTCCTGCCCTGCTCCATATGCCCTGACATGCCCGGATGAATCTGAATCAACCACCTCCAAAAATTTGTGCAAACACTGCCACACACTTTCCTCTCAGATGTTTGCAGAAAAATGGAAGAAAACCTTATCTGTATGTGGGCAAATCTCCTCTCTTTGGCTTTGTGTGCCACAATAAATAGGGGAGCGGGCACTGCGTGTGTAGCTCTGCCAGAGCAACACCAGCCATTTGGAAGCTTGGGGTGGGATTTGAGTTACTGCACAAATTTCCCAGGTGAATTAAGCACTGTAGATATCAAATACAGATCTACACAGGAGAAAACTAGAAGATCAGGAAAAAAAATAATAATCCTTTGCACCTTGACCTGGAAAAGCAGATGGATGTGTTGGAAGCAGTCCGTGGGAGTTAGTCATCTGCCTCAAGTTAATCGTAAGGGATCTTCTAGGTCCATTAGAAAAAAACTCTGCCATAAGGAAGATGCCATGATCAGAGTTTCCTCATCCACGGTTAGCTGCCATACCTGTTAACTTGTCTCTCCCATGTTAAAAAGGAATTTCACCTGGTGGAAAAAATGCTTTGTCTATGTCTTTTTTCCCTATGTAGTGAGATGTGATGAATTTGTAACAGATTTCTAGGGAAGACAAGTCCTTCAAAAATAAAGCAAGCAATCTTAACAGTGGCATTTTCTTTAAGTTATGGAGTCTTTTGTAATAGCTCTAAGACTTGATTCACTGAACTAGTAAGGCATACACTGCTTGTACACGGTGTTTTCATTTCCTTGACTTTCGCCAAGGATGCAGCATCATCCCGAAGATTTACAGCAGTCTGAAAGACCAAGTTATTAGAAACAGAGCTAGCTAAGGTGGGAGCTTCAGCTGATTTCATCAGACAATTATCCTTTCTAAACTATTTGCAGCTGTATTTCACCCTAATTTAGCTAACACACAGTACTTGGTAATCAATGAGATACTCTCTGGCTTTGGAAATAGATTTTTACACTTGATCTCTCTCTGCATGTTTGTTTCATGCGTTAGATGACCAAGCTGACTGCCTAATGAACAACAGAAAGGACACACAGTTTTCCAGGAGAAAAAAAGTATGAAGTCCTTCATGATCAGAGCCCTGACAGGCTTTGTGCGTCCTGTTGCCTTTGAAAGCAGTGAAACCATCCCAGTTTCCTAGGGTCATATAACATTTTCAGTGGATGTGTCAGTCTCATTACTTTATTGTTCATGTTCTCCATCTTTTAAAATTGCTCTGAATCCTAAAATTCTCTGTGTAGAACTCCTTCTTCCCTACTTTGGGTCAGGATATGTTGTAAATAGTCTACCCTGCAAATACATTTTTCTAGTCATATTTTCTTAATTCATAGTTTAATATACATCTCTAATCTCCATTCCTGCTATTTCAGACAGCAGCTTCTTGCCCAACAGTCTGTGGACTGCAATCACTATATATACATCAATATAACAATAATCAGTTTTATAACAATCCATTTCTTTTCAAAATCTTTAATAATGCCTCCCCTTCAGTCTGTTCTTTTCCAGACAGAACAAACACAGATTTTGAACCTTTCTTTGCAGTTCTTTCTTCCTTTATCTGTTGCGCAGTTCTTCTCCAGAACCTGCTCTCCCATTGCATGACTCTTAATATCTGGTACCAAAAACTTAAGACAGAACTTCACCTCCAGAGGCCTATTTCAACTTAAACTGTCCTACAATGCTTTTTCTATAATCTGAAGCCTTCAAAGAGCCAGAGAAAAATGCAGTTATCCTCCATCTCTTCTGCATCAAGCTGCTGTTCCTGAAGAGAATACGATTATGGGTTTTTTCCCAGAGATTGTATTGCTGAGCCCTATTCTATAACCCCATATTATATTTTTTCTAGAAGTACTGTTGCTGAGCCAGATAGTCCCCGTTTTATGTTTGTGCAACTGAATTTCTCATGTGTGTCATGCTTTACATTTCTCTTCACTGCATTTTATCCTACTATTATTATTAAGCCTAAAAGATTAATCCAGAAAAAGTTGAAGTAACAGCAGCTTTTGCCTACCCAGTAGGTGGAAATTTTTGTATAATTCTTGTATCTTACTTATACCAAGAAGCTGATAGTCATCAAGCTGTGACTAATATGATAATGTTTAATTAATTTTTAGCAGTTGAGGTGACTTAGACTGAGATTATGTTGTCTCTATTTGAAACTTTTGACATAGTGGCGTGACATCTTAGGAGGTGCCAGATAGCTCAAGACAGAGCTGACTCAAGATGTTTGAAAGTGTATTTAAACACAAAATCAAGCTTTCTCTGGTTATATATATGTTCATATGCTGAGCCTGAGTCCAGGCACAATCTGGCAGTTGACCAGAAATATGATGTTGGGTCCAGCGTGTGCCCTGCACATCGGAGGCGGGAGAAGTTTGGAGTAGAACCGTGATTAACCCCAGGGATGTGGGGGCTAAACCACCCTGTGTCAAGTTTCCCCTAATTTATCCTCCTGGTAAACCTTACCTGCAGCTCTTCCAGCCCTTGTGCTTACCTCTGGGAGCCACCAGGCTCAGCATGGTATTCCAGATAAAGTCTCACTATTGCTTTGTACTTTGCAATGATTTGCTTTGTGTCACTCTCTCGGGCCACGGAATTCAGATTTTTCTGTCTCCACTGGATGTTACTTACCTTGATAGGCTGAAGGGTCCCATTTGTCTTTTCCAAAGTACTGCAAGATGAAGGCTCACAGCCATCCTATACTCAACTAATCCATTTCCTCTTCCTCCTCTGTCATTTCCATTGCATTTCCCAGCCTAAATAAGAAAAATCTTATGATTAGTCCCAAAGTGTATGAACTTGCCCTTTGTTAGCTTGAATTTAATTCCATTTCTATTGCTTCCGCTTCAAGGTCACTGAGCTCATTTGAACAATATCCCAACACTTCTCTCTACTGCTGTCTTCGAATTTTGTACCATCAGCAAATTTCATCAACAAATTCCTACAGCACCAAGTCCCTAATGAAAATATTACACAAGACTGAGCCCAAGAACAGTTCTTAAGTAATTTGGCTAGGAGCCTACTTCCAGTCCAACCTTTCCTCATTTAATATTCTCTTTTATCCAGTTCTTCCCTCATTTTTCAACCCTATCTTCTTTTTTTTTAACTCACAACTCTTCACGTAATCCTACATCAAATGCTTTATTGGAGAAGGGAAATTAGAGAATCTGCTTTTTCCTTGTATAAAGGAATGTTTATTTTACCAAAAAAAAAAAAATTACATTTGCTTAGTATGACCAACTTTTAGCAAACCTACGTTGTGTGTTGCCCTGATTTCTATTTAAATCTGGGCCTTTATTTGTTCTTTTCTTCCAAATATGTTCTAAACCTCTACAGACAGCTGGGATCAGACCAATGGAAGTACGGCTGCTGAGAATATATTTTTTTCTCCTAGCTTTAAATACAATGGAACACGTTATCTTCTCCACACGAAAAGACGTATCTATAATTGCCCATACTAGAGGTCTTGGCTTTACTAGACAACTGACTGCTCCATCAAGAAATAGGCACGGCTCTGGCTCCATTTGCTCTTTCTTTATTCTTGTATGAAAATGACTCGAGAACATTTCATTGTTTTTCCCTATCATATGTTGCATCCTGCATCCTGCACCTGGTCTGAAGGTAAGCCTGTCATTTTGCTCTGCTATTGGTACTCTGCTCTGAGACACTGCATCATTTCATGGCAGATGAACATCTGATACACAGTTGTACCCTTCTCTTTTTGGTATACGCTTATTCTAACCCAGTTACTGGCAACTTTTATCTTATGCCCCCACACTGCTCTCTCAGGTTTTTTCCCTCCTTCCCCCTCAAAAAATGGAGATAAATCCTTACTTTATAGATAGAGACAGGCAGGCTAAGGTTGCTTCAAGCATTAAAATTAATGAATCCCACAACTAAGACATTTCCAAAACAATGTGATTCTTTATTTCTGGTAAAAGTTTTAACACAACACTCTGGCATGTTACCTTATGATGTCAGTTCAGGTAGCCAGACATTTCTTTCTGTGTAAATGCCTATGCCATTCATAAAAAGGAGTATCTTCTCCATGGCAATTTCAATAGCTTCCCATAATTTCTATTTTATGTGTTACGAGGATGGTAGATGCCGCTTCATGTTATGATCCTGCATATTAAGCTACGTTATAGTTATTCAATAAAGAGCAAGTCTTTTTTAAAAAAAAAATAAGACACGCAAGTGGTTTACAGTACATCTCCCTGGTCTCTGCTATGAAATATACTGCCTTGTGGAATTTCAGTCTCTTTCTGCTTTTGGGGGAGTAGGATAGATCTTCTAAGGCAAAGACACAAAGATGACTATGTCTTGAATTAGAGCAAATTAATATAATCCCCAATGATCTGACTAGTTTCATTTTTTCCTCAAAAATAATCAAGCAATAGTGTAAGGTTTTGTTTGTGTTTTATTTTTTTTATTATTTTATGTTCTGTTCTTCTATATTAGGATTCCAATAGAATAAAGCAAGATCCCAAACCAACAGACATTCTTCAACCTGGGAATCAAGACAAATCTAAAAGCTACTAAATGGAAAAAAATATATTATAGGAACCATGGGAACTCAATAAAACTTCATAAGTCATTGCAAAGGTAGCAAAGCAGCAACATATTTTGGACCAGGAATGTCTGAATCTTTCTGTTCAGATACCAACAAGCCTATATTTTTAATGTGTCTCTGCTGCTGTATCATAAATTATTCCATAGCTGAAGATTTACATACCCAACAGTTACACCCAGATATATCCACCAGAGCTTAGCAGTCATTACCTTGCAGATAGTTTCGCAGACAGCAACAGGCTTCTGACTCAAAAGTACCCTTGCACTTCAAGCAGAAAACATTTCAAATTTCCCCTTCATTTTACCTAGACAATAAAATTAGGACTCAAAAATCACAATGCATCTAGTGGCAAGACTCCCATGATGAAATTAAAGATACCAGCAAGAAAACCAGAAGCATCTATCCTGTTTTTAAAAGCAACAAAAATAAATCCTCATGTCCATGAAGGAGGAGGCCTAAAGGATAAGCTGCCTTGAAAATGACCTTCAAAGTGAGAAAAGAAGCAAAACCTGTGAATAAGTACAAGCGCAGAATGCCCTCCATAAGCAAGAGTTGCAGAGGTCATTCTGCAGATAGATTAGTATAAATTAAGCTTTAAACAACTGTTCATAGTTCTTGCTGGGTAGTTCCTGATTTGCCACTATTACCCAGGAAAGCGCCAAGCAGCTAAGGTAAATTACATTTAATTGTGATGTGAAGAGATTCATAAAATTCTGTGTTTTAAAACAAAATGCTTTTAAATGGTTCACATAACCTACCAGCACAATTGCCTTGCAATATGTCGGTGTGGAGTTTCTGCAGACCTTAAATATCCATCGTGCAAATTAAAATGGTCCTTTGGAGGAGAGGGAGCAGAACTGAGGTGCAAGTCTCTCCTGACTGCTGAAGGCAGCCTTTGGTAGCCTGTGTAGGTTTAGATAACATCAGGCTGCTCTCTAAAGGTCCTGAATTTAAAGCAAGAGAGTAATGAGAGTAAAGGGTTAAATCTCAGAAGGGAACAGAAAAATCTACATAAAATTTGGCTTTGTTACTGAGAACTTCATGGTGTATGTACATACACACATGCATTTGTATACTGCATATATATATATATATATATATAAAATATGTAATTTCCTCTCCTGAATAACTTTGAATCCTTTAACAAAACACCTAAATACAGCACTGAACGAAATGGGAACTGAGAACACGAGAAATAGAACAGGAGGGACACTCTAGTGTCAAACGCACAATATAAGTAAAGTGAACAGGCTGTTGCAAGCAAAGGTAAACTGTGGGCGTTTCTTTCATCCTCTATATTCCTCTTTTGTTTGGCCAGCTAAAAGCGTATTCCTAAAATATCATAAAAACTTCCACTACAACGGTCTGTGTGATCTATGCTCTCATTGAACTATTCAGCTGGGTTTAAAGGTGGGACGTTTTCTAGGGATGTTACTGCTCTTTTGCAAACAGGGCTCCTTTCTCTGCTGAGTCCTTTTTCATTTTTCTTCTAGCTCAGACAAGAGAGAGGGAAAAAGATCAACATGAAGACAACTAATTTCTTTGTTCAGTTACCTATAAGAAAGGATGAGGGAAAAACCTGGATAAATTGTTGCCTTTGAAGCTGCTACTGTGGAACAGAGATAATTAGTTGAGCGATTGATAATATCCCCAGACTGGGATTGCTAGGCTGATGGGTGCTTTATAAATATACAAAGCAGGGTCACCTAATGCTTTTGTATTCATGGAGTAATCCTTCTGCCCTCCCTAGGAATGGGGAGCCGGTACAATGAAAGAATTTGACCCTCAGGATGGCTTATGGAATTGCTAGTCCCCTCAATTACCCTGCTCATATGGGGAGCTCAAAGGAATGCATCACGCCGTAATATGATTGTCCCTCATTCAATCTAGGAAGATCATTATCTCTGGAGTTAATAGTACAATATTTAACCCAGCAGAGTGTATTTAGAGTAGCTATTAAACAACAATATTGAACTAAGCAATAACCAGCCCTTGTCTCAGCTATTTATGATTCCAGCAATATATTATATGCATCGCTGGCTTTCTCTTCTGGCATCTGTAAACTCTTCTGACTAGTTAAATGCTCCTGCATTGATACTAGAAGCAACAATCACTACGTGCCGATTTGCTGCTAATGAAGGAAACAGATCCGAGACCCAGGTCACCTTCCTTTATCCACGATGCATTCTAATTTTTCTAAAACAAGGTTTATGTGGTAGGAAGAGAGAAGGAAGGGGCTGGGGAGAGTTCTGCTGATTTTATTGTACTACTCTGAAAGGAAAACAAGATAAACAGATAATCATTTCTCTGTCTCCAGTTTACATGAGACCTCCCCTGGTATTTATGCCTGCAAAGGCAGGAAAAAGTGAAGTGTATGGAGCAGAACTCCAGTGTTTCTTCATCCTGAGTCAAGCCACACTGTGTGCATGCATGTGTGGAAGTCACTGCTAGAAACTTCTATCTACACATAACCACCACTTTTTTCAACTCTTATCTCTTTATGCTACAAAGCAGGTGAGAAGACTTGTCAGATAAATCCCATCCAGCAAGGAAAAACAATTACACTTCTGTGTTCCTTCACATTGATTACTTATAGTCCCCCAGGAGCTGCCAAGGGACAGCACTGGCAGGCAAGCTGGTTGTCGACACTGCCTGGTGGGCTCTCCCACCACCCTTCCTGAAAGAAGGATTCTTTCCTGTAAATTGAGAATATCAAAATCTTGAAGCGTGGGGCTAAAAAGCCTACACTGGTACTTCCCCAAGGTAGACACATATAAAACCTGTTGGGCCACATGATGGTATCGTGTTTATATGTGGTTTAGATGGAGTCCACAAATAGGGTTGTAGTATTTCTACTTCCTTAGTTTCCCCTATACTTCAGCCAAAACTGTTGTTTTATCCTTTCTTTGCTTCTGAAATGTCATGTTGTCTGGTTGGTGCTAAATACCCGTCACGCTCCACCGCAGAGGTGGCCGTATTTCAGGAGGAAGGGTGGACAGTATTCCTTCATCATGTAGTACCACATATACAAATAAATCAATAAGGAAGTGAGTTAAGAAGAGTTGAGGAGCACATATATTAGTGCTAAGCTGACAAGTTATAGGCACTGAAAGCTTTCCTTTAATTCTCTCCCCTTCCTCGTCTTGCCAGAAACAACCCATCCCACTCATAACCCAATGCTTCAATGATTAAAGTAAGAGATCTTTCCTTGCGCAACCTACTGCTGGGGATAACATGGAAATGGCAGATGCAAAAATCTCAGCTGTCATCCTCCTAATGAAAGGCTGCAGTGATGACGAACACAGGCAAGTTCATTATGAAAATGAGCGTTGATTCCTGATATGGGTGCTAAACAGATGCCTTGTTTTATCTCATCTCTCTTTTCTGGCCCTAGCAAGCTCTTTGCTCTGCTCATCGTCTGCAGCAGGGTGGAACCTTGACCTGCAGATGATATCAAGTGAGAATATTTGAATAATGTGGAAGGACATCATGTAGGTCTTCACTGGACTGAGGTCTGAGATATGAGCCCATGGAAAAGGGAAAAAAATCACTGAAAGGGCTTGTAGATTTACACAGAAAGGACCATACAAGGAAAATCTAGGAATTAGAAGGACAATAAGGAGAGGCCAAGAAAAGCCCTGGAGGCTTGAATACTTTCTTCCTACAAAGATGTGGATTTAAGATGCATTGCTATCTGTTAGGAAGGAGTTCAAACAGTCTCAGAGCGAGGTCTGAGAATGAATTACAACCAGAGCCACAACAATCTGTGCTTTTCCCTCTGTTTTCCTGATTTCCAGCGGCGGTGTTAAGGAGGATGTAGTTTATGGTATGGTTAAAACTGAGCTTAAAAGAACGGCACAAATAGCCTGAAAGAGATGTACATGTATGCAGAAATTTGCAGGTAAAATGTCATAAAAGTTCAACCATTCAACAAAATGGCTTTGAAAGGTTGTATTATATACAGCTGTTTATAGATTTTTTTAAGGCCCAAAAGACCCATGGTGATCCTGCAGCCTCAAAGTCTCAATAATATTAATGGCAGCACTTCACCTAGGAATTTCTCTACTCAGCTCAATATCTTCTGGAGTGGTTAAAACTCCCCTCTTAGAAAGAAATCTCATTGCAATTTAAACATTGAAAGTGATGGAAAATATTCCTTTTCCTCTGAGCAGCCAGCCAAGGTTGTTAATTACCTCTGCTGTTAAGAAAATAAATAAATCAGAAATAAAAAAGATCTTACTTTCATTTTTAATTCATCGAGTTTCAATTTCCAGCTACTGTTTCTCGTTACGACTTTGTCTAAAATTAATGAGCCCTCTCCCACCTCTGCACTATATGCTAGATATCCCCACTGGAGATACTTAGAGAATGTGATCAAGTTACCTTTTAACCTTATTATAGACAGGAGTAGCAAAATCTCTTCTATGATACCTCCCCATTCACTTCTTTATGCTAAACCTTAGGGACCACTTCTACAAGTGAGGAAGTAATTTATTCTCTTTGCCCATGCTGGGCACTCTTGGGGGATTCTGCAATAAGTACCAGAAATGGTGGTTGTTCACAGACACAGAGATCTGCGATGTAGGTGAGGGCTGAAACCATCCGCTCAATTTGACGTACCTCATCATTCAACTTGTGGAAACAACTTTTCCATGCTCAGGTCACAGAAATCCTTAGCCTAGGCATGAAGATCCAAGCTTCAGCTCTCACATCTCTTGGCCAGCCATTCCTTGGGTGCATCAGCAGAAAGAGAACATGGACTTAGGAACTGATGTGAAGGGAGAATGAAAGTGCACGGGACACCAGGCAAGAAGGGTTCAGCTGGCATTTCTTACCTTTACAAACGTCGACACTTAGGTTTCTTTTCTTCCTTTTGAAATCAGAATGACACCTTGACCAAGAAATCCAGTAAGTATATGGGACCAACCCATAAACTTAGGCACATAAAATATTGTTAGAGCGACACGAGCTGGCGGTCTTATTCATTTTCAATAAGTTTACAACACAGAATTACGTTCTTAGTCTACATTCCAGATTGCACTGAATAATGCGAATACCAAACCTTCTATCAGAGAGCAAAATTAGCTTAGTGGGTTGGTTGATTGTTGGGTTTTTATTTCCTATTTTCCCTCTTCTCTAACTTTTCCTCTAGTAGGTAACAAATAATTTTTTCACTTTCTTCTTTTCTTAAATCTCACCAACGTTATTCCATTTGCGTTGTGACTGAGTTCTATCAAGGGCTCAAGAGACAGAGATGTAGAGAGATGTTGGGAAAAGTCTTAGTGTATCTCTCTGAAGTATTTCTTATTTTTCAGATTTTATTTTGTTATCCATATAACATCCTCCCACAAGATGCTTTTCAGCTACTACAAACAGGAAGCACTTTTAATGCACTGTTTGTGTCTGACTGTAGAGCTTCTTACCAACAAAAGAGAAACCATTTTAAGTCAATGGGGATTTGAGGACATAAACCTCATGAACTGTGAAAGGAAATTAGGACCTTTGCTGTCTCTTGTGACTTTTACAGCTTCACTTGCTCCCAAAGAAAAACATCATGCTGTATCCAGGTGCACCAGTAAGAGTAGAGTCCTTTCAGTAAGGCAGGTTGAAGCAATTTAGAACCAAATAAAGAAGCAAATAATATCCACACATGATTTTTTGCAGACTTGTAGCAGTCCATACTGTTTCAGGGAACAGCCCCTTGTCCTGTGACTACCTGTCTGTCAGAATTATTTAAAAGTTTCAGACCTAAACTAGTTGCTCCACAGCTATAATGCCGTTGTTTCTGTGGTAAATCACTGGAAAATCCACCCAACAGCATTGGGCAGAGCAGTGGGATTCAGGACAAAAGAAGACAGAGAATTCTTTAAACCAGGGTAGCCGGCTCCCAGCCCTTACAGCTCATTAGAGAAGGGGTGTGGATTCTTAAACACACCAAAGGTAGGATTCACACACCAATTTAAGCTGTATAAAACCATCTAAAAATTACACATCCGACTCCTTAGCCTGGCATCCAAGTTTCCTCTTTCTACAAAAGAGAGACAAGCGAATTCCAAAGCACAATTCCTTCTAAAACTGATATCTAAAATAGGTGGACTGAATTATCATGTGATTTTCATAGGGCAGAGAAGGATCCTAGCTAACAAACCTGCTTCAGAGACATATATTTTTGTTTGTTTAAATTACAAGACATAAATCCTTATTGGCCATTAATTTACGTTCTACATCTTGCACTGAATTCTTATCCTGGGAGAGGGATTTTACTCAAGAAAAAGTCGCACAACTGTCAAATAATTAACACAAATTAAAAAAAACAACAACAACAACAACAAAACAACACCTCTCACCAAGTGTGGTACACTCTACCTTGTCCAAGAACAGGTGTTAAGTCATGGATTTCAATCAATCAAGTCATTATAGTCCCTAGTACTATGCTAAGAAATCATAGATATAAGGAGAAAATTACTTATTTCAGCACTTTGTGACTTACACTAAATGTTCCAAAGCTAATATAGTGGGGTAACTTCACAACTGCTTGAATATGTCTCTCCAAAAGGATTAATAAAATCTCAAATGAAGACTTAGGGTAGGAATTCCTTAATCATTAGTGTGATCTTAATTGTCATTGATTTGTCGTCCAGCTGAGAGCTCTTCATTTCCACAGGGAATACCTATTTTCAAAGGAGTCGAAATGACATCAATCCAAAAAGCAAATGAAGCTAAAATTAAACGGTTTTTTTTAGCTTGTTTCTGAATAACCCAATAATTGACAGGAGCATTACTCATCACAGAATCTGAGGAGAAAGTCTCCCGAGAGCAATCCTTTTTTCTCCTACTCGAAAATGCACATATTTTTCCTTTCATTCTTTCCTCTGGGCATAAGGAGTCAAAAAAAGAATAGAGCTTCCTAATCATGTTCACAGTTTAAACGCACTGTGTGCTTGGATATGAAATCAGCAGTTCCAAGTCATTGTAAGCAGACTGTACACATTCATACGTAGTAACTGACAGAATGTATAAATAGGTGTCTCCAGGAGGAAAGAAAACTTCAACAGACATCTCGGGATTATGCACAGAGTACGTAGAAGTGCAAGAGCAAGTCAATGCAACCCGGCCACATTTAAGTGACGTAATGTCTCATGCAACACTGGTGTCACAAAGCCAATTTCATGAGCTAACTGGAGGCAGAGCCTGACCTGAAAACTTAATTAAAACTGTGGGTTAATCCAAATTAAAAGAGAAACATTTTTCAGTGAATCTTGGTCTGGTTTTCATCCATCTCCTAGAAGACATGTAGCTGTCACCTGGGTACAACCATGGGTAAGTCTCCTCATGGCCCTGGACCTCTGAAACCGAAGGCAGGCTTTGGGTGGATTCCTCTGGGCTCTGAAGCAATTCACCAGGACTTGGTGACCTGCAAGATAAGGAATAATAAATCTGGCCTGGCTCAACTGTGCAGCTGGTTGGTTGTTTGCAGGGAGCACTCACTTTTCCCTGTGAATGAGATGAACCTGTGACCCAGCATGTATCAACCAAGCATTTCAATTCTTCTGGAAGTTGGAAGAGATTAGCAGCTGAAGAGCTCCACTCTTCAACTGTACATGGCTTGTGATTAAACAGAGTAGATGCACAGGCTACGCTGCAGTTCTTGGCATTCATAATCTTCACAAGCACTCATTGCAAGGAAAAAAAACCCCAAATAATCTAAGGGTAGAGCTCAACAGGAAAAAAACCCAGCTATTTTAAGGTGATTCAGTTGCTTTTCCTACTGTCTTTCATCCTAATTCTCTCTGTTGGAGGACACAAAGGGTATTGGCCCACTGGTGAGTTATTTCATTCAGGTTTGTCTCGTCTGGGCTCCTTCAGTGATACAGAGAAAATAATTTAATTCCGTGGATTGAGTAACAAATTAATATAGGGTCTAATTTTGCAGAGACATCATATTCCAGTGAGAAAAGATTTGTAGAACTTAAAGCAGCAAAGAAAAAAAAAATCACTTTCTTGGAGAAAGTAAGAAACTGGGCTTCAGGCTGGAAGCAGCCTCAACTCCTGCTGCAAAGCCTAATCCAGAGCAGGTCTTTTCACCGGGTTCAGCAGACCTCAGACCAGGGGCAAAGCACTCCGCAAGTCCCAGGATGAAGCATTTATTACTAAAGTCGTCATCAGTGAGTTAGAAATAACTTGATCTGTAACGATAACACATGTAGAAAAAGTAAGACAATAAATTTCTGTCTCTTCTGATCTAGTCTGAAACTTGACCTAACATGCTTTGTTTTTTTCCTTGACTCCATCTGGCTACTTTTCTCTCCCTCCTCCAAGACTAGTATTTCTTGAAAGGCTGGGAAGATGTAGATAATAAGTGAACCGCTAGCAAAATATCATGTTTCGACTCACACTCTGCCCTCATCTATACTGATATGGATTGTGCCAGTCTGCATCTGACACCTCGGTAATTTCACAAACCGAGGATCAAAGAGAGAGGATCTAGCCCATCACGGAAAGACTGCCAAGTCGGTACTGTTGGGTTTAGAGACGTAGAGCTCAACCAATTGCCATGCCTGGCCTGCTGTGTACCAGTGTGAAGTTAAACATTGTATTAAACCACTAATTTTCAGGGTGGCAAAGGGAGGTTTAGGGAAAAACATAAAATAGAAAACTGCTATGTTTTAAGACCTCCCAGAACACCTAGAACAAATTTGTTCCTTGTTTAGTCAAACACCGAGGAACTTCAGTACCTAATAGATTGTCTGATCAGTGACGACAGAATTGTCTTATTTGAATAGGGGAATAATTTAAATTTTCTTAATTAAATATATATTTATACTTTATAATAATTTTGTTTTCTTTCCATTATATATTATTGTATCCCACCACAGAATGAGAAGCTACAAATCATCAGTGCCACACAGGTATCAATATGTAACATACCTGTTGCTTTCTTTGGAGAGTTTCTCTTTGTGAAAGAGGCCTGAAGTCCACCTATTAATCAGGCTCCTAGCTTTTTCTTAATCGTGTGAGAAAGAAGCAACCATTTTCATTTAAGGAAATCAGAGCTTTCTATTTAGGATCCTCTGGGATATGTAATCAAGTTGAGGTAGCCAGGAGAGGATCCACATTCAGTCAAATTGTATCTATATTCCCATTATACCAATATTTGTAGGACTAAGCAGTCATTACAAAAAAATCAAACTCAATTTTAGAGAAGAAAATTTACTCAATTTAATTTGACAAGGGAGTGATTATATTCTTACGAAGATGTAATTTCTTTTTTGAGATCAGAGTGTACTTGGAGAACATAAATAAGCTCTCATCCCTGTAGCTCCTTCATCGGACCCCACAGGTTACCGCAGATGCAACACCAGTAAAACCCACTATCAGAGAGCAAAACTGCTGCATTGCAGTCACTCCAAGTGTAAGGGTCCTACTACACCCCAGGTGATAAAATCAGTGTTGCTGTAAGAGGGAGTTCAGCTGTGAAGCAGATTACCACCCTGCCGCACCAGAACAGAGCACTGTCAAAAAGATGGCTTAATAGTTTGCACTAACATTTAACAAGCTAGACACCTTGATTCTCAGCACTCTAAAGTCTCGGGTATGAGAGAAATTCAAACCACAATATTAGTCTCCAGTACTCATTGTATTTAATGGCAGACTGGCCGCTTTGGAAAGGCAAGCCCTGTTACTGATCCCTAGGTGTGTGACCCCACCAGAAGTGACTTCCACCGCCTGCTTGCTCCCTAAAGACTCTCTTGGGAGGCTGCTGTCAGGAGCAGCAATTAGCATTGACCGAGATGAGATTCATTACGATGCAGACACCTGTCTAAGAAAAACTGGACTTGAACCATTAACTCATTTTACTCAGATAAATGAACGGGCCGATGGTGACAGCTTTCAGGTAGTGCCAACGAAGCTGGCTTTAAACTGAAGACTTATGTAGAGGTCTCTTCACCATGAACCTTATATTCTTAGTTTGAGGGAGAAAATGACAACATGACAAGCCCTTTCACTCTTTCCCTTGTTATCAATGGGCAACGATTTAATGAGTAGTTAATTGAGACTTCAGCCACATTCATTATCCATCTAATTATTGTTGCATTTACCTTGAGAAATGCATGTGTTTTTTGACCTCAGCCTTCCCTTAACTTAGATGTCTCATAGTGGATGTCTGACCAGCCTCCACTTTACTGGCTCAGGGCACTTGCTAAGAATCACTGGCAAAGCTGGTTTGCAGCATAGAAAAGAGTTGAGTCCCATAGATTGTTTAATAAAGGTAGTGTCATTTTCAATTATACAGCACAAACACTCCAGTAAATTCTACGTCACATCACCAAGGAAACTCACTGCAATAATTCAGTCAAAGCCAAAGAGAGGATTTCTACAACAGTTTAATAATAACAATGTGTTCTTCTCTGTTGCCCTTTATCCAAGGATATCAGTGCTTTTCACCAATATTAATTCATTTTCTAAACACAACTTCAGAGTGTAATTTCAGGAAATTAATTGAGTATGACATTCCTACGTAACCTAACTGTTGATCCTTTGCCATCTCTCTGCAGAGCAAGAAAAATCCCCATGAGCATCTCCAAATCACGTGAGAAGAAATTCCTTCCCCCACTCTATGCTTTCTGCAACTAGCATCTTGGACATGACAAATGCAAAAATTAAGGAAGTATAATATTCTTGCATCTACTTTGCAGTTCATCCAGACTCTCTTTTATGGTCCCCAGCAAGAAGTGCACCAGCCTGGAATACATAAAGGCAAGAGTTACAAAGGCTGCTGGGTAAGAAAGAACATAAATTGTTGGATTCTTTTTCAACCGTGCCTCTTACCCTACGTCCTGTAATGATGTAAAACAGTGGATCATGATCTCCATCCAAAGCCACGTCGTCAGAGATAAAAGCATTATAATGGCAAGCAACCTAACAGAGCCACAGGCTCACAAGGTCTTTCTTCTTTCCCGAGATATGCCCTATCACAGGTCCTATGACAGCACATTTTCCTGATCCGTGGCTCCATTTCCCTGTGCAGGAAAAGGGATGTATTCTGTTTACTGCAAGACTAGTGCAGCAGCTGATTCTCTCCTGTGCTTTTATGTCCTAGCACAGGAGACAAAGAAAGGCAAAGTATTGTCCAGGCACTTTAGGAACCGACAGTTCTGCAACTAATGGCTTCAGCTCATATTTTTAGTGCTGCCTTTTCCTCTAACTTGTTTTGCTTTCATTCTTTTCTCTCTATTCTCACGCAGGTCAACTTGACCTATGCTCGGGTCACTGCAAGTTTCTTTATTGACTTTGTATCTTCACTGAAGATTCATCCTCCTGCTTTTCTAAGTGTTAGTACCCCTCCTTTTCTTGGCAAATATGGATTTTTAACACTGCCCTTGGCTTGTTCAGATACAAATCCTTATGTGTTGAAGGGGACATTGCAGGGGAAAAGTGGGAAAAGAAATCAAATATGTTGCCTGGAAAAAAAAGACTGACCCGCTGCACAGTTTGAGAACATTACCCCAAAACCAGTGAAGGAATGGCAGCAGCAGAACATGCAAGCTATAACTCAGCTCTTAGTGAGACAACTTTGATTTCACGCACGGAGATAACTATTGATTTGGTCATCACTGGAAGGTTGAAGATGCAACTTCCCCCCCTTCCCACCTACAGCCCGTCACCTTTCAGAAGCATGACACAGGCAAGTAGCACATAGACGAAATGCCACAGCAGACACAAAGAGTGTTTTAGGACAGAAGATGGCTGTGGCTTGTGCAAGAAATACAAGCCTGCCAACTTGTTCCACAGCTGTAGGACATTTAATCCACACCAGCACTTGGTCTCAGCTGGGGCTGATCAGTGTTTATTCAATACTAACTATGGTTCACTAGGAGCAGAGCCAGCCCTCCTAGTTTTCTTCAGTGTTCATTTATGCATAAGAAAATCATACTGGATCAAACAACAGACCTTTTAGTTCAGCGTCCTGTGCCCAGCTGGAGACAATAACAGATGCTTAAGTGAGAAGGCAAGCAGAAATTACGTCCCCTAAGAAATGCTCCTCCAGATACAAATCTGTGGATTAGGGCTTTCCAGAGTGAGAATTAAGATCTTTGTCATTAAGATCCCATAGTGGATTTGTGCTCTATAAATACATCAGGTTTATTCGTGGATCTCTTGGAAGCTCTTCATATCCATAAACTCCTGAAACGAGGTTTGATATCACAGCATACACAGAGGGACCACCTCTGGTTTGCTCAGAACATGCCATCTAGCAACTTCACATACCCACAGCTTGCCTACAACGGTCTTGCAATGGGCAGTACGTACACTGAGGTCTGATAAGAAGAGGTGCATGCGTACAGTCTGATGGGTGGTATCTCCTCAGGCAGCATGCAAGCATGACTTTAGGGGAACTCAGCAGTTTCTAGTGTGGTTCCTGAACCATTAGAGAGCCCAAGAGTGTTTGCAGTCATGCATTTTCCCATTTCTCTACATCACAACTTAAAAAAGGGGAGAGGTAAGCAGCAGGGTGTCTCAAGTTTGTCACTGACATGGAGAATTTTAAGTAGACAGCAGAGCAGAAAAACACATTGCTCTCTGCAGAGTGCTATTAGTATTGCTTATTTTCTTCCCTTGCTAAGTCAAGCTGGGGAGCGGAAAGGGGAGCAGAAATGCATCTGCACTGGAGTCACGCTATTCTTCCCACCATTTGCCTCTCCAGAGTGAGTCTGGTCCAAGGTCTGACCTGCAGGAGCAGCCCTTCACCTTCTCTTACAGGCCTGAGCAGGAACATGTGCACAAAGGTGATTTGCATTCGCTCACCAGGACCAAACTAACTCCACTTTACCAAAGATCGTTACCAAGATCCACTTACAGTCAATGAAGTTGGTATCCAGCATCATTGCATTTTTCTGGCTTCACTTTCCACCGAGTTTGATGTTCTCCTTTGCTCCCCAAATCGCAATGTCACATGCAAGCAGTGCAGCTGCGTTTATCTATACAGGTGAAAAAGTAGGTAGTAACTTAAATCATGATTAATTCTTATAAGATGTAATCTTTGAGCACCAGATGCCAGTGTGAGTAAGAGCAGCACTGCTGTTCTTCAGGACTTTGGGGGGATCTCTCTAGAGGAAAATTTTTGTAGAAAAATGACACTGCGGAGCCGTGAAGCTGTCACTGCTGGCCTAAAGAGTAGTGCGCAGCATCCGAAGAGATTTAAAATCCGGTAGTGAAACCTGCACTCAAATCCTGAATCAAAAGTGGGCAGAGCTAAAAATAAAAATAAAATAATCCCTCTTCTGAAAGGGCGATTTCCTTATGATTAACTGAGGGACTATCACTTGTGTCTGGTCTTTCCTCCTGGAGTCTACAAACTACATATTCATCTCCTCCTATTGCTTGCACTTTATTGCATGAATACTTTGTAGGACCAATAAAATCCCATAGACTTTAGATCTTATGGAAAGTGGCTGAGGTATAACAGAGACTTAGAAAGTGACTGAGATATAGTTAGATCAGACTAGTTCTGTCTATCTTTTACAATTGTATGTATACACACACAAACATACATACGTGTGTATATATATATAAAAAAATTCAACAGAGATAAAATTTCCAGAAACCCAATTTATTCTGCCTTTTTTTTTTTTTTTTAATCCTGAATTAGACTAGCCTTGAATGCTAGCAATAGCAATGAGTAATTTCTCAAAGGGTTTGGCCTTATTACTAAGCTACTCTGGTAATAATAATGCCTGAATCCAAAGATTTGTTTACATGGTCTGCTGCCTCCTTGTGTGAACTATTGACCATCTGTGTAAGAGTTTCCCAGAGAATGGATTGAACTCAAACATGTGATGACCCCATACTGGCAATAATAATAATAAAAAAATTCTTATTTTCCCCCAGAATCAAAGGCTTAATAAAAGTAACTCAATTTGAACTAGACTGCGTTGCCAGGAGCTACAGGGAGGAGAATGCATACTGAGAGATTTTTAAGGATGTATTTTCATTTACATAAAAGTTTCAAAAGGAGAAGAAAAAGCATGAGAATAGGAATAAACACTGAAATACGGTGAGCGATTGATACTAATGCTGTACGTAGAATAGAAAGCCACTGCAGCCACAAATATCCAAGGCATGGATTTGTAGAACCACATCCTAATTTATGAAGTCTCTTTTGACAACAGCAATGTATTGTAAGCGTGGTGCCTATTCAGAAACCTGTTAAAGGCACTTGCACTCTGCGTGCAGGCAGGCAGGGGGTTAAAGGATTTATGAGTTTTTTTATTAAACTTTCGGAGTGTACTTCTACTGCATGGCTCTCCGGTGAACCGTGAATTTAACACAATTTACACCATGATTGCTGTGAGCTGAGAGGATGCACACAATTTTTGCAGTTTGGCTAATAAACATCCACCCAATAAAGGTATATTAAACTAGTGACTTCCCATCCCCAGGCCCAGTCTTGCAGGGGAAAGTTTGGGATCTTTGGGTGATTGTAGACTGTTGATACTCTTAAAATGATGTAAGCCTTCCTTAAATGCTCATGCATGAAGACACTCCAGACCGATCCATTTCCACTTACTATCTCTAACACACACATACAGAAACTGATACAAACAGCCGGAGCAGCTGAAGATGCTCTGACTCCCTGGCTGTCTGCCTGTCCCACTGACAGAGGTTACTGCTCCCTAATTCAGGAAGACCAAAAGGGAACTAGGATACATATTTCAACTGCTTCTGTTCCTAATTTGAGATACAGAGTAAAATCGCTTTACTAGACAGTTTCACCTAGGAGCTTCGGAGGGGTGGGGACGTGTATGTTTTGCCTCTCTTTCCTGGGGGCGGTGATCTTCAGGATAGGGGGAAGGAGACCTGGGAGAGTGGTAGTGCCTTCAAACTTTGACTGGCTTTAGCAAAATTTGTCTCTCAGCCCTCAAATCTACCCTTTTATCAAATGCATTTACCAAACTTTCGGATGAGTTTAATCCAATCATTTTCAAACCACTTTCAAATTTATATCAGTGCAACTTTGCATCTAGGAAAACCTTTGATGAGCTCTTTACCAGGGCCTTGACTCTTCAAGGACTCAAGTATACTCTTCATTTTAAGCACATTCCTCAAACCTATTGATCTCAATCCACTTCAGTGGATTATAAACACGTACTTAAAGTTGGAGACCTATATCTGTGCTTGCCTAATAGAAATTTGTCAATGCTGAAGTGGACTAGATTTAAATACACTAAAAATGAAGCTGATCCTTTAATATTTTCCTGATTTGCATAGACTTCTCACAGGCTTATTATTAAATGTACTTGTGTGTTTTGCTACACTGAAACCCAAAGCATTCCAAGAAACGTGCCTGAAATGATAGACTGGATGGTCAGATCGAAGCTCCTATGTCTATGTCTCTAATGTGATAGCCATGAATTCATAAGCTTTCAGGAGTCCAGAGCAGCTCAAAAACCTTCCTGGGGATAGAAGGGGGGAAAGGGGATTCGCACACCAAATAAGCAAGCGCTCATTCACATGGGTGAATTTAGCACCTTTCAGGAAGGAAGAGGTGGGACACCTGAATCTGGTAGCGCCCCACAAGCATAGCTCCACTGGTTCAGCTGGGGATGCACCACAGTGCTCCTGGCATTGCTCTTGAAAGGCTGGATTCCAGGAGGTTCAGCCGGCTTTGGCCAGTTCCCCAAAGCTGGAGCCATACATGGCAGTAGCAGCACAGGGAGGGAGTGTTACCTCCACGCACCTATTGCCACAGATAACAGCAAGCTTGCTCAAGTATGTATGTGAACATTCAGTCCACCCGCACATACTTATATATCCATCCCTTTCAAGCTTTTCTGATAGCATCTCCAGCTGCTCTTTGATTCAGCAATACAGGCTTGGCTGGTGACAGTCTCCCAGTTTTATTCCCAGCATGTGAGGATCAGTGCCTCAACATCTCACCGTATGTCAAAGGCAGCAGCAGTCCTCAGTTCAGGCTCTGGTGAAGGGCACACACGATGGCCGTCAGTCACACTACCATCTTGCCAAATGACTCCTCTTGTCCTCTTTCTCCCATCTCTCCCTTCCTGAGTAAAGGCAGGCACTTTGCCACGCTGAAAAGCCAACAATCTGTTTCAGATCTGACAGAACGCAGTAACAAACCAAACAGAGGAAGGTGTAAGAGCCCACAGCAAATACATATGTGATGATTTTCCCCTCTTTTTCCAAGCTAGATCTCATCCCAGCGCCTCATGCAGAAGAGTATGGCGTGATTGGTTTAAGATATGATTCACCAAGAGTAATATTTCTTTGCTAATGTTATTCAACATTCAGCACTCATTTTTATTTTTCATATAAGCGGCCAATCTATTTCTTGAGGCTTCTTATTGTCTAGACTTCAGCAATTTCCTGGGGCAATGAGTTCAAAAGTCTAATTACATGCCATGCAAAAAAGTATGTCTTTCAATAAGTTTTGGATTTCCCACCTCCTAATTGAATTGAATGGCCATGCCACAAGAGAATCTTATCTATCTTTTTTAGATGATTCATTATTTGATCTTTTATCTTGGTTTCTCTTATTCATCTCTCTTCTAAGCTTGATCCCTTTTCTTCTCATGACTCTTCACCGCAGAGTCTTCTCCAGTGCTTCATATTTTGCTCAGCCTTTTCCAAATCCCCTTTAAGTCAGTCATATCCTTTTCAAAAGGGAATGGCCAGTACCTCATTCAACACCAAGACAAGACTGCAGTGCTGATTTACATAATGGCTTTTTTGTTTAATGAGAGCTAGTCCTTACAGTACAAAATTAGTTCACTGGTATTTTCTTTTTTTAAGCACAAATTCACCGATAGCCTAATAGACAGGAAAAAAAAGCAGAGCTGCAACTGCACGAAATTACAGCAGAAAGTATCAGTTTCATTTCAGAGAGCAGAAGATAGTAACAGCTGCTGAAAACTAGATGTGTGGCACAGAAGGGGAGGGGGGGAGTGGAGGAGGATTTATTGCTATTGATCTATTGATCTATTTATTTATTTTTACTTTTGTTGCCACGATCTAGTTATAATTCACTGTTTCTGAGATTGAAAATTTGGAGGAAGGAGTCTTACTTCGTTGATATGGCAAGTATATATTATTTTAAATATTATCCCCCTAGTGATTTCTTGTCAACCTCAAACAGTTAGTGCTCAAAAATGGAGGCTTTAGAATTGCCAGAGTGAAGGAAATTCCTTCAAAAGCACACAGAGCAAAATAAGGAATGATTAGTTTCTGCCTCTCATAAAGCAAGAATTGGAGCATCACATGAAATTTCCAGGCAATGGGTTCCGAGCAGACAGGACTTCATCACATTGCTCATAGTTAAACTGTGGAACTCCTTTCTGCAGGGAACTGAACATGCCAACATGTTACACAGCTTCCAATTTAGAGAAGAAAAATCTATAAAGGATTATTAAACACAAAGATGCCACCTCTGGCTCAGGAAATTCTCAAAACACAAGTCACTGGGTCTGGGAACACGTACAAGAAAAACACTGCATTCTTTTTCTGCCCTTAAGCCCTTCCTTATATATACACACACACATATATATATGCTACTAACTTCTGCCAAAAGCAGGATAAAGGTCTAAGCAGTCGCTGGTCTCACTCAGCATGGCTCTTCCTATCATTTGTGTGTTACAGCAGAGGAGATTTGAGTCCTGGGAGAGGTTTCTCTTTTCTCCTCACCTTTTTCCATTACTACTGTCATTGGTACTGTCACTTTTACTATTAATCACACTATTATTATGAATCATAACCGTCTTTTACATATTAGCTTTCACTTCTATTAATAATTTTGCTATATTTTATTTCAGATAACATCGTATGTCAGAGGAGGACTGTACAGAACTGTTGTGTTCACTGCAGAACATTCACATAACACCCTCTGAAAAGCATATAATCGGCATAGACCAAGCACACAAGCAGCAAATGAAGAGTGGAGATGCACGGAAAAGTGGCGCGACTCATCTGAGACGTTATATCAGGTTGTTTCGGTCACAACTAATTGACAGCACTGCCAGAGGCCAGCACTTTTTGCAGCATGGCCATGGCTTGTCCCAGATTCACCGCTGGCATCCTCCTTACTTGGAGTTTGTCTCAGTGCGGAGACGACGAGCACATGCGAGTACTGCCCTTCTCGTCCCTGGTTTCCAGGAGTGAAAAGGATGGAGCCAGGTGGGTAAAGGAAAGAGAATGAATTGAAGGTACTGATGTGAGGACAAAGGCCAAGTGAGGTTTTTCAAGCGCAGAGAGCAAGGAAACATCACTTCTCCCTTTGGTGCAGAGAGGCTGAGGGAAAACTCCAAACCCAGCCATTTCCCTGAAACCAAGCTCTCCATAACAACTGCGCACATTTCGTTTCCCTGCCCCCTTCTGTCAGACCGCACAACAAGCTCCTCTTCAGTTGTCAGAACAGCAGCTAGCATGATCTATTTGTCATGGTCTCATCCTCATCCAAAGTATTTTTTTTTTTTTTTTATTTGTGGTTTTCTTTTTAAAAAAAGGTGTGAGGGGAAGAATTATTTTCTCCTGTAGCTCTGACAGAATGAGAACAAGGCTGTGCCACAGTATCTGCAATACATCTCTAAGGTGACCCAGATTGCTCCCCATAGCTCAACAAGTTGAGCTAGGACCTCTCACGTGAGATAAAAAAAATATATATTTCTGAAAATCCTGTAATTTGTACTTATGCACCAATAAATTGTCGTATGTCCCTCTCAAAGGGGCTGGTCCAAAGTCCACGAACAGTAAATGGAAAAGTTTTCTGTTGCCTTCAGTAGATCTCACATCAGTCCCAACTGCTTTGTAAACATCAAAGTAGCTTCCAGAACAACTCCAGCCAAACCGGGTTTTGTGAAAACAAGTTTCAGAACTGAAAACCACAAGAGGAATCTAAGGGAAGAAACATTCCCAGTAGCCCCCAATGTGCCAGAACCTTAACTACAGGCTTTTCTGCAAATGTGGAGGAAATCCCCTCAAAACAGACAAGCCTGAGGACCTCTATTTTGGGATGCCCACTTCTTCAAAAGCCCTAGCATTTGGAAACCTTTAAAATCTTAACCTCTCGAAAAGGGTACTAGAAACCAAACCGTCAAAAAAGCAGCACTCAAATCAGAGGACTGATCCCATGAAAGAGCCTTATAAGATGGGGGTTTTGTTTTTTAGTTTTGTGGGGTTTTTTGTTTGGGTTTTGTTTGTTTGTTTTTAAAGCAGAGTAATTTGTGAGAGAGAGGAAGGGAGGGAGTTGTGCTCCCTGCCCTACGCTTTGCTGCAGGTTTGCCACCATCTCCACAACAGCTCTCCAGCTGCCGCCACATTTTAATTCTAAACCCACGAAGAATTAAACACAGCCTCAGCTGAGGGCATCAGGCCATCTCGCATCCCAGAGCGGGGCTTGGTTTGAGTGTTACTGAGTCACCCTGCAGTGCTCGCTCTTGCAGAGCGAGGATCGCACCCTGCCATGCCAATCAATCCTGTCATCAACATTAAAGAGTTCAGGTCTGAGCATCAAGTCAGAGCTTCAATCAGGATTTATTGCCATTTCATTTTGCTTCAGAGGCTGACAAGTGGGCTTGAGCACATTTCAATATGCTGATTCTTCTTTATAAAAGCAATTACAAGCAGAGAAGCACAGAACAACCTCAACTGCTGAAAAAACCCAATGGGACTTCTGATTTAGTAAGAAGTGCTTAGCACCATTAATGAGAGCTACACCAAGCACCCGGCAGGATTTGATCTTACAGTACTCAGAGTTGACAAGGAAAGACATTTTCTTTTTAATTGCTATTTTTACCTGCAATCGCGTCATTATGAGTCTCAAGATCAAATTCTGTGAATTCATTTCCCATTGATAAAAAACCCCAGATATTATTAAGTTCTTTTGTCATTACAGAAGTACCAGTCATCTTCATATCAGCCCTGGTGAAGGTTACTCCAGTCTGAATCAGCATGATTTTTATTCTGTTGCCTTTGGTCAGTGGACCATTTACTCCAGTATGTTATTTTTGGTACTACTGAATACAATTACAGAAATCCAGAAACGAAATGCACTATTCTATTTTAATTTGTTTCTTTGCTAGTATCGTGTTTGTTAAGCTCAGCAGTGATTTTGGAGGACAGGGAACAGGCAGACGGTGCTATTCTACTGAACCCGCTTTAGGATTAATGAAGGGAGGCTGTTTACAACTGTGGGACAACCCCTTGAAAGACACCAATGAGCAAAGCTGTAGTAATTCATTTTTGCACCTACGTGTTTCCTCCAGGCCCAGCTTACTGTCTGCTATTTCAGCTGTGCTTTTCCCAGCCTCCTTATGGCTCCTCCGAGCTGCCACCCACCCACTGTGGACCTCTAGGTCACCAGTCTCATGCTTCTAACACGTTCTTCTTCCCACACTTTCGGTGGTGTTTATAAAATAAGCAGCAGTGCCCTATTCCAGTAAGGCTTGTACAACCTCTAATTATTTTGGCCACGGTAATAAAGCAAGGTCCCCCAGAGCAAAAAAGGATGAGGCGATATACTTAGTCACACACAGATCTCTCGCTGTGCCCGTACTGAGTCACACTGCCCGTGGGTCTAGCGTAGGAGGAGCTGTGTATAAGAACCGTGTCACACACTTACTGCTAGATCCCATCAGCACCTGATCTCTTCTCCGGACCTTGGCCTCTTGCTTGTAGCTACAGGACAGCATGGGCGGCCCCACCCAGCAGTAGGGTGAATGTGGGAGAGAAAACATTTTCCAATTCATTTTCAAAAGCAAAAAATTCTCCGCTTCTTCCTGCGCTCAGCTAAGCCTCCTCCACATTAGATATTCCATGGCATCCCTTTTATAATGGTTGACAAGTTGAATCAAAGCATATAAATCCCTAGGGGAATTTTTTTTTTTCCAAGGGAAAAGAAAAAAGGAACCCATCTTAACAGTACTGCAGCATGCATATCAATAAGAGAACTTCAGCAATCACTTCCTGGGTGTAATTACATTCATCTGCACCTGTGACTAAGTGACCTGTCAAAGTGTCAAAGAATCTAGTTAGGGAGCGAAATGCCTTGCTCATAACAACAGCCCATGTCAACACCTGCACTTCTCCTATTTTAATTTTAGCTGTAGAGAAATTGTCTAGGCTTGCAGTTAAGCAGTGCGTATGGTGTATAGTTGCAAAGGTGTCTATCCTAAGTGCATAAGATCAAGTCCTAGCATGATGACATTAAATCTGAGCTAAACGTCCTTGGAGGATTTGAGCAAAGCCAGGTTAATAAAGAATGCTTCAAAAAGGGTTGAATTTCACCTGGCATGGGAAGAAGGCAGTGTAGTGTACCAGCATGCCAGAGCAAGGTGAAAAGAAAAATCCTTTCACATTAGTGCAAAGGTATAATTATTCTGCTGGCAGAAAAATTTTTCCTGCACAGACCAATTCATGATGGTCAAGGTCCATAAATTGCAAATTAGGCTAATTTCACAAGTTAACCTCAATAAATTAAGAATCACTTCTTCCACCTCCCTGACACCACTTGACATCTCCCTGGGTAAATGCCACTGATCTGTGACAGTCACTGGTGAATCCCAAATGGGAATTTCCCCTTTATCGAACATGAATTCTGGTACTGAATGGACAACCAAGGCAAAAGGACATGAGCAACAGCCAGCAGCTCAACACTGTAGAGGATAGTAAGTGTAAGAAATGGTTAGAGACTTGATATAAGAGACTTAATCCAGTGTCATTCAGAGGTTAGTCCCAATTCAAATTACAAGGCTTAGAGGAACTTGCACTCTTAGGAAGCACCGCTCTCCAGTGCTTGGAGCATGGTTACCTAAAATACAAGTTATTAGCTTCCTTCTAGTTTCCCTTGACCTCCATGGGAAAACATGGGCATCCAAAAATCCATTGAAGAAATTGATTTTTAAGATCAGGGCCACTGAGGTACTGTAAGGGTAATCTGTACAACCTCTACATCCTCCCATGCCATCCCCTGACCTTCTAAACAGATCAAGAACTAGCATTGCCTGTGGGGCACCTCCCAGGTTCAGAAAACAAGCTGGCTGTTATCTGATCTCATTTCTCAATGTCACATATAACATGAAGGTGCCTGGAAAACTGTCAGTGTGACCCGCGGTTGGGAAAGTACGAAGATCCCTGTCAGAGAACAGACAGACTCGGAAGAAACTAGCATAGCCTCATAAATAATTTTAGCCTGAGCGGAGACCATCCTATATAAAAGGTTCATTTTCACTCTACATCATTCTCCAGCAAGACTGCAGATAAATACCTCACACCCTGTTCTGGGCAGAGAAGAAATTTTGCTCAAGACCCATGACAAATGACCAGTCAGAAATGGCAAGCCGAGGGGAAAAAAATTACTGACCGATGCGCAGAAAAGAGCATCTTCATGAAATATAGCTGATTCTGAACACATGGTGTCATAGAAGGGGACATAAAATTGCTTTCTGCATAAGTAGAGACTAGGGATTGTTGTGGCACTTCAACAGTTCCCCACCACTCTCTGAGGTGATGTGAGCAGGGAACAAACTTCTGCTCAATGGACTCAACTTAATAAAAGGATGTACCTCATGTCAGTGGCTGCTGCTCTCGCAGCATTAGTTAAAATTTAAGTTGAGATGAAAGGACAACAGGATGCCTCCTGCCTCAAAGCCGACCCAACTTACATTTCTAAAAGACATGTTTTGCTGAAACCTAGAGATGAGATGAAGTTATCGCACTGAAACCATTTTTGGTCCCAATGTCAGGTTCAGCACAACTGAAGCACGTTCCAAGTGTATGATGATTTTGTTAATACCTTAAGTACATTCTGAATTGTTCTCAGTGGTCATTTTTGTGGGTGGTGTTTTTTTAAACACCACTTGTATCTCTTGTTTAGAATGTCATTTTTCTAAATACCCTTTCATTTTGTTTCTGTGTGCTGAACGGGCAACTGGAATATTTCAGTTCTGTTACAACTGAGTTTTGTTTGGTTAAAAGCGACACTCAACCATTTTTCCACATCCACTGAAATTTTGCTTTAGCTGAAAAAATTGATCTTTCCCTAATTTTGAATTTGGCATGGAATAGACAGGGGTTTCTATTCAGATCTTATTATAACTGGAACTTCACCATAAACTCACTGACGCTTTCTTTCTTGCAGGAGATTTTGTGAAGGTATTGCCTCTTAACCAAAACCAAACTGCAGCTTCATCATGGTTCCTCGGTGACTGGTACTCCACAGGTTAGCATGACAGCTGTCACTTCTAAGCTCTGCTTTGCTCTGCCACTGCTGTGCCCTGCTCGGATGCCGTGACCCACAGAGATTGCTCTGTAGAAATATAGCACTACACTCATTTAGTACTCCAGTTCATGATTCTTGTAAGTAGAGGTTCACCTAAATTAATAGCAACTCAACTCTGAAAGGTTCTAAATATGCCATGTTTGAAGGACACAACCATACATCATTTGAAAATCTAAAGTAGTAAAAAGAAAATAAATAGGTTTTTTTAAACATTCAAGAGGTATCTCATGTATAATTATTTAATCAAGTCAACACCACCTTCAGTTATCCCTATGGCATTCAATAGGTACTGCAAACTGGATGCTATGATCTGCTTAATGAACTCCATGCGGTTTCTTCAAGAGATCTCCGATCACTAAAATAACAAAGGCTGATGTTAACTGTGTGAGCAGTGCCAGGCTGAGAATCTGCTTGTCCTGTGATAGACAGGGTGATCAGAGCACCCCTTTTAATTAATAACTGGTAAGAGTCTGAAAAAAACATTAGATAAAAATATCTAATTAGATATATTAGATAAAAATAACAATAATTTAAAAAAAAAATCAACTGAAGCCTCCACCACAAGAAGCAGCAGCTGAAGGTCAGGGTCCAGCACGTGGAGAAGTCAGATCAGCTGGTAAGTTACTGTTAGTGAGGGGGCAAGAGAGCCTGTGCCCACTTTTGCTCATGCAGAATCACACATTCACAAGACAAAAATATTTACGTGTGAATGTATACAACTACGCAGGACACCGTGTACTCATCTACAGGTACACACCTGCTTGCACGTATTCTGGTGCAAACACATTCACGTACAAGTCATAGTCAAACACAATCACAGCTGCACAAGAGAACAACAAAAAACTACGCTGCTCCATGCACGAAGCCAGGCACCGTCACACCGCAGCACTCGCACTGTCCAACTGAAACACTTTTGAATTTCATCCCGTTTCTGTTCCAGCTTCAACCTCTGCGCACAGTAAATCTTTTTCAAGCCTGCGAGACGTGAGCAATGAAGACAACAACATCAATGATATAAAATTAATAGTGCAAAATGGCAATAAAATGGGAAAATCCCAGCACTGCCCATAAAAGCATATTAGCCTGACCCGTATTTACTCTTCTTTCCTGGAGAAATTAGTTGGTTTCTCAAATCTTATGGGAAACACTAACAGTAATGAAGCAGAAAAGTGATGAATGTTAAAAAATTAGGGTGATCCATAAATGGTTATATACTTGCCCCTCTTTGTTGCCCATGCACTTTTGATGAGCTTGCAAAGTTTTAAACCTTTTAAATTTAAGACAGAGCAGTTATATTTCTTTCAAGCTACAATGGAAATAATTTCCTTATCTATCATTTAGAATGGTTTAATACTTTCATTAATCCACACATCATAAAGCAGAAAGTGATTTTTATACCTATTCCAATCAGTCATTGTGCCTCCCTGCAAATGGAAAATGGCTGTTTTCTGCTGATTCTGAAGTTAAACTTAAGGCCAGTATCTTCACAAGCCAGGCTAGTTGTGAAGGCAAAGATTTAAAGGCAGACAGAACAGGTGCCATCTCTGCTCTGTCTTTAATGGACAAATTGCCGGTCTTTGATATCTAGTGGGGCTGCTCATTTGCTTGCTAGGAAATGTTGCCCTGTCACATTTGATGGAAGCCACAAAAGACACTGGTTAGGGTAACAGTGATGTTGTTAGCCACAGGAACCAGGCACCTTCTTACCAATGCCTGTGTTCTTGTCTCTAGATGCAAACCCTCACCCAAGCAAAACATGACAAATCATTCCCAAAACACGTTTGACAGAACTGTGGGGCAGCTGGGGGCAAAAGATCAAGATCTATCTACCTGAAAAGATGGTTGGTATGGGCTTCAAGCAACACTGACGCAGGTGTAATCAGTGGTATAGGTTAATAATCATGTTGCCAACTAGGACTTTCTTTTATTAGTATTAATTTTTTATTTTCCATCCAGTCAGTCCATGAATTTCCACACAAATGATGGATTTTTGACAAAGTCTTTTCTTGTCCTTAAAAAAAAAAAAGCCGTATTTTCACCAGGTATCAACTGAGCCATCAATCCAATGATTTCAAAAGCTGTTGAGTTGCTCAACTTCTACTTTCTCTAGCTTTTTCTATTTGTCAGACAGCAATTTTCCCATACTGTGGGCTTTGACAACCCCAGAACTGATTGATGATTTAATAGACAGAACCTTGTTATTAATGTCTCACGATGGTATCAGTTTAAGCCTAGATCTATAGAGCATCAGGGTTTGAGCACTTACCACATCACAAGTTATCAAGCATCCCCAGTAACGTCAATAGAATTTTGGCCAGGTCTCTTAATGCACCCAGAGCTGGCTCAACATTTCTCAGAAACATATGAAAATTCAATTTACCACCCTGTGGATGAGCCATACCTGCCACGAGAAGGGCAGAGCTGCCATGAAGAGCGCAAAGAAGAAACTCAGACTTGGACTTGCATGCATCTGTTGACACCACAGAGATAAAAGACTGTAGAAAACCTGCGGGCCGTCTCCTCTACAGCATGTCTTACCCTACACATCAGCCTCTCCCTCACAGACAGTCAGACTCTCTTTTGCTGCATCTCTGCAGATGAATATCAAGATCACTGCCATTTTGTTTCTCTCCGCAGACTGCAGGTCTTGGCCTAAATCAGGACCTGACCTCGGCTGCCCTCGTTATGATTGGTATCAGGTTGGAATTAGGCCCATAATCATGGAATATTTTGCCCACAATGAGGCATTACAGAGCGAATATTATTGCTTTCAGCATACAGGTGTGGGGGGCAAAAAAGTGTCACAAGAAGCTCACTGCAGCCTTCACCCCACAGTCTGGCTGTATTATGTTTTGGCAATGTCAGAGAAGAGGAGAGAAGCCTGATGAGAGGATGGGATGGGAGACAGGCTATTTCCCTCCATCCCCCAAAAACCTGAAGCCATTAACACGACACACACACTGAATCATAAGACCAGGTTCTCTGGACCACTTTCCTAAACTTAGGTGCCAAGAGCTGACCTTCCTACTCAGCCTGAAAGTTTCCTGCATTTCTGCGCAGAGGTGCTCTGCCTTGGGCAGAGGTGCTCTGCCTTCAAAGGGCAAGAAGTTTTCCAGTTCACACAAATAAAATGAATTGTATTCAGATGCATTTAGCAGTTTAGGTGGGTGTCACTGTCCCACCCCCCCCCACACACACACACCCTTTATTGCTACCATTTCCAAAGAATTAAGTAGTAGAGACTGTTCCCAAGCACGCTGAGAAAGAGATCCAAAGCTAAATGAGAGTCTAATTGGGCGTACATCAAATCTGACCGTTTAAACGCTCATGAGTCATTTACATTCAATGGCAAGCATCCTTGGAAACTACCAACCATCCCAAAGAACCTCGTGAAGGTGTACAGCCTGTTGACTTTTTTATGCATCGGATTCAGAAGCTCACTAGCTTGGGCCCTCCATGATATTAGTTTGTGAATATCTCCGAAGAGAGACGAGATGTCTCTCCATTTGAGTGGAGAACAAGCTTCACTCTGCCCAACTTTCAGAGTTTCAATGGAATTGCAGGCAGAGGTAGAAGGTGGGGGGGGGGGGGGTCACATCCTTTTAGTGTGCTGTTAAAAAGCCTCTCAGTGCCTTCACCATCTGTCTTCCAAATAAGTTCAAAGCATTTGTCAGTGGCAACCAGTGTTATCCCTTTTCCAAAAGGTCTAATCAGTATGTCAGCTGGATTATTAGTAAGACAAATGCACTACCATAGGTCATATATACAATATTTTTTTGCCAAACACTCCTCCCCTTCTGATAAATTTCTCATTTTTTATTCCAGCACACTGCAATACTTTTTTTTTTTTTTAATGTTGAACTAGCAAAGGTCTTATTTGTTTTTCCTGAACAAGAGAGGTGTGTTTTTTTAATACTCATCCCTGGTATGATAATGTGGAATAGAGCACAGAAATGAAAAATTGTTTCTTTCCTTAGAAGTACTGGAGGGAATAACTATCATTACAAAATGTTGGTGAAAAATTAGCTTTTCTACTTCCCACACTAATATTTAGGAAACCTTGGCGAAAGTCATAAACAGGAGAAGTAAATTTTACCAATTTAGCTTTTGCTCAAATGCTGCAGGCAACAGAAATGGAAGGCCACATCCATTCTGGGAGGCACGCTGCCAGTTTAACACTCGTGCATTGTTTGCTTTTCTAATCGTCCATCCCCTCTGTGTCACAGATCTCCACCAGGTGTCCCACCTTCACATCCAGTCCACATTCATTCCAAATGACCCTGCAAACCAATAACGGGTGCTTAACCCCCAGAAGTCTCAATGTGGGGCAATCTCCTTGGCTTCTCATGAATTCAGAGCAGGACCCCCGGGTACTGCAGTACTCTCTACACTCCCTGCTTTATAGTGGTTCACAAAAAAATCCAAATGAAGCAATTCATAACGCGTTTGAAGGTATGTCAAGATCACAGAACACCATTCAGTGAACTGAAACCTGAGATAGCTGAGAAGTGATGACCAATATTAGGATCAGGTTAATTGTGTTAATCTCAAGCTGTTTCTACATTATACGTCACATTGCTGAACGTGACAATGATCTTTCCAGTACTGGATGCAAAGGATGGGTCTCTTCCTAGCATCATCTCTCGTCGCGTAAACTCAATCTGCAGCCATCCTGAACTGCTGACTAGCAAGACGATCAGAGCGTATAGAAACGTGTGTTACCTGAAAATCCAACAGAAATCTTTAACATAGGCAGACTTTCAGGTTAACTGGTCTATTTTAAATAACTTTTTTCTTTTTAAATGTTTAACATTTTTTCTGATTCTGCACTGAAGTGAAGGTAAAGCCTTTCAAAGGTATTTGTTAAAACATTTCTCTTCAGACAACAATTGCAGCTGTTTTATTGTTGCTCTCTTCTGTTCCCACACTTTCCCCAATGTGCAGACCCCCTTCTGGATAAAACATTCCCAAAGAATTTTTCAGCCTTGACAAATACAGTGTTTTTTCCATAAAATGAGGCTTTGTGAAGAATGTTTCACCCACCTTTAGAAATACAAAAAAATTACTTGTTAGAAAAAATGCTTAGTAATTCAAACTCTTATCTGGAAAATTTCTCCTAGTTCTCAGGGCCAAAATTTGGTCTACGTGAGTAAAAGGTCACTTTCTAGACACAAACACGTATATATTTATAAATAAATATATAAAAATATCCACAGAAGCCTATATGGACAGACATCTACATGCTCAGTACCACAGAGGAATACCTTGCCCCAGCTTTCGTGTGCAATTCATTGTCGACAGCGATACTGGTTTTCATAGCTCAAGGATTCGACAGATAGATCACGGCACTAATTATCACACTTCAAAATGCGTCCAAGCTTGGCAGCTTGCTTCCCTGCCAGTCACCAAGCCAGAGACTTCATCGTCCAGAGAGATGCTTCAGACTAGTTTTCAGGTCTGGCTTGACACATATTTAGCGTGCTCTTGGACGGTGGCTCATCTAATCCCTCCTGCTAGGCTGGGCAGGAAGCAAAGCAGACCTGTTTCCCAAAAGAATAGCCGAGGAAATTCTTTGCTGACCGCCGAAAAACACTTATTCCTGAGAAACACAAACCTCCAGGTACTGCTCTCTGCTCATTGAGCCACCAAGGCAATGCAGAGGATAGACTCGCCATTCCAGAAATGGACATCAGGAATTCATTTTAGGTGGCTAAAGAAAGCTCTCCCTGGATGCATTTGCACCCTGGGTAAATATCTGTTTCTTAAACACGGGAGAGTGCCCAGACTTTCAGTCTTACCCCCAAAATCCATGAAAATAAATGCAAATCCCCCCCACTGATGCCAGAGAGCTCCGGCTCAGATAATTGCTTTTATCTCCAGCAGCGTAACCTGACAGGACAACTTTCTCCCGCCTGCCCTTGCTTTCTTTTGGTGTACATTTCCCTTCAGTACACTCATAACAAAAAAATCCGTGGGTAGCTAAGCAGTTACTTTCGATCACTAAAGTTAGATGAGACAAATCCCACCCAGAGAGATTAAATGATTTGTCAAGGAGGAAGAGACGAGGCTCAGCAAGCACCTGAATCTGACTCTCCCTGCTCCCAGCACCTCACCTACTTGCCTGCGTCACCCACCATTTGGTTTATCACCTCGAGCCACAAGGACACATGCTGCTAGTGCCGAGCGCTCACCGGGTTGGTTCCTCACACCAGGGTTCATTGCCCAGGCTCACCCGCGCTCCCACTGTTCCCACATTCCCCTCCCTCTGCTCTGCCAGCTGCGTCCATCTCGGCACAAGAGCGAGGCTTCACAACTGCGTTTCTCTTAGTAATTGTGGTAGGTTTGCCCCCAGTCTTACATTTGAAACCAACGACGATTCCAATCTACTTAGAATGTAAAACAGAATCAATAACAACTCTCATTTGGCTCAAGCACTGGGGAATGTGTAACTATTTAATGCATATTTAGACATAGTTTATGTTATCAAGCTATGTCCTTCCAACGTGATAAAGTTGCCATCCAGCAGTGGTGTTGAGATTAGAAATTGGCAAAAGAGACACAGAGATTGATTTAAAAGAGTTTTCTCATTGAATCATAACCTCACCACATGGCATTTGCTAATGAGCTAGCTTCTATTTTGTCTTTTTAAGTAACTTTTGCTCATGCATCACTTCTGCTCCAATGTATCTTCTCTTAAATGACAGGGCTGTACAAGCAATATTGCAGTTGCTGAAAGACTGCACAAGATATATCATTCTGGACTGGAGATTAGCCACAGTTCTATTAATGGTCTATCTGCAGGCACGCAAAGTGTTTAGTAGCAATAATAAGAATGGCAGACCTTTTGGTAGACTGGAAGGATAGTTTGAGCATCACAGGACAGCTAAGAGAACGTTCCTGAGCATTTTAAAGTAGCTGGTGGTTGTATGGACAAGGTTTTCACATACTGAACTAGAAAAAGTGCATAAAAAAGACTGATTTTCAGAAGGTAAACAGAGGATATCTATTTTAAGGTTGCTCAGGTCTTTCAATAAAAGAAACCAAACAACCATGGCTGCCTTCGAAATCTAAGTGAAGAGCTTTATCTCAAAGAATTTTTAGTGTTGTCTTCTGAAGTGTTGATAATATATACCAGTACAATCTAGTAGGCAAGAATAAGAACTGAACTTTGTTTGACGCAATCAATGGAGAAGCAAAAAGAAGATTCCCAAATAGTCTAGTTATGGCAAGAGAAAGAGCCTTCTAACCTCTGAGCTTAGTGGAAGAGATAAACAGAAGAGATATATCTTTTACCAAGAAAGAATTAAAAGGGAAATCATTCAAGCAGGGAAAAAAAGGCGCAAAATTTAATCATTTTCAAAAGAACAAGAAAAAGGTATCTTGAGTAAAGCCAGATCAGCCTCTGATATGTTGCATTTTACAGAGTCTGAATAAATGAATTGCTGATATAACAATTACACGCTTACAGTTAAAAAAACCCAGCAATTAAGAGTTAGCTGTAATTAAATCCCCACAACAGGTTTGGTGTGAAGAGAGGGGGAAATGAATCAAAAGATAAAAGAAGTTGCATAATCCAAGACTGAAAAAAATCTACCGCAGAAAAATTAATCAGAAAAAGGACAAAATGATATTTTTTGTAAATCACTACACTGCGACCTTTCAGAGAACTGCAAGATAAAAGAGACAGAATGTGATGGCATTGTCACTTAGGCAAAGTGATTTCTCACATCATTTCAAATGGCTACATGGTTTCTTTATGACAGTTAAACAAAAGAACACTCAGAAGTCATGTACATCTGAAAGCCTGATGTCTCCTTGAGATGGAATTGGTCAAGACCTTTCAAAGGCACAAAAATTGTATACACCAGTTTGGAAATGGGATGAAGCACATGGCATATATATATCTGAGATTAAGGACCTTTTAAAAGATTATTTTTCTTTGATTTACAGACAATTTCTGTAAATCGAGCCATTGCTTTGCTGGAACTATCCAAGTTTCCTTCATTCTTGCCTTCCAAAAAAGTGAAGAAACAGAGATGACTTACTGTGCTTCATGTCTTTACAAGCCTGTTTGTCTCTATGTCGTTTCTGGTATATGATAGTTCAAAGGCAATTCACTAAGGCTGTTAAATACACCATCTCCAGTTCTTCATTTTTGGGAAAAAAGAACCACAAAAAAAAGAAGGAGCAGAAGCTGCTCAAAGGCAGCTTCATTGAATGTTAGAGAAGTGCTGATGCCAGACAACATGGATAAGGCTGTGTCTTTATCACCATCATTATCCAACCCTGGATGACAAAAGATACTCTGCTATAAATTGGAGGGGCAAAGCCAGAGGCAAGAAAGTGCCAAAAAGTCAGTTTGTGAAAAAGAGGCAGGTAAGAGTGTTGATGGGGTTGGACACCACCCCTTTGCACCACTGAATATGCTGAGACACTGCCTTAAATTGTCCCCTTGACTTAGCATCCCTCCAATGGGTTGGGCCATGGTAGCAGTAAATCCCCCCACCTTAGCAGATACACTTTTGTGTCTTCAGACACAATCACAATTCTACACACACACAAATAGAACATAGCTACCTACACCCCGCCATATTTACATACCCTAAGAAACTACTGAGCACACACGTACACCCAAACGTGTCCCTCCTAGAAGTCCAAGTGTAGGGTAATGATTCCTCTAACACCTCCGCAAGTTCCTGAATGTTGGGGTTTAAGCCTCGTGAGCAGCTAAGCCCCACACAGCTGCTTGGTCCCCCCATCCCTCTGGTGGGATGGGTGAGAGAATCTGAAGGGTAGAAGTGAGAAAACTTGTGGGTTGAGATAAAGACAGTTTATCTCAAAAACTTGTGGGTTGAGATATCGACATGTAAAACAAAAGCTGCATGCACAAGCAAAGCAAGGAATTCATTCCCTACTTCCCACCAGCAGGGAGGTGTTCAGCCATCCCCAGGAAAGCAGGGCTCCATCACACATAATGGTTACCTGGGAAGACAAACACCATCACTTGGAATGTCTGTCCCTTCCTCCTCCTTCCCCCAGCTTTTATTGCTGAACATGACATCATTTGGTACGGCATATGCCTTTAGTCAGTTGAGGTCAGCTGTTCCAGTTGGGTCCCCCCCAACTTCTTGTGCATCCCCAGCCTACTCGCCGGCAGGGAAGTGAGGGAAACAGAAAAGGCCTCAACACTGTGTAAGCACTGTTCAGCAATAGCTAAAACATCCCTACGTTATCAACACTGTTGTGGTCACAAACCCAAAACCTAGCCCCTTACAAGATACTGTGAAGAAAGTTTACTCTATCCCAACCAAAACCAGTGCACTGAATAACTGCACTTTCTGAATGAAGTAAACTGCATGGAAGAAAAAGTTAAAATCTCTTTGCAGTTTATACTCACGCAAATGGCTGAACACACCACACTGGTGACAGCTGCTCACTGTGCACCAGACAAACAAAGGGCAGGTTGTGAAGCTCCACCGTTTCACTCCATGTGTCACTACACTTCATGAAGGCTTTGGAGTCACCTCCTCCCAAGGCAAAGGGTAATTTAGTCTCCACATCTGATTCCCAGCCTCCGGGATAAGCATGTCAATAGAGATTACTATCAGCTGCAAGGTCAGGTTTTGAGATGTGGCTATTAAGAACGGGAGTCATATCCCCGACGTCACCCAAGAGCCATCAGAGGGTAAAGACTGTGTGGAGTCTCTCTTGAGTTATTCCCAACCCAAGCCAGGTTCAATACTAGTCACCTACAGCTGAAAGGTGACACTGTTCATTACAAATCTCGAGAGCCAATCTGTCTATCAAGCAGGGAAAATATTGAACAGGAGAGAAGGAGAAAGATTAGCTCTTCATCAGAGTCAGTACCTGAGAAGAAGAGTAGCTGTCAACAGAGCTCCCAGGCAGCAAAGCAACTTAATGGAACTCTCCATACCACAGGAGAAACTGAGCTTTGCAACTGAGACAGGATTCAGTTGCCTCAAACATGAAAAATACGATTAGCACTACTTGCATTAAAGCGAATAACGCTACGGCTTTTCTCTTACAGAAAAGAATAAGTGTTCTTAGGTCTTGTAAGGGGGCAAGGACAGAAATGTAGATAAGAACCTAGAGGGAAATCAGAAAATGTCACCTTTTTCTAGAAGCTTTTTTGGGGGATAGGGAGAGGAAGAAGGCAGATAGGTGAAAAATATTTAAGACCATTTGTCTCTAAATTAAACTAAAACACTCTCTTCAAACATTAATAGTTACAAACGTCCATCTACTGCCTAAATTTTATGATATTTTCCCTCTTAAACAAGCAGAAGCAAGTTATCACATCTTTCTGCTGTGTTTGCTGTTGAGGTTAGCTTTATGTACTTACTCTGACTTGTGCTGTGCACGTGGGCTTGTCTGTTTTCCTAACAGCAGATTGATGTGGGGGCTTTTCTCAACCCAGCTCAGACAGAGCAAGTCAGCAAAATATCTCTTCCCTATCAGTAGCGCAGGCAGAGTTGAGGTGTGGGTTAATGCTTCCTCCAGGAAAAAGCACATCCCTTCCAAAGGCATAAGAGAACCCACCCAAGTGGCTGAAATCCAAAAGGGATGGGGTCCCACGGCTCTCAGAAACCTGTTTCTGACCCAACCAGCACCATTTTTACAATGAGAACAACAAGGATTTGATATGCATTTTTCCCCACCATTTCTTTTCCTAGCCCTTGGGACAGCACAGAGCAGACACCGACGCCACCAGCCTCAGCTGAGAGGCACAAAGGATCCGCAGGTGGCACGTGTCTTACTCCAGAGAGTTATATGCTCCCTTGGTGCCAAGCCAAATATTTTTTGTGTTGCAGGCTATAATTCCTCTTGATTATAAAGAGCTAGACTCCAGCTTCTTTCCAATCAACTGAAACCAAATTGATGGGTTTTGATTGTGCCAAGGACACATTTTGACATATTTTTTTGCAGAAATCTTGGGTTGGAAATCAGGAATAAATCTAACTTTTGCAACATAAATAGCGTACTAATAAAAAAATCATATTTATTCCAATGGTAGAAGATTTTCCTATCAAGTCTGTGCTGCTGAGTATACACTTGCTTTGATCTTTTTCGTTTATGCCACAAACATTAACAATATTGTAAAAAAAAGTAGATTAATAATTTATCAGAGATGAGCTGAATATTTTTTCCCTCCTTTGTGTATAAGCAGCTTGGCAACAAAGCTGTCTAACTTCAGGATCAATCTTACCCTTATTTTCTATTATGTACTTCCTGTTGTTCCCAAACAAGATTAATTTTGTTTTATGCAAGTCACTGAACAGTCTCCACTAAAATAAGATTGATTTTGAATTTCTTTTCTCTCTCTCCTCTCCCTCACTTTATTTTATTTTATCAATGTTAATAAAACCACAGTGACTTGTAAAATTCAATTTAGAATTATTTTCCACCTGGAGAGGTTCAGACACTTCCCCCCCCTCCCCTTTTCACAATGGAGTTATTTCTCACTCACAACAGTTAGAAAGTAGATCTTTTATGCAACAGTTTTGTAAAACAAATATTCCGGAAGGACCGAAGGAAGGAAAAGTGTCATACTTCTGACATAAATCATCTCAACAAAATAGACAGTAATGGGCATTTTTGAGCGAATCTCCTTCTCTCTTTCATTCATGAATTTAATTCAGAATGAACAAGATCTCATGAGCAATTTCTGCACCGTTTGCAGAATTTTTTTATTTTTGAGACTGTTGAAGATTTTTCTCATTTAACATTATTAAAGGGTTCTTTTCAAGGTGGAAAAAAATGTTATTGATGTAGAGAATGGGAATTTTCTTTACCTGGGATATGACCTGACATGAAACTGAGTAGGGGGAGAAGGTTGGGGTTTGGTTTGGTTTTTTTGAAGCCTAGTTTATCACCCATTTATGATCACCATATTTTCTCATTTCACTCATGGTTGACTACAAAACTAGCATGATATCTTTCACTGTCTGGTGACCTTCCTAAATTTAGAGTTGTGTGGATTTTCATAGTTTTCACTTTCAGTTTCTCTTTCTATTATTTTACTTTCCAGGTCTTAGTCCCTGAGATTGATGCTGCTCCACTGAACACAGCACTGATTGGAGCATGTTTATATGAAAGAAAGCTACTCTTCATCTAAATAGCCATCATTCGAATCCTATACCCAAGCTATGGTAATCTAAGAGTACCTCCAAAACATTTACAGTGAGGAGACAGGACTGGTTTGAACTGTTCAGACAAAAAAAACACGGATGTATTAATATATTTCTCCGAAGAACATATCATTAGGTCTCTGGCACATAACTGAACAAAAATGTATTATAACCACATGCAGAAAACATTAGAGGAAAGGAATATGCTCACAATGATTAAGACATCGCAGGCAAAGTAGCTGGTGATTTGGTGGGAGCATGGATACTGACCCAAAGCTCACTGATTTTCCAGTGAGAATACTCTTAGTCACAAATTCCAGATGGAATAAGTATTGAAAAAATTATTTCTTATTCATCAACTGTTATTTCTTCCTCCCGCCCTAGAGCTACAGGTCAGGAGTTACACGGCATCCAAAGGCATGTTTAAGTATCAAGAGGAAGAGGTCTCTGACCTGGAGAGGGTATAGTTGTTTTGTGAGCAACCAAGAGGAGATCTGACCTGGAAGTTGGTGTTGAGCAGAATTGCCCTGACAGAATAGTTTCCCTGGACAAAACACCTGCTCAGTGAGAGGGGCTGGCAGGAGCGCGTTCCTTTTGATGAAACTTTCAGTGGAAAGTTATTGAAGCATTTCATTCTGAGGCAGTCAAAATATTTTGCATCAATAAGACGAATTGCTTCTTTTCAAATGAAATATAATAAAGGCAAATGACATTTCCCATCACATTGAAACAAAACACTTGGAGGAACGCTTCCATTTCACAAAAATGAAATGTTTCTGCTTTGCCCGGTGCAGGAAGACACCAAGTCTTTAGCCTCAGGATGTCCAACTGGATGGACTTTCCTGATTTGTTTGGATGAAATCTAATAGCAATTGATCTGGATATTTGACATGGCCAAGGTTCTGGCGATCTGGAAAAAGAAGAGGGCCAGGTTTTAGGGCAAGAACTGCAGATAGCTCTACCCAATTCAGAAATTCCAGCAGAAGGCTTTTTCATGGTTTTGTTTCCTCTTTAGTCCCTAGAAGAGCAGGGCAACAGAGACAACACGGGACAGAAGAGAATTACTGCAGTTGTGAACAGGCATGCACGGCTCACATTTGTAGACAGTAGAAAGACAGAGGGGAAGTAAACCTCTCCAGAAGTGCATATGCAGACAGCATTGTCTATAGTAGGGCTTTGATTCACGTCCAGATTCCAGGATTTTTCACTTCTTTTTGCTGAAGGGACAGGACAGTTACTGCAGTCAGTTCAGTTATAGCAAAACATCACTCCTAGGAAGTTCAGTCTTAGAGGTGTTACTGCTAACACGTTGAAAAACACTGGAAAAATTGCAGATGTTTAAACTATTCCCCTGTCAACTTCATCAGAATTCAATGCAAAGCCATTTTAACTGCGTCTAGATTAGAAACGCACACTGAGTGTAGATCAGACATTGTTTCCGTTTATTTTAGCTTTATAGACAAAGTATTCTCTTTGTTAATGGGGAAAATAACCTATTTTTCACTTCAGTCAAGGAAATAGCTTTTTATTTCCAAAAAAGAAGAGGATCTGGAAAGAGAATCACATAATCAGGTAGGGCTGTCAGCAGCATATGGCTCAGAGCAGGAAAAGGGAGGCTATTTCTGAACTTGTGAAGCTGGGAGAATGTCTTTTATCAAGATAAAATACAAAACTTGTTTTGAAAACTTTACAATATTTCATCTGGGTTCAAACAAAAGCTGCTGACGACAGACACAAACAATTTACATCTTCAGAGCTAGGTGCGGGAACTGCAAAGCGAGCAACAGAGCCGGGGCTCTGGGTTATTCAACATAATCCATTCCTTTCCTAAGGCTTACACAAGCGTCCTTCCCGCTTACAGCACGCTTCAGAAAACGGCGTTCCTTTCTCTGCGTGTTTCTCACCCCTTTTCAAACAAACACTGTTCATCTACTGCTCTTCTTAGAGAGGCGGGGGGGAGAGAGCCCAGCGACTCGCTAGGACACAGTGGCAGTCCCACGTGATGCTCTTGTATGCTCCTGTGTTTCTCAAATCCAGTGGCTGGTCTGATATTTTCGGAAGGGATTTAAGGACCTTATTCCAGTTAACAGAGGAGTCTTAAAAATTCAGGTGGTTTAGAAAAGCGTCCAAAATCCTGTTTACCTGTCCAAGTCAATCCCGTATTTCAAATCCTCTGGTCATATCCAGAGAAAATGTTACCAGACACAGGAATAATCTATCTTCAGAAAATCATCTAGCATTTTCTTCTAATGAACTCCTTGAATGTTTTACATTAGACATAGAAAGTAAAATGCAAGCAGTCATCTGAGCCAGGGCCACTGGTGTGAATCTGGTGCCTAAATAAAACAGCAGAAAAGCATACTGAATAGAAAATATTTTGGATATTTCAGAAACACTTGTAAAGCTGTTCAGGGGGTGAAGATTTATAAGCCCACTGACTGCAAGTGAACTTTTCTGGAGATAAATGATGAGCTCACCTGCTCCACAGGCTTTCAACATTTGCATTGGGATACAGAAGCAGACGATTAAATTTGCAGCTATAACCTCTCTTGGCAATGATTTTACAAAAAAAAAAAATCTAAGAGATCACATGGAGGTGCTTCATTAACTCATGGTCAAAGATACTGAAGTGCCTTTTTGGGTAATGTAGTGGTTAAAAACACAAGTGAAGACAGTCTTCCCTCGTACTCCTCAGCCTCCAATCATTACATTTTTCCAAGGATACTCGCCACCACACTCCCCTAGGTTTTAACATTGGGGCCAAATAAAACGCACTATTTTTTCCCCCCAAGCACAAACATTATGACCGATACTCTGTTATTTTATACTCTTCTCCAATGTATGATCCTGGCTTTTTTGCTACCCATAGCAGTCTGCTGCACAAGGCAGCTTTCTATTTATCCATGCTTAGAGCCAGCGCATCGTGGAGAGCACACAGGTTATTAGACCAGGTTGCAAAATCCAGCCCAGCGAGCACTGTGATCCTCCTTTACATTAAAAAAGTTCATTCCTCTAATAAACATCCTAGGTATGGGCTCAGGAGGCAAAAAGCTAACATCTCATCCTACCCTGCGGGCCCCAAATGAACTCACTGCATCATGGCATTAGCTAAACAAGGAAGAAATCCGCAGCCGCCGCCGTCCATTTTGGCTACCTTTGGTGAAAGTGCTGCACTGGGCACAAGTTTAAACATTGAGAACACCCCCAGGTTGTTGTGCATCTTTAGGAATCATTTTATTCCCTTTCCCTCCATTTCTCCCACTAAACAATTTCACCAGACATTTGCATGCAGATTGCACCCTGCCGTGGCCACGCCAGAGGTTTCAGGTTGAAACACATTTTATTTATTCTTTTTCTAAAAAGCATTAAAACTAAAATAAAGGTCAAAATCAGGGCCTTGTAATCAAGCCTCGAGAAGGAGTTTTTTTGGCTTGTGTTTTTAATGAAAACAGAGATTTCCATTGTAGCTCTTTCTCTGGGCAATGCTCAGAAATCAAATCTCCTAAGCCTTCCCCTCCAGCTCAGGGGAGCTCAGGACTTACACATTTCTTTCTAATTTTACCAGTGTGACATTCGCACTCTCATTTATAACAATACATCTCCAGCATTTCATTTGTAAGTTACCTGAGGGGTTTTCCTGTGTTTATTATTATCATTATTTATGTTCCTGGAGGGGGAAGGAAGCAACAAAAATCAAGGGAGGAAAATGAAATAAAACAAATCTTTCACCTTTCACAGCACTCCTGCATTTGGCAATGATTATCATCAAGCAACAAGGAAAACCAAATATTTCCTTTAAAGAGCTGCCACTAGCCAGAAAAAAACTTTTGATAAAGAAAAGATACTTATTCCAAACCAACCCAGATTATACAGCAGAGCATTTTGCATTTTCCCTCCCTTCTAAAGTCTTTACTTCAGTTATCATTAGCATAAAAACAAGGCCTCTGTTTCTTGGAGAGCTACTAATGCCTTACAGAAGCTCCTGAGAAACATACCATTTAAAGGCAATTTTCATGATATGGCAGATAGACATTTTCCCCTTTTTCCTTTTTCTTTTTAAGTGTTTTATAAATAGAGAGATTTTATTGAAAGAGAAGTTCTGTTCTCCAGGAGCTCTCTGAACCCCACTGTTTATATTTAACCTGGAGTCATGATAATCCCCTTCATTTTTCTTTAAGTTGGCATTTCATCTTTTTATTTTAATAAAATCAGAGTAACACACAGCATGCTCTATGGTAGCATCTGAGTTAATGCAATAAGCAATTATAAAGCCTATAGTGGCTGGAAGCTCAACTTTTACATATTCAGCTAGCAGCAGCCCTGGCTCGGCACGCAACGTTTTGAGCTCAGGCTGAGAAAGCGGCTGGCAGACTCGCACACAACAAAATGCTCCTTCTAATCATGTGTGTCATGGGGCCCTGCTGCCATTAGCATAGCAAAGGTGGCTGCTGGGGTGGGCATCACAGGGAAAATCAGACCAGCGAGAGCAAGGGGCTCCCAAGAAACCCAATAATTCTCCTCAATAGCAGGATGAGGCCTGCTTCGCCTGCGGGGGAGTGTTATCAGATCAGAAGATTCAGTTCACTTTAGGTCCACCTTCCCGCTACCATACACACATACAAGGTGTTCTCAGACCCCATTCTCTCCTCACAACACCCGAGCACGGCCACAACCCGAGGGTCCCCTCCTAACATTGCCCCCACCTCCTCACACAACCCCAACAGCGTCACTTAGCCCCAATTCTGCAATGAGCTCCTTGTGCAGAAACACCTGCTAAGGAGCTGTTTTAGCAACACATACGAGCTTTCTGTGCCAAAACCTAGACAATAACAACAACTCAAATACAAAAAAAGTGCCCCAAATTATACATACTGTTTCTGATACAGTTTGCGTGCAGGAATTTAGTCAGAATGGAATTACCAGGCTCACGAGACCAAGCAGCTACTCCTTTCACCACAGAAGCCAACCAAGAAGAAGAAATGTGCTACTCATTGGGGCCAGCTGAAGAGAATTAATATAGCCAGGAAGCCTATAAATAAGAGACAAGTGGAGCCAGGTTATTTTATAGGGTAGGTTGAGCTAAGGGTGAAGGTGTGTTTCAGAGCACCCAGAAAGTCTAGGTGGGAAGCCTGGGGCATTTCTATTAGGGGCTGTCTCGACTGCGAGAAATTCTAATGAGTTTTACAATAAAATTTTTTCTTGCAGAAACTCCCTTTGTTGCTTTATTTGTGTGAGCTTCAAATTTGGAAGTGTCTTTCTTTCTTTAGCGCTTGGTTTCTTTCTACAAAATGTAGGCTAAGATTAGGTTCTCAAATGCTCTGAGCACAAGTTATTCAGACAATACTTTAGTTCTGGGTCGTTGGCAGTCTTTGAAGGGAGACTTATGCCTGTCAGAGTCTGGATTTTTGGTTCAGTCACTGGGTCTTTTTAATCACTGCAGTTTCTATGCTATCCAACAGGCACTCTTCCAGTGTAGATGAAAATGCAAATAATACAAAGCAGCTTCTCACTACAGGCTTTAAAGCAGGAGAGAAGAAAACATCTCTCAAATTTCACCGGAATCTCAGTAGCTTGCAGTGTGTAAGTATTAAATTGGGCCAAAAGTCTGAAGTTAATCATAATGCTTGCTGTAATGCTAGGCACTTATCCCCTGATGTCTTCATGACCATTGTGCTACAGCTCTCATTTTAATTACGTTCCTGGCTATGAGTGCTATGCAGTTCTGATCTTAAAGTGCAGAGTTATGTGATGTTAAGGTACCACAGAAAGAAAACCCTTACTGTTTACATGCAGAAAATGGACTTCTACAAACAGAAAATTACTTAGCAGTAAAAAAAGCATGACCAAAAAAGCCCCCCCAAACACCACACCACCCCTCAATGCGTACAATAAAAAATGACAGGTTTTGTGTTTTACATGTGGAGAGGGAGGGAAATGAATGTTATGCTATTTTCGGCATGAAAGACTGAATGCTGGTGGAAAATGCTGATATTTCACCCCCACGTTAATGAACAGAAATAACACTGTAACTTTTATAAACCACCTATAACAATGAACCAAAGGGTACTTCTGTCTAGTGGTGCTTGTATCAAAACACTAAAAGCAATCTAAAGCAATAGAGTTTATTTCCAGCAGAAATAGGTGAGAAATTGCAAGCAGAAATGGAAACTGCGTTTCTGCTATGGTAGCAAAGCTCAGACAAACTCCCTCTCCACCATGGCTCAAGTTTCTCTGCCCAAAGACACGCTCCCCAGGTCCTATTGACCTGGCTATTGTGTAAGGATTATTTTTACGCTCTGCCTGTGTGCAAGGAGTCTGTTAGTTCTCATCCACATCAGCTCAGCTGGTACTTGGGCGTCTCTGCACAATTCCCAGTGTTCGAATCGAGAATAATATCTGACTCTTTGGAAAGACCTAACTCTTGCTGCCCCATGTTATGAGAAAAATGTTTTTTCCTGCATATCCTTCTTCCCTCTGCTGATGCTCTTAAACCAAAGACTTCCTCTCAGAAGCACAGGAATTACAAACTAGTAGAAACAAACATATCTCAGATCTATCAAAATGGCAGCAAGTTCTGGGCAGGATTTAACGAGGGAGAGAACATCATAATCCCTGGTAAGAAAAATTTTGTACGTGATTAAATTACTTGCAAATAGGCTGTGAAGCATATAAAATTAGTGCAGTAGTATTGGAAAAATATTTACAAAAATTGCCTGAAGTCAGGGTCTGGTGAGTGCTGGCAAAGAAAATAGTTGCTGCCTCAATAGGCCTGGAGGCCAGAAAAGAGGATGAGATGAAAGAATGCAGATGTATCTGGTGCTCTGAAATAAATTAGGAGAAAGGGAAGCAAGGCATTTTGCTCGTGTGACTCTCATTTCTGTGGAAAGCAAGCATGCAACGGATGTCTTATGCGTGAAGAGAAACAACGTTGAAAGTGCCTTTTTGGAAAGCCACAGTCCACTTTGGGTAACCTCACATCTAAGAAGAACTAAGATCGAAAACACCAAAGTGAAGGCAACCAGACTGATTTCAGATTGGAAAAATGCTCCCTTTTACTCGGTTTCCAAAGCACATAAAAACTCAGAAGGAGAGAGGAACACTCGCACTCGTTCAAATAACACAGACCAGGCTGTCTTTTTTTTTTTTTCTTCCTTCCCCACCAGCTTCTCAACTCTGAATTTCCTTCCTGTCTGAGCTGCCTCTCGCTCGCTCGCTCTTTCCCCAGAGCTGTCAGTATCTGAGCATCTCCTCTCCATTGTCTTTTCCTCTCTTCCCTCCCTGTCTCAGCACACAGGGAACACGATAAACTGAAAGGAAGCCAGGTTCAAAATTCCTGAAAAGAAGCACCGCTTCTTTCACTTAAAGCACAAATCACTTGTACAAAATTACCCCTGAGGCCACGGATCACAAAAGGACAAGACATGCACGTTGTAGATAGCAAAAACAAGGAAAGATTTGAATGTTTGGGGCTTCCAGGTGCAGGGCAACAAATACTCATAAATTTTCTGGTTAAAGTTCTTGTTTGATTTCATCATTTTTCTGTATATTTCTCTGTTGCCTCCTGGGTTTTTAAACCTCTTTTGGAAACAGGTAGAACCTCATCACAAGCAGGGGTTAAGATGGCTCTGCAGGCAAGCCCTATCTCCCCTTTCCATCCTAAATTATACCGTCTATTAGGGGACCTCACTTCTCTTCTTGAGTGTGAACTCAGCAGGATAAAGATTAGCATAGCATTCACCACAGGTTTGAAACAAATCTAGACTGCATGAACCAAAAGAAAAAAAGTAGTAATACGAAGGCAGATAACACTGACATGGATGAGACGGGAGCTCGTTCCTCTGCAAAGTTTCAGTCCTGGACAATAACTTGGACGGTGAATGCCTGTGAGCCACCAACATCACTTGAAATTATACAGGCTGAGATAAAATAATTCCTTTGTGATGCAAATGCATCTCGAACAGAGATAGTGCAGCTGGTATATTAATACCAGTAGGGGAAATTAATCGGACAAGTTTGGTGAGACAAGAGAGTTGCATCCTGTGTTTCTATCTTGACTCATCAGCGTGGCGCAGCATGAGCCTATGAATACCATCACACACTGGCTCTTAACGTAAGCCTCTTAAATGTATAGTTCCCCACAACAAAAAATGTCAAAAAAGCACTGGAAAATCCCTTTCTTCTCTTATGTGTCAATAAGAAAAAAAAATTCATTGGATTAATTCCATGATCTGTATTGCCGCTGGAGTACAGGAAAGCCTCATCAAACCCATAACAGTTTGGTATCTGTTTTAGACTTCAAATAATGACAAATAGCAATATAGACTTTCTTTTCTTAACAGCTTTCTGACCTTCTGACTGCAATTCCCACTCCGAGTGACTGCAGCCCAGGAAAGCGCCTGCTCTGAAGAGCCTGGTGGCAGCAGAGAATCTCATCAATTTTAATCCCTGAAAGGTTCACGGGGTTTGAGCTTGATAACAAAACATTGCACAACGTGGCTGAGCAGAGTAGACCTGCTCCCTCCTTGCGCTAGTAACAGAGCTCAGCACCTCTCTGCCCTGGGTGGCCTTTGCCTCTGGATTCTGGGAGAGGAGCAGGAGAACAATTTGCCTGAATGCAGAGATACCCTGTGCAAAGATAGGCAGCGGATACGAAATACCAAGTGGCAGCTCCCAGGACAGAAAGGACAAAGGTCTGCTCTTTTTAAATGAAGGTGTAGCACTAGGAAGACTGGACTTCTGAACCTAATCCCTCTCACGGGAGAGAAGAGTAAGGTAGACTAATGCATGGGGTTTTTTTCTTTTTATCCATCTAAATTTGTTGCATTCACCTTGATGGAATGGAAACCCAGTTCTTACTCAGCTCCCCAGCATTTTGAGGCAAAACAAGGTCCAGCCACCTGCCATTCACTGAATGAAATGGAACTGAGGGAATGAAGTACCATCGGTAATAAAATAAAGTTGCATGGTTGCAACAAGCTGATCTTCCCCAGCTCTCTCCCTGTATGCAAAATCTCAGCAAAACCTGCAGGCCGTGGTGGGCTGCGTACCCAGGAATCTTCCCCTTGCCAACGCTTGGCAAACAGTAGATCCAAGAAATAGTGGAGTCAGAGTCCACCGTTCATGGCTTGTTAGCTTGTTTCATTTCCAGCCCTGAGAACTCAAATCCTTCTCCTTTGCAAGCTTCTTCTGGGGCCTGAGCAGACCTAGTGAGGACCAGAATAAAATTTAAAGGAGTCACTGTTAAAAGAGCCTCTTGAATCCTTGCTAATAGTATGATAACATTTCACTTTCCCATGCTGCATAAACTCATTTTTCCCACTCCAAATCTGTGACTTGATTTAATTAAGCAATATTTTGAAGTAGAGAGGACAAATGCTCTCACAAGGAAGGTAGTGTAGCGCACAATACCAGCTCCACAGTATAATTCCACATCTCTATATATTTCTCTAAAACTGCCTGAAAACCTTTGACTGCACCAGGAACATAGGTTTTCTTTTGTTGTGCTGACCCACAGCATTTAACATCATTTAAAACCTCTTTCAATACTGGGCAGTAGCGTGTTGGTCCAGGCATCCCGACGCCCAGTACAGCGCTGACAACGGCGAGATGCCTGGATGCACGTTCCTGCTGCCTCGAAAATTCTAGCACAGGCTAAAGAGTTGCCTTCTTGTGCTTGCATCCGCTCAAAGCCAGCCTGCTTACTCCACATTCTTGCAGAAAAGCACCAGCACAGCTGCAACAGCTCTCTGTTTACACCTCCACCTGTTTGCACATCACTGGAGACATCAGCATTGTCCTGAGCCGGCAATTCTTTAAAAGCTTGTGGAAGCAGAAGCAGATAGATGTATTGATTCAGAGAACCACCAAGTCCTCACCCACATCTTAGAAGTAAATAGGGAAAAGTGCATTGCTAAATCTGGGCTCTAATTATAGCTAGAAACAACAGAGGGAAAACAGCTATGTGGCAAAATATTAAGATGTGAGTAGCAATAGAACCAAGCAGAAGGAAGCCATAGATAACAGGATGGGTAATAGCCCTCCAGCAGACTGTAGGGTAACATAGTTAAGTTGAGATATTTGCTCATACAGTAACAGAAATTCAGATTTGATTTACTTTGTAAGCCACAGGTCTTTTTTCTTTACCCAGATCACACTGGGTGGGTATAATTCAGTATACCTGCATCCTCCCTTTGAATAAGCGTGGTGTGGATAGAATTAGCTTTGCAGAAGCAGGACATTTTTTTTGCTGGAGAAACATTCTTCCTACCCTTCTTTAGATAAGGCACTCACCTTGAGTGATGAACTTTTATACACATTACAAACATGTCGATGTCAAAGATCAGTGGCTGAAAATTTGTCCTGTGTTCTCTCCCCCAATATTCTTCTGACTGAATTCTAGAAAAGTATTTTTTTAAATTATAACCCAACTCCTTTATATCTCCTAAAAATGTACTCCTTCTCCCACAAGAAATCCCCTTTGGACAGGAGTTCAGTGGTAGACATAATATATCAGATGAGAAGCTTGATGCGTATCAGCAGCAGACCTAAGAGGTTGGGACCATGGATCCATCAGGAAGGAACATAATGTGAAATTGCTTGTACATGCTGTTCCTCTACTTGCTGGAAAAGCTCTGTTCTTGTGACACTTCAGGGGATTAAGCTGATGAGTGTGCTATGCAACCAGGAACTAATACTGCGTAAAACAGCCTTTCTTAACCTCTTTTTTTCTTCTTTTTTCCCCAGGCTGCTGACCTCTCCGACAAAGTTCAAGCTCTTTCTGCCTCTTTAAGTGTAATGTGAAAACACAAATAACACATATATCATCCTGCTTCATCATGAAGAGTCATGTCTGTAGGGAATGGGAGAAATGATAAGGGGGCTGCTTGTTTCCTGGCTGAAATACAACAGCTGACAAACCCCTTTACTTCTCAGCTGCTTTTCATTAACCCTGAGGCTGGCATCCTGTCTGAGCAGAGCAGGAGCAGTGATCTGGGTCTCAGACCCAGGACCCTGTTTCCTTGGTGGCCTCGGGCAGGTCATTTCACCTGTGGTTCCTGTTGGGAACCTGTTCCCAACATTCCACCTGTTGGGACTGCTCAGAGACATCTTCCCCCAGTCCCCAGCTAAGCAAACCAAGAAAAAACAGCCTCTTGGAGAACAGTGCTGGCACTGGTTTTCTTGACATGACTGAGCTGCTGTCCTTAGATGACCATTCCCAGCATACCAATTGATAATTTGATTGGTTAACCCACATAAAGTTGTCTAAATGATGGCTGGATTTTCATCATGGTCACAAAAGGTAGAGCTCAGCCTTAACTGCTCTGCTGTGTAACCAGTGAGCACGGTTGCTTTCGATACTTGTAATGCTGAAATGTCATGAGTTTCTAAAACAAAAACTTCCTCTTCTGGAACAACTGCTTCTCATGCAGAAGAAAAGATCCCCACCCTTGTGAATGTGCTGTAAACTACACAAACTGCGTTTGGTGTAGTTATGGTTCTACAATAGAAGGAGAGTAACATTACTTAAGAGAGAGACATCCCAACCTGCCTCAAAAGAGTGGACATAGTCATTGCCCAGATATCTGAATGCTTTCTTCTAGAAGGAATAGCGGAGGCCGAATGATCTTCTTTTAAAATAATGAAAGCTAAGAAATTATTCTTTTTTTCTCAGTTGCTCAAAGGATGGCAATAGAGAATGCAAAGGGCCAAATAAATTGATATAAACAGAGAGAAATTATGCCTGTAGATCTTTGTAACCTGTAATCTTGCTCCACCCAGAGAACAAGCCCAGCCCACTTGAGGTGACAGTATTGCTTGGGCTGATGTGTTACTTGCTTGCAGAGCTTGAGGTCAGTGAAACAGATGGTAAAGTTGCCATAGCAAGGTTTGTTGTTGCGTTGGATAGGGGGCAACAGGCACCCCCCTGAGAACTATTGACTCTGGGTCCTGGGCAGCAGCTGGCAGGTTCTCTGTGCCACCTCCCTGGCTAGACAGGGAGGATCTTGTCTGTAGAAGGCGCCAGCCTGCCTGGGTGCAACTTGTCCATAGACTTTAAAATTGGAAGAGGATAGCCACCGGGCAACAGGAGCAGCTTGTTTGAGCTCTTCCAGCTGGACTGATGACTTTCCAACCTGGAGGCTGTGATTCCTGCCACGCACGGGGCGAGGGTGCATGCGAGCCCCAGACTCCTCTGAATGCTGATCTGTGCAACGCCTCTCAGCAAGATGCGCAAATCTTAATTCTGACTCCTAGAGAAAGAAGTGCTTAACAGCCAGCCACTTCTTCTGCCAGAGGATGGCAGACTTGGGAACGGTTTGAGTCGAGATAGGTACCTGTCACTTGGCGTGGAGAGGCTTGGAGAGACAGGCTTGCTGTTTCTGTAGGTAGGTTGGGGCAGTGTCTGCAACCGTTGTCCTTCCACTGTCTTCCCTTCCCCTAAAACAACCATGGTTTTCCTCATCTCTGGCGTAAAGAAGATCAAGAAAGCAGGTGCCTGCTGTTGTGCCACCCCCAATGCCAGCTGCCCTGGATAGCCCGCTGTGCCCACCGCCCGGCTGGATCCGATGGAATGGGATAAATCCTCCCCATTGCTGGTCTCAGAAAGACAGCTTCTGAACTTTACATACTGTAACAGTCAGTTGTTTTTCCCCATCAAATTGCCATTTTATGGGATAGTCTGAAACTTAAATACAATGAACTTTATTACCAATCTGACATTTATTTCCAATGTATATTTACCGCCTGGAAAGCAGGGGCGAGTGGTATGTTTTCTCCTCCGTCAAACAGGGGAAAGATACAGCAGGACTCTCCCCATTACCTCCACTAAAAAGAATCAGATTTATTTACCTTGACTTGAGAGAGTCTTTTTCACAGGATATAGCCGTACTTTTACAAGCTAATTGAGATCTACCTTGGTCTTAATAAGGTATAAATACATCCTTCCTCTTTGGCTGTAATATTCTGATATGGGGGGGGAAGTGCTGAAAGATGGAGGATGTTTTTTATTTTACAAGTTTTTTACAATACCAGCCTAATGAGATAATGTATTTATTTATTATAACAATAAACACAGCTGTAAAATGGACCATAAAAAATAATAGATGACTCACAGATTTCTATACCCAACATGTCAGCTGTAATTGGGGAATAAATTAAATGATCCATCTGCTTGCCATCTTCTACACTATTTTCCCTAGTACCCTCAATATTTAAATACAGTCAGCATTATTTATATTAATTACTCACTAACAACAGCAGCAACAAAAACTCTGCAAGGAAATTGATTGGCCTTGTAATATAATTCCCCAGACGCATCACACACACACACACACACACACACACACACACACACACTATATTCTTTCCCTTACACTTAAGTCTAATGAGTATGATGGACTTGCTTTTCTTTATTAATAGTTTTCACTTTATCATGCCAATAGTATTGAGTCTTCTCTTTATTAGTGTCTTGGAGACAGTGCTAGCAACGATATATCATATAAAAGGTTGAGAGACAGTTCAATCCATTAAGCTGGGAACGAAAGCTTTGTCTCCTTTCCAAGAGCAGCAGCTTCAGGAAGGCAGAACTCTGACACAGTCCTAAAATTGGAATAATATCACCTAAAGACACCAACAAAGGTGAGGTGTTTGGGATAACAGACATTATGCATGCAGATCTTGAGAAATATTTCTCAAATGTGTGCATTTTTATATATGCAAATACTGGCATTTAGATAAACAAGGCAGGAGAGAGAAATTGATACACAGCAGGTTCCTGACTTGGGCACAAAGAGAACCCAAATTTCTCCCATGTCCTCGCCCAGTGTTACATTCATCAGGGCACAGAGCCATTGCTCTGGGGAGTATTAATTGATTACTGACAAGTTAAATAATTGCTACCACATCAAGTCCTTTCACCCTCCAATCTATACATCACATCAAATCCAGATTTAGTATACTAGTACTTCAGGAGTTGACTAAGAAAAAGAAGTAAAATGATGTAAAAAAGCTATGTTTTAGAAAATCCTTTCTATTTTCAACCTAAGTGTAAAGACGTCACATCTGGTGTAAAGTTCCTATTTTCATAACCTAATCTGTGTGTAAGAATTATTTTAATTTCTTTTTTAAATAGGAAAATTATAGCAGATTGAAAAGGCTTCAAGCTTTGTGATTCTTTCTTCTAGGAAATCCAACTTAAAAGGTTCCTTGATGATGTGTTGAAGCAGTTGACTAGGTAAGACTAAATAGCAGAGAATATTTTAACAGAGCACTGGGTTTTTCCACTAGTCTTCCCATTAACTGGAGTCTGGACCCTAGCCAGTTTGGGCACTGAATTGGGCCCAAACTTCCTCATCTAGCTGGCATTTTTAAAGTATTTCAGCCTAACAACATTGAAAATTTCATGAGCACTTTAGTCCTTCTGTCATCACTGAAGACATTCAGAAAATTTAAATATTTACTGTGAGTATCATAATGCAATATAACAATGGAGAAATCATTCAAAGTCACATAATTAATTAAATTAATACATGAATATGTTTACAATTAAAATTTATGCCAGTCATTTTTTAGGCAATCAAATTGCCCGTAATTTGGTTGGAATTCGGTCAATTATACCTCTCTCAAGACCAGCTCTAAGATTAAGAATTCAAAATACCCAACAGT